>NC_135903.1:40530079-41215322 GCF_964194155.1 Cetorhinus maximus | reverse complement strand
AGAGTATATACACCGTCACCTTGTTTAAAAGAAGGAGAGGACTTTTTAATCCTTCCCCTCCCTCAGGAGCCCAGCGAGAAACGTTTGGACCCTCCGCCCGGGCGTTCCTGTCCAACTCGGGAGCCTTGAGGGCCTCGCGAGTGGACCAGAACACCAGCGGAAAAGAATGCCACCGGGCCAAGGCCAACTGGACTCTGTTTCGGCGACCGAGATGACTCGCTAAAAAGTCCTGGAGTTCCCGTGGGGGATGAGGGGAGAGTCGGTGGAGGGCACCAGGGTATCCATCGACTCGCTTGAGAACGAGTCGAGGTCATCCCCGGTGCTCACCACCGAAACTCCGTCCTCCTCCGGGTCGTCGCCTCCAGCTTCCAACCCCTCCCCCGTATTGAGTACGGGGGCTGTCCGGAGCTGCCAGTAGGCTCCACCTCTACCTCGATCCCACCCCCAGGATCAAGGCCAGAGTGGTCCTCTCTGGTCTCCTCTAATAAGTTGGGGCCAGAGGATGGCGGCGCTACGGATGCCCGCTCTCCTCCCGGCACCGGGTCGTCCGGGGAGCTCGAGACGAGCTCCTGACCTAAAACAATGACGCCCGGTGCTAGGTTCTGGGAGGGAGCGGGAAGGCCTTCCTCGCCACCACCACCCAATGACCCAGTTAAATTTTTAAATTTTTTGAATTATTAACCTCGCAGTCCCCCGACGGCCCAGAGACACCTCGGGGGTATTGAGTTGTTCTAAATTGGGCACCCCTACAGGGGAGGTGCCCTCAGAGACCTCCGAGGGGCCCTGTTCAGGGGACTGCAGCAGGTTGGTGGGGGGATCCATGGGGGGAGGGGTATGTGATTCCCCAGAGGGCAGGTTGAGGTCTTAATGAGTGGCGGAGACACCACCACCTCATCATCAGGGGGGGGACACATCCAACCTCGTCCTCCCCTCCTCTTCCTTCTCGGAGGGGTGGCGTCTCTTCCGAGGGAGGCTGGGGCTAGGGAGACCTCCATCTCTGGGGCCTCCTCCGCCTTGTCCAGCCTACCCGGACGCCCCGCCCTCTGGGGTTTGGGGTATTCTTTTTCCCCCGGCTCGGGGACACGAGTCTCGCCCCCGCTAGCCCCGGGGACCCGTGCAGGGACGACGCCGGGCCCAGCACACGGCGCCTCGGCACTTACGGGCCCGGGAGCACACGCGGAGACGACGCAGGGGCCGGATGGTACTACTTCCCCCGAGCCGGTGTCTACAGGGGTCTGGGGATCCTTGGGGGTTTGGGGAGTCTCGGGGACCACCCCAGGTTACGGGTCTTCCTCCGCGCCTTCTTATGACGCGGGGGCTCTCCCCCCGCCTCACCGGCAGCCGAGATGGCAGTGACTGCCGGCGACGCCTCCCCTTGCGGAGAGGTAGATGGAGTAGTGGCGGGGGAGGAGGGGCGGTGCCAGCCGCGGCCGCTTGAGCGGTGCTAGCGGCCTTGAGGACGGGGCAGTTCTTTCGGACGTGCCCCGCCTCCTTGCAAGCATGGCACCGCATGCCCTCCGCGGTCCAGAAGACCCGGTAGGCGGTCCCCTCATAATTTATCGAAAGGGCCCCCTCCAGGCACTCCTCCCGGGCCAAGCGGACAAATACCTGGCGCCGGAAAGAGTACACATGGCGGAGGGCCGCGTCCCTGAGGCCGAGCGGGATCGGCGCCACCCCCGACCTGACCTCCCCCAGTTTACAAAGGTGGGGGAGGAGGAGCCCATTTGGGAGAAAGGGCGGGACGTTGGAAATTAAAAGCCTCTGGGCGGTGGCCTCAAGAGGGTCCACCGCCAAAGGTCCCGCCCACAGTGAGCCCCTTTTGTAGGGCGAGGTGCACCGCCCGCTCTGACCTCAAGAAAAAATATGGCCTTCCCATACATTTTAGAGGCTGCGACTATGGCCGAGGGGCCGACGACCCCAGCCATAGCCTTAACGCAGGCCTCTATAGTCATTTCAGGGTGAGCGTAGCTCTTTACCCCTAGGGCCCTCGTAAGGAGGTGGAACGGTGACAGGGCTGCGGGAGCAGCAGGAGCTGCAGAAGCAGCCACCCCCGCATAGGTCTTTTTAGAAGGCCCTGCCACCGGTGACAACACCACCTCCACGTTAGCCCTCGAGGGCCCGGCCACAGGTGATGGCAAAGTGGCCTTTGGGCCCGAGCCACACCCACCCTGGGAAGTATTGGCCATTTTACTGATGGTGTTTTTTTTAATTAAATATATATATTTTTTTTTAATAAATAAAGCTCCTTCCTGGGGGAAAAGGGGGAGAGAGGTTGGAATAACCTCCCCCCCTTTTAATGCAGGAGAGGAGAGGAGGGAGAGAGGCAGAGGACAGGGAGGCACAGGAGGGAAAGGGGGGAAACTCTAGGTGGGTGTCTCTTGGTCTGAAAAAAAAGATGGATGGTGGGTGGGGGCTTGTTGGCCTTCTGGTAGGGGGAGGTGATGGCTTCGGCCAATATAGGCCACTGGAAAAAGGCTGGGTTGTGTTGGGGGTGGGGGGTGGGGGGTGGCAGCAAAGATGGTTTATAACCACACACACACCCCCTCCCTCCCTCCTCCTTCCCCAAGCCCTCCGGATGGTCTTCTATCCTCCCCCTACAGTACACAGTTCTCTATAGCCCCCACCTGAAGACAAAGCACAAAGTCTAAACACCCACCTAGGATGTTGTGAATCCCAAAGTCAGGCCTCCTGGCCTTCCTGTCCTGCAGCAACCAAACAAAAGAAAGTTGTTCTCTTCCTCTTCCTCTCTCTCCTCTCTGGCCCCCCAGGAACAGCAGCAGCAGCAGCAGGAACAGCAGCAGCAGCAGCAGGAACAGCAGCAGCAGCAGCAGGAACAGCAGCAGCAGCAGGAACAGCAGCAGCAGCAGGAACAGCAGCAGCAGCAGCAGGAACAGCAGCAGCAGCAGCAGGAACAGCAGCAGCAGCAGCAGCAGGAACAGCAGCAGCAGCAGCAGCAGGAACAGCAGCAGCAGCAGCAGCAGGAACAGCAGCAGCAGCAGCAGCAGGAACAGCAGCAGCAGCAGCAGCAGGAACAGCAGCAGGAACAGCAGCAGCAGCAGCAGGAACAGCAGCAGCAGCAGCAGCAGGAACAGCAGCAGCAGCAGCAGCAGGAACAGCAGCAGCAGCAGCAGCAGGAACAGCAGCAGCAGCAGCAGCAGGAACAGCAGCAGCAGCAGCAGCAGGAACAGCAGCAGCAGCAGCAGGAACAGCAGGAACAGCAGCAACAGCAGCAGGAACAGCAGGAACAGCAACAGCAGGAACAGCAGCAGGAACAGCAGGAACAGCAACAGCAGGAACAGCAGCAGCAGCAACAGCAGCAGCAGCAGGAACAGCAGCAGCAGCAGGAACAACTCCTCTCTCCTCTGGCTCCAGCTCCAAACTGAGCAACAACGAGCTCAACGAGATTGTTAAGATGTAACTCTTTTGAGTCAAAACAATAAACTAAATTAACAAAAACAAGGGAGAAATCAAGCACAGCCCCTAATTCAGGTCAGCTGTAAAATCAAGGAAAAACTTTTAAGGAACCTTGCAAACATCAAACTAAGATGTGGTTAAAGGGGTCAACAAAACACCCCAGTCCCCGAGGTGCCCACCGGGCACAGAAGGAACAGATCTCATGTAACTCTTTTGAGTCAAAACAATAAACTAAATGAGCAAAAAGAACAAGGGAGAAAACAAGCACAGCCCCTAAGTCAGGTCAGCTGTAAAATCAAGGAAAAACTGTAAAGGAACCTTACAAACATCAAACTAAGATGTGATAAAGGGGTCAACAAAACACCCCAGACCCCGCGGTGCCCACCGAGCACGGAAAGCCTCGATGGTGCCGGCAGACACCGCGTGCTCCCCTTTCCAGGGACATCCGGCCGCGAACGTAGCCGCGGAAGAGGGACAAACAATCGGGCGGGACTCCCCCGTCGATCGCCCGCTGCCTGGACCTGTTGATGGCCAACTTGGCCAGGCCCAGGAGCAGGTTCACGAGGAGGTCCTCCTCCTTCCCGACCCCCTTCCGCACCGGGTGTCCGTAGATCAGGAGCGTGGGACTGAAGTGCAACCAAAACAGTAACAAAAGATTTTTTAAATAACTAAAAAGGGAGTGCAGCCTAAGACACCCTATATACACGTGGTCCACGGACTCCACAAGATCACAAAAAGGGCAGGTGTCTTGGGAGTCCGTGAACCTACACATTTTACGATTATAGGGGACTGCTGCATGCAACACCCTCCAACCCAGGTCCCCGATAGAAAGAGGGAGAACACCTCCGTAGAGGGCCTCCCATCGGGGGCCTCCGCCGCCGGACGGCAACAAGGCACGCCAGGGCGTGTCCGGGCGGCGGACCAGGGCGAGAAAATGGAAGGTGTGCAGCAGCAGTCCGTACAGAAAACCCCTCCGCACCGTGCCAAATGGCACGGAGGGCATGTCCCCGAGGCGGCTCATATTATTGCGGGGCACCGGCACCCGAGGGAGGGTTCGGGGCTTGGGGCCAATGTGGAATTCCGTCCGAACAGGGGAACGTTCAGCCGGAAGATCACCGCGCACCTGAGCCACCTCCAGACCTAAAATGACTTCGGGTCCGAGCACGACCGTTTTTAGGTCTTGGATGGCATCGGCTGCGACCTGGACACTCACTGACGCGCGACGCGCCAACTCCTGCGGGAGCATCCAGCCCAGTCCTCCGCCACCCAGCACGTCCCCAACCCTGGTCACCCCGGCAGCCACAGCCCTCCTCTCCGCCAGCCACTGAAAGGGACGGAGGGGCGGATTCCTGAGCAGCGGCTCTCTGACGATAGCCGCTACTCCTGACGGGGGAGAGCTGCGTCGCGTGGCGACCACGTTCCAGACTTTGATCAGGTCCTGGTAAAAGACGGGCAACACCTGGAAGGAGCCGAGGCCCCTCTGATCTACAAACAGGAGCTGCACGTCGTAATTCAGGCCGTGCACCTGGCGGAAGAAATACGTCGCCAGGGCACACCATCTCGGAGGAGGCTCGACGTAAAGGTATCGCTGCAGGGTCTGAAGACGGAAAGTCGCCACCTGCGTGCGTAGGCACACCAGCGCCTGACCGCCCTCCCTAAGCGGGAGACTCAGAACCTCAGCGGCGACCCAGTGCAATCTTTTGTCCCAGAAGAAGTCGACTAGCATTCTCTGGATTTTCGCGACAAAGTCCGGGGGAGGGGTCAAAGTGACCAGCCGATACCACAACATGGCGGCGATCAGCTGGTTTATGACCAGAACTCGACCCCGGTAAGACAGCACTCGGAGCAGTCCTGTCCAGCGCCGCAGGCGAGCGGTGACTTTCGTCTCCAGTTCCTGCCAGTTGGCCGGCCAGGATTCCTCGGCAGGGCAGAGATGGACCCCCAGGTAGAGGATGCTGGTCCTGCTCCAGGTGAAAGGCCTGAGCTCCTCGGGTAGGGGATCCGTCTGCCACGGGCCGACCAGGAGTCCAGAACATTTCTCCCAGTTGATCCTGGCAGAGGAAGCCGCAGAGTAGACCTCCTGGCACTCGCGCATCCTCCGCAGGTCAGCCGGGTCATTAAACATTAGGAGCACGTCATCGGCGTATGCCGAAAGGACCACCCCGATGCCCGGCCCGCGCAGAACCAATCCCGACAACCTCCTCCGCAAGAGGCGCAGGAAAGGCTCCACGCAAATAGAATACAACTGGCCGGACAGGGGGCAGCCCTGACGTACCCCTCTCCCAAAGCGAAGGGGCGCCGTCAGGGACCCGTTAACCTTCACTAGACACTCCGCGGCGGTGTACAGAAGTCGGATCCGGGCGACAAAGTGCGTCCCGAAACCGAATGCTCGCAGAGTCCCGAGTAAATATTCGTGATCCACCCTGTCGAACGCCTTCTCCTGATCAAGGGACAGGAAGGCGCTCGACAGACCAGCCCTCTGGGAATGGTGGATTATGTCCCGGACCAGATGGACGTTGTCGTAGATCGAGCGGTCCGGGACGGTGTAGGACTGGTCAGGGTGGATCATGCGGTCCAGCACGGTGCCGAGCCGACAAGACATGGCTCTGGCGAATATTTTATAGTCCGTGCTGAGGAGGGAGACCGGGCGCCAGTTTTTAAGTAGGCGGAGATCCCCCTTCTTCGGCAACAGGGCAATCACGGCCCTGCGCCACGAAAGGGGCATCTCCCCGGTAGCGATACTCTCCCCCAGGACCCCCGTGAAGTCGCCCCCCAGGACGTCCCAGAACGCCCTGAAGAACTCCACGGTCAGCCCGTCAAGTCCCGGGGACTTTCCCCTGGAGAGACCGTCGAGGGCGCCGGTCAGCTCCCCCAGACTTATAGGGGAGTCAAGCTTTCCGGCGCCCTCCGGGCCGACCTGCGGCAGGTCCTCCCACAAAACTCTGCAAGCATCCTCGCTGGACGGATCCGAAGAGAACAGGGCAGTGTAAAAGTTCCCGGTAATGGCCCTGATGCCCTCCGGATCCGAGACGAGGGATCCGTCGTCGGCCAGCAGCGTAAAGAGCTGCTGACGGACCCCGTGCCTTTTTTCCAGCGAGTAGAAGAAGGGGGAGCCACGGTCCAGGTCCTTGAGGAACCGGATCCGTGACCTCACGAACGCGCCCCGGGACCCGGCGAGCTGCAGGTCCCGCAACGCGCCCTTCTTCTCATCGTACACCGACCGCAGGGCCGGGTCCGCGTCGGGCCGACGGAGATGTGCCTCCAGGTCGAGCACCTCCTTCTCCAACTCCTCCACCCTGGATTTCCGCCTCTTTGTCGACCCCTTCGCGTACTCTTGACAGAAAACTCGGACGTGAGTCTTGCCCACGTCCCACCATAGCCTCAAGGAGGGGAAGCCTCCCCGCTTCCTTCTCCAGCCGGCCCAAAAACGACGAAACGAGTCCAGGAACCGCTCGTCCTCCAGCAACAGGTTGTTAAAGTGCCAGTGCGCGGACCCCGTCCGAGCGCAAAACGGAGCGAGCTCCGCCCACACCAGACGGTGGTCCGTGCACGGCACCTGCTGCACGGAAGCCGCCGGAACGCAGGACACGTACGCCTTGGAAACGTAAAGACGGTCGAGTCTGGACGCTCCGACTCCAGGTAACACAAAGGTGAAAACGCTGGAATCGGGATGGAGATTTCGCCAGACGTCCACCAAGTCGAAGGACCTGACCAAGTCCCGTAACTTACTCACACCTCGCGTACGGTGCTGGGTACCGTGACGGTCCCGGGCCTCGAGGGTGCAATTAAAATCCCCCCCGAGGACGATGCACTCGCCCGCGTCGATGGAGCCCAGATGAGTGGACACTTCTTCAAAGAAGCTCGCTTGCTGCTGCAAGCCCAGGGGAGCGTACACATTCACAAAGTGAAGCACCGCGCCCCCCAGGCGCACAGTCAGGTGCAGCAACCGGCCTGGCACCGGCTCCTTGACCCCCAAGATCTCGGGCTGAAAATGCGGGGCCAACAAGATAGCCACCCCGCCTGAATTGGAGGCTAGGTGACTCATGCAGACCCCCCCTCGCCACTCCAGGAGCCACGTAGCTTCGTCTCCCGGAACGGTATGGGTTTCTTGCAGGAAGCACACCGCATACCTCCCGTCCCTGAGGACCGAGAAGTTCCGGAACCTGCGCTGTGCGTCCCTGCTGCCACGGATGTTGAGGCTGGCTATAGTTGTCTTCATTGTCAAAGAGTATATACACCGTCACCTTGTTTAAAAGAAGGAGAGGACTTTTTAATCCTTCCCCTCCCTCAGGAGCCCAGCGAGAAACGTTTGGACCCTCCGCCGGGCGTTCCTGTCCAACTCGGAAGCCTTGAGGGCCTCGCGAGTGGACCAGAACACCAGCGGAAAAGAATGCCACCGGGCCAAGGCCAACTGGACTCTATTTCGGCGACCGCGATGACTCGCTAGAAAGTCCTGGAGTTCCCGTGGGGGGATGAGGGGAGAGTCGGTGGAGGGCACCAGGGTATCCATCGACTCGCTCGAGAACGAGTCGAGGTCATCCCCGGTGCTCACCACCGAAACTCCGTCCTCCTCCGGGTCGTCGCCTCCAGCTTCCAACCCCTCCCCCGTATTGAGTACGGGGGCTGGTCCGGAGCTGCCAGTAGGCTCCACCTCTACCTCGATCCCACCCCCAGGATCAAGGCCAGAGTGGTCCTCTCTGGTCTCCTCTAATAAGTCGGGGCCAGAGGGTGGCGGCGCTACGGACGCCCGCTCTCCTTCCGGCACCGGGTCGTCCGGGGAGCTCGAGACGAGCTCCTGATTTAAAACAATGACGCCCGGTGCTAGGTTCTGGGAGGGAGCGGGAAGGCCTTCCTCGCCACCACCACCCAATGACCCAGTTAAAATTTTTAAATTTTTTACAATATTAACCTCGCAGTCCCCCGACGGGCCAGAGGATACCTCGGGGGTATCGAGTTGTTCTAAATTGGGCACCCCCACAAGGGAGGTGCCCTCAGAGACCCCCGAGGGGCCCTGTTCAGGGGACTGCAGCAGGTTGGTGGGGGGATGGGTATGTGATTCCCCCAGAGGGCAGGTTGAGGTCTTAATGGGTGGCGGAAACACCACCACCTCTTCGTCAGGGGAGGGGACACACTCAACCTCTTCAGATTGGGCGTCGCCCTCCCCCTCCTCTTCCTTCTCGGAGGGGTGGCGTCTCTTCCGAGGGAGGCTGGGGGCTAGGGAGACCTCCATCTCTGGGGCCTCCTCCGCCTTGTCCAGCCTACCCGGACGCCCCGCCCTCTGGGGTTTGGGGTATTCTTTTTCCCCCGGCTCGGGGACACGAGTCTCGCCCCCGCTAGCCCCGGGGACCCGTGCAGGGACGACGCCGGGCCCAGCACACGGCGCCTCGGCACTTACGGGCCCGGGAGCACACGCGGAGACGACGCAGGGGCCGGATGGTATTACTTCCCCCGAGCCGGTGTCTACAGGGGTCTGGGGATCCTTGGGGGGTTGGGGAGTCTCGGGGACCACCCCCAGGTTACGGGTCTTCCTCCGCGCCTTCTTATGACGCGGGGGCTCTCCCCCCGCCTCACCGGCAACCGAGATGGCAGTGACTGCCGGCGACGCCTCCCCTTGCGGAGAGGTAGATGGAGTAGTGGCGGGGGGAGGAGGGGCGGTGCCAGCCGCGGCCGCTTGAGCGGTGCTAGCGGCCTTGAGGACGGGGCAGTTCTTTCGGACGTGCCCCGCCTCCTTGCAAGCATGGCACCGCGTGCCCTCCGCGGTCCAGAAGACCCGGTAGGCGGTCCCCTCATAATCTATAGAAAGGGCCCCCTCCAGGCACTCCTCCCGGGCCAAGCGGACAAATACCTGGCGCCGGAAAGAGTACACGTGGCGGAGGGCCGCGTCCTTGAGGCCGAGCGGGATCGGCGCCACCCCCGACCTGACCTCCCCCAGTTTACAAAGGTGGGGGAGGAGGAGCTCACTTGGGAGAAAGGGCGGGACGTTGGAAATTATAAGCCTCTGGGCGGTGGCCTCGAGAGGGTCCACCGCCAGAAAGGTCCCGCCCACAGTGAGCCCCTTTTGTAGGGCGAGGTGCACCGCCCGCTCAGACCTCAAGAAAATATGGCCTTCCCATACATTTTAGAGGCCGCGACTATGGCCGAGGGGCCGACGACCCCAGCCATAGCCTTAACGCAGGCCTCTATAGTCATTTCAGGGTGAGCGTAGCTCTTTACCCCCAGGGCCCTCGTTAGGAGGTGGAAAGGTGACAGGGCTGCGGGAGCAGCAGGAGCTGCAGAAGCAGCCACCCCCGCATAGGTCTTTTTCGAAGGCCCTGCCACCGGTGACAACACCACCTCCACGTTAGCCCTCGAGGGCCCGGCCACAGGTGATGGCGAAGTGGCCTTTGGGCCCGAACCACACCCACCCTGGGAAGTATTGGCCATTTTACTGATGGTTTTTTTTTTAAATTAAATATATATATATTTTTTTTAATAAATAAAGCTCCTTCCTGGGGGGGAAAAGGGGGAGAGAGGTTGGAATAACCTCCCCCCCTTTAATGCAGGAGAGGAGAGGAGGGAGAGAGGCAGAGGACAGGGAGGCACAGGAGGGAAAAGGGGGGAAAACTCTAGGTGGGTGTCTCCTGGTCTGAAAAAGATGGATGGTGGGTGGGGGCTTGTTGGCCTTCTGGTAGGGGGAGGTGATGGCTTCGGCCAATATAGGCCACCGGAAAAAGGCCGGGTTGTGTTGGGGGTGGGGGGTGGGGGGTGGCAGCAAAGATGGTTTATAACCACACACACACACACCCTCCCTCCCTCTTCCTTCCCCAAGCCCTCCGGATGGTCTTCTATCCTCCCCCCACAGTACACAGTTCTCTATAGCCCCCACCTGACGACAAAAACCAAAGTCCAAACACCCACCTAGGATGTTGTGAATCCCAAAGTCAGGCCTCCTGGCCTTCCTGTCCTGCAGCAACCAAACAAAATAAAGTTGTTCTCTTCCTCTTCCTCCTCTCTCTCCTCTCTGGCCCCCCAGGAACAGCAGCAGCAGCAGGAACAGCAGCAGCAGCAGCAGGAACAGCAGCAGCAGCAGCAGGAACAGCAGCAGCAGCAGCAGGAACAGCAGCAGCAGCAGCAGGAACAGCAGCAGCAGCAGCAGGAACAGCAGCAGCAGCAGCAGGAACAGCAGCAGCAGCAGCAGGAACAGCAGCAGCAGCAGCAGCAGGAACAGCAGCAGCAGGAACAGCAGCAGCAGGAACAGCAGCAGCAGCAGCAGGAACAGCAGCAGCAGCAGCAGGAACAGCAGCAGCAGCAGCAGCAGCAGCAGCAGCAGGAACAGCAGGAACAGCAGGAACAGCAGCAGCAGGAACAGCAGCAGCAGCAGCAGGAACAGCAGCAGCAGCAGCAGGAACAGCAGCAGCAGGAACAGCAGCAGCAGCAGCAGGAACAGCAGCAGCAGGAACAGCAGCAGCAGGAACAGCAGCAGGAACAGCAGCAGCAGCAGGAACAGCAGCAGCAGCAGCAGGAACAGCAGCAGCAGCAGCAGGAACAGCAGCAGCAGCAGCAGGAACAGCAGCAGCAGCAGCAGGAACAGCAGCAGCAGCAGCAGGAACAGCAGCAGCAGCAGCAGGAACAGCAGCAGCAGCAACAGCAGCAGCAGCAACAGCAGCAGCAGCAGGAACAGCAGCAGCAGCAGGAACAACTCCTCTCTCCTCTGGCTCCAGCTCCAAACTGAGCAACAACGAGCTCAACGAGATTGTTAAGATGTAACTCTTTTGAGTCAAAACAATAAACTAAATTAACAAAAACAAGGGAGAAATCAAGCACAGCCCCTAATTCAGGTCAGCTGTAAAATCAAGGAAAAACTTTTAAGGAACCTTGCAAACATCAAACTAAGATGTGGTTAAAGGGGTCAACAAAACACCCCAGTCCCCGAGGTGCCCACCGGGCACAGAAGGAACAGATCTCATGTAATTGCACAGCCTGGGCACGGGTGTTAATCACGTGTACATATTGTTCACTATTTTCAATAAACTCCCAAGATTGTCTCCCTGCCTGAGGCTCCTCGTTCTGATGAGCAGTGCTCGTGTCACTCCGATTTGAAACCTTTCTGCACAAGATAAAGGCAGGTGTCTCAGTCCAGGGCCTCTTCCCTGTGCTCTCTGCAGCCTTCAGACCACAGTGATGGTCCGGCCTCACACTCCCTGGACACATTACTAATGCCTGCACCTCGACAGTGCTTATCATTGTTGCCAGAATGAAGTGGGCAGGCGTTAAAGTTCTGTCACTGTCTGTGTGCTCTCCGCATCTTTTTGAGGTGGGGCTGGTCTCCCTATCTTCATCACCTTGACCAGTGACACTGTGCTCCTGAAGGGCTCAGGTACTGAAAATGGACAAAGGATCAAAGGATTTAAAGTTTCTTGGCTGCGTCTCTATATGACCCTGAGCACAGAGCACAAGTGATTTACCCATGGCTATGTGAAGATCTATGGAGTCTCATCATCCTCCCATAAGAAGCCATTGGTGTAGAAATTGAGCATCGTGGTCACTTTCACGGCCACTGGCAGTGGATGCCCTCCATGTCTCTGAAGCGCCAAATCCTGCAGTAGCTGGCAGGAGTGACCAAACAGTTCCCTAGACATGCGCAGTCTTCGCTAACACTGGTTCTTGGTCATCTGCAGGAATGAAAGGCAGCGTCTACGGACATTGGGTCTAGCTAGGCGCCAACCAGCGGTGGCTCACTGTGGCTCTTTGGCGGCATGTGCAGGATTCCCAGCTGCCCCTTCTCCCAGAGGGTGCTGCTCCTCCCTCTGCGCAGCCAGGCACCTCAGTTGCTCTCTTCTGTCGTCTTCACTCTTTGTAAGGCACGAGGCATACAGCTCGGTCACCAGGCTCATGATCCTGTGTTGTACTCCTCCTGCAGGACAGGAGAGAGATGTGTGGGTTAGCTTGGGTGTTCAAAAAACCTGTCTTGGTTAAGTCTGAAGGCCCCTTAATAGAAACATAGAAACATAGAAACTAGGAGCAGGAGTAGGCCATTCAGCCCTTCGAGCCTGCTCCACCATTCATTATGATCATGGCTGATCATCCAACTCAATAGCCTGCTCCTGCTTTCTCCCCATACCCTTTGATCCCTTGCGCCACAAGAACTATATCTAACTCCTCCACGAAAACATACAATGTTTTGGCCCCAACTGTGGTAGTGAGTTCCACAGGCTCACCATTCTCTGGGTGAAGAAATTTCTCCTTTATCTCAGTCCCAAACAGTCTACCCCGTATCCTCAGACTGTGACCCCTGGTTCTGGATTCCCCCACCATCGGGAACGTCCTTCCTGCATCTACCCTGTCTAGTCCTGCTAGAATTTTAGAAGGTTCTATGAGACTCCCCCTCATTCTTCCCAATTCCAAGCGAATATAATCCAGACCGACTCAATCTCCCCTCATGTCAGTGCCGCCATCCCAGGAATCAGTCTGGTAAACCTTCGCTGCACTCCCTCTATAGCAAGAACAT
This sequence comes from Cetorhinus maximus, assembly GCF_964194155.1. NCBI lineage: Eukaryota > Metazoa > Chordata > Chondrichthyes > Lamniformes > Cetorhinidae > Cetorhinus > Cetorhinus maximus. The sequence goes on along the minus strand of NC_135903.1, from coordinate 41,202,421 downwards.
CCTTCCTCAGATAAGGAGACCAAAACTGCAGACAATATTCCAGGGCCAGAATATTCCAGCTGACGAGTGGGTAGCGGATCCCGCACGTCAGCGCTTAAAATGTCGCACGCTGACGTCAGCGCGCAGCATCGCGATATTTCAGCCAGCGGGCACGCTCTGCAGTGGAGTGTTCACCCGCCATTAATTAAAGGCCTCGTTAAGGCCCTTAACTTGCCAATCGTCCAGGATTTTGAGGGGCCCGTGTGAACTTCGGGTCGGCGCACGGGCCCAACGGGCAGGCGGGGAGGAGATTTTTTAATAAAACTCATGCGATGTCGGGATATGTGGACTCAGGGGTTGTACATGTTTTACATGAAGTTTTAATTGCAGAAAGTGTTTTAAAGTTGGCTGTGTGATTGTTAACAGTTCACATCGAAGATTTCCAAGAGCTTCTTGTGTACTTTGACACTCGTCTGCAGACAGGAATCTTTCTCGGGCCTGCAGATTTCCAGAGGCCTCCATTTAGCCTGGGGATGGGTTCTGACATCTCCACTGGAGGCAGCTCCTCTGAGGAGGAAGGGAGGGATAGAATAAGGAGGAGGCCAGGAGTGGACAATCAGCCTCCAGGGGAGCCACCTTTGGGAGGCCGGGTGCAGGCACAAGGGGCGCAGGGCCAAGTGGTTGTCCAAGGTGGAAGGGGCTGCAGAAGACGCCACTATCCTGCTGCCAGGGACACAGGCGGTGAAGCAGCTACCTCAATATGACTGAGGTGCAGTGCCAAAGGAGGCTCCGCCTCTCAAGGGAGACAGTCAACTATATTTGTCAGTTGATCGGCCCTGAGATCTCTCCTAACTGTGTGGGTGGACACCCCATGCCAGTGGCTCTGAAGGTCACAGTTGCTCTTCACTTCTTCTATGCCTCCGGCTTCTTCCAGGGCTCAGTGGGTGATCTTTGCGGTGTCTCCCAATCAGCTGCCCACACTTGTGTCAAGCAGGTTACAGACGTTCTGTTCAGACGGGTATTGATCTTCATCCACTTCCGCTGTGACCAGGCAAGTCAGACACAGTGATCCAGAGGTTTCGCGGCTATTGCTGGCTTCCCCCGTGTCCAGGGTGCTATAGACTGTACACATGTGGCCATCAAGGCGCCAGCAGGTGAGCCCGGTGCCTTCGTCAACAGGAAGCGCTTCCACTCCATGAATGTGCAGATAGTGTGTAATCACAGGATGTAGATTCTGCAAGTCTGAGCAAGGTACCCAGGCAGCTCCCAGGACGCCTACATCCTCAGACACTCCCAGGTGCCGGGGCTCTTCAGTGCTCTGGCTCGGCTGGATGGTTGGCTGCTGGGTGACGAGGGCTATCCCCAACGAAGGTGGCTCATGATGCCTCTCTGCCATCCAAAACAGAAGCTGAGCAGCGGTACAATAGGAGCCACGGCACCACAAGGGCTGTGGTTGGGAGAACCGTCGGTCTTCTCAAGATGTGCTTCCATTGCCTGGACCGCTAGGGGCGCACTCCAGTGCCCCAGATCATGTCTCTGTGCAGAGCGTAGCATGCTACCACTATCTTACACTGGAAAAGGGGGATGCAGTTGACGATGAAGATCTTGAGGCCCTGGATGAGGCTGCACATGATGAATCCAGCAGTGGCTCAGAGGATGAGGAAGCACAGGGCGATGATGAGGGGCAGCACGCTGACCCGCTACTACACCAAGGAGGCAGGGACACCCGGGACACTTTAATCCAATGAACCTTCAGCTAGCTCCACACACATGGATCAGCAGGAACAGCATTGCCTGGAACTTCCACACATGGGATTTAGGTGCTAGATCTTCCACCTTATCAGCTGCAACTAAGGGCTTAGTACAGAAACATCAATGTCCACTCAAACACTCATGATATGTCTGTGAAAAAGAAAAATGCACCACAAAGGAAACCCCCTCAGACATGGTCAGAAAAGTGGACTTTATTACGTCCATAAAAAAGTACACATACTTCTCCATTCCAATAAGAAAATTTTTTTTCCCTGTTCTAAGGCCAACACAAAACCACCAGTGACATACACGGGGAGTGCCTAATGTGCTTTATGTTTAGGTTTGCGGGTGTTGCGTCTAGGAACCGCCCCATCGCTCGGAGTGGCTTGTGAGACAGCCTGCTGACTCTGCTGTCCTGTTGGCCTCGATGACCTTGGTGGGTGTCCTCTGGCCCGTGGAGCCTGTGCTGGCCCCGCCTCGGAGTGAGTGGCCAGTTCCAGAACTGGCACCTTCCCCAGTTGTCGCAGCCTCAATGTAAGCATCGTTGACTGGCAGAGGGGCGGAGGAGCTGCTGCCCTCATCTGGGGCGTCCAGAGAGGAGCTCGCAGCGACGACAGGCAGCTGCTGTTCCGACATGAGGTCCCTTTCGACTTTGCTGCTCACCACAGATGCATGGGCACTGAGTGCTGACGCTAGGTGCCCACAACATCTCCCACGTTGGGAATAACCACCCATGGCCAGTACCACTGAGGGCTTGCAGGTCAGAGCGTAACCCAATCAGAAGTGTTTCCATCCGATCGAACCCCCTCTCCATGAGAGTCGCCAATCTCTCAGTGGCGGAAGCCTGGAGCTCTGCCCTGAGGTTCATGACTTCACGTGCACTCTGCCTGGACTCCTCCATCGCAGAGACTAACTGAACCACTCCCTCATCCAACCCTGCCAGATGCTAAACGCGATTCCTGCCGCTTGTCCTGCAGCTGCTGCATTGGGGACAACTCCAGAGGCACGTCATCAGTGCCGGACTCAGCATGTGCCTCATCCCCTGCAGCCCTCCTGCTGCTGCAGCCATCGGCACTCTCTGCCCCTACCATCTCCTCCGGCGATTGTGAAGTACACACTTCAGTGTGACCCGGGACACTAGCCGACGGTAAATTCCCCATCGAGGTGTTTGTGTCTGCGCTGGTGCCTGGCTGGCTGAAATGATGTGCTGCAAGTTGCACATGTTGCCCCTCAGGTGTGGAGCGGGGGCTGCGGTGTCGGTGGGTGTCGCTCTGGTGGTGATGCTGAAATTAACAAGGACAGTGCATCAGTTAGCGTTCATTCACTTCAACCTTTCATCCCTTCCCCCCCCCTCACCCCAGCCTAATAAGTCGCTCATCCTTCAAGACCCTAAGGAGAAGAACATTGGTGAGGTGGGAAAGAGTCAAGAGGAGCCCCAACCATTAAACGCACATGCAGACAGGCTGGTCCGATGGCCTCAGGAATGCCACATGGCTTGTTATGAACCATAGGAGTGGGGAGAGTGCAGAGGTAGCTGACCTGGATGCATTGTAGCCTGGATAGTTGCGGGGCTGAGGAAACAATGGATATGTTCTTGGTCATGCCTGAATAGGAGTCACTGAGTAAAGCAATGTCATCAGCGAACGCCAGAGCTGAGCAACTAACCTGTGTTCCCTGGAAGGCAAGTGGACACCCAGCTGTGCCTCCTGTAGGGAACAGATTAGAGGGTGCATCGCAATGTTGAACGAGATTGGTGATTGCTTGACCCCTCTCATGATATTGATAGGTTCAGTTTGACCATCTTCAGATTGATTACATGTGCTAGTTTCCGAGGACAGATCTGTGATCATTGTTATGAATCTTTTTGGCAGCCCCACTCTCTTTGAACAGCCTCGATGAGCATTTTATGCCCAACGGAATCGAACGTCTTAGGCAGATCCACAAAGATAACAACCAGCTCTTTCCTGTTGTGTTTGGCCCCTTTCATGATGTTACTTAGAACTGTGATGTTCTCATTACAACCAGGAGTCACCACCAGAAACCCTTTTCATAAGAACATAAGAATTGGAGCAGGAGAAGGCAATTCAGCCCCTCGAGCCTGCCCCGCCATTCATTACGATCATGGCTGATCTCATTTTGGCCTCGAATTTGAAATCTGTCTATCTCCGCAAATTTATTCAGCGTCCCGGCATCCACTGCCCTCTGAGGTAGTGACTTCCACAGATTCACGACCCTTTTAGAAAAGTTATTCCTGCTCATTTCTGATTTAAATCTTCCACCCCTTAGTCTAAAACTATGGCGCCTCATTCTGGAAGGCCCTAGAAGGGGAAACATCTGCTCCACGTCTACTTTGTCTATCCCCTTTAGCATCTTATATACCTCAATTGGAGCTCCTCTCATCCTTAAACTCTGGCGAGTATAGGCCGAAACTGCTCAATCTCTCCTCATAAGACAAGTCCTGCATCTCTGGGATCAATCTATTGAATCTCCTCTGAACCGCCTCCAGTGCAACTACATCCTTAAGTAAGAGGAACAAAACTCTGCACAGTACTCTAGGTTTGGTCTCTCCAATGCCTTGTACAGTTGCAGCAACACTTTCCTATTTTTATTCTATTCCTTTAGCAATAAGTGCCAGAATTCCATTTGTCTTCCTTATTACCTGTTGTACCTGCATACTAGCTGTCAGCAATTCATGCACGAGGACACCCAGATCCCTCTGCACTGAAGCATTTTGAAGTTTCTCTCCAATTAAATAGTAAATATAAAATTGCAGCATGACTAAGTTGCCCATGGCTTCCGACCAAAAGGGATAACCCCTCACTTATCCATGTCATTGCCGGAGAACTTGATGCCTGTTCCTTGGTATTGGAGTTGGTCCACTTTAAATATTTAACCTCCCTCCAAGCCGCATATCTGTTGACTGGTTTTGGTCTGGACATTTGGGGAATATCCATCCATCCATCCCAAATTGATGATTTCATTGAGTGCCATTTCCTTCATGCGTCCCTCTTGGACCACCCTTCTCCTTGAGGGATTTTTCGATTTCCCTGAACACTTTAAAATTCCTCAGGGATTTGATTGTCTTTGTTCTTGATAGCACGGAATTCAAACAAGGCCTGAATCACCATGTCCGGTCAGCTCTCCAACGCCCCTAATTTCTGGATAATGGCCAAAGGAATTTGGACTTCAAGTCTCGGAATAGCTAGACCACTATTGCGGTTTCTGCTGTAGAGAATTCCATCCGTTATGTGTGGTGGAAGGTGAAGGATTTCTTTTGATGTGTTTTTAATGTATTGATCGAGTTTCACCAACATGTTTTTCGATACCTCTGCGAGGACTAACTGAAAATAGACCCTCGGAATCGTGGATTTTAAGGGTTTCGATCCTTTGGATAGGTTTAAGTGCTGCCTCCTTCAAATTCGCTATCCATCCAACGATTTTGGATTCCCATTGCTCCCCAGTTACCCCAGCCCAGGGGTCGATTTGGGCTCCCAGATATTTGTGTCTCCTGGAGTTGTGTATGAGATTGGACCTCCTCTCAACTGCCAGTTCGCCATACTGTTATACTGAAACGTATTCCTCTTGTGGATGAAGTGGAATCTCTTGGTCTTCGTGGCATTCATCTCCAACCCTGTGGTCTGGCAGAATTCCTGTACAATGGCTAAGTTCTTGGTCATGCCTGAATAGGAGTCACTGAGTAAAGCAATGTCATCAGCGAAGACCAGAGCTGAGCAACTAACCTGTGTTCCCTGGAAGGCAAGTGGACGCCCAGCTGTGCCTCCTGTAGGGAACAGATTAGAGGGTCCATCGCAATGTTGAACAGGATTGGTGATAACGGGTCACCTTGACCCCTCTTATAATATTGATAGGTTCGATTTGACCGGGTAACAGTCAATAAATGTGCTAGTTTCCGAGGACAGATCTGTGATCATTGTTATGAATCTTTTTGGCAGCCCCACTCTCTTTGAAGTTCCTCGATGAGCATTTTATGCCCAACGGAATCGAACGCCTTAGGCTGATCCACAAAGACAACGGCCAGCTCTTTCCTGTTGCGTTTGGCCCCTTTCATGATGTTACTTAGAACTGTGATATCCTCATTACAACCAGGAATCACCACCAGAAACCCTTTTCATAAGAACATAAGAACTAGGAGCAGGAGTAGACAATTCAGCCCCTCGAGCCTGCCCCGCCATTCATTATGATCAGGGCTGATCTCATTTTGGACTCAAATTAGAAATCTGTCTATCTCCTCAAATTTATTCAGCGTCCCGGCATCCACTGCACTATGAGGTAGTGACTTCCACAGATTTACGACCCTTTGAGAAAAGTCATTCCTGCTCATTTCTGATTTAAATCTACCACCCCTTAGCCTAAAACTATGGTGCCTTATTCTAGAATGCCCCAGAAGGGGAAACTTCTGCTCCACGTCTACTTTGTCTACCCACTTTAACATCTTACATACCTCAATTAGAGCTCCTCTCATCCTTAAATTCTAGTGAGTATAGGCCTAAACTGCTCAATCTCTCCTCATAAGACAAGCCCCGCATCTTTGGCATCAATCTATTGAATCTCCTCTGAACTGCCTCCAGTGCAACTACATCCTTCCTCAAGTAAGGGGACCAAAACTGTGTACAGTACTCCCGGTTTGGTCTCTCCAATGCCTTGTACAGCTGTGGCAACACTTGCCTATTTTTATTCTATTTCTTTAGCAATAAATGCCAAAATTCCATTTGTCTTCCATATTACCTGTTGTACCTGCATACTAGCTTTCAGCAATTCATGCACGAGGACACCCAGATCCCTCTGCACTGAAGCATTTTGAAGTTTCTCTCCATTTAAATAATAAGTCGCCTTTTTATTCTTCCGACCAAAAGGGATAACCTCACACTTATCCACGTTAAACTCCAACTGCCAAATTTTTGCCCATTCACCTAACCTGTCCAATATTCATTTCATAAATTTCTTATCAATTCCTTGCAACTTACTTTCCCATCTTTTTTGGTGTCATCTGCAAATTTAGGTAAAGCACCTTCTATCCCTGAATCCAAGTCATTAATATAGTCAGTAAATAGTTGGTGCCTCAGGACCGAACCCTGTGGCGCCCCACTTGTTACAGCTTGCCATCCAGAAAAAGACCCATTAATCCTTTCTGCTTGAGGTTGATCTGGACCGCGTCACTTAAGCGTTTGGTGATAATTTTAGCGAAGAGTTGTAATAAAATTGGGTCGATCGTTATTGGTCGCCAGTTGTCTATGCTTTATAGTTTCACGGTGTCGTCTGTCATAGGAATGAGAACTATGCGGCTCTTTTTAAAGACCCTTGGGATGGAAGATGACTTTAGCCAGAGGGAGAAGAGACATGGAAGCCTGTCTTCGTACTCTGCCTGGACGTCCATGATGTCTTCCAACTTCATCCCATCAGGTCCTGCTGCCGTGTTCTTATCAATGCTTTTAATTGCTGTATCCTCGACCTCTTCCTTCTGTATGGGTTCTTTCAAAGAGTCGTAATCTCTCCTTCCGTTATATAATGTCAATTTTGGGGGTTTGCTGTATTTGGTTTTGAGAGTTTCTCGGTAAATCTCTTCGAGTTCAGCTTTGCTGAGTGGACATTGTGGGTGGACGGTGCATCCATGATTTGCCGTGCTATCTTTCTCCTGTCTGTTTTGTAAGCCAACTGAGTTTCTTTGAAATTTGCTTTTTTAGCTGCCCACTTATTCTTGGATTTTGTGTTTCAGCCTCTGTCCTTGGGGTGATCTTCTGTCTTCCTGGACCTCCTGCCAGTTTCCTCTTCCTTTCCTTCAGTTAATGTAACATCTGTGATGCTTTCAATGAGGCCGATGGCCATGGCTCTTGTTTCTGGGTCGTTGTGTACCACCATTAGTTCTTCAGCTGATCATCCAGACCCACGTGTCTTGAGATACTGGCCGGGGGTCTCACATTCCTCGCCCTTTGGGGACTGTTTGCCCCTCACCACCTCTCCATCATCCCCCTCTTGTGGAGTTTCCGTTTCCCAAGCACCTTCTGTCTGGCTGCTTTGCGGTGATGATGCGCTCGTTGATCTCTGCTCTGCTTTCAGGAGCGAACTTCTCTTGGAAGCAATCTGCCTGCTGGTTTTAGATGTGAGATGGGCTGCTCTCTGTTTGTTGATGTCTGCACAGCCTTCACACCACTTCATTCATTCTCTGAGGAGAATGCTTCCTCTTTAGTCCATTTATAGTCTCTCTGGCCAGGCTTTGCTTGTGGTAGGTGAGCTGCTAATCTTTTCACGTTATGTACTTCGGCGTGTCTATGACGCTCGTGCTGGCTGAGCCCAATTTGCCATGTGAACTGCGTTTCAGTGTTCACATGCATAGATCGTACCGGTGAGAGGTGGCTTTACCCCTTTACATTTGCTATAATGACAAGCAACCAAATGGTAATCACCAGATTTTCTGCATTTGGAGCAAATTGTGTGAACGTGTTTAATCTGATGTCTCACGGCCATGTGTTTGCAGAACTCACCCACCCCGGGGAGTAGCAGATGACAGAGCAGCCCATCAACAGGGTATTGGATCTCCACTTCGCTCTGTACGGTTCTGTCGTCACTGGGTGGCAGCTCCACAGGCTCGATGTAGGTTGGTGGAATACCTGTCTCGTCTTGGGGCTCCTCAACCCCATTATTGTCCAAAGTTCCTGTTCCCCTGAAATTTTTGTTATAAAAGGTCAGCGTTTTGATGGCTCTCGTGTCATCCCTTTAGCTTTGAGTTCTTGACTCCGACCTCACCTCATATTTTTCGTCATTCACTATTAAGGGTTCCGGATCTTCCAGTCTGGATTGTTTCACCAGTTCCCTGTAGGGTTGGTAGTAGTTTCTAAATGGTCTTGATTCCACCTCGGCAGTTTGTGTTGAAGTGGACTTTTTCTCTGGTACATTGAGCTCGGAACTAACACTTGCAACTTGTGCAGTGGCCGCTACAAAAGGCACAATTGTGGGGACGATTTTTCTCTGGGACGCTTCCTACCCGGGCCGGTCTGACCAACGACGTTCAACCTTTTTTATACAATAATGCTGGTCTCCGCAGACCACAATCCACACTGTGCTCTTTCGAAGGTTGTTTAGCCAACAAAACCTTTCATATCTGTGCAAACTCGGATAACGGTGACGTTGTTACCAGCAGGAGCCACGAGGAGGCACGACCGACGTTGTGGATGATGAGAACACCAAACCACCACAGGTCACGTAACTACTATCCAGACAGACTCACTGGTGAGGCCGCCACCATCAGAGTCATATTACTTCTGCCAAATGAAAGAGCATTCCCATAGTCCCACTCCCCTGCCTTATCCCCGTAACCTTGCATATTCTCTCGCTTATGAAGAAATCCAATTCCCTTTTGAATGCCTTGATTGAACCTACCTCCACCACCCTTTCAGGAAGATTGTTCCAGACCCCAACCACCCTCGGTGAAGAAAAAATTTCCTCACTCCACATTTACTCCTTTGCCAATTGTTTTGAATCTGTGCCCTCTAGTTCACCTCTTGTGTGGGAACCGTTTCTTACTATGTACCCTGTTTCATTACCCTCCTCATGATCTTGAATATCTCTATCAGGTCTCTCCTCAGCCTTCTTTTCTCCAAGGAACACAATCCCAACCTATCCAACCTACCCTCATAGCTACAGTTGTGTATCCCTGGAATCATTCTTGTGAATTTCCTCTTGTACTGTCTCCAATGCCTTCTCATCGTTCCTGAAGTGTGGTGCTCAGAACTGGACACAGTACTCCAGATAGGCCTAACTGTGTTATATAAGTGCCTATTATTAAAGCCTGAGATAGTATATGCTTTTTTAACTATTCTCTCAACATGCCCTGCCATCTTCAGTGACCTATGTACATAGACACAGAGGTTCCACAGTTCCTGCATCTCCGTTAGAGTTTGTCCCTCTATAAAATATACCGTCTATCAATATTTTTCCTGCCTCAACGAATCACCTCCCACTTCGCTGCATTGAACTTCATTTGCCATTTGTCTGGCCAATCCACAAACATGTCTTTGCCCTTTTTTTTGGAGTTCAAGACTAGTCTCATCACAATTGGCAACGTTTCCAATCTTACATCTACAAATTTTGAAATCATGCCCTGCACACTTCAGTCTAAGTCATTAATATATATAATCGGAAGAGCAGGTTTCCCAACACTAACTCCTGGGGATCTCCATTACAAATTTTCCTCCAATCTGAAAAACAACGATGTATCCACTACTGTTCCCTGTCCCTTGGACAATTTCTATCCAAGTTCCTACTTTCCCTTTTTTTTCCATGAGCAAGAATTTTGCTCAAGTCTGTGTGGCACTGTATCAATGTCAAATCCATAAACACCACGTCAATGTGTTTCCCTCATCAATCTTCAATTATCACCTCAAAAACATCAAGTTATTTAAACATGAGTCTCCTTTAATGAATCCATGCTGGCTTCCTTAATTATCCTGCACTTGTCTAAGGTCCTGGTGCCTTATCTATTTTAAGTAAAGATGGCTTTTCCAACACCACCTTCCTCAATTGAAAGTTCTTCTGATGGAGCAGTTACCACCTCTCACCTCAGCCTAGGTACCTTTCTTAAAAAAACAGATGCAAAGTACTCATTCCAAACCTCTGCAATTACTCCAGCCTCCACTTGCAAGATCCCTTTTATGTCTCTAATTGACCCGACTATCGCTTACCACTCATTATTTAGGTGTTTGCAGAAAACCTTGGGATTCCCTTTTATGTTCCCTGCCAGCCTCTTCATGCTCTCTCCTTGCTTTTCTGATTTAGTTTCTTCACTTCTCCTCTGGTACTTCTAAATTCACCTGGGTTCTCCATTGTATTTTTCTCCCTGACATCTGGCGTACACACACTTCTCCCTTTTTATCTTTACCTCCTATCTCTCATCATCCAGGGCACTCTGGATTTAGTTGTCCTACCCTTTCCCCTTCAGGGGAATATGTCTTGACATTGCCTGTAAAACTTTTCCTTTGAAGGTGGCCATTGCTCAGCCACTGACTTTTCTGCCAATATTTGATTTCAACTCACTCGACTCGGATGCATCCTCATCCCGTTGAAGTTGACTTCCCCCCAATTATTCCTGTTCTGGATTGCTCGCTGACCTTTTCCATGATTAATGTTCACCTTGTGATACAATGGTCACTGCCCCCTAGAGCCTGTCTGTGCTACTTGAACCTTTATCTGGCTTCTAAAGCAGAAGGTCAAATCATGAACTGGGCCCCAGGTGTCATTGTGTACCCTATATTGGCTCATGCTAGTGGTTCCATTGCCCTTGTATGTGCAACTTGGGACAGGACATGGCTCTGAGCCATCACCTTCAGGTTACGGTTGATAGGTTTTGCGCTTTGAGTCAAACCCACATGTCAGCTGAACACATTCAGGTGATATGGGCACAACACTACATGTGCAACCCCTCCTGACACCCCTTCAGATCAGTGCTGGCCATGGAGTTCCCCTAATCCTCCATGATGCCCACACGTACACCATCTAGAATGACACTGATATCTTCCACCCAGTTTTCCGGTATTGCTCATTTTGACTGATCCATCACCGGTATCCTGAGAACCTTTCCCATCATAGACTGTAGTCAGGATAATATTTGGGACTGGGTATGCTTTGCATACCAACTGCAGCTGGCATGGGTTCATAAGATTGGCATAAGTACTCCCAGCCTTTAGGTGTCTGTTGTCAATCCATGATGGTATGTAACCTTGCAACAAACTCTCTAAATTACTACACTCTGGGCACCGTACATAACACACACACCATTTTGGGCGGCCTGGCCTGAAGTGTCCTGGTCCCCAGTATTCTTTAAAGTTCCGGTATGGTATTGACCTGCATTTGCTTCTGGGCATCAAGACCAGTGACACAGCTGTATTAAACACTGTAGACACGTCATTGATTAATCATCTTTATCCGTCTTCCAGCTCTCTGACGATAGCTGCTACTCCTGACAGGGGAGAGCTGAGTCACGAGGTGACCATGTTCCAGACTTGGATCAAGTCCTGGTAAAAGACGAGCAACTCCTGTAAGGAGCCACCGAGGCCCCTCTGCTCTATAAACAGGAGCTGCACGTCATAATTCAGGCCGTGCACCTGCCGGAAGAAATACATCGCCAGGGCAACCATCTCGGAGGGGGCTCAACGTATCACTGCAGGGTCTGTAGACGGAAAGTCGCCACCTGTGTGTGAAGGTACACACGCGCATCTGAAGTCACTTCCCAGAACGCCCTGAAGAACTCCACGCTCAGCCCGTCCAGCCCCGGGGATTTGCCCCTTGAGAGACCATCAAAGGCACCGGTCAGCTCCCCCAGACTGATAGGGGAGTCAAGCTTTCCGGCGCCCTCCGGGCCAACCTGCGGCAGGTCCTCCCACAAAACTCTGCAAGCATCCTTGCTGGATGGATCCAGAGAGAACAGGGCAGTGTAAAAGTTTCGGGTCGTGGCCCTGATGCCCTCCGGATCCGAGACAAGGGATCCGTTGTCGGCCAGCAGCGTAAGGAGCTGCTGACGGACCCCGTGCCTTTTTTCCAGCGAGTAGGAGAAGGGGGAGCCACGGTCCAGATCCGTGACCTCATGAACTCACCCCGGGACCCGACGAGTTGCAGGTCCCGCAGCGCGTCCTTCTTCTCATCATAGAGATTAGACTTTCTATGGATTGTTGAAATATTTTACGTTGACTCACAAGATGGGGAGACTGCTTGACGACCAACAATAAATTATTAATCTGCATGTTTCTCAGTGTATCCATAGTTTCTACCTGGGGCAGTACTTTGTTAGACTGGCCTCCCCATCATTTCCAGTGATCTTCCTGATCTTTATCCTTAGGGTCGTCTTTGATGAGAAGTAGTTCAGCTTCATCCACTGATGCATCAGATCCCTTTGAGCTGTCCTTTCCAGATGTTGCACTGAGCAGCTGGAGTATCTGAGATTTTCGCTTTGCAAGGTCAAATGCAACAAAAATATGCAGGTCCTCCAGTCCAGGGATTTGAACCTTGACATGTTTTTTAGTTTTATGAGCTTCCAAAACATCTGGAACAGGAGCTGACAAAGTAAATTCAGCTGCTATTTCTAGGTCCTTTCTTAGCATTTTAGCAAACCCCAGAGCCTTGGATGCTCTCTCCCGAGCTTCATGAAAGAGCTCTTTTAATGGGCGACTGGTCTCTATAATGGACCTCCTGATTTCATCTGATGCAGGACTATCATCAGCGCTTGCCCAGAATTCCTCACAACTTTCCTGAAGTCCAGAATCTAAGAACTCTCCAGTGGACTTTAGCAGCATTCCAAGATGATGTGGTAACTCTTTTGGAGTTAAACAATTAAACTAAATTAACAAAATATGGGATAAAGCAAACCCAGTCCCTAAGTCAGGTCAGCTGTAAAACTAAGGACAAAGTTTAAAGGGCAGGTGTCCTGGGAGTCCGTGAACCTACACATTCTCCGATTGTCAGGGACTGCTGCATGCAACACCCTCCAACCCAGGTCCCCGATAGAAAGCGGGAGGACAGCTCTGTAGAGGGCCTCCCATCGGGGACCTCCGCCGCCGGACGGCAACAAGGCACGCTGGGGCTTGGGGCCAATGTGGAATTCTGTCCGAACAGGGGAACGTTCAGCAGGAAGACCACCGCGCACCTGGGCCACTTCGAGACCTAAAATTACGTTGGGTCCGAGCACGACCGTCCTTAGGTCTTGGATGGCATCGGCATCTCTGACGATAGCCGCTACTCCTGACAGGGGAGAGCTGCGTCGCAAGGCGACCATCTTCCAGACTTTGATCAGGCCTTCCTCCGCGCCTTCTTACGGTACAGGGGCTCCCCCACCCCCCTCACCGGCAGCCAAGATGGCAGTGGCTGCCGGTGATGCCTCCCCTTGTGGAGAGGGAGATGGAGTAGTGGTGGGGAGAGGAGGGGCGGTGGAATCGGCAGCCTTGGGGGCGGGGCAGTTCTTCCTGACATGCCCCACCTCCTTACAAGCCCTGGCACCGCACGCCCTCCGCGGTCCAGAACACCCGGTAGGCGGTCCCCTCATGATTTACAGTAAAGGCCCCCTCCAGGCACTCCTCCCGGGCCAAGCGGATGAATACCTGGCGCCGGAAGGAGTACACGTGGTGGAGGGGCCGCGTCCCTGAGGCCGAGCGGGATCGGCGCTACCCCCGACCTGACCTCCCCCCCCCCAGTTTACAAAGGTGGGGGAGGAGGAGCTCACCGGAGACAAAGGGCGGGACGTTGGAAATAATAATCCTCTGGGCGGTGGCCTCAAGGGGATCCACCGCCAGAAACGTCCCGCCCACAGTGAGCCCCTTTTGCAGGGCCAGCTGCACCGCCCGCTCAGACCTCAGGAAGAATATGGCCTTTCCGTACATCTTCGAGGCTGCGACTATGGCCGAGGGGCCGACGACCCCAGCCAGGGCCTTCACGCAGGCCTCGATTGTCATGTCGGGGTGAGCGTAGCTCTTCACCCCCAGGGCCCTCGTGAGGAGGTGGAAAGGTGACAGGGCCGCGGGAGCAGCAGGAGCTGCAGAAGCAGCCACCCCCGCATAGGTCTTTTTCGAAGGCCCTGCCACCGGTGACAACACCCCCTCCACATTTACCCTCGAGGGCCCGGCCACAGGCGATGGCAAACTGGCCTTTGGGCCAGTGCCACACCCACCCCGAGAAGGATTGGCCATTGTGTTTTTTTTAAATATTTTTATATTTATAAGTTTTTAATTGAAGTTCCTCCCTGGGGGTGAAAGGGGGAGAAAGGTGGAAATAACCTCCCCCTTTTAGATATATGGAGAGGAGGGAGAGGGGTAGAGGACAGGGAGGCACAGGAGGGAAAGGGGAAAGTCTAGGTGGGTACCTCTGGGTTGATAGATGGACGGTGGGTGGGGGCTTGATGATCTTCCTGTCGGGGGAGGCGATGTCTTCAGCCAACACTGGCCACAGGGAAAAGGCTGGGTGGGGGGGGAGGGGTGTCAGCAAGATGGTTTTACACACACACCCCACCCCCCACCCCCTCCCTTCCTTCCCCAAGTCCTCAAGCAGTCTTCTGGCCTCCCCCTACAAAACATTCTTTAACAGCCCTCACCTTAAAATAGAAGCTCCAGACACCCACCTAGGATGTTATATGTCTCAGTCCTGGCCTCCTGGCCTTCCTGTCCTGTAGCAGCAGTAGTTCTTCCTCTCCCCCTCTCTCCTTCAGCCCCACAAGAGCAGCAGCACAGAGCAGGAATAGGAGCAGCAGCAGCAATACCCAGGAACAGCAATACCCAGGAACAGCAACACCCAGGAACACCCCTTCTCTCCTCTGTGTCTGGAACCAACTGAGCAACAACGATCCCAACGAGCTTGTTAAGAGATGTAGGTGTTTTTAATTTGTAAGGCAACAATGGTTATGCAGAAGAAAATTAGATAATTATTCACATCTCCCCACCCGGTCACCAATGACTGCTACCAACAGGCATTTTTATTTTAAAAAGCAGTCCTATGTACCATGTCCAATTTAATTTTAATTACAGTTTCATATTTGAAATGTTCATGTCTTCTCTGTAAAATTTTCTGTTCCGATATATAAATTTAATTAGAAAAAAAGCGTTTAGAGAAAATGAGTGCGTCAGGATCAGTAGTTAAGCCGATGATGGGATTATGGTTGTTATTGGAATGTCAAGATTTCATGACCAGCAAGAACAGCTTTAACTGTCAGTCTTCAAATTGGAGGGATGGGTACAGTTCACAATGGTTTGCACAGATTCTGTGCACAAACACACGACTAAAAACTGGGTCCAAGCCAAGTGACTTAAAACGTATTTGTGATTGATCTATTATTTTTCTCTTTTTTTGCAGTAATCTAAACTTTATTTCTCCACATAAAAAAAAACTTCAAAATATGATAGAAGAATATGATAGATTTTTAAAGGGAAATTTAACATGAATTCAAAGAATGTTATATCAGAAGAAGTTCATCCAAATCTAAGTGTTGGTCAAGTTGGTTTCTTCTTTTCTTCTTCTCTGTACTGCCATGCCCTGCTATTTGCAGTAAAACAAGACGCAGGTCTCTGAGGTGCTTTTGGAGTGAAGTCAAGTGGATTCCATTTAAGAGGAAAACCTTGTTTGTTTAAGCAAATAATATGAATTTAAACTCTTGAAGGGATCATTTGTAGTGGACAATTTTGATTGTATTCTGTACTCTACAGGACAAGCATGATCACCATGCAGGCACTTTCTGAGGAGGACAGAAGGCTGTAGATAGAGGCCATGGATGGCAGAGAGCCAGTAAGGATGAACATAATTATTACTGTTGTATGAGGTCTATAATTCCAGTTTGTTGCTTTTCAAACTGGCCAATCTGAACTGTATGTCTGGTACTTATCGCTACAAAATGAGGTTCACAGATTGCTGGCCCATGTGTTCCAAACTGGAAAAATTGGAAGGAATGGCCTTTGAAATTGAAAATCCATACGTGTATTTCCAGTGCTTGTGAATCTAGTTTCAAACAGTGACTAAGAAAAGGGAAATAGAGGTTAAAATAAAAGTGACCTAAAATCCAGTTAAGTATGTTCATCATTTTTGCAAAATTCATTTCAGTCTGAATTGCAGCAAATTCAAAGAGTTTGTAGGTATTCTTTATTATTCTGTGTGTTTCTTCACTGCTCTGTATTTCAATTAAGTAATGTCTTTTGTGAGACCAAGTCATGCAATGTCTCCAATAAGAGGTTGTGGTGGAAGGATTAGTCCAGGCAGTTCTCTTGGTTAAAGCTGGTTTATTTCAAAGACAATTCCTCAGTGCCACTAACTTCCTAGTAGCTTCCACCAGTGATTGATCTATTATTGCACAGCCTGGGCACGGGTGTTAATCACTTGTACATATTGTTCACTATTTTCAATAAACTCCCAAGATTGTCTTCCTGCCTGAGGCTCCTTGTTCTGATGAGCAGTGCTCGTGTCACTCCGATGTGAAACCTTTCTGCACAAGATAAAGGCAGGTGTCTCAGTCCAGGGCCTCTTCCCTGTGCTCTCTGCAGCCTTCAGACCACAGTGATGGTCCGGCCTCACACTCCCTGGACACATTACTAATGCCTGCACCTCGACAGTGCTTATCATTGTTGCCAGAATGAAGTGGGCAGGCGTTAAAGTTCTGTCACTGTCTGTGTGCTCTCCGCATCTTTTGAGGTGGGGCTGGTCTCCCTATCTTCATCACCTTGACCAGTGACACTGTGCTCCTGAAGGGCTCAGGTACTGAAAATGGACAAAGGATCAAAGGATTTAAAGTTTCTTGGCTGCGTCTCTATATGACCCTGAGCACAGAGCACAAGTGATCTACTCTTGGCTCTGTGAAGATCTATGGAGTCTCATCATCCTCCCGTAAGGAGCCATTGGTGTAGAAATTGAGCATCGTGGTCACTTTCATGGCCACTGGCAGTGGATGCCCTCCATGTCCCTGAAGCGCCAAATCCTGCAGTAGCTGGCAGGAGTGACCAAACAGTTCCCTAGACATGCGCAGTCTTCGCTAACACTGGTTCTTGGTCATCTGCAGGAATGAAAGGCAGCGTCTACAGACATTGGGTCTAGCTAGGCACCAACCAGCGGTGGCTCACTGTGGCTCTTTGGCGGCATGTGCAGGATTCCCAGCCGCCCCTTCTCCCAGAGGGTGCTGCTCCTCTCTCTGCGCAGCCAGGCGCCTCAGTTGCTCTCTTCTGTCGTCTTCACTCTCTGTAAGGCACGAGGCATACAGCTCGGTCACCAGGCTCATGATCCTGTGTTGTACTCCTCCTGCAGGATAGGAGAGAGATGTGTGGGTTAGCTTGGGTGTTCAAAAAACCTGTTTTGGTTAAGTCTGAAGGCCCCTTAATAGAAACATAGAAACTAGGAGCAGGAGTAGGCCATTCAGCCCTTCGAGCCTGCTCCGCCATTCATTATGATCATGGCTGATCATCCAACTCAATAGCCTGCTCCTGCTTTCTCCCCATACCCTTTGATGCCTTGCGCCACAAGAGCTATATCTAACTCCTCCTTGAAAACATACAATGTTTTGGTCCCAACTGTGGTAGTGAGTTCCACAGGCTCACCACTCTCTGGGTGAAGAAATTTCTCCTTTATCTCAGTCCCAAACGGTCTACCCCGTATCCTCAGACTGTGACCCCTGGTTCTGGACTCCCCCACCATCGGGAACGTCCTTCCTGCATCTACCCTGTCTAGTCCTGTTAGAATTTTAGAAGGTGCTATGAGATCCCCCCTCATTCTTCCGAACTCCAAGCGAATATAATCCAAACCGACTCAATCTCCTCTCATGTCAGTGCCGCCATCCCAGGAATCAGTCTGGTAAACCTTCGCTGCACTCCCTCTATAGCAAGAACATCCTTCCTCAGATAAGGAGACCAAAACTGCAGACAATATTCCAGGGCCAGAATTTTCCAGCTGACGAGTGGGTAGCGGAGCCCGCACGTCAGCGCTTAAAATGTCGCACGCTGACGTCAGCGCGCAGCATCGTGATATTTCAGCCAGGGGGCGCGCTCTGCAGTGGGGCGCTCACCCGCCATTAATTAAAGGCCTCGTTAAGGCCCTTAACTTGCCAATTGTCCAGGATTTTGAGGGGCTCGTGTGAACTTCGGGTCAGCGCACGGGCCCAACGGGCAGGCGGGGAGGAGATTTTTTAATAAAACTCATGCAATGTCGGGATATGTGGACTCAGGGTTTGTTCATGTTTTACAGGAAGTTTTAATTGCAGAAAGTGTTTTAAAGTTGCCTGTGTGATTGTTAACAGTTCTCATCGATTTCCAAGAGCTTTTTGTGTACTTTGAAACCAGTCTGCAGACAGGAATCTTTCTCAGGCCTGCAGCTTTCCGGAGGCCTCCATTTAGCCTGGGTATGGGTTCTGACATCCCCACTGGAGGCAGCTCCTCTGAGGAGGAAGGGACGGCTAGAATAAGGAGGAGGCCAGGAGTGGACAATCAGCCTCCAGGGGAGCCACCTTTGGGAGGAGAGGCGCAAACACAAGGGGCGCAGGGCCAAGAGGTTGTCCAAGGTGGAAGGAGCCACAGAAGATGCCACTATCCTGCTGCCAGGGTAAACAGGCGACGAAGCAGCTACCTCAATATGACTGAGGTGCAGTGCCAAAGGAGGCACCGACTCTCAAGGAGACAGTCAACTATATCTGTCAGTTGATTGGCCTGCGATCTCCCCTAACTGTGTGGGCGGACACCCCATGCCAGCGACTCTGAAGGTCACAGTTGCCCTCCACTTCTATGCTTC
This sequence comes from Cetorhinus maximus, assembly GCF_964194155.1. Taxonomy (NCBI): domain Eukaryota; kingdom Metazoa; phylum Chordata; class Chondrichthyes; order Lamniformes; family Cetorhinidae; genus Cetorhinus; species Cetorhinus maximus. Next base: position 41,183,443 of record NC_135903.1, on the reverse strand, counting down.
TGGCTCCTTCCAGGGCTCAGTGGGTGATCTTTGCGGTGTCTCCCAATCAGCTGTCCACACTTGTGTCAAGCAGGTTACAGATGCTCTGTTCTGACGGGTATTGACCTTCATCCACTTCCGCTGTGACCAGGCAAGTCGGGCACAGTGAGCCAGAGGCTTCATGGCCGTTGCTGGCTTCCCCCATGCCCAGGGTGCTATACACTGTACACATGTGGCCATCAAGACGCCAGCAGGTGAGCCCGGTGCCTTCATCAACAGGAAGGGCTTCCACTCCATGAACGTGCAGATAGTGTGTGATCACAGGATTCAGATTCTGCAAGTCTGCAATGTACCCAGGCAGCTCCCACAACGCCTACATCCTTGGACACTCCCAGGTGCCGGGGCTCTTCAGTGTTCCAGCCCGGCTGGATGGTTAGCTGCTGGGTGACTAGGGCTATCCCCTGCGAAGGTGGCTCATGACACCTCTCCACCATCCAAGAACAGAAGCTGAGCAGCGGTACAATAGGAGCCACAGCACCACAAGGTGGAGAAAGCCATCGGTCTTCTCAAGATGCGCTTCCATTTCCTGGACTGCTCAGGGAGTGCACTCCAGTGCCCCCCAGATCATGTCTCTCTGTGCACAGCGTAGCATGCTACCACTATCTTATGCTGGAAAGTGGGGAGGCAGTTGACAATGAAGACCTTGATGCCCTGGATGAGGCTGCACATGATGTATCCAGCAGTGGCTCAGAGGATGAGGAAGCACAGGGCGATGATGAGGGGCAGCACGCTGACCCACTACTACACCAAGGAGGCAGGGACACCCGGGACACTTTAATCCAACAAACCTTCAGCTAGCTCCACACACATGGATCAGCAGGAACAGCATTGCCTGGAACTTCCACACATGGGATTTAGGTGCTACATCTTCCATCTTATCAGCTGTAACTAAGGGCTTAGTACAGAAACATCAATGTCCACTCAAACACTCATGATATGTCTGTGAAAAAGAAAAATGCACCACAAAGGAAACACCCACAGACATGGTCAGAAAAGTGGACTTTATTATGTCCATAAAAAAGTACACATACTTCTCCATTCCAATAAGAAGAATTTTGTTCCCTATTCTAAGGCCAACACAAAATCACCAGTGACAAACCCGGGGAGTGCCTAACGTGCCTTATGCTTAGGTTTGCGGGCGCTACGTCTAGGTACCGCTCCATCGCTCGGAGTGGCTTGTGAGGCAGCCTGCTGACTCTGCTGTCCTGTTGGCCTCAATGACCTTGGCGGGCGTCCTCTGGCCAGTGGAGCCTGTGCTGGCCCCGCCTGGGAGGGAGTGGCCAGTTCCAGAACTGGCACCTCCCCCAGTTGTCGCAGTCTCAACGGAAGTAACGTTGACTGGCAAAGGGGCGGAGGAGCTGCTGCCCTCATCCGGAGCGCCCTGAGAGGAGCTCGCAGCAACGACAAGCAGCTGCTGTTCCGACGTGAGGTCCCTTTCGACCTTGCTGCTCACCACAGATGCATGGGCACTGGGTGCTGACGCTAGGTGCCCACAACATCTCCCACATTGGCAATGACCACCCGTGGCCAGTACCACTGAGGGCTTGCAGGTCAGAGCGTAACCCAATCAGAAATATTTACATCCGATCGAACCCCCTCTCCGTGAGAGTCGCCAATCTCTCAGTGGAGGAAGCCTGAAGCTCTGCCCTGAGGTTCATGACTTCACGTGCACTCTGCCTGGACTCCTCCATCGCAGAGACCAACTGAATCACACCCTCATTCAACCCTGCCAGATGCTAAACCCCCTTCCTGCCGCTTGTCCTGCAGCTGCTGCATTGGGGACAACTCCAAAGGCACGTCATCAGTGCTGGACTCAGCATGTGCCTCATCCCCTGCAGCCCTCGGGCTGCTGGCACCATCGGCACTCTCTGCCCCTACTATCTCCTCCAGCGATTGTGAAGTACCCTCTCCACTGTGACCCGGGACACTAGCCGACGGTAAAGTCCACCCTGAGGTGTTTGTGTCTGCGCTGGTGCCTGGCTGGCTGAAATGATGTGCCGCAAGTTGGGCCTCAGGTGTGGAGGGGGGGCTGCGGTGTTGGTGTGGGTCGCTTTGGTGGTGATGCTGAAATTAACAACCAGGACAGAGCATCAGTTAGCGTTCATTCACTTCAACCTTTCATCCCCCCCCCCCCGTCCCCCCCCAACCCAGTCTCAAGTCGCTAGCGACTTAAAGATCCTAAGGAGACGAACATTGTTGAGGTGGGAAAGAGTCAAGAGCAGCCCCAACCATTAAACCCACATGCAGACAGGCTGGTCAGATGGCCTCAGGAATGCCACATGGCTTGTTATGTACCATTGGAGTGGGGAGAGTGCAGGGGTACCTTACCTGGATGCATTGTGGCCTGGATAGTTGCGGGGCTGAGGAAACATTACAAAAAGTTGTGACATTTCCCATGGATCACAGGAGATTGAGAGGTCACATTATTGACCTTCATTCCGTACGGAGGGGCATGGACCGGGTCAGCAGAAGGCAACATTTCCCCTTGGTGCAGGGATGAGTAATGTGGTGGCATCTATTTAATTTGAGTGTCATGAGGGTCACAGCTGAGGCGCTGAGGACCTTTTGGACAGAGTAATGTGGGGTGCACTGGCTGAAAGGGTGGTGGAGGTCCCAAACCCCCGAAAATGCAATAACTCTTTGGCTGTGCAGCAGCGATCCAATGGTATGTTAGACCATGGGGATAGTGGTCACAAATGGGATAAGGTGACTTTGGAAAGTGGTGGAAATGCGATTCCTCAAGGGGATGAGTGTCCCTCCTGTATGACTCACACGTCAGAGTGTCTCAGTCAGTGAATGAGCAGTGTTGCAGCATTAACAATTGCAGCAACCATCAGTGGTTTGGATGGTGGGCAGATAGAGTGGATGGGACTGTGGACCTCAAATACCTGCCCGCCGGACCCCAGCCTCGCCACCCCTGGCCTCCTGCCTCCTCCCGAGCTCCATGGCCTGTTCCTCAAAGGTTGTCAGGCGCTGGAGGAGGGCGCGCCCACCTCTAGTCCTCTGGCGCTCCCGTGAATTATGCTGACTTTTTGCCTGCAAAACAGAAGAGGATTGATTGGGGTTGATCGCTCATGTACTCTGCACGCGCACCCCAACCACAGAGGCCCATCTGAGGCCTCCAATGGCTCCTGTCCACACTACTGGTGATCAGTCCCCAGGAGAGAGTACGGCTGCTCCCAACCTCCTCCCCCAATGGACACCTTGGACACATTCGGCGTCCATCACTTTGAATAGCGCACGGGTCTTAGCGCCCATGGCAAGGAGGCACAACTAGGTGTGGTGCTGAATCCAGCAGATGGCACTTGGTCACAACACCTTGAGGCTCCCATTGCACCATCTCATTACCATCAATAAGATATGTTGAAGTTCTGAGTATGTGTCGAGCTGCCTCCCCTGCAGGTTGCCCCCAGACTACTCAAATGCCACAAACATCAACATATGCTGCGGGGAGAACCCATCTTCTCCTCAACCATTAAAGCTGATGTAACCATGGTCAGTACCCGCTTGCCCACCCAGCATGTGCCAGATGCCCTCTGCAGTAATGACAGCAAGACATGGGGGGGGGTCAAAGGCTAAGGCTGCCTTCTGGGTCAAATGGCCAAGACCGACATGGTACTCACCCGTCCAGAGCGCAGCAAATCATTGAATCTTTTTCTGCACTGGGTGCCAGTGCGCCGGACATCAACATGGGCACTGACAGCGTCACCCACCTCCTCCCACGCCTGGCTGGTGACATGGGGGGGTGCTGACCTCCTCCCATCCTCCGGATACAGAATGTGCTGATGGAGAGACACCTCTTTGGAGGAAGAGAGCAAGGCAGGTATCAGAATCGGGGGGCACAGTGACCTCCTCGCTGGTCTCTCCTGCAGCCTGACCCCCTCCTCCTCTGCCCTCCATACAGCATTTCTCTCTCCCCGAGTGGCCATGGTGCCCTGCCTCCAGCAGGCTGTCTGGCCACTCTTTATACAGACTGTCTGTTCCCCATTGGATCCGGCAGTCTGAGGCCGCCTGTCCCCGTGACTATTTCCCATTCTCCACGGGAGTCGCTAACCCGCTGGGCGGCCTTATTGGCCCGTCCGCAGAAATTGGCGGCGCGGCCAGTTTCGCCAGCGGCAATCGGCCGGCCACCCGACCTACGAACGTAAAATTCTGGCCATAAGGTGCTTAACGGCCCAAAAGGTAACTCGGTGACGTCATTCCCAGGCTGAATAAGGTTTCACTGCCCCCTGCAGGAACCAGGCAGCATATGCAATTGGCCTCAGGGATTCTCTCCTTCACTGGTTTGAAAGAGCTGAGACTGGATGCAGTGGATCCTACCTCTCGGTGCAATGGCTGTTCAGGGTCTAGTCAGTCTGCTGTAATCTGCATAATCGCTCTTTTTAATGTCTCTACAGCTTTGTCTTGTCTGTTCTCTCTCACAGATAGGTTGGATGTTCTATCCTTTTTTTTGACAGTTCATACAAATGTTAGTGATCTCTGAAATTAGGGATAAAATTTCTGATACCCCACCAACCCTAAAAAGGATTGTAATGCTGTTTGAAATACAGGTAAGGGAAGCCCCGGTAGTCACTTGTGCTGATCAGGTATGTGTCCAGTGGCTGAAACCTTAAACACCTAAAAAGACTTCATCATGTACCTACTGTGCCTTTTTCAAACTCACCATCAGTTTTGCCTCTAAGTCTAACAACTCATTTAAGAGGGTAATGTGCTCTTCTACTGTCGAGGTCGGCAATAACCTGTTTATTTTTACTCATTCATGGGGTGTGGGCTTTGCTGGCTGGGCCGGCATTTATTGCCCATCCCTAGTTGCCCTTGAGAAGGTGGTGATGAGCTGCCTTCTTGAACCACTGCAGTCCATGTGGTGTAGATACACCCACACTGCTGTTAGGAAGGGAGTTACAGGATTTTGACCCAGCGACAGTGAAGGAATGGCGATGTATTTCCAAGTCAGGAAATGACTTGGGGAAATTCCAGGTGGTGGTGTTCCCATCTATCTGCTGCCCTTGTCCTTCTAGATGGTAGTGGTCGTGGGCTTGGAAGGTGCTGTCTAAGGAGCCTTAGTGAATCCCTGCAGTGCATCTTGTAGATGGTACACATTGCTGCTGCTGCTACTGTCTGTCAGTGGTGGAGGGAGTGAATGTTTGTGGATATGATGCCAATCGAGTGGGTTGCTTTGTCCTGGACGGTGTCTAGCTTCTTCAGAGTTGTAGGAGCTGCACTCATCCAGGCAAGTGGGGAGTATTCCATCACACTCCTGACTTGTGCCTTGTAGATGGTGGGCAGGCTTTGGGGAGTCACGAGGTGAGTTACTCGTCGCACGATTCCTAGCTTCTGACCTGCTCTTGTAGCCACAGTATTTATATGGCTAGTTCAGTTCAGTTTCTGGTCAATGATAACCCCCAGGATGTTGATAGTGGGGGTTTCAGTGATGGTCATGCCATTGAACATCAAGGGGCGATGGTTGGATTCTCTTTTATTGGAGATGGTCAATGCCTGACACTTGTGTGGCATTAATGTTACTTGCCATTTGTCAGCCCAAGCCTGGATATTGTTCAGGCCTTGCTGCATTTGGACATGGACTGCTTCAGTATCTGAGGAGTTGTGAATCATGCTGAACATTGTGTAATCACCAGCGATCACCCCCACTTCTGACCTTATGATGGAAGGAAGGTCATTGATGAAGCAGCTGAAGATGGTTGGGCCTAGGACACTACCCTGAGGAACTCTGTGGTGATGTTCTGGAGCTGAGATGACTGACTTCCAACAACCATTTTTCTTTCTGCTGGGCATGACTCCAACCAGTGGACAGTTTTTCCCCCCTGATTCCCATTAACTCCAGTTTTGTTAGGGCTCCTTGATGCCACACTCAGTCAAATGTGGTCTTGATGTCAAGGGCAGTCACTCTCTCCTCACCTTGGGAGTTCAGTTCTTATGTCCATGTTTGAACCAAGGCTGTAATGAGATCAGGAGCTGAGTGGCCCTGGCAGAACCCAAACTGAGTGTCAGTGAGCAGGTTATTGATAAGCATGTGCTGCTTGATAGCACTGTTGATGACCCCTTCCATTACTTTACTGATGATGGAGAGTAGACAGATGGGGTGGTAATTGGCCTGGTTGGATTTGGCCTGCTTTTTGTGTACAGGACATACCTGGGCAATTTTCCACATAGCTGGGTAGATGCCAGTGTTGTAGCTGTACTGGAACAGCTTGGCTAGGGGCACAGCAAGTTCTGGAGCACAAGTCTTCAGTACTATTGCCAGGATGTTGTCAGGGCCCATAGCCTTTGCAGTATCCAGTGCCTTCAGCTGTTTCTTGATGTCAGAGTGAATCGAATTGATTGAAGACAGTATCTGTGATGCTGGGGACCCCTCCGGAGGAGGTCGAGATGGAGCATCCACTCCGCACTTCCTGTTGAAGATTATTGCGAATGCTTCAGCCATATCTTCTGCCCTGCTTTGGGCTCCTCCATCATTTGAGGATGGGAATATTTGTGGAGCCACCACCTCCAGTGAGTTGTTTAATTGTCCACCACCATTCACAACTGGATGTGGCAGGATTGTAGAGCTTAGATATAATCCGTTGGTTGTGGGATCACTTAGCTCTGTCTATCACGTGTGCTAAACAGCATAAGCAGCAAAAGTAGTCCTGTTTTATAGTTTCATCAGGTTGACACCTCCATTTTTAGGTATGCCTGGTGCTGCTCCTGGCATGCCCTCCTGCACCCATTGAACCAGGGTTGATCCCCTGGCTTGATGATGGTAGAGGGGGGGGAAATGCCAGGCAATATCATTGATAATATCAGATATACTGGATATATCATTGATATAAAGGCACTAATCACTCATAAGGGATTGTGTAAAGATGTGGGTTGATTTTATTGAGACTAGGCCCATGGGAATATTTAGGGGCATAAAGCCTGAAGGACTCAGAGCTGCACGTGTGCTCTGCTGAAAAGCAAAAGTGAAATTAAAACAGGATTGCTTGACAGTTCCTTTCTAGTGAATGTCATGCTTCTATCACTTTCAAAGCATATTACAGCAAAAACGGATAATCTACATATTGCAGAACTGCTAGCATAGAAAAAGTCTTAATTGCTGGTTCCATATGTTCATTAGAAAATGGGAGAATTACAAAATCCTTGTAAAAGTTCATGTATATTCTTGGCCCTCATGGCCCTCAAATATAAAGGCAAATTTATACTTGGCTTTTTGCTACTGGAATTCCCCAAAAGCTGTTAGCTACAAAGGTTTTCTGGTATGCCCTCTTCTAATGGGGCTGGATACTGTCCATATTACATTTCAGTATTTAACTTTCCCTCTGTTTCCCATAGATCCTTTACACAAGACTTTTCACTATGTTCAAAGAGACACCACTGGGTCAGTATAATTTACCAGCCCTTAAGAGCTGATCTCCGAGAATTAATCACTGGCCAAACGAAGTTCCGATGCTTGTGAAACTCTACACAGTCGGTTTACGTACTATCAGAGTCCTGGATTTGCGGTACCGTTTGTAAGAGCTGGCATTTTTTGATTGAATTGTAAGGCTTCGGTTAATGAAACTTGGTGAGGATGGATTGAGATTGGCCAGTCCCACTCCCCTGCCTGAAAGATCTGACACTGATTTCTGCATTTAAAAACTCATAAACCATCACCAATCTCACTTCAAATGCTATAATTCAGAATGAGTATTGATCACATCATTGAAGCCCTACTTCAGGAGTCATTAAAAACACCCAAATGCTCGAAAGCCATCGTGGCTGATCAAGCTTCTGTGTTCAGAGGCAATCTTCTGTTTGGAAGCGCTTGGGAATTCGAGGGGATGAGGTCTGCGCAAATATTGTGCATGAGCAAGTAGAAATTGTGCCAGTTTTTGAATAATTATCAAAGCCTAGGAGACTCTGGAAATGCCATCAATTCTGATGACCAGTTTTTAGCAATTTTGGCAAAATAACATTTTCCCCAATTTGAGACCTTTTTAGAGTCAAAAGGATGAGATTTCATTTTCCTCTGGAAATATTTTGACCTTTGACCCAATGAATTGAAATGTGCATTTATAAAACAGGAAGACAATTATTTATATGAAATGTGCAGTTATTGATTTGTTCCTAATAATCCAAAAAATTCACCTCCTGCAGTGACAGGGGTTACACCTTGTGTCAGGCTCCTGCTGGGCAGTCATTTTGCATTTGTGCAGCAATTGTTTATCACAGTTCAGCTCTGTCTTAGGCATTGGCACTCCATCCTGTTGGTGCTGTCTCATGAACCCTGGAAGATAACGCATGTGTTTAGCAAAATCAAACAACGCCTGTATAAACAATACTCCAAAAACTGAGTCTTCAGTTCACCTAGCCTCCCCTGAAATACACGTACTTGCTTTCTGGTTACTGGTTAATGTATGCACTCACCCTTGACAGCCTGAATAGCTTTTAGGGGCAATGGCCTCCTTCTGTCTGCTGTAAATACTGTGTCCCTGCAGGATGTTAGCCAGGACATTGGGAAAAGTGCATGGACTAGGTAAATGAGACAGATTTGGCTTTCCTATATTCACCAGGGTGTGCAATTGTTTGGCTGTTAGAAGACATTGGATGATGATGTCAGGAAGATATAATAATTTTCACATGTTATTGGAATTTATTGTAGAGTAATAGGTGGGGTCTGACTGTGTGCATGTTAATTGAATTAAAGGCAGCTGGTTTGAAGGCTTTGATGTAACAGAAGATAAGCTGGGTTTGAAATGTTAACTGGGTAAACATGGGTTGAAAGGGAACACTGCATTTTTGAAATCAATTTGGTCTGGTTTATTTAAAGGAGGGGTGAAATGTTTCACCCAGCCAGGAGAAGTTGGTGTTTATTTTGCCCAAAGATTGCTGGTAAAATTGGTATTGAGATGTTTATTATTGGAGAGGTAAAGTCCAAAGACAAAGTGAAATAATGGGAATTTTCATTTAAAGGGGAAAATATGGCGAAAGGAGCAATGGCTGTGTGTAAGGGAAGGCATTCTAAGATCTAACAAGTGTGAACAGCCTTCAGCATCTGTCTCAAGCTGCGGTCGACAAAGTACTGAAGTTAAAGCTCATTTTGAATTTGACTGTCAGGGTATTGTGTGTTTTTTTGCCTGGGTCTTTTAAAATCTGTCTTACTATTGCCTTAACAGTGCAACTGGGAGTTAGATTAACTAGGAGATCTAGATGTTAACATAGTAGTAATTTGTAGATCTACATATGTATTTGAAATAATTTCTTATATACATAAAGGTTTCATTTAGGTTTGTACAAAACCTATAAAGTGTAGTCTTATTACTACTGAATTCAAGGCACGCATCTCCATTTATAGAAATTGCAAAACAGCTGTGACAGTTGTTTGAAATTTCCCTTTGGGATTTGAGCAGCTCAGCATTTACCACCGGCTGTGCCATGACAGATGGTACCAGGTCCACCTTCTCTTGGCCATGGCTTTGAAAGTGAAGATTCATTTAAGTATCTGAGTGCAATGGCAAGAAATTTGTGTTGCTGCCAAAATGCAATGGGACGTGAAAACTCAGCTTTTATTTGCTGAATGACATTTATATAAAATCTCCTTTTCCCACTCTCAACTTTTGGATCCCACCTCTCGGAGGCATCCCCTGTGTCAGTCTTCCTGTGGACCCTGGGTGTGTGCAATGTCAGCATTCATGGGTGGTTCACTGGCAGTTATTGCCCCCTGAGTCCTGCCAGGATGCTGCAGGTAACTGCCAGCCTGCATGTCAAAAAAATTCTTCCATTTAATGGGTATTGGGCACTTACCATCAAACAGCGTGTGGAAGCAGGATCATTGAGATTTTCCCACAAACAGAAGAGCAAGAGCAGTGATAATGGAGAGAGGGCCACACGTGCTCACCTGCCTTCCATTTTCAGGCCAGCTCTGTGCTACCATTGCCCTCCAGGAAAGGAAGTACGTTCCACAGAGCCTGCAGCTGTTTGGGAGGGGCACCTGCAATGGAAGGAGGGAAGTTGCAGATTACTTTACCTTCTCTGGCTACCCAGAGGAATCCCAGGGCGATATTGAGAAGGGGTGAGGGGTGATCTGCATTTCATGCCATTCTATTGCAGAATCTCTGCCAGGGTTTGGGGTGGCCAATTCCAGGTTCACAAGACAGTTTGTGGGTGCTCAAACAATACATGACATTTGTGGGGACATGACAACCACACACTCTGGTCAGCTGCTGATTGTGAAGTTCAGCATGGAACACAAGTCTTCACCCAGTTTGTCACTGGGAGGACATCCTTGTCTTGGCCCAACTGTTCAGCCAACCTACAGTCTCATTCTCTGCTCGCTGATATTCAAGCTACTGCCTCATGGCTTCCACTTCAAGAGTTAGGGGTGAACAAACTTGCCTACCTGCTATGAGTTGGGTGAAATGCCCACCTGCCAGACCTTCTGTAGACATCTGGCATGTATGGAGTTGGGTATACTGGTGCTGGAGCCAGGATGATGGGTCTTGCCTTCTCCCTAACCCAGCCACATGGGTTCAGCTCAGTCTTGTGGCTATAATTGCAGCTGGTGAGGGGCGTGATGTCCCATTGCCTCAGCATGATGTTCTCACTTTGACCAGAGGCTACACTTTGCACCTGAGCCTCAAGCTGCCTTGCCTCCTTCCCTTTGGCTGGTTTACTTGGCTCATTTCAAATGTCACCCTGTGCAGTGCCCACTTTGCCAATGCTGGCTGCTCAGTGCCATCGGTGAAGCTTGGCATGGTCATGGTGGTGGATGGGTCCTCCTCGTCCATTGCCTTGGCGCACAGTCATTGGCTAATCTCCAAACTAGGCCCAGGTAAATTATGTTGTTGCCCTTTGATGGTGGGCCACCCCATTGCCATGGCATGCAGCAGCAGGAGGAGGCACACTGCTCTTGGCCTCTGCCTTCTGAGTGCTCACACCTACAGCATGTCCAGCATCATTGAATTGCTGACTAACTGTGTGCTGGGTGATCTCCAGCTGCTCCTTTGACTCTGCAAAATTAACATTGGAATGTCTCATGTTCGTTCAGGATCAATGCTTGTACTACACTGTGTGAATGTAAATCATGCACCTGAGTTTGATATAAAATGGTCAACTTCCACCGATGCATGTACATCTAAGAAAAGGGATGAGGAAACCATTGCGTGGACCATTTGTTTAAACCAGCTTCTGGCCAGTTTCACACTCTGGATATGCCTTTCCAAACAATCCAATGACCTCTGTCAAATGGCCTTCACATAACTGTGGCCTTCTACATGTCCTGATATTGGAAGATAAGGAACATAACTTAGTAATTTTCAAGATTTCCCCAGAAACTTCCCCCTCCCCTCTTCCACCTGACCTGACAGGTCACCGCTTCCTCTTGATGATCTTCATCGCTTGATGATCTTTCCTCCTTTAATGCTCCCACTGCTCTGACAATTTTATCTGTAAGTAGCTACTCCCAGTCCACTTGGGCCAAATTGTAACCCATCTTAGTAAAATTAGCCTTTCCCCAGTTTAGAATTTTTATTCCTGGCCCAACCTTATCCTTTTCCATAACAATCCTAAATCTCAGTTTTGGTCACTATCTCCAAAACGCTCCGCTGCTGATACGCCTTCTACCTATCCGGGCTCATTTCCAAATATTAGGTCCAGAATTGCCTCCTCCCTGGTTGGGCTTTTCTGAGAATGTTCCCCTGGATGCAACTTTAGAATTTTGCTCCCTCCCTACCTTGCACACTAAAACTATCCCAGTTAATATTTGGGTAGTTAAAATCCCCTACTATTACTGCCCAATCTTACACTTCAATATTGCAACCACCACCCCCCCACACCTCTATCCCCCTATCTTGTCTGAATACCCTATAACCAGGAATGTTGAGCTGCCAATCCTGCCCTTTTAGCCAAATCTTGGTCACAGCTATGATATCACACTCCCACATGCCTATCTGTGCCCTCAGCTCATCTGCCTTATTCCTCAGGCTACTTGCATTAAAATATATTCCATTTAGCCTTGCTAAACTCACTTCTTTCTTATCTAGCCTATGTTTCCTCTGCCTTCCAGACTCACTTTTTTTTAAATTTCTAATTCCATCTCAGCTTCTCTCCCCTCTGAACTATTTTTCAGGATCCCATTCCCCTGCCAGTTTAGTTTAAATCCACCCCAACAGCATTGGCAAACCTCCCCGCGAGGATGTTGGTCCTGTTCCTGTTCAGGTGTAACCCAACCAACTTGTACAGGTCCCACCTCCCCCAGAAACAGTCCCAATGCCCCAAGAATCTAAAGTCCTCCCTCCTGCACCTTTTCTCCAGCCACGCATTCATCTGCTCTATCCTTCTGTTCCTATACTCACTACTGCGTGGCACTGGGAGTAATCTGGAAATTACTACCTTTGAAGTCCTAATTTTCAATTTCCTACCTAACACCTTGAAGTCTGCTTGCAGGACCTCATTTCTCTTTCTTCCTATGTCATCGGTCCCAACATGGACCACGACCTCTGGCTGTTCACCCTCGCCCTTCAGAATGTCCTGCAGCGGTTCGGTAACTTCCTTGACCCTGGCACTCAGGAAGCAACACACCAACCTGGAGTCACGTTTATGGCGGCAGAAGCGCCTGTCTACTCCCCTCACTAACAAATCCTCTACCACTATTGCTCTTCCACACTTCTTCCTCCTGCCCTGGACAGCTGGACCACCCACGGTGCCATGGTCTTGGCTCTGGTTGGCCTCCACAGAGGAACCGTCACTCTCCCCATTTTCCAAGGCCAAATAATGGTTTGCAAGTGAGATGCACTCGGGGGATTCCCTCACTACCTGCTTGGTCCCCTTCTGTCTGATGGTCACCCACTCCCTCTCTGCTGCACTTCCTTAGGCTGCAGGGTGACCATGTCCTGAAACGTGCTATCCATGAACCTCTCAGCCTCGCGAATGCACCATAGTACCCCCAGATGCCACTCAAGCTCCAAAACCCGGAGCTCCAGTTGGAGGCACCTCCTGCAGACGTGGTCATCCTGACCGCCTGGAGCATCTAGAATTTCCCACGTAGCGCAGGATGTGCAAATCACGGGACTGAGCTCCCCAGACATATCTTAACTAAATGGAATATGTACCGTTATCCAGATCCTCTAGGTGCTGCCGACTGCCTGTCCCAGGGTCCTCCTTCCGCATTCTCCTCTTTTAGGCCATACACAAGACAAGACCCTATTGGAGCCTTCTCAAAACCGTCTGTGTATGTGCATCTGCAAAATGGATCCTCATTTCTCCTTTCAGGTGTTAAGTTATTGAGGTTTTCTTCAGCCCTGAAAATCCAGGTTTGCTGGATGGCCCAAAATCAGCTAAATGTTTATTTTCATGGGATGTGGGCATTGCTGGCTAGGCTGGCATTTATTGCCCTTGAGGAGGTGGTGGTGAGCTGCCTTGAGCTGCTGCTAATGGCGGGTGTGATAGGCGGCATGTGTGGAAAATTTGGCGGGACCCACTTCACAACGGCGTGAAGGCAGGTCACGATCTTCCGCTCAGCCCGCCAATAGCGCGCCGCATTTCCCGCCATTGGTCAGCGGGGAGCTAATTGTGATACATTAGCATAGAATTAAAAGGCCATCCCACCAGGGTCTTGGAACCCAGCGTATTGTCCGTCCACATCGGCGGGAAAGCACACAGATGATGTGCACTTGGCGGCCTCACTGTGAGGGAACTGAGGTGAGTGACCAGCAGCGTTCTCCACAGCTCGCCCGTTGTTTACAGGCCTTGAGGGCGCTGGGGGGGCAACTGATGCCTGGCCCCGCAGGCGAGTGCTGGGGGTGTCTGGGGCGCAAGTGCTGGCCAGCCTCGGAGGCGACTGCTGAGGGGTGGGGGTCAAGTGCTGCCCTGGTGCTGCATCCGGCGCACAGGCAATCGAGGTGGGGGGCAGGGTAAGCGAGGGAAGTGACCACGCATTCGGGACACCCTGTATAAACTGACCATGTCTCTGCAACTAAGACCGGGCACAGCCACAGCGATATGATTGGGGTCAGGCTCCTAGCCTGCCTGCCCATGGAAGCAACCAAGGGGCCACCAGGCACCCTTACCCCCCCAACCACCCACCCACCTCCCTCACAGACTGAGTCCGCCACCACTTTATTGGTCCGCAGAGCAGTTGGGCTGCACACATTGTACAATCTCCTCGCCAATGCTGGCCATGTAGCAGTCATTGCTGGGGGCACTCAACCCCTGGCAATCTCAGCATCCCGGTTTGGACCAGTGTCCCCAATGTCTCAGGTTAACAGGGCAGACATGCAGCGCACTCACCTCTGGCCATCTGAGGGGTGATCAGCACTCTCCGGGAAGCATTAAGGGCTGTCACACAGGGCCAGGAAAGGTGCTAAGTGCAGCCATGATAACTATGTCTCTCTCTCTCTCTTTCATGCTGCAGGAGGACCACATCAGGATCATGGATCCTGGTGACCTAGCTGTGTCCCTGATGGCCTACAGGGACTGAAGAAGACTGAGGAGAGAGTGACTGAGGCTCCTGGCTGCACAAAGGCAGGAGCAGCAACCTCATGAAGAGGAGGCAGCAGGGGCACCCACACATGTTGCCCAGGAGCAACAGCGAGCCGTGGCTGGTTGGCGCCTAGCGACACCCAGGGCCTGTAGACACCGCCTGCCATTCCTGCAGGTGATTGAGAATCATTGTCACCAACAACTGCACATGTCCAGGGAGCTGGTGGCTCACATCTGCCACTTACTGCAGGACTTGGTGCCAAGGGGACATGGAGGGCATCCACTGCTAGTGGCTGTGAAAGTGACCACAGTGCTCAATTTCTATGCCAGTGGCTCCTTTCAGGGCTCCACAGGTGACCTCAAATTTCAGAATCTGCCACCCACAAATGCATCCGAGGTCACGGATGCCATCTTCTCCTTGGCACACAACATTGTACATTTCGCCCAGGACTGGGACAGCCAGGATACAAGGGCCATTGGATTCACCCAGATCTCAGGATTCCCACAAGTGCAGGGTGTGACTGACTGCACTCATGTGCAGCTCAGGTCTCTGTCGCTACACTCGATGAACTTCATCAACCACAGGGGCTTCCACTCACTGAATGTGCAGCTGGTACGTGACCGTCAAACGCATCCTGCAGATGTGCGCACGGTTTCCAGGAAGTGTGTACGATGCCAACATCCTGAGTGACTCGCAGATCCCTGCAGTCTTTCAGGGTCCACAGAGGCTGCAGGGTTGGCTCCTCGGGGACAAGGGCTTTACGCAGAGGCCAAAGCTGATGACATCCATGCGGCGGCCTCAGACTGCAGCAGAGCGACACTATAATGAGGCTCATGCAGCAGCTCGCAACTTGGTATAGCAGACCATTGGGATACTGACAATGAGATTCCGGTGCCTGGACCGGTCTGGTGGAGCCCTGCAATAGAGTCCGTAGAGGGTGTCACATATCGTCGTCGTCTGCTGTGCCCTTTACAACCTGGCGCTGCAACGGGGACAGGAGCTGGCTGAGGAGGGGATGGAGGAGCTGGAGGTCTCCTCCTGAGGACGACTCTGGGGATGAGGGTGAGGGGGCACTTGGTGGTGACGAGGCTCTCGCATTGGCTAAGCGAGGCAGGTTCACTCAGGAGGGCCGCAATGCTGCCAGATTTGTGGAAGATGATGACGACATGAATGAGGTGTCTCCATAGATCCTCACATCACAGTTGTGAACGTTTGACTCCAGTCTGGCTTATGGCAGCACCAATACTCTCTGAGAATACTCCTGTTATGGAGATACAGTCGAGGCCCTAATAGTCGCTCGATCGCAGGAGGATAACGACAATATGGTGAGGACACTCCATAGATCTTTACATGGCCTCTGAATGTCTGACTCCTGTCTGGCTGAGGGTAGCTCACTTGTGCTCCATGATCAGGGCCATCTCAGAGATGCAGCCATGAAACTCTAGATGCATCTGATGCTGTGTCTGTCTTCAGCACCTCAGCCCTTCAGGAGCTGGTGCACAGCATCACTGGTCCCAGATGCTGGTGTGATGGGGGCCAACCCCACCTTAAAGGTGTTGAGAGCACATAGAGAATGAGAGAACTCTGTGGTCCCTGCCCACTACATTCTGGCAGCAATGACCAGCACCGCCGAGGTGCAGGCATCAGTAATGTGTCCAGGGAGTGAGAGGCCGGACCATCACTGTGGTCTGAAGGCTGCAGAGAGCACAGGGAAGAGGCCCTGGACTGAGACACTTGCCTTTATCTTGTGTAGAAAGGTTTCACATCGGAGTGACACGAGCACAGCTCATCAGAACAAGGAGCCTCAGGCAGGGAGACAATCTTAGGAGTTTTTTGAAAATAGTGAACAATATGTACAAGTGATTAACACCCGTGCCCAGGCTGTGCGACTACTTTTACCTAACTTTCCGAACCCTGCGGCTACGTCTTGGTGCTCCCTGGACACCCACAGTGGAGGTGGAGGCAGCCTGCTGACTGTGACGCCCTGTCTGTGATGACTTTGGCGAGACCTGAGGGCCCGGCCTGGGGTCCTGCTGTGTGGCAGTGACACCCTCCTCGGCCTGTGAAGCTGGATCTGCATAGGTCACGAGAAGAGGGGATTCGGATGGGCCGGTCACTCCCAGAGTCACCTGGGTGGATGGCCCCAGGTTGTGCACCTGCTGATCCTCCTCCCTATGGGTGCCCGAGGGCCCCTGGCTGACTCCGTGAGGGGAAGGGGTAGCTGGAGTGGGATCGAGCTGCCCAGTTCGTGTACACACTGTTGAAGGCCAACTGTGGCATCAGCGATGGAGTTCAGCCCGTGCAGGAGTGACGTCCTGGACCAAATTCTCCATGGTGGCCACCATCCTGCCAGTGTTGACCTCAGTGCGTTGCAATGCTGGCGCTATCACCTCAGCCTGAAGACGGACGGACTCCATTGTGCCTTGCAATCTGAGGAGTGCAGTGAACATCCCTTCCTGATGTTCCGGAGCTTGTCTTCGCAGCTCCAGTAACTGTGACATGACTGAGTCCAGAGGCTCATCATCTGATGTGGACCCAGCAGCCCTCCAAGTGCCAGGGACCAGGGAAGTCCCTGTCTCCACCTATTGTGGATCAGAAAGTGCGATGTGCTCACCAGATTGTGATCCCGAGGCTACTCTAAAGCTAGGTCCCACCGAGGCGTGTGTCTCTGCGCTGGTGGAGGGTGTGGGTGAGCGCTGTGATGGGACTTCAGGGAGGGTGCCTCCAGATTCCTCTTCAGTGGTTTCTTCGGGGCTTGATTGGAGGCCCTGGGTCGTGGACTCTGTTGGCTGTTTGACAGATGTGCCTGTGACAGCAGGGGGTGATCGTTAGTGCACGGCGCAGTGGCCTGTGAAAGAGGACATCCATCAGACAACCATGCTGTGAGTGATGTTGCACTGCTGAATCCTCATTTGGTAGAAACATGACCTCACCGTCAGCCCAGGACCAGTCCCGGTCATCGCCGACCAACTGGATGGCTCTGTTTTCGAATTCTCTCAGGGCTTTGAACTTCGGCATCCCTCCACCTGCCTGTGACCTTTCCCTCCTGTTGTGAGCCAGTTTGTCCTGCATGGATAGAGATGGGGAGAGTTTATCAGGATGCCTGCCGGGCCAGATGACAAGAGTGCCTGGCCTGTGTGGGTGGATGAGGACGATGACGGTGAGTGTGAGAGAGAGTGAATGGTGATGTCCCTTGCACTGGCAGTGAGTGAGGGCCCTGTGGATGTGTGGTGGGTTTGTGAGTGTGAGAGTTGGGGTGATGAAGAGTGACTTACCCTGGCGGAATGGAGGAGATCACCCAGCCTCTTGCGGCACTGGGTGGTTGTCCTCCTCTGCAGGGCGTTCGCACTGACCACCACTGCCACCCCCTCCCAAGCCGGGTTGGTGACATTGCCCATCTTGCGGCCAGAGCGGGGGAGAACACATCCCAGCGGATCTCCACGGCATCCAGTCGCTCGAGGGACTTGTCGTTGAAGCGGGGGGTGGGGGCTGCAGTCTTTTTGCCTTTCCTGGCCATGTCTCCACAAGGGCAGTAGTAGAGAACCATAGGTGGTCTTGAAATGTGCTCCCAAAGACTTGGCTATTCAGGGGGCACACTGCAATACCCCCCAGAGCAGATGTTACTGTGCAGAGTGCAGCATGCAACCACTGTCTGGCACTGGCCAGGAGGGACCCAGTGGAGGAAGAGGATGTTGACGCAGCTGCGCAGGCCACAGACGATGAATCCAGTAATGAGGACGAGCACGGTCAGGAGAACGCTGAAGGTATTGACGCTGACCTGGGTAACCTCCAGGGAGGCAGGGACACCCGGGATGCTTTGATCCAACGCTCCTTCAGCTAACCTACCAAATAAGAACCACCACCACATGAGAGCGGCAGACTCCACACTCGATACCTGACGGGACTATTTCCTTGGTATACACTCCGTGTCCCTGTGCAATAAAGTTTCAGGAGACACACGTCCATCATTACATAATGGCTTACCCTGCACCTACAGAACACATAAAGCGGCCAATAGCACAAAATAAAGTCTCATTTAATTGTGCAGATGAAACGTGGCTGAAATGAACATAATGGTGTGATAAACAACACCGGTTTCAAAAAGTTTAAGCAAAATAGGGGAACAAAGACTCACCCGTGATAAGGCCGTCTTGTGCTTAAGGTGCTTTACATTTACAGGTGCTACGTCTAGGTGCTTCCCCCTCGCTGGCACCAGCATTGGAGACAAGTTGCTGACTCTGCTGTCTAGTTGGCCTTGATGACCTTGGTGGTGGTCGTCTGGCCCGTGGAGCCTGTGAAGGCCGCGCTTGGGAGGGAGCGGCCAGTGCAACAGCTGGCATCTCCCCAGTCGCTGCAGCCGCATTGGATGCCACGGTCACTGGCATCATCCGAGCACCCGGAGAGGAGCCCGCAGAGACGATGGGCAGCTCGTGCGCCAACATGAGATCACTTTGGACCTCCTTGCTCACCATTAATGAACAGGCACCTAGCTGGGATACTGGGTGCCCAATCCATCTCCCACATGGACACTGACCAGCTGAGGACATGGCCGGTGTGTGGGCTTGCAGGTCCAAGTGCATCCCTAGGGACCCCTGATTGTGTCCTTAGAGGAGCCACTCCATGAGAGTCGCCACTCTCTGCCTGGAGGATGCATTACGCTCAGTCATGAGGGTCAACGCCGTGGTCATGCTCCACAGGGACGCCTCCCAAGCAGACTCCATGACACGCATTCCCTCATATATCTCCACCAGACCCTCCCACACACCCTGCTGGACATCCAGCATCTGTTGCCTCAGGGACGACTCCAGAGGCCTGTCATCAGCCATCGACTGAGCATTGTCCTGGTCTCCAGCAGTCCTTCAACTGCTGACAGCTTGGGCACTCACTGCCTTCGCCTGCACCTCAAGCGAGTGTGAAATGCCCTCACCAATGTGCACCGAGATACAATAACCAACGTTCTCACCTCAGTGCACTGAACTCTGACCTTCTTCTAACACCCCAACCTCACGGCGCCCAGTTGACCGAGGTGAATGCTGCCCCTCGAGCTCCAGTGCCTCCTGCTCATAGCGGCTCAGGATTAGGAGGTGTGGGGGTCCACTGCCAAGTCTGCGGTTTCTCAATAGTATTATGGGATGTTTTCTCCTGAAAGGATAGAGGAGCATTGATAAATCCTCTCTCTTCCTGCAGCACCATTGCAGCCTGACCAACCCCACCTGAGGAACACCTCGCAGGGCTCAGCCGATTTGTGACTCTTGAGGCCCAAGCCACTCAGTCCAAGCAGCCAGGGCTCACCCCCTTGGCCAGCTCCTGCCTCATTGGCATTTGCCACTCACACACTAACACCTCTGAGATCCACAGGGGGGGATGGGCAGTTCTTAACTGTCCTGCAAAGTGACCCATGCCAACACGCTACTCTCCCTTCCCGATCGCAGCAGATGGTTGAAGTGCTCCCGGCATTGCATCCATGTGCACCTAACCCTGGACGCCGCCACCTCCTCCCAGGCATTTTTGGTGAGGTGTGGGGGCCGCCTCCTCCCGTCTCTGGGGAGGAGGGTTTCTCTCCGTGCTGCCACCTCCTCCAGGAGCACTGCGAGGCTCTCATTGGAGAAACGGGGGGGGCCGATTGCCCCACTGACCTGCCCTCCTGCCGGCCGTGTCCAACCGTACTGGAATCCATCGAGACTTTGGCGTCCGTCTGTGCCAGCCTTGCAGGAGGTACCTGGGCTGCTTTTCAATCGGACCAGGCACTGGCACTGAGGCCGATGGAAATTCCAATTTCTGGAGACGTTTAAACTTTTTTCCAAAAGTCGGTGCCATTGTCCCTCGGGTTCCTTGCTATTGAAATTCTCTATCACTTGATGGATTCCGCAATGTAATAGAGAGAAGACTCTGAACGTGGGAACGGGGAGAAAGATAGATAGATAGAGAGAGAGATAGATGATCCTGCTCCATTTGTCTACTGTTTCTAGGTTGTTCATTATTACAACACCCTGATTGCTTTTTAAAAAACATTCCTGGTCACATGACCTTTTTCCCCATAATGAGTTGAGTATCCCACAGAAGTTAATGGATTAGCTCATGTCTGAACAGACCTTGGTTATTGTGTTATACAAAGATACAAACAAGGGGCCCTGTCTGGCCCGGTTTGGCCTCTTGCGCCTGCTCTGCTGTTCAATAAGATCATGGCTGATTTGATAGTAACCTCAAATCTGCATCCCGCCTACCCTGATAACCTTATTAACCTTGCTTACCAAGAATCTATCCATCTCTGCTTTAAAAATATTCAGACTCCATTAACTTTTTAGGAAGAGTTCAAAGATTCACAGAGAAAAAAATTGCCTCATCTACATTTTAAATGGGCGACACCTTATTTTTAAACAGGGACCCCTTGTTCTAGATTCTCCCACAAGCTCTCCACATCCACCCACCCTGTTAAGTTCCAATAATTGTTTAGAAATGAAGACTGAAACCATGACAGACTCCATCAGACAGAGTTTTATTGCTTATCATAAAACTCTCCACAGAGCCAATTAGTCTCAGCTGTTTATCCCTTTTATACAACCAAATGGGTACTTAGTAAAACAACCTAATAATTAGCAATTGCACTTCTTTAACTGTTTCCTTCCCTAAAAGATTCCCCTCCTCTTAAAAAGAAAGTAACCCTGAGTTTACATAATCACAAACAAACATCAATATGTTTTTTCATTTGATAAATTGACCTTATTCCCCTCAGAAACACACACGTCCACACAAAAGAAGTTATTTTTTTAGAGAAAAAGACGCCCCTCTTTGGGGATCTCTAGTAACTTCTTGGAGCTCGCTCCTCTTTAGGTGAAGCAGTCAGATAATTGGGAGCTGCTATCAATCCATTTGATCTTGGCAATTCCCTTATTCTCGAGCATCCATTTTAAGTTTGCAACATCAATTTGCAATCTCTTCTCTTTAACATACTTCGTAAAGTGAACATTTTCCCAAATTTTGACTTCTTACCTACAAGACATTTGATGATACTGTTCCTGAAATACCCTTTTCCATTTAAAACTTCTGCCAGCATCTTTGATATAAAGAATGTCATATCAACCACCTCAACAAGGGTGACAATCTCCACTCTAACATACTTTTTACAACTCTTCATATCCTTAGATTCCCACACCAAAGCATTTGCCTTTTTCCCCCCATGAGAAATATTATAAATCCTCCCACACTTGGAAATCCTCCCACACTTGGAAACCCATCACTGATTTGCACAAGACACATCCCCAAACACAATCAGTTTCATTTTTCTAACATCACCCAAAGATGGGAATTTCAAAACACACAGCTCTGTTTTTAATGTTATCAGTGTTCTGTTTGCCCAAATTATTCCTTCAACCTTGGGATCGTTCATTTTAGTGCTCGATTCCAAAATGTCAAAACTGACATCCAGCCTTGTTTTGCCAAATTGAATTGACCAATTAGACTTCTGAGTTTATCTTTTTCTGTTTCAGAAGCTGCTATAACTTTCTGGGAGGCCCTTCCATGACTAATTGCGATGGGATTGACGTTCTCAAAGTAGGATTGCTGATGTAAAATGACCTGTGATCCGCTCTGCCTGATTTCCAATCCAATGTACTTAAACGCAGCAGAAGCCTAACTCCCAATTTTAAACTCCGTTCTGAGCCCAATAATGACAACTACCTCCCCACAAAAAGTTGTCTTCATGCATCATAAAGATGCCTGCAAGTTTGCCTCCATGGTGCCAATGAAACACTGCTGGGTCTGCTTCCACCTGAAGGCAGCCCAACTTTAACACAACTGACCTCACTGAGAAATACCAAACTCTGGAGGCATTATTTAAATCGTATATGCATTCATTTAGCTTCCAAAGAGTCCCTTCTGAGTTTGACACCTCTTTTGGTGGACGGAGAAAAACTTCCATTTGAATTTGATGTCTCTGCAAAAAAAGCAGCTTTAATTTCAATGAACTTGGGTTCTCAAGCACTTGTGGCTAATAGAGCTAAAAAGATCTTCAGAATAACTTACCCTGCTGTAGGTGAATCTACTCTTATATCCTGGACACCCAATTTTTCTTCAAACCATCGTGCCACTAGCCTGGCTTTAGCTTTATAAGTCCCATCAGGAAGCACCTTTTCCGTGCATATCCATCAATGCGACAGAGCTGGTTGTCCCCTATCTGCCATCTGTGTGTATACCCCAAATTCTTTCCAACTACGTAGTTCTTGCTGTTTGGCATCCTTTATTTATCATCTAATTTGTTAGAAGCTAAGACTTCTTGATCACACGGGGCAGAATTTTGACCTCGTTGCCGGGCATGTGCCCGACCCAAATGAGCGTAAAATGACGCACGTTGACATCGGGCAAGCGTCCTGCCGTCAACGCGCACTCGTGCGATATTTCGCTTGGTGTGCGCCCACGGGAGTTGCAGCCATACCCGCCATTAATAAAGAGGCCAGTTAAGGCCCTTGGCACCCCAGTCGTTGGCGATTTAACGTTGCCGAGAAATCGCATGGGCAAAATGGGCAGGCAGGCAGCCCATAATTTGCAAAAACATCGATGGGCGGGATAAGAAGGGTCAGCCGCATTGTCAATGCGGTTAATGAGGAGTTTTGGAGAGGGTGTGCTGCTGGTTGCTTATTTGAACTGGACAGCTTCATCTCAGTTCTGAGCATTTCTAGGCTTCATTCCAGGACTCATTGGTGTCTTCCAGGCCCTCAGAGGATTCAGACTTTGTGGGCCCTTCCAGGTATCAGGCAGCCTTCCCTTACTCTGGTAATGGGGATTGTGGTGTCTGCTGGAGGCTCCTCCTCTGAGGAGAAACAGAGGGGCAGAAGGGAGGGGAACCCAGGTGTCCCAATGCAGCTTCCAGGGGAGGAGAGGCGCAGGCACAAGGGGTGCGGGGCCAGCTAGCAGTCCAAGGTGGAAGGAGCCACAGAAGATGGCACTATCCTGCCACCAGGGCTTACAGGTGGCAAATCAGCTACCTCAATATGTCTGAGGTTCTCCACCTCTCCAGGGAGACTGTGAACTACATTTTCCAGATGCTCAGGCCTGAGATCTGACTGGGTGGTTGGACACCCCATGCCAGTGGCTCTGAAGATCACAGCGGCTCAACCTCTATACCTCCGGCTCTTTCCAGGGGTCGGTGGGTGATCTTTGTGAGGTCTCCCACTCAGCTATCCATAGTTGCCAAGCTGGTGACAGAAGCTCTGTTCAGGTGAGCATTGACTTTCATTCATTCCCATTTGGATGAGGCCAGCCAGACAGAGCAAACCAGAGGCTTCGCGGCCATTGCTGGCTTCCCCCGTGTCCAGGGTGCTATAGACTGTACACATGTGGCCATCAAGGCGCCAGCAGGTGAGCCCGGTGCCTTCGTCAACAGGAAGGGCTTCCACTCCATGAACGTGCAGATTCTGCAAGTCTGTGCAAGGTACATTGCTAGCTCACATGACACGTACACCCTGAGACACTCCCAGGCGCTGGGGCTCTTCAGTGCTCCAGCCCGGCTGGATGGATGGCTGGTGGGTGACAAGGGCTACCCCCTCAGAAGTTGGCTCATGACGCCTCTCCGCCGTCCAAGAACAGAAGCTGAGCAGCGGTACAATAGGAGCCACGGCACCACAAGGGCGGTGGTAGAGAGGACCATTAGTCTTAAGATGCGCTTCCAATGCCTGGACCGTTCAGGGGGTGCACTCCCAAGCCCCCCAGAGTGGGTGTCACTGATTGTGGAGAGTGCAGTATGCAACCACTATCTGGTACTGGCAAGGGAGGGACCCACTGGAGGAAAAGGATATTGATGCAGCTCCACAGAGGATGAATCCAGTAGTGAATGTGAAGATGAGCACGGTGAGGAGAACGCTGAGGGTGTGGAGCCAGACCACGGTAACCACCAGGGAAGCAGGGACGCTTTGATCCAATGCTGCTTCAGCTAGGCTACCAAATAAGAACCACCACCTCATGCCAGGGCTGCCACCTCTATCCTAGATCTCAGAAAGGACCTTTCCTTAGTCCTCAAGATACACTCCGTCCCTGTGCAATAAAGTTTCAAGACACCCACGTCCAGCATTAAATACTGGCCTACCCTGCACCTCCAGAACAAATAAGCATATTCAGGCCAATTACACAAAATCAAACATCATTTAATGTTGAACACTCAGATTCTTGACCTGAACAATATCCGGTGTTGGTAATCACACCGTTTAAGAAATGAAAAGCTAAATGGGGGAAGCAAAAGATCACCCGTGACCAGCCCCTCTTGTGCTTAAGGCACTTTAGACTTGTCTTTCTAGGTGCTCCGTCTAGGTGCTTGTCTCTCGCTGGCACTGGCAATGGAGACAGCTGCTGCCCCTGCTGTGTCCTGTTGGCCTTGATGACTTTGGCGGTCGTCCTCTGGCCAGCAGAGCCTGTGCTGGCCCCACCTGGGAGGGAGCGGCCAGTGCCACAGCTGGCATCTCCCAGTCTCCACAGTCTCATCAGATGCCACAGTCACTGGCATAGGGGCGGAGGAGCTGCTGTCGTCATCTGGAGCGCCCCGAGAGGAGCTCGCTGAGACAACAGGCAGCTCGTATACCAATGTGAGGTCGCTCTGGACCTCCCTGCTCACCATTGATGGACGGGCACCTAGCTGGGATATCGGGTGCCCCATCCATCTCACACACGTACACTGACCAGCTGGGGTCAGTGCCTGTGTGAGCACTTGCAGGTCCGAGTGTAACCCCAGTGACCCCTGATTCTGTTCCTGGAGTTGCCTCTCCATTAGAGTCGCCACTCTCTAAATGGATGAGGCATTATGCTCAGCCATGAGGGTCAACGCAGTGCTCATACTCCACAGGGACTCCTCCAAATTGGACACCATCCTACCATGTGTTAATATTCGGGGCCTGTACACGACTCCCAGAAGTGATTTCTTCCCTTTACCATTTCTCATCTCTACCCAAACAGTTTCCACATCCTGGTTTCCTGAACTTAGGTCATCCCTCTATTGTTGTTAATACCATCATTAACAAACAGAGCCACCCCTTCAGCTTTTCCTCACTTCCTGTCCTTTCTAAATATCCTGTACCCTTTAATATTCAAGTCCCAATCCATGTCCCCGTGCAGCCATGTCTCTGGAATGGCTCTCAAATCACATTTATTTATTTCTGTGTGAGCTTGCAGTTCACCTGTTTTGTTTCGAATGCTTCATGCATTCGGATACAAACCTTTAGTTACATCCTTTTATTACTTTTACAACCTATTCTTCATTTCCTGTAATAATACGTCTTTTGCCTTGTCTCTACTCTGATTTACCACATCTTCCCAAATTTGCACCCTTGCCCCCACTGCATAGCTTAAAACCCCCTCTACTTCCCTAGTTATGTGGCTTGCAAGAACACTGGCCCCAGCACGGTTCAGGTGTAGGCCATCCCAACAGTACAGATCCCACTTTTCCCAGTATTGCTGCCAGTGCCCCACAAACTGGAACCCACTTCACCCACACCCAGTCTCTGAGCCATGCATTCTTCTCAATTTTCTTTATCCTGTGCCAATTTGCAACATGGCTCAGGTAATGATCCAGAGATTGAATTTGACATTCTGCTTCTTATACTGCAGAACCAACTCCTTTGTCCTGTCTATGTCGTTGGTACCAACATGGACCACAATGACTGGGTCGTCCCCCTCCCACTGCAAGTTCCTCTCCAGCCCCGAACAGATATCCCAAACCTGGCTTTGGGCAGGCAACAAAGTCAGCTGGACTCACGCTCTTTGCTGCAGAGAATGGTGTCAATCCTTCTGACTATAGTATCTCCTACTACCACTACATTTCTTGGTACACCCCCTGCTTGAATGGCTTCTTGTACCATGGCCAGTTATCTCACCCACCCTACAGCCCCCACTCTCATCCAAAGTAGCTGAAAAAACCTCAAACCTGTTGGACAATTGCAAGGGCTGATGCTCCTGCACTCCTGCCCTCTGGGTCCCCTTACCTGCCTCATTTGCAGTCACACCCTCCTGTCCCTGACCACTGACCAAATCAGAAGAGACAGTCCTAAGGGGTGTGACCACCTCCTGCAATAAAGTGTCCAGGTAACTTCCCCCTCCCTGATATGCTGCAGTATCTGCAGCTCAGCCTCCAGATCAATAACTCAGAGCTGAAGTTCCTGCAGCTGTAAACACTTACTGCAGATGTGTTTGCCCTGGATCACACTGGTATCCAGAAGCTTCCACATCCTGTAATCGCTGCACATCACCTGCCCTGCCATCTCCAATATGTGTTAATTAATTAATTGCTACACTTCCCAATCGATTTTGGCACTGTCAGTAAACTTTATCAATATTGTAAGTACTGTATTGTTTTATCAGTATTGTAAAGCTAATAATAGCAGTTCCTGGTTTACCTGCTCCCTCTGCTGCACCAAAGTGGAAATCAAATACTGGAGGCTGCAAAAGAGCAGAAGGGAAAAAAGCAGCCCCTCCCTGCCCTTCACCGAACTCCCCACTCAGCACACTTTACTTCTTGCAGTAAACCTTACCTAAAGCACCTCTTCCCCCTATGCACCAAATTCCCAAATATATTCACTCGGTCTCTGTCTCACTCAAGCTGAAGTGTCCCCTCTGACCGTGCGCCTCTTAATGACTTATGGCCTAGATGATTAATTTCTTTAATGTCCCAGCCATCACTTCTGAATAGCTCATTCTTTCCCATGATAAACTAGGAAGAACATGTTAATACATTCTATATAGACATTGTCCCAGTTGACTTTCATACTCTAAAGCTGCCTTGCAAGTGTAGAAATGCAAAATGGCGAGAGCCAGTTACAAATTTCAGTTCATCTTTGATGTAATTTTTGACATCAGGTGTGAAATTCCATAGGACATTACCTTGGCATGTCCTAATCCATGTTGGAAACTTCCAGAAATTGATCTCTTCTAATACCAGATGTCAGATGACCTGTGGCAGCCATATTAAGTCAGTGTCTTTGCTTTTAGATAGTCCTTTTAAAGAGGTCCAATATTCATATATTTGACCAGACAGTGAATTTAAAGATTAATATTCCACATGCACACATCACGTCATGACACACTCTCAAAAGCAGATACCAGATCGGTTGAGGCATCTCAATCTTATTTTGAGCAGACCAATGATCAAATGGGTTATGCCATGGCTCACATTGCATCGGACTCTGGTTCAGACCTAGGATCTCGAACACTTCTTCAGAGGGCACTTTTTTTCATTTATCAGCCATCCTTCCAATGCATCAGGTCCACTAAACATGCCTGGCATATGGGAGTACCTGAGGATGTACGAATCATGGCTGCTCCCCAGGTATCTTTGTACGCGCCTGCATTATACACTGTCAGTGGTCGCAGACTATCTGGGCATTGAGTGGTAAACCGTTCTGCTAATAAGCACCCCTGGCTGCCCTACTGCTGCCTCGCTGGGTGCAATCAAAGACTCCTTGCATGCTTGGGGAAAGCCTCTGGTTCTTGCCTTCACCAATGGTCAGATGGAAAGGAATTGCCGTGCATGGTGCAACATAGCTTCTGTAAATCCTTCACTTTAATAGCGGTGTACTGCAGGCTGGGTTACACCACTTGGGTCTATGCAGGCAGCCTGAAGTAATACTGATGTGATAACATTAGTGCCACAGTAACTTTCAATGCCACAGGTATTGGATAGCTCCCCAATTGGGTGTGATCTCTGGAGTCAGCGTGTCTGAGATCACAGATGTCAGAGTGGCTCGCCAAAGACAAAATCTCCACAGGTACTCTCGCTCATCATTTGCAGGTATATAATGCACACCCAGTTCACATGATTGGCAGGGTTAGGACTCCACCCATGCCTCTGCGTCTGCCCTCAGCAGCACCTTGCTCCTCAGCAAGTTGGCCTCTTTCATACACTTCCCAGGGTCCTAACCCCTGTTCAACTGGCCTCTTCCCTCTGCTTCCTCCTCACTGGAGGAAGTATCTCCAATAGAATAAACAATACCCATATTGGACTCTGAGACAATGCTGCAGTGATGTTAGATCACAGTATCTACCAGATTGAGGACAGTAATGATCAATAGCCCTGATACTGTTTAGGAATTCATGCACTTCACAGATTTGCCAGTGAAAAGCATTGTCAGCAGCATCTCCTGTTAAAACCAGGTAAAGACCCAACTCCACCTTTTATATTTTCCCTTTGTGTTTCACATGTAGGCAATGTTTTATTGCAGTTGATTGGGCTGCTAATAAGCTTTAACAATGATTAACTGCTCATTTCAAAATGGCGGGCAGGCTTCAGATGTCTGACCCCGGGCAGCCAGCATGTTACTGCCGGCCGGTCTGACGATATTGGATTCATGGGCCAACGTCATCATGCTGGATATTCTGCTTCCACTGAACTCAAACTCAGCCCAGTTCCCAGGATCCAGACTATCAGTGAGCAACAATATTGAAGATTTATTAGCTACAGCAAGATCAACTAATCCACCTTACTCTGCATCAATATTACTGGCTCCGTTAGTGACCATAAGCCATTGACATAAACAAATTCTATTCCAAGGTAACCATGCTGAGACAAACAATGTGATGTCCACAACCTTCTGTTTAATCTATTGGTTAATGATGTTGCCATTGGTCACACACCCTTCACAAAGTAAACCTGTTCAATTCTTCTGGCTGATTACATTCACTCCTAGATAGATCA
Organism: Cetorhinus maximus; assembly: GCF_964194155.1. NCBI lineage: Eukaryota > Metazoa > Chordata > Chondrichthyes > Lamniformes > Cetorhinidae > Cetorhinus > Cetorhinus maximus. The sequence goes on along the minus strand of NC_135903.1, from coordinate 41,154,278 downwards.
GCCAATTAGGTGCAGTTCCATTTCTTCCACTGAAACTGGTTGTGAATCTTCCTGTCTGAAATATACCCTATTTGTGAACCTTTTGTGCTGCTCAGTGTTGGGGTGAGACTTGCTCAGTGATGTCACGATTAAACACAACCAGCAAAGGGCCCCATGTGATGAAAGTGATGGATAAATACCCTTGTGCTTCATTTACCCATCGGGGGTATTAGATGGAGCTGAATCAAATTCTTGCAGGGTAATGTGCCTTGGAGCTGAGGCTCTTTAACAAGTCCTTGTCAATAGAAAGACTTCTTTTGACTTATCCAATTTTCCTTGAGGTCCCAATAATGCTGGTTGATTAACCTTCTCCATCTCCTGTCAGTTACTCATCTCCTAATCCCACTGCATTTGTGTGTCTCCACACCTTTCCATCTGGTCTGAGACCTTGTTCGTCTCCCTTTTGCCAGGTCCATCTCCATCATTCACCTCACCACATTTCCCCCCTTATTGACTTACTACAATAGAATTCAATGGATTTCCACATGAACAGTGGTCACAGGCAATGGGCAGTCACGGGATCCATTGCCTCCTATATTTGATATTAAGTACCATAGAATGATTACAGCATGGAAGGAGGCCATTTGGCCTGTCATCCCTGTGCTGGCTTTTAACAAGAGCAATGCACCCAATGCCACTTGCCTGACTTTCCCCCTTGTATATTTACAGCAATTAGAGTAGGCCATTCAGCCGCTTAAGGGTGTATCACCACTCAATTAGTAATGGCTAATCTGTACTTCAAATATGCTACCCTGACCTTGATATTTTATCTTTTATCCCTTGATAAACTTGGGAACATAGGAGCAGAAGTAATCCAATCAGCTTCTTGAGCCTTGTTGCCTGTCAATTATATCATGGCCGATCTGTATCTTAACTCAATCGACCTGCCTTGATTTCCTATCCCACAATAACCTAACTAACTGTGTGTCTCCCTAATATTACGTTTTCAATTAACCTAACCAAAAACAACTTTTTGGGTAGAGGGTTCTTGATTTCCACCACCTTAATGCTTCCTGACATCACCCCCTCAACAGTCTATATCTCATTCTAAGAATATGCTCATTGTTAAGGACCCCATCAGCAGAGGAATTTTTTTTTCCCTATCTGGGAGGATATACATCGGTGTAGCATCAGGGTGAGAAAACACGGCCTGGATCAGGGCGAGCGTAGACGGCTGAGGCGTCACGGTCTGCGTACATGGTGTGTTATCAGTGAGTGTACACAGGTGTAGTTTCAAGGTGAGCGTGGATGGGTATGGTTTCAGCGTAAGTGTACATGGGTTTGAGATCATTGAGTGTAAAAGGGCATGGTATCAGAATGAGCGTGCACGGATGAGTTATCAGGGTGATCGTACACATGTGTGTTAATCAGGAGGACATACATGGGTATGTTGCCTGCCCGGTGCCAGGGTGAGGGACATCTCTGACCAGCTTGAAAGGATATTGGAGAGGGAGGGGGAGGATCCAGTTGTTGAGGTCCACGTCAGGACAAATAACATAAGTAAGACTAGGAAAGAGGACCTGTTTGGGGATTATCAGGAACTAGGAACTAAATTAAAGATCAGGTCCTCAAGGGTTATAATCTCCGGATTACTACCCGAGCCACGTGCAAATTGGCATAGGGACGTGAGAATAAGGGAAGTAAACACGTGGCTAAAGGAGTGGTGTGGGAAAGAGGGGTTCCATTTCGTGGGGCACTGGCATCAGTATTGGAACAGGAGGGATCTGTACCGTTGGGACGGTCTGCACCTATCTGGGACTGATGTTCTAGTGAAAAGGGTAAATAGAGTGGTCAACAGAACTTTAAACTAGAAATTGGGGTGGGGGGAGGGAAGGGTAAAACTCCAAGAAGTGTGACTAATGGGAAACAAAGCAGCAGGTTAGCTTGTGGGGGGGTGGATTCAACTTCATGGAAAATTATGAAAAAACTGAAAAGAAAGGAGAGCCCAGGAGAGGCTATTAAAGTTCCCAGAACACAAAATAGGACAGGGTGTTTGGAAAGGGCTAGGAATCTAACTTCAAGCACATCAGATAAAGGGATGACAATGAGAAAGGGGACGGGAAATACAGGACTGAAGGTGTTGTATCTGAATGCACGCAGTATACGAAATAAGGTAAATGAGCTTGTGGCGCAGATTGAAATTGGCAGGTATGATGTGGTGGGCATTACGGAGACATGGCTGCAAGGGGATCAGGACTGGGAGCTAAATATCCAAGGATATACATCCACCGAAAAGATAGGCAGGTTGGCAGAGGAGGTGGGGTTGCTTTGTTAGTAAGAAATGAAATTAAATCGATAGCAAGAAATGACGTAGGGTCAGATGATGTAGAATCTGTGTGGGTAGAGTTGAGGAACCGCAAAGGTAAAAAAACCATAATGGGAGTTATGTACAGGCCTCCGAACAGTAGTCAGGATGTGGGGCACAAGATACACCAGGAGATAGAAAAGGTGTGTAAGAAAGGCAAGGTTGGAGTGATCATGGGGGATTTCATTATGCAGGTAGACTGGGAAAATCAGGTTGGTAGTGGATCCCAAGAAAAGGATTTTGTGGAACGTCTACGAGATGGCTTTTTGGAGCAGCTTGTGGTGGAGCCCACTAGGGAACAGGCAATTCTAGATTTAGTGATGTGTAATGAGGCAGATTTGATAAGGGAGCTTAAGGTGAAAGAACCCTTAGGAGGAAGTGACCGTAATATGATAGAATTTACCCTGCAATTTGAGAGGAAAAAGCTGGAATCAGATGTAACGGTATTACAGTTGAACAAAGGTAACTACAGATACATGAGGGAGGAGCTGGCCAGAATTGACTGGGAGATGAGCCTAGCAGGAAAGACAGTGGAACAGCAATGGCAGGAGTTTCTGGGAGTAATTTGGGGGAGACAGCAAAAATTCATCCCTAGGAAGAAGAAGCATACTAAAGGGAGGACGAGGCAACCATGGCTGACCAGGGAAGTTAGGGACAGCATAAAAGCTAAAGAGAAAGCATACGGTGAAGAGCAGTGGGAAACCAGGGGTTTGGGAACCCTACAAAGACCAACAGAGGACAACTAAAAAAAGAAATAAGGAAGGAGAAATTAAATAATGAGGGTAAACTAGCCAGTAATATAAAAGAAGATTGCAAGAGTTTTTTTTAGATATATAAAGGGTAAGAGAAAGGAAAAAGTGGACATTGGGCCGCTGGAAAATGACGCTGGAGAAATAGTAGTGGGGAACAAAGACATGGCTGAGGAACTGAATAGGTACTTTGCGTCAATCTTCACAGTGGAAGACACGAGTGACATCCCCAAAGCTCAAGAGAGTCGGGGAGAAGAAGTGAGTATGGTGGCCATTACCAAGGAGAAGGTGCTAGGAAAACTGAAAGGTCTGAAGGTGGATAAATCTCCTGGACCAGATGGATTACACCCCAGAGTTCTGAAGGAGATAGCTGAAGAGATAGTGGAGGCGTTAGTGGTGATCTTTCGGGAATCACTCGAGTCAGGAAGTGTCCCAGAGGACTGGAAAATCACTAATGTAACCCCCCTGTTTAAGAAGGGAGTGAGGCAAAAGACAGGAAATTACAGGCCGATTAGCCTGATGTCGGTCGTTGGTAAGATTTTAGAGTCCATTAATTAAGGATGAGATTTCAGAATACTTGGAAGTGCATGCTAAAATCGGGCAAAGTCAGCATGGTATCATCAAGGGGAGGTCATGCCTGACAAATCTGTTAGAATTCTTTGAGGAGGTAACGAGCAGGTTAGACAAAGGAGAGCCAATGGATGTTATCTACTTGGACCTCCAGAAGGCCTTTGACAAGGTGCCGCACAGGAGGCTGCTCAGTAAGATAAGAGCCCATGGTTTTAAAGAGGCAAGGTACTAGCATGGATAGAAGATTGGCTGTCTGGCAGGAGGCAGAGAGTGGGGATAAGGGTGTCCTTCTCAGGATGGCGGCCGGTGACTAGTGGAGTTCCGCAGGGGTCAGTGTTGGCACACAACTTTTCACTTTATACATTAATGATCTAGATGAAGGAACTGAGGGCATCCTGGCTAAGTTTGCAGATGATACAAAGATAGGTGGAGGGACAGGTAATTTTGAGGAGGCGGGGAGGCTGCGGAAGGATTTGGACAGGTTAGGAGAATGGGCAAAGAAGTGGCAGATGGAATACAACGTGGGGAAGTGTGAGGTCATGCACCTTGGTAGGTAGAATAGAGGCATAGACTATTTTCTAAATGGGGAGAGAATTCAGAAATCTGAAGTGCAAAGGGACTTGGGAGTCCCAGTCCAGGATTCTCTTAAGGTTAACTTGCAGGTTGAGTCGGTAGTTAGGAAGGCAAATGCAATGTTGGCATTTATTTCAAGAGGACTAGAATATAAAAGCAGGGATGTGCTGCTGAGGCTTTATAAGGCTTGGTCAGACCACATTTAGAATATTGTGAGCAATTTTTGGCCCCGTATCTCAGGAAAGATGTGCTGGCCCTGGAGAGGGTCCCAGAGGAGGTTCACGAGAATCATCCCAGGAATGAAAGGCTTAACATATGAGGAACCTTTGAGGACTCTGGGTCTATACTCGATGGAGTTTAGAAGAATGAGGGGGGAGATCTGATTGAAACTTACAGAATACTGAACGGCCTGGATAGAGTGCACGTGGGGAAGATGTTTCCATTAGTAGGAGAGACTAGGACCCGAGGGCACAGCCTCAGAGTAAAGGGAAGACCTTTTAGAACAGAGATGAGGAGAAACTTCTTTAGCCAGAGAGCAGCGAATCTATGGAATTCATTGCCACAGAAGGCTGTGGAGGCCAGGTCATTGAGTGTATTTAAGACCGAGATAGATAGGTTCTTGATTGGTAAGGGGATCAAAGGTTACGGGGAGAAGGCGGGAGAATGGAGTTGAGAAACTTATCAGCCATGATTGAATGGCGGAGCAGACTCGATGGGCCGATTGGCCTAATTTCTGCTCCTATGTTTTATGGTCTTATTCTATCATATTATCATATATTAAAATCTTAAACACCTCAACTAGATCAACTCCTAAACCTCTAATCCATGGAATACAGGTGTAGCCTACGCAACATGTCCTTGTAACTTAACCTTCTAATCCCCAATCTCATTCTGGTGAATCTACCCTACACCCCCTCCAGGACCAATATATCCTTCCTGAGGTGCAGTGCCCAGAACGGAGTGCAGTTCTCCAGATGCAGTCTAAACTGTAACATAGCATCCAAACATTTTAGATGAAAACAAAACATTTCAGTCGCTTTTTCAATTATTTCATGGCTTCTATCTCAGTTCTCAGCTTCTCACCATTTAGAAATATCCTGACCTCTCTTCAGCTCAAAGTGGGTGACTTTGCACTTCCCTACATTGAACCCTACCCCACCCTAATTTTACCCACTCAGTTTATCAATGTCCCTTTACAACTTTCTGCTCCCACTACTTAGTGTGCTGCCTGTCTTAGCGCCATCATTATGGATTCTATTTCTTCACCTCATTCATTGAAAAATATAGTGAAAAGCCAAGGCCCTAGTACAAATTTCAGGGAACACCACTTGTCCACATCCTGTCAACCTGAGAAAATTCTCTATGCCAACACTCTCTCCTATTCCTCCAGATCTGACAAAATTACAAGATTAAACAGGGGTAGGAGGGGAATGTTTAATCCATTTGGACAAGAGAAGGTTATCGGTGACAGGAGTGAGAGCAGCCCTGGGTGACAGCAGCACAGAGTGTGAATAAAGAGCAGGGGAGAGAGACAGAGACCCCAAAGAGCGATTCAAACCGGCACTAAAATAAACACAGAATGACATCACAGGGGAGCAGGCTGCTAATTAAAGACGAGATATTATAGAAAACAGGGAGGGGGACTGAGATATACTTGAAAAATTAGAAAGGGAGGAGGTATTAGCAGGCTTAAAAGTGGATAAATCCCCAGGCCCAGATGAGATGTAGCCCAGGATTTGTGAGGCAAGGGAGGAGATTGCAGAGGCTCCGACACTAATGTTCAAATCCTCTCCGGCCACAGGAGAGGTGCCAGAGGACTGGGGGACAGAGAATGTGGTATCATTATTCAAGAAGGGTATTAGGGATAAACCAGGTAATTACAGATCAGTGAGTCTAACATTAGTGGTAGGGAAACTATTGGAAACAATTCTGAGGAGCAGGATTAATCTCTGCTTGGAGAGGCAGGGATGAATCAGGGATAGTCAGTATGGCTGTGTCAGGGGGAGATCATGTCTAACAAAGCTGATTAAATTTTGGAGGTGGTGACTAGGTGTGTAGATGAGGGTGGTGCAGTTTATGTAGTCTACATGGACGTCCAAGATTTTTGACAAGGTCCCACGTGGGAGAATGGTCAATGTGGTAAAAGCACATGTGGGGGAACTTTCCCCATGTCGGTCGGGCCGTGTGGGAGCGGGCGTGGACCCGATCACTGGTGGCAATCGAGTCTGCGCCACCATTTTATGCGGGCAGGCCAATTAAGGGGGAAAAGGACACACCTGGGATATTTGAGAGAGCGTTCGACAGCAGCAGGGTAAGGTTGCACTGGACCCCTGCAATGGCCAACTGGTCTTAGGGTGGGCCGGCCGTGAGGAGATTCACAGTACAAGTATCACTTATCAATGCTCTTCTCTCATTTCCAGGAGAAGAATTATCACACACTGACGAGCGGGTGAGGGCTGGCGGTTGTCCAGTCGCTTCCAGTAGGAGGCCCTCGGCCTTGGAGGGGCCCCATGCGTCCAGGTCCACCAGAGCCAGAGAGGCTGGGGTTCCACAGGCAGGTATGTGCGGCCAGCACTCACGTCACCAATCGTCTCCCAACATCCATGGCAGTGCTGATTGTTGAGTGAGTGACGTTACCAACATGGCTTGCCCACTGCGTGTGGAATGATGAGAGCATGATGATCCGGGGGACAGGTATGTACATTGACATTGTCCGCATGCTAACTGATCAAATTTCCTCACTCTTCCTTACAGCATCAGTGGGGCAGGGCTGGAACCCAGAGCAGCAGGGGCCACCTCCCACATCTGAGGGCTATGAAGTTCCAACATCACAAGCATCACACCATCTTTGCCAGGCAGGCACCAGTGCAGACACTGGCACCTCGGTGGGCATCAGATCTTCGGCTAGTGTCCTGGGGCACAGCGGTGAGGGCACTTCACGGTCGCTGGAGGAGACAGAGTGCCCACGGCACCAGCAGTCGGAGGACGGCAGGGGCCCAGGCACATGCTCAGCCCGTGGCTGATAATGAGCATCTGGAGTTGTCCGCGATGCAGCCAACTCATGAGATGCGGCCGGGTGTGCGGGACCCTCTGGTGGAGATACATGAGGCTGTGCTTGGCTTGGTGTCAGTGGTGGAGCCTACGCAGACCGTAGCTGTGACCTGCTTGACCCAGTGCCGCAAGCGCTTCAATGATTTGTTGCTCTCTGGAAGGGTGAGTACCATGTCAGCCTTGGCCATTTTACCCAGCAGGTATCCTCCGCCATTAACCCCCCACCCCCATGTCTTGCTGTGATTACTGCATTGGGCATCTGGCACACGCTGGGTGGGCAAGCGGGTACTGACCATGCTGACATCAGCCTTAGTGGTTGAGGAGAAGATGGGTTCTCCCCGCAGCATATGTTGGTGTTTGTTGCATTTGAGTAGTCTGGGGGCAACCTGCAAGGGAGGCAGCTCGACACATACTCAGAACTCCAACACATGTCTTATTAATGGTGATGAGAGGGTGCAAGGGGAGCCTCAATGTGTGGTGGCCAAGTGCCATCTGCTGGCCTCGGCGCCGCACCTAGTTACACCTCCTTGCCATGGGCGCTAAGACCCGTGTGCTATTCAAAGTGATGGACTCCGAATGTGTCCAAGGTGGCTGTTGGGGGAGGGGGTTGGGACCAGCCGTACTCTCTCCTGGGGACTGATCACCAGTAGTGTGGACAGGAGCCGCTGGAGGCCTCAGATGGGCCAGTGGTTGGGGTGCGGCGTGCACGTGCAGAGTACATGAGCAATCAGCCTTAATAAATCCTCTTCTCTGTTCTTCAGGCAAAAACTGAACACAAGACCCAGGAGCATTTGCGCACTGGTGGTGGCCGGGTCTTGCTGCACAAACTGACCCACTTCGAAGAACAGGCCATGGAGCTGGGGAGGAGGCAGGCGGCCAGGTCAGCAGGTGTTGGCGAGGCTGGGGTGCAGTGGGCAGGTATTTGAGGCCCACAGTCCCATCCACTCTGTCTTCCCACCATCCAAAGCACTGATGGAAGGTGTTAGTGGTGATCTTTCAGAAATCACTGGAGTCAGGGAGAGTCCCAGAGGACTGGAAAATTGCTAATGTAACCCCACTGTTTAAGAAGGGAGTGAGGCAAAAGACGGGAAATTACAGGCCGATTAGCCTGATGTCGGTCATTGGTAAGATTTGAGAGTCCATTATTAAGGATGAGATTTCAGAATACTTGGAAGTGCATGGTAAAATCGGGCAAAGTCAGCATGCTTTCATCAAGGGGAGGTCATGCCTGACAAATCTGTTAGAATTATTTGAGGAGGTAACGAGAAGGCCTTTGACAAGGTGCCGTACAGGAGGCTGCTCAGTAAGATAAGAGCCCATGGATTTAAAGAGGCAAGGTACTAGCATGGATAGAAGATTGGCTGTCTGGCAGGAGGCAGAGAGTGGGGATAAGGGGGTCCTTCTCAGGGTGGTGGCCGGTGACTAGTGGAGTTCCGCAAGGGTCGGTGTTGGGACCACAACTTTTCACTTTATACATTAATGATCTAGATGAAGGAACTGAGGGCATCCTGGCTAAGTTTGCAGATGATACAAAGATCGGTGGAGGGATAGGTAGTATTGAGGAGGCGGGGAGGCTGCAGAAGGATTTTGACAGGTTAGGAGAATGGGCAAAGAAGTGGCAGATTGAATACAACGTGGGGAAGTGAGGTCATGCACTTTGGTAGGAAGAATAGAGACATAGACTATTTTCTAAATGGGGAGAGAATTCAGAAATCTGGAGTGCAAAGGGACTTGGGAGTCCTAGTCCAGGATTCTCTTAAGGTTAACTTGCAGGTTGAGTCGGTGGTTAGGAAGGCAAATGCAATGTTGGCATTTATTTCAAGAGGACTAGAATATAAAAGCAGGGATGTGCTGCTGAGGCTTTATAAGGCTCTGGTCAGACCACGTTTAGAATATTGTGAGCAATTTTGGGCCCCGTATCTCAGGAAGTATTTTCTGGCCCTGGAGAGGGTCCAGAGGAGGTTCACGAGAACATGATTCATGAGGTTCATGATCCCAGGAATGAAAGGCTTAACATATGAGGAACGTTTGAGGACTCTGGATCTATATTCGATGGAGTTTAGAAGGATGAGGGGAAGATCTGATTGAAACTTACAGAATACTGAATGGCCTGGATAAAGTGGACGTGGGGAAGATGTTTCCATTAGTAGGAGAGACTAGGGCCCCGAGGGCACAGCCTCAGAGTAAAGGGAAGACCTATTAGAACAGAGATGAGGAGAAACTTCTTTAGCCAGAGAGTGGTGAATCTATGGAATTCATTGCCACAGAAGGCTTTGGAGGCCAGGTCATTGAGTGTTTTTAGATAGGTTCTTGATTGGTAAGGGGATCAAAGGTTACGGGGAGAAGGCGGGAGAATGGGGTTGAGAAACTTATCAGCCATGATTGAATGGTGGAGCAGACTCGATGGGCCGAATGGCCTAATTTCTGCTCCTATGTCTTATGGTCTTATGATGGTTGCTGCAATCGTTAATGCAGCAACACTGCTCATTAACAGACTGACGGTCAGACGTGTGGGTCATACACAAAGGTCCCTCAGCCCCTTGAGAATGCGTGTCTCTAGCACCTTCCAAAGTTGCCTTATCCCATTTGTGACCACTATCCCCATGGCCTAACATGCCATGGCATCGCTGCTGCACATCCAAATACTTATTGCATCTTAGGAGGGTTTGTACCTCCACCACCCTTTCAACCAGTGCGTCCCACATCACTCTGTCCAAAAGGTCCTCAGCACCTCACCTGTGAACCTCATGGCACTCAACTTAGATAAATACCACCACGTTAGTCATCCCTGGGCCAAGAGCAAATGTTGCCTTCTGTCCACCTGGTCTATGCCCCTCATAACGGTATGAAGGTCAATAATGTGACCTGTCAATCTCCTGTGCTCCACGGCAAACGTGGCAAGTGTTTGCAATGTTTCCTCATAACTCCCAACTCTCCAGGCCAGCATGCATCCTGGTCAGGAACCTCTGCACTCTCCCCACTCCAATTGTATCCCTCCCATGAAACGCAGGTCACAACTGAATGCAGAAGTGTAGATGTGGCCTCGACAGTGTTTTCTGCACTTGCAACATGACCTCCCTTTTCCTACATTCTATTCCTCGGCTAATAAAGGCAAGTCTGGCTTCGACCTTGTTAAACGCTTTATGTTCCTGTTCTGCTACCTTAACGGGTCTGCCCAGCAAGGTCCCTGTAATCGTCCTTACTTTCCACAGTCCCACCATTTCTCCTGTATTCCTGTACCTTGTTTGTCTTGCCCAAGTGCTTAACCACACATTTATCCACATAACATTCCATGTGGCATTCCTTAGGCCATCTGACCAGCCTGTCTGTATGCACGTGTAATGTTTGGGCCTCCTCTTGACTATTTAGCACCCCACCAATGTTCGTCTCCTTAGGTTCTTGAACGTTGAGTGCATTATGAGCCTGGGGGGGGTGAAAGGGATGTAAGGTGTTACTGACTGAATGCTAACTGATCCACTGTCCTTGGTGTTAATTTCAGCATCACCACCGCATGGCCGCCAGGAACCAGTCCAGAGTCCCCCCTCCACACCAGAGGGGCGTCAATTGGCACGAGCGTCACATCATTTCAGCCAGCCAGGCACCAGCGCAGCGAGGATTATAACGTCAGCTAGTGTCCCCGGGCACAATGGAGAGGGCACTTCACAATCGCTGGAGGAGATGGCACGGACAGAGCTGCCGATGGCGCCAGCAGCCGGAGGTCTGCAGGGGTCCAGGCACATGCTGAGTCCGGCAGTGATGATGTGCCTCTGGAGATGTCGGCCATGCAGCAGCTGCAGGACAAGCGGCCGGGTGTGCGGGAGCATCTGGCAGGATTGCATGAGGGTGTGTTTCAGTTGGTCTCTGTGGTGGAGGAATCCAGGCAGAGTGTCAGTGATGGTATGAACCTCAGGACAGAGCGTCAGGCTTCCTCCATTGAGAGATTGGCGACTCTCATGGAGAGGAGCTTCCAACAGATTGATCAGCATCTGATTGGGTTACGCTCGGACCTGCAAACCCTCACAGCGCTAATGACCACAGGTGGTCATTGGCAATGTGGGAGATGTTTTGGGCAGCAAGTGTCCCAGCTCGGTGCCCATCCTTCTGCAGTGAGCAGGGAGGTCCAATGTGACCTCATGTTGGCGCAGCAGCTGCCTGTCGTCTCTGCGGGCTCCTTTCAGGGTGCTCAGGATGAGGGCAGCAGCTCCTCCACCCCTCTGCCAGTGACCGTTGCATCCATTGAGGCTGCGACAACTGGGGAGGTGACAGTTCTGGAACTGGCCACTCCCTCCCAGGCGGGGCCATCACAGGCTCCACGGGCCAGAGGACACCCGCCAAGGTCATCGAGGCCAACAGGACAGCAGAGTCAGCAGGCTGTCTCACAAACCACTCCGAGCGATGGGGCGGTACCAAGATGATGCACCTGCAAATGAAAGCATAAGGGACATTAGACACTCCCCGGGTTTGTCACTGGTGATTTTGTGTTGGCCCGAGATTAGGGTATTTTTGATTCTCAATGTCAGAGCGACGTTCATTCATGTTTTTGGTGGCAATTAAGTCCACATTTGTTACCATGTCTGAGGGGGTTTCCTTTGTGCTGTATTTCTGTTTCACAGACATATCATGAGTGTTTGAGTGGACGTTGATGTTTCTGTACTAAGCCCTTAGTTGCAACTTATGAAGAAGTCGAAAATGTATCACATAAGTGCCACATGTGGAAGTTCCAGGCAATGCTGTTCCTGTTGATCCATGTGTGTGGAGCTGGCTGAAGGTTCTTTGGATTAAAGTGTCCCGGGTGTCCCTGCCTCCTTGGTGTAGTAGTGGGTCGGCGTGCTGCCCCTCATCATCGCCCTGTGCTTCCTCATCCTCTGAGCCACTGCTGGATTCATCATGTGCAGCCTCATCCAGGGCGTCAAGATCTTCATCGTCAACTGCATCCCCCCTTTCCAGCGCAAGATTGTGCAGGATGCAGCATCAGACCACTATCAGAGAGGCCCAATCTGGTGGGTACTGGAGTGCGCCCTGAGCAGTCCAGGCATTGTAGTGCTGCTCAGCTTCTGTTCTTGGATGGTGGAGAGGCGTCATGAGCCACCTTCTGAGGGGATAGCCCTTGTCACCCAGCAGCGAACCATCCAGCCGAGTCAGAGCACTTGAAGAGCCCCGGCACCTGGGAGTTTCTGAGGATGTAAGCGTTGTGGGAGCTGCCTGGGTACCTTGCACAGATTTGTAGAATCAGCATCCTGTGATCACACACTATCTGCACGTTCATGGAGTGGAAGCCCTTCCTGTTGACGAAGGCACCGGGCTCACCTGCTGGCGCCTTGATGGCCACATGTGTACAGTCGAGAGCACCCCGGACACAGGGGAAGCCAGCAATGGCCGCGAAGCCTCTGGCTCACTGTGTCTGACTTGCCTGGTCACAGCGGAAGTGGATGAAGGTTCAATGCCCATCTGAACAGAACATCTGTAACCTGCTTGACACAAGTGTGGACAGCTGATTGGGAGACAACGCAGAGATCACCAACCGAGCCCTGGAAGGAGCCAGAGGCATAGAAATGGAGGGCAACTGTGACCTTCAGAGCTGCTGGCATGCGGTGTCCAGCCACACAGTTAGGGGAGACCTCAGGGCCAATCATCTGACAGATATAGTTGACTGTCTCCCTTGACAGTCGGTGCCTCCTTCGGCACTGCACCTCAGTCATATTGAGGTAGCTGCTTCGCCGCCTGTATACCCTGGCAGCAGGATAGTGGCGTCTTCTGTGGCCTCTTGCACAACCTCTTTGCCCTGCGCCCTTTGTACCTGCGCTGAACACCCACAAGTGGCTCCCCTGGAGGCTGATTGTCCACTCCTGGCCTCCTCCTTTTTCTATCCCTCCCTTCCTCCTCAGGGGAGCTGCCTCCAGTGGAGATATCAGACCCCATCCCCAGGCTAAATGGAGGCCTCCGGGAAGCTGCAGGCCTGAGAAAGATTCCTGTCTGCAGACTGGTTTCAAAGTACACAAGAAGCTCTTGGAAATCGATGAGAACTGTTAACAATCACACAGGCAACTTTAAAACACTTTCATCAATTATAGCTTCATGTAAAACATGAACAACCCCTCTAAGTCCACATATCCCGACATTGCATGAGTTTTATTTAAAAAATCTCCTACCCGCCTGCCCGTTGGGCCCGTGCGCCGACCCGAAGTTCACACGGGCCCCTCAAAATACAGGATGATTGGCAAGTTAAGGGCCTTAACGAGGCCTTTAATTAATGGCGGGAAAACGCTCTGCTGTTGGGCACGCCCACTGACCGAAATATCGCAACGCCGCGCGCTGACATCAGCACGTTTGTGCGACATTTTAAGCGCTGATGTGCGGGCTCTGCCACCTGCATGTCAGCAGGAAAATTCTGGCCAATGTCCCAGACTCCACCATCACCATCCCTGGCTATGTCCTGTCCCACCGGCAGGACAGGCCCAGCAGGGGTGACAGCACAGTATACACAGTCAGGAGGGAGTCGCCCCTGGGAGTCAACTTCAACTCCGGACCCCATGAGGTCTCATGGCAACAGGTCAAACATGGGCAAGGAAACCTCCTGCTGGTTACCACCTTCTACCCTACCACATACCATCCCCTCCCTCAGCTGGTGAATCAGTGCTCCTCCATGTTGAACACCACTAGGAAGAAGCACTGAGGGTGGCAAGGGCGCAGAATGTATTCTGGTTGGGGGACTTCAATGTCCATCACCAAGAGTGCTTCGGTAGCACCCACTGACCGAGCGCTAAATGACACAGCTGCTAGACTGAGTCTGCGGCAGGTGGTGAGCGAACCAAGGAGGGAAAAACAGTTGACCTCATCCTCACCAACCTGCCTGCCGCAGATGCTCCTCTCCATGACTGTATCAGTAGGAGTGACCACTGGAAGGGGTCATAAACAGTGCTATCAAGTGGCACTTGCTTAGCATAACCTGCTTACTGACGTCCAGTCTGGGTTCCGCCAGGGCCGGGCGACTCAGCTCCTGACCTCATTCCAGCCTTGGTTCAAACGTGGACAAGAGAGCTGAGCTCCAGAGGTGAGCCGACTGTCACTGCCCTTGGCATCAAGGCCGCATTTGACCTAGTGTGATATCAAGGAGCCTTAGCAAAACTGGAATCAGGGGGAAGAATGTCCACTGGTTGGAGTCATACCTAGCACAAAGGAAGATGGTTGTTGTTGCTGGATGTCAATCATCTCACTTCCAGGACATCACCACAAGAGTTCCTCAGGGTAGTGTCCTCAGCCCAGCTATCTTCAGCTGCTACATCAATGACCTTCCCGTCATCATAAGATCAGAAGTGGGGATGTTCGCTGATAATTGCACAATGTTTTGCACCATTCCTGATTCCTCAGACACTGATACAGTCCATGTCCAAATGCAGCAAGACCTGGACAATATCCAGGCTTGGGCTGACAAATAGCAAATAACATTCACGCCACACGTCAGGCAATGACCATCGCCAACAAGAGAGAATCCATCGTCCATTGATTTTCAATGGCAGAACCATCACCAAATCCTCCACTATCAACATCCTGGGGGTTTCAATTGACCAGAAACTGAACTGGACTAACCATATAAACACTGTGGCTACAAGAGCTGGGAATTCTGCAAGAGTAACTCGCCTCCTGTCTCCCTAAAGCCTGTCCACCATCTACAAGGCACAAGTCAGGAGTGTGATGGAATACTCTCCACTTGCCTGGATGAGTGCAGCTCCCGCAACACTCAGGAAACTTTACATCATCCAGGACAATGCAGCCCACTTGATTGGCATAACATCCAAACATTAACTTCCTCCACCACCGACGCACAGTAGTGTGTACCATCTACAAGATGTACTGCAGGATTTCACAAAGGCTCCTTAGACAGCACTTTCCAAACCCACGACCACCACACCATCTAGAAGGACAAGGGCAGCAGATAGATGGGAACACCACCACCTGGAAGTATCCCTCCAGTCACTCATCATCCTGACTTGGAAATATATCGCCATTCCTTCACTGTCGCTGGGTCAAAATCCAGGAACTCCCTTCCCAATGACACTGTGGACTGCAGCAGGTCACAGGGACAAACTGAATACAGTTAACGTTTGAGTCCGTATGATTTACAATCCGAGGCGCCCTCATCACACACCAACCTGAGCCGCAATTCCTGAACTGGAGGACAGGAGAAAGGGAAATGGTAATTGTAGCATACATTATGTACAAACGTACACTAAGTCTGACTTATGGAGGGAAGACCTCCAAGCAGTGCCATTTCTTTCTCACCCATCCCCCTCACCAAAGCAATTGAGCCTAGAGTGTAAGATAAAATGCACTCAGGATTATCACCACGTTCAGTCAGATTGGCACAGGACATGGGGAAATAAAGTGGGCGTCAAAATGTCTTTTACGAGCGTCTGGGTGAAGACAGGCCGACTGCAATGGAGCAGGTAAAGCATAAGGCACCAACGTGATAGCTACGTACTTCCATAAGTGAGGGTGGCTGGGATGGTTGGTGTCAAATTCACTAAGTATTCCAATCTCACTGGTTACAAATTTGGGGAAGCATTGGTGCCTTGGCCAAAATTAAAATATCACAGCCAGGTAAGGTGGGGGTGAAAGAGGGAAGTCACGTTTGCATAGGATCGAGGGAGCGTCTCTGGTGGTTACAGAAGACAAAGCTAAAGGCAACAAATCTATGGACTGGGAAAGATTGGGAAATAAATCTTACAGGCAGAGTATGGGAACTAAGGAGGGAGTGAGATAGTGTTGGGACAGGTGGAAGGAGGATCCAGTAGCATGTGTGCACCAGAATGTAAATGCCAGAAGGGGGGTGGCTATCACTTTTAAAATGACCATGACAAGACTCTGGATCCAGTCCATACTGGATCCAGAGTTTAGACTCACGTGGTCCCAGATCCTCCAATACACAGTCAACAGTACCAAACTGCGAGCGCAAGAAAGGAAATCCTTACCAATTGCCCCAAAGACCCAGGATAAGAAGGTCAAGTGCTCCATAACAACACCAGGGCCTAGGAATGGGCTGGTGTTGATTCCAACCCAGGTGTCAGACCGTGATCTGCATTATGAGGTAGCATCTGTCACCCTCAGCTTAACAGAGGTACGGGAGCCCCAATGCTGCCCAGAAGCAACAAGAAATTGTACAAGAAACTTAAGGGAAATGTTACCACAATTCCGTGACCTGAATTATGGGGATGAATGTCAGGAGGATTTCTCTACAGTGTTTAATACAGGGATGTCACAAGTCTTGATGCCCAGCTACAAATATAGGTCGTTACCTTACAGGAACGCTAGAGAATATTGGGGAAGGGTAGTGGGGTTGAGGGACAAGAGTTACAGGAAGACCAAGTAATGATTATTCACCTAAAAAGAAATAGCTGAGCTGGAAACTCATGCCCAGACCATAGGCAATTTCATAGAGGACCAGGACACTTCAGGCCAGGCCGCCCAAAATGGTGTGTGTGTTATGTACGGTGCCCAGAGTGTAGTAATTTAGAGAATTTGTTGCAAGGTTACATACCATCATGGATTGACAACAGACACGTAAAGGCAAGGAGTACTTATGCCAATCTCATGGACCCATGCCAGCTGCAGTTGCCATGCAAAGCATACCTAGTCCCAAATATTACACTGACTACAGTCTATGATGGGAATAGTTCTCAGGATACCGGTGATGGATCAGTAACAATGACCAGTACCAGTATACCGGGTGGAAGATATCAGTGTCATTCAACATGGTTTATGTGTGGGTATCATGGAGGAGTAGGGGAACTCCATGAGCAGCATTGATCTGAAGGGGCGTGTAAGGAGGGGATGCACATGTAGTGTTGTGCCCATATCACCTGAATGTGTTCAGCCGACATGTGGGTTTGACTCAAAGCGCACAACCTATCAACCGTAACCTGGAGGTGATGGATCAGAGCCATGTCCCATCCCAAGTTGCATATACAAGGGCAATGGAACCACTAGCGTGAGCCAATATAGGGTACACAATGACACCTGGGGCCCAGTTCATGATTTGACCTTCTGCTTTAGAAGCCAGATAAAGGTTCAAGTAGCTCAGACAGGCTCTAGGGGGCAGTGACCATTGTATCACAAGGTGCACGTTAATCATGGAAAAGGACAGTGAACAATCCAGAACAGGAATAAAGGGGGGGAAAGCCAACTTCAACGGGATGAGGATGCATCCGAGACGAGTGAGTTGAAATCAAATATTGGCAGAAAAGACAGTGGCTGAGCAATGGCCACATTCAAAGGAAAAGTGTTGCAGGAAATGTCAAGATATACTCCCTTGAAGGGGAAAGGGTAGGACAACTAAATCCAGAAAGCCCTGGATGATGAGAGATAGGAGGTAAAGATAAAAAGGGAGAAGTGTGTGTACGCCAGATGTCAGGCAAAAAAATACAATGGAGAACGCGGGTGAATTTAGAAGGACCAGAGGAGAAGTATAGAAACTAAATCAGAAAAGCAAGGAGAGAGCATGAAGAGGCTGTCAGGGAACAGAAAAGGGAATCCCAAGGTCTTCTGCAAACACCTAAATAATGAGTGGTAAGCGAGAGTAGGGCCGATTACAGACATAAAAGGGATCTTGCAAGTGGAGGCTGGACTAATTGCGGAGGTGTGGAATGAGTACTTTGCATTTGCTTTTTTAAGAAATGTACCTAGGCTGAGGTGAGAGGTGGTAACTGCTCCATCAGAAGAACTTTCAATTGAGGAAGGTGGTGTTGGAAAAGCCATCTTTACTTAAAATAAATAAGGCACCAGGACCTTAGACAAGTGCAGGATTATTAAGGAAGCCAGCATGGATTCATTAAAGGAAACTCATGTTTAAATAACTTGGATGTTCTTTTGAGGTGATAACAGAAGATTGATGAGGGAAACACATTGACGTGGTGTTTATGGATTTGACATTGATACAGTGCCACACAGACTTGAGCAAAATTCTAGTTCGTGGAAAAAAAAGGGAAAGCAGGAACTTGGATAGAAATTGTCCAAGGGACAGGGAACAGTAGTGGGTACATGGTTGTTTTTCAGATTGGAGGAAAATTTGTAATGGAGATCCCCAGGGGTTAGTGTTGGGAAACTTGCTCTTCCGATTATATATATTAATGACTTAGACTGTGGTGAGCAGGGCATGATTTCAAAATTTGTAGATGTAAGATTGGAAACGTTGCCAATTGTGATGAGACTAGTCTTGAACTCCTAAAAAAAGGGAAAAGACATGTTTGTGGATTGGGCAGACAAATGGCAAATGAAGTTCAATGCAGAGAAGTGGGAGGTGATTCGTTGAGGCAATAAAAATATGGATAGTATATTTTATAGAGGGACAGCCTCTAAAGGAGATGCAGGAACTGTGGGACCTCTGTGTATATGTACATAGGTCACTGAAGATGGCAGGGCATATTGAGAGAATAGTTAACAAAGCATATACCATCTCAGGCTTTAATAATAGGAACTTGTACAAGACAGTTAGGCCTCATCTGGAATACTGTGTCCAGTTCTGAGCACCACACTTCAGGAATAATGAGAAGACATTGGAGACAGTACCAGAAGATATTTACAAGAATGATTCCAGGGATACACAACTGTAGCTATGAGGGTAGGTTGGATAGGTTGGGAATGTGTTCCTTGGAGAAAAGAAGGCTGAGGGAAGACCTGATGGAGATATTCAAGATCATGAGGAGGGTAATGAAACAGGGTACATAGTGAGAAACGGTTCCCACACAAGAGATGAACTAGAGGGCAGAGATTCAAAATATTTGGCAAAAGGAGTAAATGTGGAGTGAGGAACATTTTTTTTCACCAAGGGTGGTTGGGGTTTGGAACACAATCTTCCTGAAAGGGTGGTGGAGGCAGGTTCAATCAAGGCAATCAAAAGGGAACTGGATTACTACATAAGCGAGAGAATATGCAAGGTTACGGGGATAAGGCAGGGGAGTGGGACTAGGGGAATGCTCTTTCATTTGGCAGGAGTAATATGACTGATGGTGACGGCCTCACCAGTGAGTCTGTCTGGATAGTAGTTACGTGACCTGTGGTGGTTTGGTGTTCTCACCATCCACAGCGTCGGTCGTGCCTCCTCATGGCTCCTGCTGGTAACAACGTCACCGTTATCCGAGTTTGCACAGATATGAAAGGTTTTGTTGGCTAAACGACTTACGAAAGAGCAGAGTGTGGATTGTGGTCTGCGGAGACCAGCATTATCGTATAAAAATGGTTGACTGTCGTTGGTCAGAGCGGCCCAGGTGGGAAGCAACCCGAGAAAAATCGTCCCCACAGTTGTGCCTTTTGTAGCAGCCACTGCACAAGTTGCAAGTGTTAGTTCCGAGCTCAATGGACCAGAGAAAAAGTCCAGCTCAACACAAACTGCCGAGGTGGAATCGAGACCATTTAGAAACTACTACCTACCCTACAGGGAACTGGTGAAACAATCCAGCCTGGAAGATCCGGAACCCTTAATAGTGAATGACGAACAACACGAGAAGGTGTCAGAGTCAAGAACTCAAAGCTAAAGGGATGACATGAGAGCCATAAAAACGCTGACCTTTTATAACAAAAAGTTCAGGGGAACGGTAACGTTGGACAATAATGGGGTTGAGGAGCCCCAAGACGAGACAGGTATTCCACCAACCTACATCGAGCCTGTGGAGCTGCCACCCAGTGACGACAGAACCGTACAGAGCGAAGTGGAGATCCAATACCCCGTTGATGGGCTGCTCTGTCATCTGCTACTCCCCGGGGTGGGTGAGTTCTGCAAACACATGGCCGTGAGACATCAGATTAAACACCTTCACACAATTTGCTCCAAATGCAGAAAATCTGGTGATTACCATTCGGTTGCTTGTCATGATAGCAAATATAAAGGGGTAAGGCCACCTCTCACCTGTACGATCTATGCATGTGAACACTGAAACGCAGTTCACATGGCAAATTGGGCTCAGCCAGCACGAGCATCATAGACACGCCGAAGTACATAACGTGAAAAGATTAGCAGCTCACCTACCACAAGCAAAGCCTGGCCAGAGAGATTATGAATGGACTAAAGAGGAAACCAACCTCCTCAGAGAATTAATGAAGTGGTTTGAAGGCTGTGCAGACATCAACAAACAGATAGCAGCCCATCTCACATCTAAAACCAGCAGGCAGATTGTTTCCAAGAGAGGATCGCTCCTGAAAGCAGAGCAGAGCACAACGAGCGTATCATCACCGCAAAGCAGCCAGACAGAAGGTGCTTGGGAATCGGAAACTCCACAAGAGGGGGATGACGCAGAGGTGGTGAGGGGGAAACAGTCCCCAAAGTGCGAGGAATGTGCGACCCCCGGGCAGTATCCCTAGACACATGGATCTGGATGATCAGCTGAATAACTAATGGTGGTACGGAACGACCCAGAAACAAGAGCCATGGTCATCGGCCTCATTGAAAGCATCACAGATGTTATATTAACTGTAGGAAAGTAAGAGGAAACTGGCAGGAGGTCCAGGAAGACAGAAGATCACCCCAAGGACAGAGGCTGAAAGACGAAATCCAAGAAAAAGTGGGCAGCTAAAAAAGCAAATTCCAAAGAAACTCAAGCTGGCTTAAAAAACAGACAGGAGAAAGATAGCACGGCAAATCATGGATGCACCGTCCACCCACAATGTCCACTCAGCAAAGCTGAACTCGAAGAGAGTTTTACCAAGAAACTCAAAACCAAATAAAGCAAACCCCCAAAAGTTTACATAATATAACGGTAGGAGAGATTACGACTCTTTGAAAGAACCCATACGGAAGAGGCCGAGGATACAGCAATTAAAAGCATTGATAAGAACACGGCAGCAGGGCCTGATGGGATGAAGTTGGAAGACATCATGGACGTCCAGGCAGAGTACGAAGACAGGCTTCCATGTCTCTTCTCCCTCTGGCTCAAGTCAACTTCCATCCCAAGGGTCTTGAAAAAGAGCCACACAGTTCTCGTTGCTAAGACAGACGACACCAAGAAACTAAAAAGTATAGACAACTGGCGACCAATAACGATCGGCCCAATTTTTTTCCGACTCGTCGCTAAAATTATAACCATACGCTTAAGTGACGCGGTCCAGATCAACCTCCGGCAGAAAGGATTAATGGGTCTTTTTCTGGATGGCAAGCTGTAACAAGTGGGGCGCCACAGGGTTCGGTCCTGAGGCACCAACTATTTACTGTCTATATTAATGACTTGGATTCAGGGGTAGAAGGTGCTTTACCTAAATTTGCAGATGACACCAAAAAAGGTGGGAAAGTAAGTTGCAAGGAAGAAATAAGAAATTTATGAAATGGATAATGGACAGGTTAGGTGAATGGGCAAAAATTTGGCAGATGGAGTTTAACGTGAATAAGTGTGAGGTTATCCCTTTTGGTCGGAAGAATAAAAAGGCGGCTTATTATTTAAATGGAGAGAAACTTCAGAATGCTTCAGTGCAGAGGGATCTGGGTGTCCTCGTGCATGAATTGCTGAAAGCTAGTATGCAGGTACAACAGGTAATACGGAAGGCAAATACAATTCTGGCACTTATTGCTGAAGGAATAGAATAAAAATAGGGAAGTGTTGCTGCAGCTGTACAAGGCATTGGAGAGACCGAATCTGGAATACTGTGCAGAGTTTTGGTCGCCTTACTTGAGGAAGGATGTAGTTGCAATGGAGGCGGTTCAGAGGAGATTCAATAGATTGATTCCAGAGATGCAGGACTTGTCTTATGGAGGAGAGATTGAGCAGTTTAGGCCTATACTCGCTAGAGTTCAAGGATGAGAGGAGCTCTAATTGAGGTATGTAAGATGCTAAAGGGGAAAGACAAAGTAGATGTGGAGCAGATGTTTCCCCTTCTGGGGCATTCTAGAATGAGGCGCCATAGTTTTAGGCTAAGGGGTGGTAGATTTAAATCAGAGATGAGCAGGAATGACTTTTCTCAAAGAGACGTGAATCTGTGGAAGTCACTACCTCAGAGTGCAGTGGATGCCGGGACGCTGAATAAATTTGAGTAGAGACAGATTTCTAATTCTACAGTTTATCTCGAAGTGCAGCCGGGCGTCCGACTTGGAACCGAGACTCTTTGGAAAAGACGGGATGTCACCTGAGGGATGCTACAGACACCTTAGACTGAGCAAAGAGCCAGCTAGAGAAAAGGAGAAAGGCAGGTCCAATTATCTCCAGCAGTAACTACACCTTCATCTGCTTCCAAAGCGAACCTGCCGGTCAGATAGGTCTGACTGCCACCATTGGTCCTGCAACCAATGACCCATAAAATCTTCACCCATGAACAAACACCAAGGGCAGAATTTTCCATTTGTCGGTCAGACGGGCCCGACCAATTCTGTGGAAGGCAGGCGGCCGATTGCTGCGGGAGAAACTGGCCGCGCCACCATTTTCCACTGGTTGGGCCGATTAAGGCCACCCAGTGGGTTAGCGACTCCCGTGGAGAAGGGGAAATAGTCACGGGGACGGGCGGCCTCAGACTGCCGGATCCAATGGGGAGCCGACAGTTTGTATAAAGAGTGACCAGACAGCCTGCTTGAGACAGTGCACCATGGCCACTCGGGGAGAGAGGGAGGGGGGACGGAGTGGACAGCAGCATGAGCAGGAGGGGGCAGGCTGCAGGAGAGGCCAGCGGGGGGGTCACTGTGTCCCCCGATTCTGATGCCTGCCTTGTTGTCCTCCTGCAAGAGGTGTCTATCCATCAGCACATTCTGTATCCGGAGGATGGGAGGACGGCAGCCCCCCCATGTCACCAGCCAGGCGTGGGAGGAGGTGGGTGAGGCTGTCAGTGCCCATGATGATGTCCGGCGCACTGGCACCCAGTGCATAAAAATATTCCATGATTTGCTGCGCTCTGGACGGGTGAGTACCATCTCGGTCTTAGCCATTTGACCCAGAAGGCAGCCTTAGCCTTTGACACCCCCACCATGTCTTGCTGTCATTACTGCAGAGGGCATCTGGCACACACTGGGTGGGCAAATGGGTACTGACCATGGTTACATCAGCTTTAGTGGTTTAGGTGAAGATGGGTTCTCCCCGCAGCATATGTTGGTGTTTGTCGCATTTGAGTAGTCTGGGGGCAACCTGCAGGGGAGGCAGCTCGACACATACTCAGAACTCCAACACATGTCATATTGATGGTAATGAGATGGTGCAAGGGGAGCCTCAAAGTGTTTTGGGAAAGTGTCATTTGCTGGCCTTGGCACCGCACCTAGTTGCGCCTCCTTGCCATGGGCCCTAAGACCCGTCTGTTATTCAAAGTGATGGACGCCAAATGTGTCCAAGGTGGCCGTTGGGGGAAATGGGTTGGGACCAATCACTAGTGTGGACAGGAGCCGCTGGAGGCCTCAGATGGGCCACTGTGGTTGGTGTGCGGCGTGCAGAGTACATGAGCGATCAGCCCCAATAAAAATCCTCTTTTTTTGCAGGCAAAAAGTCACAATGCCTGGGAGCGCCAGAGGACTGGAGGTGGGCGTGCCCTCCTCCAGCATCTCACCGTTAGAAGAACAGGCCATGGAGCTGGGCAGGAGGCCAGGGCGGTGAGGCTGGTGTCCAGCGGCTAGGTATTTGAGGTCCACAGTCCCATCCACTCTGTCTGCCCACCATCCAAACCACTGATGGTTGCTGCAATTGTTAATGCTGCAACACTGCTCATTCACTGACTGAGACACTGACGTGTGGGTCATACAGGAGGGACCCTCGTCCCCTTGAAGAATCGTATCTCCACCACCTTCCAAAATCACCTTATCCCATTTGTGACCCCCAAAATTGACATTATGTAATAGAAGGAGAGATTACGACTCTTTGAAAGAACCCATACAGAAGGAAGAGGTCGAGGATACAGCGATTAAAGGCATTGATAAGAACACGGCAGCAGGACCTGATGGGATGAAGTTGGAAGACATCATGAACGTCCAGGCAGAGTACGAAGACAGGCTTCCATGTCTCTTCTCCCTCTGGCTCAAGTCATCTTCCATCCCAAGGGTCTTGAAAAAGAGCCACAGTTCTCATTCCTATGACAGACGACACCGAGAAACTAAAAAGCACAGACAACTGGCGACCAATAATGATCGGCCCAATTTTATTACGACTCTTTGCTAAAATTATCACCAATCGCTTAAGTGACCCCGTCCAGATCGACCTCAGGCAGAAAGAATTAATGGGTCTTTTTCTGGATGGCAAGCTGTAACAAGTGGGGTGCCACAGGGTTCGGTCCTAAATAGTAAAAACTATTTACTGTCCATATTAATGACTTGGATTCAGGGATATAATGTGCTTTACCTAAATTTGCAGATGACACCAAAAGATGTGGGAAAGTAAGTTGCAAGGAAGAAATAAGAAATTTATGAAATGAATATTGGACAGGTTAGGTGAATGGGCCAAAATTTGGCAGATGGAGTTTAACGTGGATAAGTGTGAGGTTATCCAATCTCATCCACAACTCCAGGAGACACAAATATCTGGGAGCCAGAATCGACCCCTGGGCTGGGGTAACTGGGGAGCAATGAGGATCCAAAATCGATGGATGGATAGTGAATTTGAAGGAAGCAGCACTTAAACCTATCCAAAGGATCGAAACCCTTAAAATCCACGATTCCGAGGATCTATTTTCATTTAGTCCTCGCAGAGGTATCACAAAACACGTTGGTGAAACTCGATCAATCCATTAAAAATGCAACAAAAGAAATCCTCCACCTCCCCCCGCACATAACGGATGGAATTCTCTACAGCAGAAACCGCAATAGTGGTCTAGCCATGCCGAGACTTGAAGTCCAAATTCCTTTGGCCATTATCCAGAAATTAGGGGCGTTGGAGAGCTCACTGGACATGGTGATTCAGGCCTTGTTTGAATTCCGTGCTATCAAGAACAAAGAGACAATCAAATCCCTGAGGAATTTTAAAGTGTTCAGGGAAATCGAAAAATCCCTCAAGGAGAAGTGTGGTCCAAGAGGAACGCATGAAGGAAATGGCACTCAATGAAATCATCAGTTTGGGATGGATGGATATTCCCCAAACGTCAAGACCAAAACCAGTCAACAGATATGCGGCTTGGAGGGAGGTTAAATATTTAAAATGGACCGAACTGCAATACCAAGGAACAGGCATCAAGTTCTCCGGCAATGACATGGATAAGTGAGGGGTTATCCCTTTTGGTCGGAAGAATAAAAAGGTGACTTACTATTTAAATGGAGAGAAACTTCAAAATGCTTCAGTGCAGAGGGATCTGGGTGTCCTCGTGCATGAATTGCTGAAAGCTAGTATGCAGGTACAACAGGTAATAAGGAAGACAAATGGAATTTTGGCATTTATTGCTAAAGGAATAGAATAAAAATAGGGAAGTGTTGCTGCAGCTGTACAAGGCATTGGAGAGACCAAACCTAGAGTACCGTGCAGACTTTTGTTCCTCTTATTTAAGGATGTAGTTGCACTGGAGGCGGTTCAGAGGAGATTCAATAGATTGATCCCAGAGATGCGGGCCTTGTCTTATGAGGAGAGATTGAGCAGTTTAGGCCTTTACTCGCCAGAGTTTAAGGATCAGAGGAGATCCAATTGAGGTATATAAGATGCTAAAGGGGAAAGACAAAGTAGATGTGGAGCAGATGTTTCCCCTTCTTGGGCCTTCCAGAATGAGGCATCATAGTTTTAGGCTAAGGGGTGGAAGATTTAAATAAGAGATGAGCAGGAATGACTTTTATAAAAGGGTCGTGAATCTGTGGAAGTCACTACCTCAGAGTGCAGTGGATGCCGGGACGCTGAATAAATTTGAGGAGACACAGATTTCTAATTCGAGGCCAAAATGAAATCAGCCATGATCATAATGAATGGCGGGGCAGGCTCAAGGGGCTGAATTGCCTTCTCCTGCTCCTAATTCTTGTGTTCTTATGAAAAGGGTTTCTGGTGGTGACTCCTGGTTGTAATGAGAACATCACAGTTCTAAGTAACATCATGAAAGGGGCCAAACGCAACAGGAAAGAGCTGGTCGTTGTCTTTGTGGATCCAGCTAAGGCGGTCGATTCAGTTGGGCATCAAATGCTCATCGAGGTGCTTCGAGTGGGGCTGCCAAAAAGATTCATAACAATGATGTGCTATTGCAGTGCACCCCAAGTGTTCCAGGCATCGGAAGCACATTAAGACCAATTGTTCTCTACCACCGCCCTTGTGTAGGGATGGATCTTGTACCACTGCTCAACCCGTTCTTGGGTGGCAGAGAGAGGCATCATGAGACACGTTTTGAGCGGATTGCCCTCGTCACGCAGTCGCCATCCATCCAATCGGGCTGGAGCACTGAAGAGCCCCGGCACCTGGCTGAGTGTCTCAGGATATAAGCGTCATGGGAGCTGCCAGGGTACCTTGCAGAGATGTGCAGAAGCTGCATCCTGTGGTCTCACACGCGCACACACATATCAACTAGTTTTATTTCATGTTCGGGCATGTGCCTGCATGCCGAGGGTAAAATTCTGCCTAGGGAAACAAGAGATCAAGGAAATACATACCCCAGCTTGATGGGATATAGCTCTAAATATTGAGGTTCCAACTTGAATTCAATCTGCAGCCTATAAGTAAATTGTAAAATTGATTACGGTATTATATCTGTTACCATGTAAGCAAAAACAAAAAACTGGAAAAACCTGGAATATTTCAAAGGGGATTTGGGGCGATGGAACCAAATTAATTAACTGAATAAACAAGTGTACAATTTGGCTGAAATCAGCCATGCGCTCACCATCACAAGAATCAATGGAGGAAATATCTCTACTGTAAAAGAAATATTAAGAGGTTGGGTGGTGTGGTGGAGAACTGAAGGACATGACCCGAGCTGTGAGAATATAAAATAGCTAAACCACACTGTACAGACACTAAGGGTCAACTAACCCAAGAGGGGTGAGCTAAATCGAAATTCTGGCTCAAGAGACAGAGCCATTATCATGGGCAATGGTGCAGGGCAACTGCCATCACATAGCACAATTATTTCCTGCCAGGGATTAAAGAAACATTCACACCTCAGTCAACGGATGGAAGGAAGTTCACAAACACATGGTTCGGGGTGTGGTAGAAAGAAGTCAGACAGGCACTTGGAAAAGCAATTCAATATTGAGCATTCTTCAATCATTCAGCATCAGTTCCATCGACATGGAGGCTGAAGGGTTCTCAAAAATCCCACATTTTTCATATCAACAAGGATATGACTTTTGGACTTTTATGGCAGATGACCCAACACTGCTGAGTTAATTGTAGAACCCTGCAGACAGGAGGCTAGGCCCATGAAGGTCTGGGACTGGACATGCCCGGGCTTGTTGAGAGCAGTGCGGATTGTTGCCAGAAACCAGACAATGAGAGGAGGCAGAATACACATTCTTCCCTTTAAAACAATCAACCCAGAGAAAGACTTCATCTTACACGAAAATAAAGCTCATCAAAATCTTGCATAAATAATCGCTACTGACTACTAAGGCAGGAAGGCTGGATTTAATGCAATTATGCAAACCTATCAATACTCCACAAATACAATGGCTTTCAGTTCAAGACTAGTTACGGGGGCAGGAAGACAAGGATAAACGTCATGCGAGCCCATTAAAAACAACGAGACAACAATCACCTGAAGAAGCCCACAAAAGTCGGACAAAGAATTAACCTTGATTTGGATTCAGCTAAGAAATTCGAAAAAACAGTATAACTGGGCTACCAGTTATGAAGGGGAGGAGGGGCGAACAGTTTTGGAGCGGTTGAAGCAGAGTTTAAGCAGGGTGAGGTACCTGAGCCAGGCAGAGCAAGGAGATCTGGAGATGTGCAGGCCCGCAGGCAACATCACGGTGTGGGGCAGTCTCAACCGAAGACAACAGGGCTGCAACCACAGCCCACCACGAAGATCGGCCACCCACAACCGCGCCCTCCACCCGACTGAAGAACCTTCACAGATTCCACAGACCAGGACCACGTGGGGATAGCAGGCCCCCGAGGACACAGTGTACAACAAAACAGCAACCGGCTTTCCTGGCTGGATTTCGAAATGTCAAGGAACCCTGGTTGGTGAGCATGATCCCTGACCTCTCCTAGTTCAATTTAGTTAGGTTTTGGGGCTTGGACAAGGGTAAGGGGATTAGTAGCGTGATTTTCCCTGGTTATGCCTTGTGTTCCCCATTCTTAAATAAGTGCACTTTGTCGGTCTGCATAATCTCAGTGTAATCCTAATGTTATAAATTCTTTTGTGACTTCAATAAACTCAGCTTTTTTTCCTTGCACTACTTTGTCACAACCCCCAAATAAGTCCAGAGTCTAGAACCCAGGGAGCGGGAGCGATTCAGACCACTCAGAAGTCAGAGGTGAAGCTGACACACACCACCACCCCCTACAGGGGGG
The DNA here is from genome assembly GCF_964194155.1 of Cetorhinus maximus. NCBI lineage: Eukaryota > Metazoa > Chordata > Chondrichthyes > Lamniformes > Cetorhinidae > Cetorhinus > Cetorhinus maximus. Next base: position 41,125,629 of record NC_135903.1, on the reverse strand, counting down.
TGGGTGGAAGTCAGATAAAAGGGGATTGATCAATGAAATGGCTCCAGTGTTTAATACAGGGATGTCACTGGTCTTGATGCCCAGAAGCAAATGCAGGTCAATACCTGACAGAAACGCGAGAGACTATTGGGGAAGGGTAATGAGATTGAGGGACAAGAGATACAGAAAGACCAAGTGATGACTATTCATCTAAAAACAAATAGCTGAACTGGAAACTCATGCCAAGACCATAGGCAATTTCATAGAGGACCAGGACACTTCAGGCCAGGCCGCCGAAAATGGTGTGAATATGTAATGTACGGTGCCCAGAGCATAGTAATTTAGAGAATTTGTTGCAAGGTTGCATATCATCATGGATTGACAACAGACGCCTTAAGACTAGGAGTACTTATGCCAATCTCATGAACCCATGCCAGCTGAAGTTGGCATGCAAAGCATACCCAGTCCCAAATATTATCCTGACTACGGTCTATGATGGGAATAGTTCTCAGGATACCGGTGATGGATCAGTAACAATGAACAATGCCGGAAAATTGGGTGGAAGATATCAGTGTCATTCTAGATGGTGTATGTATGTGTGGGCATCATGGAGGATTAGGGGAACTCCATGACCAGCACTGATCTGAAGGGGTGTCAGGAGGGGTTGCACATGTAGTGTTGTGCCCATATCAACTGAATGTGTTCAGCTGACATGTGGGTTTGACTCAAAACGCACAACCTATCAACCGTAATCTGGAGGTGATGGCTCAGAGCAATGGAACCACTAGCGTGAGCCAATATAGGGTACACAATGACACCTGGGGCCCAGTTCATGATTTGACCTTCTGCTTTAGAAGCCAGATAAAAGTTTCAAGTAGCACAGACAGGCTCTAGGAGGCAGTGACCATTGTATCACAAGGTGAACATTAATCATGGAAAAGGTCAGCGAGCAATCCAGAACAGGAATAATTGGGGGGAAGTCAACTTCAACAGGATGAGGATGCATCCGAGACGAGTGAGTTGAAATCAAATATTGGCAGAAAAAAGACAGTGGCTGAAAAATGGCCACCATCAAAGGAAAAGTATTGTAGGCAATGTCAAGATATATTCCCTTGAAGGGAAAAGGTAGGACAACTAAATCCAGAAAGCCCTGGATGATGAGAGATAGGAGGTAAAGATAAAATGGGAGAAGTGTGTGTAGGCCAGATGTCAGGTAGAAATATACAATGGAGAACCCGGGTGAATTTAGAAGGACCAGAGGGGAAGTGAAGAAACTAAATCAGAAAAGCAAGGAGAGAGCATGAAGAGGCTGTCAGGGAACATAAAAGTGAATCCCAAGGTCTTCTGCAAACACCTAAATAATGAGTGGTAATTGAGTGTAGGGCCAATTAGAGACATAAAAGCGATCTTGTAAGTGGAGGCTGGAGTAATTGCGGAGGTGTGGAATGAGTACTTAGCATCTGTTTTTTTTTAAAAAGAAATGTACCTAGGCTGAGGTGAGAGGTGGTAACTGCCCCATCAGAAGAACTTTCAATAAAGGAAGGTGGTGTTTGAAAGGCCATCTTTACTTAAAATAGATAAGGCACCAGGACCTTAGACAAGTGCAGGATAATTAAGGAAGCCAGCATTGATTCATTAAAGGAAACTCATGTTTAAATAACTTGGACTTTTGAGGTGGTAACAGAAGATTGATGAGGGAAACACATTGACGTGATGTTTATGGATTTGACATTGATACAGTGCCACACAGACTTGAGCCAAATTCAGGCTCATGGAATAAAGGGTAAAGTAGGAACTTGGATAGAAATTGGTTGAGGGACAGGCAACAGTAGTGGGTAAATGTTGGTTTTTCAGATTGGAGGAAAGTTTGTAAAGGAGTTCCCCAGGGGTCAGTATTGGGAAACTTGCTCTTCCTGATTATATATATTAATGACTTAGACTGAGGTGAGCAGGGCATGATTTCATAATTTGTAGATGATGTAAGATTGGAAATGTTGTCAATTGTGATGAGACTAGTCTTGAACTCCAAAAAAGGGCATAGAAATGTTTGTGGATTGGGCAGACAAATGGCAAATGAAGTTCATTGCGGCAAAGTGGGAGATGATTTGTTTTGGCAGGAAAAATATGGAAAGACAGTATATTTTATAGAGGGACAGCCTCTAAAGGAGATGCAGGATCTGAGGGACCTCTGTGTATATGTACATAGGTCACTGAAGATGGCAGGGGATATTGAGCGAATAGTTAACAAAGCACATACTATCTCAGGCTTTAATAGCAGGAACTTGTATAAGACAGTTAGGCCTCATCTGGAGCACTGTGTCCAGTTCTGAGCACCACACTTCAGGAATGATGAGAAGACATTGGAGACAGTACCGGAGGATATTTACAAAAATGATTCCAGGGATACACAACTGTAGCTATGAGGGTAGGTTGGATAGGTTGGGAATGTGTTCCTTGGAGAAAAGAAGGCTGAGGGAAGACCTGATGGAGATATTCAAGATCATGAGGAGGGTAATGAAACAGGGTACATAGTGAGAAACGGTTCCCACACAAGAGATGAACTGGAGGGCACAGATTCAAAATAATTACCAAAAGGAGTAAATGTGGAGTAAGGAAAATTTTTTTTCACTGAGGGTGGTTGGGGTCTGGAACAATCTTCCTGAAAGGGTGGTGGAGGCAGGTTCAATCAAGGCAATCAAAAGGGAACTGGATTACTACATAAGCGAGAGAATATGCAAGGTTACGGGGATAAGGCAGGGGAGTGGGACTAGGGGAATGCTCTTTCATTTGGCAGGAGTAATAGGACTGATGGTGACGGCCTCAACAGTGAGTCTGTCTGGATAGTAGTTACGTGACCTGTGGTGGTTTGGTGTTCTCACCATCCACAGCGTCGGTCGTGCCTCCTCGTGGCTCCTGCTGGTAACAACGTCACCGTTAGCCGAGTTTGCACAGATATGAAAGGTTTTGTTGGCTAAACGACATAAAAGAGCACAGTGTGGATTGTGGTCTGCGGAGACCAGCATTATCGTATAAAAATGGTTGAACGTCGTTGGTCAGAGCGGCCCGGGTGGGAAGCGACCCAGAGAAAAAACGTCGCAACAGTTGTGCCTTTTGTAGCAGCCACTGCACAAGTTGCAAGTGCTAGTTCCGAGCTCAATGTACCAGAGAAAAAGTCCAGCTCAACACAAACTGCCGAGGTGGAATCGAGACCATTTAGAAACTACTACCTACCCTACAGGGAACTGGTGAAACAAGCCAGGCTGGAAGATCCGGAACCCTTAATAGTGAATGACGAAAAACATGAGGTGGTGTCGGAGTCAAGAACTCAAAGCTAAAGGGATGACACGAGAGCCATAAAAACGCTGACCTTTTATAACAACAAGTTTGGGGAATGGTAACTTTGGACAATAATGGGGTTGAGGAGCCCCAAGACGAGACAGGTATTCCACCAACCTACATCGAGCCTGTGGAGCTGCCACCCAGTGACGACAGAACCGTACAGAGCGAAGTGAAGATCCAATACCCCGTTGATGGGCTGCTCTGTCATCTGCTACTCCCCGGGGTGGGTGAGTTCTGCAAACACATGGCCGTGAGACATCAGATTAAACACCTTCACACAATTTGCTCCAAATGCAGAAAATCTGGTGATTACCATTCGGTTGCTTGTCATGATAGCAAATGTAAAGGGGTAAGGCCACCTCTCACCGGTACGATCTATGCATGTGAACACTGAAACGCAGTTCACATGGCAAATTGGGCTCAGCCAGCACGAGTGTCATAGACACGCCGAAGTACATAACGTGAAAAGATTAGCAGCTCACCTACCACAAGCAAAGCCTGGCCAGAGAGATTATAAATGGATTAAAGAGGAAACCTTGCTCCTCAGAGAATTAATGAAGTGGTATGAAGGCTGTGCAGACATCAACAAACAGATAGCAGCCCATCTCACATCTAAAACCAGCAGGCAGATTGCTTCCAAGAGAAGATCGCTCCTGAAAGCAGAGCAGAGCTCAACGAGCGTATCATCACCGCAAAGCAGCCAGACAGAAGGTGCTTGGGAAACGGAAACTCCACAAGAGGGGGATGACGCAGAGGTGGTGAGGTGGAAACAGTCCCCAAAGGGCGAGGAATGTGTGACCCCGGCCAGTATCCCTACACACATGGATCTGGATGATCAGCTGAATAACTAATGGTGGTACGGAACGACCCAGAAACAAGAGCCATGGCCATCGGCCACATTGAAAGCATCACAGATGTTACATTAACTGAAAGAAAGGAAGAGGAAACTGGCAGGAGGTCCAGGAAGACAGAAGATCACCCCAAGGACAGAGGCCGAAACACAAAATCCAAGAATAAGTGGGCAGCTAAAAAAGCAAATTTCAAAGAAACTCAGTTGGCTTACAAAACAGACAGGAGAAAGATAGCACGGCAAATCACGGATGCACCGTCCACCCTACAATGTCCACTCAGCAATGCTGAACTCAAGGAGAGTTTTACCAAGAAACTCAAAACCAGATAAAGCAAATCCCAAAAATTGACATTATATAACGGAAGGAGAGATTACGATTCTTTGAAAGAACCCATACAGAAGGAAGAGGTTTAGGATACAGCAATTAAAGACATTGATAAGAACACGGCAGCAGGACCTGATGGGATGAAGTTGGAAGACATCTTGGACGTCCAGGCAGAGTACGAAGACAGGCTCTCTCTTCCCCCTCTGGCTCAAGTCAACTTCCATCCCAAGGGTCTTGAGAAAAAGCCATACAGTTCTCATTCCTAAGACAGACGACACCGAGAAACTAAAAAGCATAGACAACTGGCGACCAATAACGATCGGCCCAATTTTATTCCGACTCTTCGCTAAAATTATAACCAAACGCTTAAGTGACGCGGTCCAGATCAACCTCGGGCAGCAAGGATTAATGGATCTTTTTCTGGATGGCAAGCTGTAACAAGTGGGGCGCCACAGGGTTCGGTCCTGAGGCACCAACTATTTACTGCCTATATTGATGACTTGGATTCAGGGATAGAAGGTACTATAGCTAAATTTGCATTTGACACCAAAATAGGTGGGAAAGTAAGTTGCAAGGAAGAAAGAATAAATTTACAAAATGAATATGGAAAGGTTAGGTGAATGGGCCAAAATTTGGCAGTTGGAGTTTAACGTGGTTATGTGTGAGGTTATCCCTTTTGATCGGAAGAATAAAAAGGCAGCTTATTATTTAGATGGAGAGAAATTTCAGAATGCTTCAGTGCAGAGGGATCTGGGTGACCTCGTGCATGAATTGCTGAAAGCTAGTATGCAGGTCCAACAGGTATTATGGAAGGCAAATGCAATTCTGGCACTTATTGCTAAAGGAATACATAAAAATAGGAAAGTGTTGCTGCAGCTGTACAAGGCATTGGTGAGACCGAATCTGGAATACTGTGCAGAGTTTTGGTCCTCTTACTTGAGGAAGGATGTAGTTGCACTGGAGGCGGTTCAGAGGAGATTCAATAGATTGATTCCAGAGATGCAGCACTTGTCTTATGAGGAGAGATTGAGCAGTTTAGGCCTATACTCACTAGAGTTTAAGAATAAGAGGAGTTCTAATTGAGGTATATAAGATGCTAAAGGGGAAAGACAAAGTAGATGTGGAACAGATGTTTCCCCTTCTGGGGCATTCCAGAATGAGAACACGTAGTTTTAGGCTAAGGGGTGGTAGATTTAAATCAGAGATGAGCAGGAATGACTTTTCTCAAAGGGTCGTGAATCTGTGGAAGTCACTACCTCAGAGTGCAGTGGATGCCGGGACGCTGAATAAATTTGACGAGAGACAGATTTCTAATTTGAGGCCAAAATGAGATCAGCCATGATCGTAATGAATGGCGGGGCAGACTCGAGGGGCTGAATTGTCTTCTCCTGCTCCTAGTTCTAATGTTCTTATGAAAAGGGTTTCTGGTGGTGACTCCTGGTTGTAATGAGAACATCACAGTTCTAAGTAACATCATGAAAGGGGCCAAATGCAACAGGAAAGAGCTGGTCGTTGTCTTTGTGGATCTGGATAAGGCGTTCGATTCCATTGGGCATAAAATGCTCATCGAGGTTGTTCAAAGAGAGTGGGACTGCCAAAAAGATTCATAACAACGATCATAGATCTGTCCTCGGAAACTAGCACGTGTATTGAATCTGAAGACGGCCAAACCGAACATATCAATATCATGAGGGGTCAAGCAATCAGCAATCTCGTTCAACATTGCGATGGACCCTCTAATCTGTTCCCTACAGGAGGCACAGCTGGGTGTCCACTTGCCTTCCAGGGAACACAGGTTAGTTGCTCAGCTCTGGTGTTCGCTGATGACATTGTTTTACTCAGTGACTCCTATTCAGGCATGACCAAGAACTTAGCCATTGTACAGGAATTCTGCCAGAACACAGGGTTGGAGATGAATGCCACAAAGACCAAGAGATTCCACTTCATCCACAAGAAGAATACGTTTCAGTGTAACATTATGACGAACTGGCAGTTGAGAGGAGGTCCAATCTCATACATAACTCCTGGAGACAAATATGTGGGAGCCCAAATTGACTCCTGGGCAGGGGTAACTGGGGAGCAATGGGGATCCAAAATCGATGGCTGGATAGCAAATTTGAAGGAGGCAGCACTTCAACCTATCCAAAAGGATCGAAACCGTTAAAACCCATGATTCTGAGGTTCTATTTTCATTTAATCCTCGCAGAGGTATCACAAACACATTGGAGAAACTCACTCAATCCATTAAAAACACATCAAAAGAAATCCTCCACCTTCCACCGCACATAAAGGATGGAATTCTCTACAGCAGTAACCGCAATAGTGGTCTAGCCATGCCGAGACTTAAATTTCAAATTCCTTTGGCCATTATCTGCAAATTAGGGGCATTGGAGAGCTCACCGGACATGGTGATTCAGGCCTTGTTTGAATTCCGTGGTATCAAGAACAAAAAGACAATCAAATCCCTGAGGAATTTTAAAGTGCTCAGGGAATTCGAAAAATCCCTCAAAGAGAAGGGTGGTCCAAGAGGGATGCATGAAGGAAATGGCACTGATGAAATCATCAATTTGGCATGGATGGATATTCCCCAAACGTCCAGACCTAAACCTGTCAACAGATATGCGGTTTGGCGAGAGATTAAATATTTAAAGTGGACAGAACTCCAATGCCAAGGTTCGGGCATCAAGTTCTCCGGCAATGACTATACTTCAAATTCCTGGCTCAGAACTTGTTTTAACATCAAACAATCCCAATTCAGGCTCATAAACAGTATTTTATTATACTCTAATCTCTACCTAACAAGATCCACCATAAACAGGGGAAGACACCATGCAAACAAGTCCTGCAGACGATGTGAGGCCCTTTTCGAATCACTGGCTCACATCTCAGGTAACTGTCCGTTCATTAAAAACACACGGATCAAAAAATCCTGGACCACTTGCAACAGTTTATCTCGAAGTGCAGCTGGGCATCCGACTTGGAACCGAGACTCTTTGGAAAAGACGGGACCCTCTGGAGGCCAGACCTGGTACACGTCAAGGATGGAGTAGTAGTGGTTGTCAATGTCAGTGCGGTTTGAAGACAATAACAATTTGTTGGAGAAAGCTTGGGCAGAGAAAGAACGGAAGTGTCAACACCTAAAGGACGAAATACGAGATCTGACCGGAGGCGCGTCAGTTACCTTCTTCAGATTCGTCATGGGAGCAAGAGGAAAGTGGCTCGATTTGAACAAAAGCTTCATGCGATTCCTGAAGATCCAGAAATAGAAGTCCTTCGCCCAACTTCGAGACTGACGATCTCTGACCTTGGAAATTTGCAAATATTTGGAGGCCAGTAATCAGAGCCGTTTAACAGAGCTCACTTGGTTCGATATCGCAAGCCCCAAGATGAAGGACGGGAAGGTGATACAAGACAGGGATTGTATATCGACAGTGAGAAGTCCAGATCCTGAACCCTGGTGGGCAGGTAGAGTGGATAATTTGGTTGTATACGTGAGGTGATCATGTTAGTCTAAATGGTTTTGGCGGTTACCTTGGTCATTATTTGGGGTGGTGGGTGCATGATATTCATTATAAATCTTAACTAAAGCAGCTTTTCCTATGTTAATATAGTTAATTAATAAAAGATGGCAACACAATCAGATGTTGCTATTCAGGATAGGTTTCCTGACCACTAACTATGTGATCGGCCCCGGGTATCATCAGTACCTAATGTGACGAATATTCACACTTGGCCGACAGAGGGTCATGGTCACTTATTCCCACGCTCCGCTTTCACCTGAGTCACTTCCCTTGGTTGTGGTCACTCCTGGAGTTAAGTCACAACGTGGACGAGCCACGTAAATACTCGGATTGGGCGCTGCATTAATTTGTGTGTATTAAATGAGTCAGTACAGTCTCGATGGACAAATAGCCTCCTCCTGCAATGTAAAGAGTCAGTGAAATGATAATCCTGTCTTGGATCACTCCCCAATAAACCTGAGCAATAATTTCCAGGATTACATCTCCCATTTTGGGTCTGATATTCCACCATTACCCAAACGTTTGACTGAACTGGTAAAGGATGCAGAGCTTTCGCAAAAAACATTACAGGAAAACCGGGGGCAGAATTTTACCCTCAGAGGGGGTGCTCGGCAGGGATGTTCAGGGAACTGACAGCCACCGGCGATTGGCAGCTCACCGCGATTTTACGAGGATGGGCCAATTAAGGCCCCCACAGTGCAAAACACAGCCAATGAGTGATGGCGATGGGGTGGGGGCTTGTCCGTCAGGTCCAATGACATCCCAGCAGCCAATTCAAATGCAGCCTCAGCAGCCCCTGGAAGGCTGTCACTAACGGACGCGGAGTCCTGGGAATGGAGACCATAGCAGGTGGACACGGCAGGCGGGAGGGCAGGTGGGCAGGGCAGTCAGCCCCACGTTTCTCAGATGAGAGCCTGGCTGCCCTCCTGGAGGTGACAGCAAGGGGAGAAACACTTGTCCCCAGGGACTGGAAGCAACCACCCCCACCTCACCAAAAGAGGCCTGGGTGGAGGTGGCATCCAGGGTCAGCAGCCACAATGTGGTGAGGCGCACATGGGTGCAGTGCCGAAAGCACTTGAATGATCTCCTGCAATGGGGAAGGGTGAGTACCGTGTTGGCATGGGTCACTTTGCTGAATAGTTGAGCTGGCCATCCCACTGGATCTCAAATGTTAGAGTGTGAGTAGCGGCTGCAGTGAGGTTGGGGTGTCAGAGGGAGGTAAGATTGTGTGCACTGAGGTGAGAATGTGGCTTTTTGCAACCATTGCAGTGTAGTCTGTATATTGATGGGAACCTTGAACCCCCATTGACAATGGGGAGATGAGGGCACCATGATACAGATCTGTCTCATCAGGGTGCCAGGCATACACACGGACAGTCTAATGACAAACTAATGACATGCGCTTCTTCTCCCTTTTAGGCTCACCAGCAGCCCCTCGTTCTGAGGAGCCTGAAGGCCCACCCCTGACCCCTGAGGACCACCATGCTAAGCACGCACCAACATCACCCTCTGTCAAGCAGGCACCAGCACAGATACCAGCACATCGGTGGGCATAGGATTGCAATCTAGTATCTCAGTGCACATTGGTGAGTCCATTTCACACTTGCTTGATGTGCAGGTGGAGGCAGAGTGTCCCGGGCATTGGCAGAGGGCTGCTGGGGACCAGGTCAATGCTCAGTCAATGGCTGATAGGCCTCTGAAGTCATCCATGAGGCAGCAGATGCTGGATGTCCAGCCGGGTGTGGAAGATGAGGGAATGCGTGCCATGGTGTCCGTTGTGGAGGAGTCCCTGCAGAGAATAGCACTGTGTTCACCCTCATGGCCGAGCACACTGCCTCCTCCATGGAGGGAGTGGTGACTCTCATGGAGAGGCTCCTCCAGGGCCTCAATCAGGGGTTCCCGGAGATGCAAGCCCTCACACCAGCAATGACCTCAGCTGGTCAGGGTCAGTGTGGGAGATGGATTGCTCAGCTATGTGCCCATCCATCAATGGTGAGCAGGGATGTCCAAAGCAACCTGAAATTGGTGTATAATCAGCCTGGTGTCTGTGGGCTCCTCAGGGCGCTCCGGATGCAGCAGCAGCTCCTCTGCCAGTGACCATGGCATATGAGGCTGCAATGACAGGCGAGATGCCAGCCATGGCATTGCCCATTCCCTGTCAGGCAGGGTCAGCACAGGCTCCACGGGCCAGAGGACGCCCGCCAATGTCATTAAGGCCAAGAGGACTGCAGACTCAGCAGGCTGTCTCCAATGCCAGTGAGGCTGGAGCACCTAGACGTAGTACCTGCTAGCGAAAACGTAAAGCACCTCAATCACAACACAGCTTGAACACTTGTTTCCCCCATTTTTGTTTGTTTTTTGAATGGTGTGATGTAAAACACCAGTCAATGTTAATTTCTGCTGTTTGTCAGCAGCAAATTATGTTTCTTTTTGCAACTGGCCTCTGGATACTTCATTTGCTGTGTAGGTGTAGGGTAAGCCATGATGTTATGATGGAGTGTGACTCCTTAAATTTCATTACAATGGCAGAGTGTATGTTGTTAACCAAGGAACTGGTCCTGTTGGGATTAAGTGTGGAGCCTGCAGCCCTCGCATGTGGTGGTGGCTCTTCTTTGGTAGGGTTAGCTGTAGGAGCGATGGATCAAAGCGTACTGGGAGTCCCTGCCTCCCTGGAGTTTACCCAGGTCAGTGTCTATGCCCTCAGTGTTCTCCTCACCATGTTCATCCTCAGCCTCTCTGCTGGACTCATCGCCTGTCGCCTGTGCAGCTACATCAAGATCATCTTCCTCCGCTGTATCCCCCTTTCCAGTGCCAGATAGTGATTGGTTGCTTGAAACACCATTAAACACCACCTGGCTTGGGGGGAAGGGGTGGGGGTGCGGAAGGTGGTATTGCAGTGCACCCCAAGTGGTCCAGGCATCGGAAGCACATTAAGACCAATTGTTCTCTACCACCGCCCTTGTGTAGGGATGGATCTTGTATCACTGCTCTTGGGTGGCAGAGAGGCATTATGAGCAACCTTTTGAGCGGATTGCCCTCGTCACGCAGTTGCCATCCATCCAATCGGGCTGGAGCACTGAAGAGCCCCGGCGCCTGGGTGAGTGTCTCAGGATATAAGCGTCATGGGAGCTGCCAGGGTATCTTGCAGAGATATGCAGAAGCTGCATCCTGTGGTCTCACACGCACACACACTGATATAAACTAGTTTTATTTTATGTTCGGGCATATGCCTGCATGCCGAGGGTAAAATTCTGCCCAGGGAAACAAGAGATGTGGTCAAGGAAATAAATACCCCAGCTTGATGGGATATTGGGCTCAATATTGAGGTTCCCCCTTGAATTCAATCTGCAGCCTATATAAGTAAAATGTAAAATTGATTACGGTATTTTATCTGTTACCATGTAAGTAAAAACAAAAAATCAGGAAAAACCTGGAAAATTTCAAAGGGGATTTGGGGTGATGGAGCCAAATTAATTAACTGAATAAACAAATGTACAATTTGGCTGAAATCAGCCATGCGCTCACCATCACAAGAATCAACGGAGGAAATATCTCTACTGTAAAAGAAATATTAAAAGGTGGGGTGGAGGAAAACTGAAGGACATGACCCGAGCTGAGAGAATATAAAATAGCTAAACCACACTGTACAGACACTAAGGATTAACTAAACCAAGAGGGGTGAGTGAAATCGAAATTCTGGCTCAAGAGACTGAGAGCCATTATCATGGGCAATGGTGCAGGGCAACTGCCATCACATAGCCCAATTATTTCCTGCCAGGGATTAAAGAAACATTCACACCTCAGTCAACAAATGGAAGGAAGTTCACAAACACATGGTTCGGGGTGTGGGAGAAAGAAGTCAGACAGGCACTTGGAAAAGCAATTCAATATTGAGCATTCTTCAATCATTCAGCATCAGTTCCAACGACATGGAGGCTAAAGGGTTCTCAAAAATCCCACATTTTTCATATCAACAAGGATATGACTTTTGGACTTTTATGGCAGAGGAACCAACACTGTTGAGTTAAGTGTAGAACCCTGCAGACAGGAGGCTAGGCCCATGAAGGCCTGGGATTGGACATGCCTGGGCTTGTTGAGAGCAGTGCGGATTGTTGCCGGAAACCAGACAATGAGGGGAGGCAGAATACGCATTCTTCCCTTTAAAACAATCAACCCAGAGAAAGACTTCATCTTACACGAAAATAAAGCCCATTAAAATCTTGCATAAATAATCGCTACCGACTACTAAGGCAGGAAGGCCGCAATCAATGCAATTATGCGAACCTATCAATACTCCACAAATACAATTGCTTTCAGTTCAAGACTAGTTACGGGGGCAGGAAGACAAGGATAAATGTCATGCAAGCCCATTAAAAACAACGAGACAACAATCACCTGAAGAAGCCCACCAAAATCAGACAAAGAACTAACATTGATTTGGATTCAGATAAGAAATTCGAAAAAACAGTATAACTGGGCCACCAGTTACGAAGGGGAGGAGGGGTGGAGTGGTTGAAGCAGAGTTTAAGCAGGGAGAGGTAGCTGAGCCAAGTGGAGGAAGGAGATCTGGAGGTTTGCAGACCCGCAGGCAACATCACGGTGAGGGGTACGAGGAGGCAGGCTCAACCGAAGACAACAAGGCCGCAACCGCAGCCCTCCACGAAGATCGACCACCCACAACCGCGCCCTCCACCCAACTGAAGAACTTTTGCAGATTCCACAGACCAGGACCACGTGGGAATAGCAGACCCCAGAGGACACAAAGTGCATACCCCAGAACTGCAACCGGCTTACCTGGCTGGATTTCGAACTGTCAAGGAACGCTGGTTGTTGAGCATGATCCCTGACCTCTCCTAGTTCAATTTAGTTAGGTTTTGGGGGATGGACAAGGGTAAGGGGATTAGTAGCGTGATTTTCCCTGGTTATGCCTTGTGTTCCCCATTCTTAACTACTTTGTAGGCCTGTATCATCTCAGTGTAATCCTAATGTTATCAATTCATTTGTAACTTCAATAAACCCAGGTTTTTTTTCCTTGCACCAAACCCAGTTGTCTGCTGCACTTTGTCACAACCCCCAAATAAGTCCAAGGTCTAGAACCCAGGGAGTGGGAGCGATTCGGACCGCTCAGAAGTCAGAGGTGAAGCTGACACACCACCGCCCCCTACAGGGGGATGGGTGGAAGACGGATAAAAGAGGATTGATCAATGATATGGCTCCAGTGTTTAATACAGGGATGTCACTGGTCTTGATACCCAGAAGCAAATGCAGGTCAATACCTGACAAACACTAGAGAATATTGGGGACGGGTAATGAGATTGAGGGAGAAGAGTTACATGATGACCAAGTAATGACTATTCACCTAAAAAGAAATAGCTGAGCTGGAAACTCATGCCCAGACCATAGGCAATTTCATAGAGGACCAGGACACTTCAGGTCAGGCCGCCCAAAATGGTGTGTGTGTTATGTACGGTGCCCAGAGTGTAGTAATTTAGAGCATTTGTTGCAAGGTTACATACCATCATGGATTGACAACAGACACCTAAAGGCTAGGATTACCCATGCCAGCCCCAAATATTATCCTGACTACAGTCTATGATAGGAATAGTTCTCAGGATACCGGTGATGGATCAGTAACAATGAGCAATCCCAGAAAACTGGATGGAAGATATCAGTGTCATTCTAGATGGTGTACGTGTGGGCATCATGGAGGAGTAGGGCAACTCCATGACCAGCACTGATCTGAACGGGTGTGTAAGGAGGGGTTGCACACGTAGTGTTGTGCCCATATCACCTGAATGTGTTCAGCCGACATGTGGGTTTGACTCAAAGCGCACAACCTATCAACCGTAACCTGGAGGTGATGGCTCAGAGCCATGTCTCGTCCCAAGTTGCATATACAAGGGCAATGTAACCGCTAGCGTGAGCCAATATAGGGTACACAATGACACCTGGGGCCCAGTTCATGATTTGACCTTCTGCTTTAGAAGCCAGATAAAAGGTTCAAGTAGCACAGACAGGCTCTAGGGGGCAGTGACCATTGTATAACAAGGTGCACATTAATCATGGAAAAGGTCAGCGAACAATCCAGAACAGGAATAATTGGGGGAAAGCCAACTTCAACGGGATGAGGATGCATCTGAGACGAGTGAGTTGAAATCAACTTTTGGCAGAAAAGACAGTGGTTGAGCAATGGCCACCTTCAAAGGAAAAGTATTGTAGGCAATGTCAAGATATATTCCCTTGAAGGGAAAAGGGTAGGACAACTAAATCCAGAAAGCCCTGGATGATGAGAGATAGGAGGTTAAGTTAAAAAGGGAGAAGTGTGTGTACGCCAGATGTCAGGTAGAAAAATACAATGGAGAACCCGGGTGAATTTAGAAGGACCAGAGGGGAAGTGAAGAAACTAAATCATAAAAGCAAGGAGAGAGCATGAAAAAGAGAGGCTGGAGGGTATATAAAAGGGGATACGAACGTCTTCTGCAAACACCTAAATAATAAGTGGTAAGCGAGAGTCGGGCCAATTAGAGATATAAAAGGGATCTTGCATATGTAGGCTGGAGTAATTGCAGAGGTGTAGAATGAGTACTTTGTATCTGTTTTTTAAGAAATGTACCTAGGCTGAGGTGAGAGGTGGTAACTGCTCCATCAGAAGAACTTTCAATTGAGGAAGGTGGTGTTGGAAAGGCCATCTTTACTTAAAATAGATAAGGCAACAGGACCTTAGACAAGTGCAGGATAATTAAGGAAGCCAGCATTGATTCATTAAAGGAAACTCATGTTTAAATAACTTGATGTTTTTGAGGTGATAAAAGAAGGTTGATGAGGGAAACACATTGACGTGGTGTTTATGGATTTGACATTGATACAGTGCCACAGACTTGAGCAAAATTCTAGCTCATCATGGAATAAAGGGTAAAGTAGGAATTTGGATAGAAATTGGCTGAGGGACAGGCAACAGTAGTGGGTAAATGGTTGTTTTTCAGATTGGAGGAAAATTTGTAATGGAGTTCCCCAGGGGTCAGTGTTGGGAAACTTGCTCTTCCTTAGACTGTGGTGTGCAGGGCATGATTTCAAAATTTGCAGATGAAGTAAGATTGGAAATGTTGTCAATTGTGATGAGACTAGTCTTGAACTCCAAAAAAAGGGCATAGGCATGTTTGTGGATTGGGCAGACAAATGGCAAATGAAGTTCATTGCAGCCAAGTGGGAGGTCATTCATTTAGGCAGGAAGAATATGGAGAGACAGTATATTTTATAGAGGGACAGCCCCTAAACCAGATGCAGGAACCGAGGGACCTCTACGTGTATGTATATAGGTCACTGAAGATGGCAGGGCATGTTGAGAGAATAGATAACAAAGCGTATACTATCTCAGGCTTTAATAATAGGAAATTGTATAAGACAGTTAGGCCTCATCTGGAGTACTGTGTCCAGTTCTGAGCACCACACTTCAGGAATGATGAGAAGACATTGGAGACAGTACCAGAAGATATTTACAAGAATGATTCCAGGGATACACAACTGTAGCTATGAGGGTAGGTTGGATAGGTTGGGATTGTGTTCCTTGGAGAAAAGGAGGCTGAGGGAAGACATGATAGAGATATTCAAGATCATGAGGAGGGTAATGAAACAGGGTACATAGTGAGAAATAGTTCCCACACAAGAGATGAACTAGAGGGCACAGATTCAAAATAATTGGCAAAAGGAGTAAATGTGGAGTGAGGAAAATTTTTTTTCACCAAGGGTGGTTGGGGTCTGGAACAATCTTTCTGAAAGGGTGGTGGAGGCAGGTTCAATCAAAGCATTCAAATAGGAATTGGACTACTACATAAGCGAGAGAATATGCAAGGTTACGGGGATAAGACAGGGGAGTGGGACTAGGGGAATGCTCTTTCACTTGGCAGGAGTAATATAACTGATGGTGGCGGCCTCACCCGTGAGTCTGTCTGCATAGTAGTTACGTGACCTGTGGTGGTTTGGTGTTCTCACCCACGGCTCCTCGTGGCTCCTGCTGGTAACACCATCACCGTTATCCGAGTTTGCACAGATATGAAAGGTTTTGTTGGCTAAACGACCTTCGATAAAGCACAGTGCAGATTGTGGGCTGTGGAGACCAGCATTACCGTATATAAATGGTTGAACGTCGTTGGTCAGAGCGGCCCGGGTGGGAAGCGACCCGAAGAAAAATCATCCCCACAGTTGTGCCTTTTGCAGCAGCCACTGCGTAAGTTGCAAGTGTTAGTTCCGAGCTCAATGTACCAGAGAAAAAGTCCACCTCAACACAAACTGCCGAGGTGGAATCGAGACCATTTAGAAACTATTACCTACCCTACAGGGAACTGGTGAAACAAGCCAGGCTGGAAGATCCGGAACCCTTAATAGTGAATGACGAACAACACGAGAAGGTGTTGGGGTCAAGCCCTCAAAGCTAAAGGGATAACTCGAGAGCCATAAAAACGCTGATCTTTTATAACAAAAAGTTCAAGGGAACGGTAACTTTGGACAATAATGGGGTTGAGGAGCCCCAAGACGAGACAGGTATTCCACCAACCTACATCGAGCCTGTGGAGCTGACACCCAGTGACGACAGAACCGTACAGAGCGAAGTGGAGATCCAATACCCCGTTGATGGGCTGCTCTGCCATCTGCTACTCCCCGGGGTGGGTGAGTTCTGCAAACACATGGCCGTGAGACATCAGATTAAACACCTTCACACAATTTGCTCCAAATGCAGAAAATCTGGTGATTACCAGTCGGTTGCTTGTCATTATAGCAAATGTAAAGGGGTAAGGCCACCTGTCACCGGTACAATCTATGCATGTGAACACTGAAACGCAGTTCACATGGCAAATTGGGCTCAGCCAGCACGAGCGTCATAGACACGCCGAAGTACATAACGTGAAAAGATTAGCAGCTCACCTACCACAAGCAAAGCCTGGCCAGAGAGATTATAAATGGACTAAAGAGGAAACCGTGCTCCTCAGAGAATTAATGAAGTGGTATGAAGGCTGTGCAGACATCAGCAAACCAAAAGCAGCCCATCTCACATCTAAAACCAGCAGGCAGATTGCTTCCAAGAGAAGATCGCTCCTGAAAGCAGAGCAGAGATCAACGAGCGTATCATCACCGCAAAGCAGCCAGACAGAAGGTGCTTGGGAAATGGAAACTCCACAAGAAGTGGATGACGCAGAGGTGGTGAGGGGGAAACAGTCCCCAAAGGGCGAGGAATGTGTGACCCCCGGCCAGTATCTCTAGACACATGGATCTGGATGATCAGCTGAAGTACTAATGGTGGTACGGAACGACCCAGAAACAAGAGCAATGGTCATCGGCCTCATTGAAAGCATCACAGATGTTATATTAACGGAAGGAAAGGAAGAGGAAACTGGCAGGAGGTCCAGGAAGACAGAAGCTCACCCCAAGGACAGAGGCCGAAACACAAAATCCAAGAAAAAGTGGGCAGCTAAAAAAGCAAATTCCAAAGAAACTCAAGTTGGCTTACAAAACAGACAGGAGAAAGATAGCACGGCAAATCATGGATGCACCGTCCACCCACAATGTCCACTCAGCAAAGCTGAACTCGAAGAGAGTTCAACCAAGAAACTCGAAACCAAATAAAGCAAACCAACAAATGTTTACATTATATAACGGAAGGAGAGATTACGACTCTTTGAAAAGAACCCATACAGAAGGAAGAGGTCGCGTTTACAGCAATTAAAAGCATTGATAAGAACACGGCAGCAGGACCTGATGGGATGAAGTTGGAAGACATCATGGACGTCCAGGCAGAGTACGAAGACAGGCTCTCTCTTCCCCCTCTGGCTCAAGTCAACTTCCATCCTTAGGGTCTTGAAAAAGAGCCACACAGTTCTCATTCCTATGACAGATGACACCGAGAAACTAAAAAGCATAGACAACTGGCGACCAATAACAATCGGCCCAATTTATTTCCGAATCTTCGCTAAAATTATAACCAAACGCTTAAGTGACGCAGTCCAGATCAACCTCAGGCAGAAAGCATTAATGGGTCTTTTTCTGGATGGCAAGCTGTAACAAGTGGGGCGCCACAGGGTTCGGTCCTGAGGCACCAACTATTTACTGTCTATATTAATGACTTGGATTCAGGGATAGACGGTACTATAGCTAAATTTGTAGATGACACCAAAATAGGTGGGAAAGTAAGTTGCAAGGAAGAAATAAGAAATTTACAAAATGGATATGGACAGGTTAGGTGAATGGGCCATAATTTGGCAGATGGAGTTTAACGTGGATAAGTGTGAGGTTATCCCTTTTGGTCGGAAGAATAAAAAGGCGGCTTATTATTTAAATGGAGAGAAACTTCAGAATGCTTCAGTGCAGAGGGATCTGGGTGTCCTCGTGCATGACTTGCTGAAAGCTAGTATGCAGGTACAACAGGTAATAAGGAAGACAAATGCAATTCTGGCACTTATTGCTAAAGGAATAGAATAGAAATAGGGAAGTGTTGCTGCAGCTGTACAAGGCATTGGTGAGAAGAATCTGGAATACTGTGCAGAGTTTTGGTCCCCTTACTTGAGGAAGGATGTAGTTGCACTGGAGGCGGTTCAGAGGAGATTTAATAGACTGATGCCAGAGATGCGGGGCTTGTCTTATGAGGAGAGATTGAGCAGTTTAGGCCTATACTCACTAGAGTTTAAGGGTGAGAGGAGTTCTAATTGAGGTACATAAAATGCTAAAGGGGAAAGACAAAGTAGATGTGGAACAGATGTTTCCCCTTCTGGGGCATTCCAGAATAAGAGGGCATAGTCTTAGGCTAAGGGGTGGTAGATTTAAATCAGAGATGAGCAGGAATGACTTTTCTCAAAGGGTCGTGAATCTGTGGAAGTCACTACCTCAGAGGGCAGTGGATGCCGGGACGCTGAATAAATTTGAGGAGATAGACAGATTTCTAATTCGAGGCCAAAATGAGATCAGCCATGATTGTAATGAATGGCGGGGCAGGCTCGAGGAACTGAATTGCCTTCTCCTGCTCCTAGTTCTTATGTTCTTATGAAAAGGGTTTCTGGTGGTGACTCCTGGTTGTAATGAGAACATCACAGTTCTAAGTAACATCACGAAAGGGGCCAAATGCAACAGGAAAGAGCTGGTCGTTGTCTTTGTGGATCTGGATAAGGCGTTCGATTCCATTGGGCATAAAATGCTCATCGAGGTTGTTCAAAGAGAGTGGGGCTGCCAAAAAGATTCATAACAATGATCACAGATCTGTCCTCGGAAACTAGCACATGTATTGACTTCAGACACTCAAATCAAACCTATCAATCTCATAAGTGGGGTTAAGGTGACCCATTATCACCAATCCTGTTCAACATTTCGATGGACCCTCTAATCTGTTCCCTACAGGAGGCACAGCTGGGCGTCCACTTGCCTTCCAGGGAACACAGGTTAGTTGCTCAGCTCTGGCGTTCGCTGATGACATTGCTTTACTCAGTGACTCCTATTCAGGCATGACCAAGAACTTAGCCATTGTACAGGAATTCTGCCAGAACACAGGGTTGGAGATGAATGCCACGAAGACCAAGGGATTCCACTTCATCCACAAGAGGAATACGTTTCAGTGTAACATTATGGTGAACTGGCAGTTGAGAGGAGGTCCAATCTCATACATAACTCCCGGAGACACAAATATCTGGGAGCCCAAATCGTCTCCTGGGCAGGGGTAACTGGGGAGCAATGGGGATCCAAAATCGATGGATGGATAGTGAATTTGAAGGAGGCAGCACTTCAACCTATCCAAAGGATCGATACCGTTAAAACCCACGATTCCGAGGTTCTATTTTCATTTAGTCCTCGCAGAGGTATCGCCAAACACGTTGGAGAAACTCAATCAATGCATTAAAAACACATCAAAAGAAATAATCCACCTTCCACCGCACATAACGGATGGAATTCTCTACAGCAGTAACCGCAATAGTGGTCTAGCCATGCCGAGACCTGAAGTGCAAATTCTTTTGACTATTATCCGGAAATTAGGGGCATTGGAGAGATCACCGGACACGGTGATTCAGGGCTTGTTTGAATTCCGTGGTATCAAGAACAGAAAGACAATCAAATCCCTGAGGAACTTTAAAGTGCTCAGGGAATTCGAAAAATCCCTGAGAGAAGGCTGGTCCAAGAGGGATGCATGAAGGAAATGGCACTGATGAAATCATCAATTTGGGATGGATGGATATCCCCCAACGTCCAGACCAAAACCTGTCAACAGATATGCGGTTTGGCGAGAGATTAAATATTTAAAGTGGACCGAACTCCAATGCCAAGGTTCGGGCATCAAGTTCTCCGGCAACAACTATACTTCAAATTCCTGGCTCAGAACTTGTTTTAACCTCAAACAATCCCAATTCAGGCTCAAGAACAGTATTTTATTATAGTGTAATCTCTATCTAATGAGATCCACCATAAACAGGGGAAGACACCACGCAAACAAGTCCTGCAGACGATGTGAGGCCCTTTTCGAATCACTGGCTCACATCTCCGGTAACTGTCCGTTCATTAAATACACCCGGATCAAAAAATCCTGGACCACTTGCAACAGTTTATCTCGAAGTGCGGTTGGGCATCCGACTTGGAACCGAGACTCTTTGGAAAAGACGGGACCCTCTGGAGGCCAGACCTGGTACACGTCAAGGATGGAGTAGTAGCGGTTGTCAATGTCAGTGCGGTTTGAAGACAATAACAATTTGTTGGAGAAAGCTTGGGCAGAGAAAGAACGGAAGTGTCAACACCTAAAGGACGAAATATGAGATCTGACCGGGGGCGTGTCAGTTACCTTCTTCAGATTCGTCATGGGAGCAAGAGGAAAGTGGCTCGATTTGAACAAAAGCTTCATGCGATTCCTGAAGATCCAGAAATAGGAGTCCTTCGCCCAACTTCGAGACTGACGATGTCTGACCTTGGAACTTTTGCAAATATTTGGAGGCCAATAATCAGAGTCGTTTAACAGAGCTCACTTGGTTCGATATCGCAAGCCCCAAGATGAAGGACGGGAAGGTGCTACGAGACAGGGATTGTATATCGACAGTGAGAAGTCCAGATCCTGATCCCTGGTGTGCAGGTAGGTTCAGTAATTTGGTTATATGTGCGGATATCATGTTAGTCTAACAATGGTTTTGGCGGTTATCTTGGTCATTATTTGGGGTGGTGGGTGCATGATATTCATTATACATCTTAACTAAAGCAGCTTTTCCTATGTTAATATAGTTAATTAATAAAAGATGGCAACACAATCAGATGTTGTTATTCAGGATAGATCTTCTGACCACTAACTATGTGATCGGCCACCTAGTATCATCAGTTTCTAATGTGACGAATATTCACGCTTAGCCGACAGAGGATCACGGTCAGTTATTCCCGTGCTCAGCTTTCACCCGAGTCACTTCCCTTGGCTGTGGTCAATCCTGGAGTTAAGTCAAAACGTGGACGAGCCACGTAAATACTCGGATTGGGCGCTGCATTAATTTGTGTGTATTAAACGAGTCAGTACAGCCTCGATGGACAAATAGCCTCCTCCTGCAATGTAAAGAGTCAGTGAAATGATAATCCTATCTTGGATCACTCCCCAATAAACCTGAGCAATAATTTCCAGGATTACATCTCCCATTTTGGGTATGATATTCCAGCATTACCCAAACATTTGACTGAACTGGTAGAGGACCCAAAAACATTACAGGAAAACCGGGGGCAGAATTTTACTCTCAGAGGGGGTGCTCGGCAGGGGTGGTCAGGGAACTGACTGCCACCAGCAATCGGCAGCTCACCACGATTTTACGAGGACGGGTCAATTATGGCCCCCACAGCGTAAAACGCAACTAATGAGTGAGGGCGATGGGGCGGGGGCTTGTCCGTCAGGTTCAATGACATCCCAGCAGCCAATTCAAATTTGGCCTCGGCAGCCCCTGGAAGGCTGTCACTAAAGGACGCGGAAGTCCTGGGAATAGAGACCATAGCAGGTGGACACGGCAGGCGGGAGGGCAGGTGGGCAGGGCAGTCAGCCCCACGTTTCTCAGATGAGAGCCTCGCTGCCCTCCTGGAGGTGACAGCAAGGGGAGAAACACGTCCCCAGGGTCTGGAAGCAGCCACCCCCACCTCACCAAAAGAGGCCTGGGTGGAGGTGGCATCCAGGGTCAGCAGCCACAATGTGGTGAGGCGCACATGGGTGCAGTGCCGAAAGCACTTGAATGATCTCCTGCAATGGGGAAGGGTGAGTACCGTGTTGGCATGGGTCACTTTGCTGAATAGTTGAGCTGGCCATCCCACTGGATCTCAAATGTTAGAGTGTGAGTAGCGGCTGCAGTGAGGTTGGGGTGTCAGAGGGAGGTAAGATTGCAGTGCACTGAGGTGAGAATGTGGCTTTTTACAACCATTGCAGTGTAGTCTGTCTATTGATGGGAACCTGGAACCCCCATTGATAATGGGGAGATGAGGGCACCATGATGCAGATCTGTCTCATCAGGGTGCCAGGCATACACACGGACAGTCTAATGACAAACTAATGACATGCGCTTCTTCTCCCTTTTAGGCTCACCAGCAGCCCCTCGTTCTGAGGAGCCTGAAGGCCCACCCCTGACCCCTGAGGACCACCATGCTGAGCACGCACCAACATCACCCTCTGTCAAGCAGGAACTAGCGCAGATACCAGCACCTCAGTGGGCATAAGATCGCCATCTAGTATCTCAGTGCACATTGGTGAGTCCATTTCACACTTGCTTGATGTGCAGGTGGTGTCAGAGTGTCCAGGGCATTGGCAGAGGGCTGCTGGGGACCAGGTCAATGCTCAGTCAATGGCTGATAGGCCTCTGATGTCATCCATGAGGCAGCAGATGCTGGATGTCCAGCCGGGTGTGGAAGATGAGGGAATGCGTGCCATGGTGTCCGTTGTGGAGGAGTCCCTGCAGAGAATAGCACTGTGTTCACCCTCATGGCCGAGCACACTGCCTCCTCCATGGAGGGAGTGGTGACTCTCATGGAGAGGCTCCTCCAGGGGCTCAGTCAGGGGTTCCCGGAGATCAAGCCCTCACACCAACAATGACCTCAGCTGGTCAGTGTGGGAGATGGATTGCTCAGCTATGTGCCCATCCATCAATGGTGAGCAGGGATGTCCAAAGCGAACTGAAATTGGTGTATAATCAGCCTGGTGTCTGTGGGCTCCTCAGGGCACTCCGGATACAGCAGCAGCTCCTCTGCCAGTGACCGTGGCATATGAGGCTGCACTGACAGGCGAGATGCCAGCCATGGCATTGCCCATTCCCTGTCAGGCAGGGTCAGCACAGGCTCCACGGGCCAGAGGACGCCCGCCAATGTCATTAAGGCCAAGAGGACTGCAGACTCAGCAGGCTGTCTCCAATGCCAGTGAGGCTGGAGCACCTAGACGTAGTACCTGCTAACGAAAACGTAAAGCACCTCAATCACAACACAGCTTGAACACTTGTTTCCCCCATTTTTGTTTGTTTTTTGAATGGTGTGATGTAAAACACCAGTCAATGTTAATTTCTGCTGTTTGTCAGCAGCAAATTATGTTTCTTTTTGCTCCTGGCCTCTGGATACTTCATTTGCTGTGTAGGTGTGGGGTAAGCCATGATGTTATGATGGAGTGTGACTCCTTAAATTTCATTACAATGGCAGAGTGTATGTTGTTAACCAAGGAACGGGTCCTGTCAGGGATTAAGTGTGGAGCCTGGAACCCTCGCATGTGGTGGTGGCTCTTATTTGGTAGATTAGCTGCAGGAGCAATGGATCAAAGCATTCTGGGTGTACCTGCCTCCCTGGAGGTTACCCAGGTCATTGTCTATGCCCTCAGTGATCTCACCATGTTCATCCACAGACTCACTGCTGGACTCATCGCCTGTCGCCTGTGCAGCTACATCAAGATCATCTTCCTCCGCTGTATCCCCCTTTCCAGTGCCAGATAGTGATTGGCTGCTTGCTGCACGCTGCACAGTGCAACACAATCTGGCTTGGAGGGAGTGGGGTTGTGGAACGTGGTATTGCAGTGCACCCCAAGTGGTCCAGGCATCAGAAGCACATTAAGCCCGATTGTTCTCTCTACAACCGCCCTTGTGTAGGGGTGGCTCTTGTACCACTGCTCAACCCATTCTTGGGTGGCGGAGAGGCATCATGAGCCACCTTTTGAGCAGATTGCCCTCGTCACGCAGTCGCCATCCATCCAATCGGGCTGGAGCACTGAAGAGCCCCGGCACCTGGGTGTGAGTGTCTCAGGATATAAGCGTCATGGGAGCTGCCAGGGTACCTTGCAG
This sequence comes from Cetorhinus maximus, assembly GCF_964194155.1. Lineage (NCBI taxonomy): Eukaryota > Metazoa > Chordata > Chondrichthyes > Lamniformes > Cetorhinidae > Cetorhinus > Cetorhinus maximus. The sequence continues at coordinate 41,101,326 of NC_135903.1, read as the reverse complement.
AGATGTGCAGAAGCTGCATCCTGTGGTCTCACATGCGCACACACTGATATCAACGAGTTTTATTTCATGTTCGGGCATATGCCTGCATGCCGAGGGTAAAATTCTGCCTAGGGAAACGAGAGATCAAGGAAATAAACACCCCAGCTTGATGGGATATAGCTCTAAATATTGAGGTTCCCCCTTGAATTCTATCTGCAGCCTATATAAGTAAATTGTAAAATTGATTACGGTATTATATCGGTTACCATGTAAGCAAAAACAAAAAAACAGGAAAAACCTGGAATATTTCAAAGGGGATTTGGGGTGATGGAACCAAATTAATTAACTGAATAAACACATGTACAATTTGGCTGAAATCAGCCATGCGCTCACCATCACAAGAATCAACAGAGGAAATATCTCTACTGTAAAAGAAATATTAAAAGGTGGGGTGGAGTGGAGGAGAACTGAAGGACAGGACCCGAGCTGAGAGAATATAAAATAGCTAAACCACACTGTACAGACACAAAGGGTTAACTAACCCAAGAGGGGTGAGTGAAATCGAAATTCTGGCTCAAGAGACTGAGAGCCATTATCATGGGCAATGGTGCAGGGCAACTGCCATCACATAGCACAATTATTTCCTGCCAGGGATTAAAGAAACATTCACACCTCAGACAGCAGATGGAAGGAAGTTCACAAACACATGGTTCGGGGTGTGGGAGAAAGAAGTCAGCCAGGCACTTGGAAAAGCAATTCAATATTGAGCATTCTTCAATCATTCATCATCAGTTCCATCGACATGGAGGCTGAAGGGTTCTCAAAAATCCCACATTTTTCATATCAACAAGGATATGACTTTTGGCCTTTTATGGCAGAGGACCCAACACTGCTGAGTTAAGTGTTGAACCCTGCAGACAGGAGGCTAGGCCCATGAGGGTCTGGGACTGGACATGCCCGGGCTTGTTGAGAGCAGTGCGGATTGTTGCCGGAAACCAGATAATGAGAGGAGGCAGAATACGCATTCTTCCCTTTAAAACAATCAATCCTGAGAAAGACTTCATCTTACACGAACCTAAAGCCCATAAAAATGTTGCATAAATATTCGCTACCGACTACTAAAGCAGGAAGGCCGCAATCAATGCAATTATGTGAACTTATCAATACTTCACAAATGCAATGACTTTCAGTTCAAGACTAGTTACGGGGGCAGCAAGACAAGGATAAACGTCATGCGAGCCCATTAAAAACAATGAGACAACAATCACCTGAAGAAGCCCACCAAAATCAGACAAAGAACTAACATTGATTTGGATTCAGATAAGAAATTCTAAAAAACTGTATAACTGGGCGACTATTTATGAAGGGGAGGCGGGGTGAGCAGTTTTGGAGCGGTTGAAGCAGAGTTTAAGCAGGGAGAGGTCACTGAGCCCAGTGGAGGAAGGAGATCTGGAGGTTTGCAGGCCCGCAGGCAACATCACGGCGAGGGGCACAGGGTGGCAGGCTCAACCGAAGACAAGAAGGCTGCAACTGCAGCCCTCCACGAAGATCGACCACCCACAACTGCTCCCTCCACCCAACTAAAGAACGTTCAGATTCCACAGACCAGGACCCCGTGGGGATAGCAGGCCCCAGAGGACACAGTGCGTACCCCAGAACTACAACCGGCTTTCCTGGCTGGATTTTGAACTGTCAAGGAACCCAGGTTGATGAGCATGATCCCTGACCTCTCCTAGTTCAATTTAGTTAGGTTTGGGGGATGGACAAGGGTAAGGGGATTAGTAGCGTGATTTTCCCTGGTTATGCCTTGTGTTCCCCATTCTTAACTAACTACTTTGTAGGCCTGTATCATCTCAGTGTAATCCTAATGTTATAAATTCATTTGTGACTTCAATAAACCCAGGTTTTTTTTCCTTGCACCAAAACAAGTTGTCTGCTGCACTTTGTCACAACCCCCAAATAAGTCCAAGGTCTAGAACCCAGGGAGTGGGAGCAATTCGGACCGCTCAGAAGTCAGAGGTGAAGCTGACACACCACCACCCCCTACAGGGGGGTGGGTGGAAGACAGATAAAAGGGGATCGATGAATGATATGGCTCCAGTGTTTAATACAGGGATGTCACTGGTCTTGATGCCCAGAAGCAAATGCAGGTCAATACCTGCCAAACGCTAGAGAATATTGGGGAAGGGTAATGAGATTGAGGGAGAAGAGTTACAGGAAGACCGAGTAATGACTATTCACCTAAAAAGAAATACCCGAGCTGGAAACTCATGCCCAGACCATAGGCAATTTCATAGAGGACCAGGACACTTCAGGTCAGGCCGCCCAAAATGGTGTGTGTGTTATGTACGGTGCCCAGAGTGTAGTAATTTAGAGAATTTGTTGCAAGGTTCCATACCATCATGGATTGACAACAGACACCTAAAGGCTACAAGTACCCCTGCCATCCCCAAATATTATCCTGACTACAGTCTATGATGGGAATAGTTCTCAGGATACCGGTGATGGATCAGTAAAAATGAGCAATCCCGGAAAACTGGAAGATATCAGTGTCATTCTAGATGGTGCACGTGTGGGCATCATGGAGGAGTAGGGGAACTCCATGACCAGCACTGATCTGAAGGGGTGTCAGGAGGGGTTGCACATGTAGTGTTGTGCCCATATCACCCGAGTGTGTTCAGCCGACATGTGGGTTTGGCTCAAAGCGCACAACCTATCAACCGTAACCTGGAGGTGATGGCTCAGAGCCATGTACCTTCCCAAGTTGCATATAGAAGGGCAATGGAACCACTAGCGTGAGCCAATATAGGGTACACAATGACACCTGGGGCCCAGTTCATGATTTGACCTTCTGCTTTAGAAGCCAGATAAAGGTTCAAGTAGCAGAGGCAGGCTCTAGGGGACAGTGACCATTGTATCACAAGGTGCACATTAATCATGGAAAAGGACAGTGAACAATCCAGAACAGGAATAATTGGGGGAAAGCTAACTTCAACGGGATGAGGATGCATCCGAGACGAGTGAGTTGAAATCAAATATTGGCAGAAAAGAGAGTGGCTGAGCAATGGCCACCTTCAAAGGAAAAGTATTGCAGGCAATGTCAAGACATATTCCCTTGAAGGGGAAAGGGTAGGACAACTAAATCCAGAGTGTCCTGGATGATGAGAGATAGGAGGTAAAATAAAAAGGGAGAAGTGTGTGTATGCCAGATGTCAGGTAGAAAAATACAATGGAGAACCCGGGTGAATTTAGAAGGACTAAAGGGGAAGTGAAGAAACTAAATCAGAAAAGCAAGGAGAGAGCATGAAGAGGCTGTCAGGGAACATAAAAGGGAATCCCAAGGTCTTCTGCAAACACCTAAATAATGAGTGGTAAGCGAGAGTCGGGCCAATTAGAGACATAAAAGGGGACATGTATGTGGAGGCTGGAGTAATTGCGGAAGTGTGGAATGAGTACTTTGCATCTGTTTTTTATGAAATGTACCTAGGCTGAGGTGAGAGGTGGTAACTGCTCCATCAGAAGAACTTTCAATTGAGGAAGCTGGTGTTGGAAAGGCCATCTTTACTTAAAATAGATAAGGTAACAGGACCTTAGACAAGTGCAGGATAATTAAGGAAGCCAGCATGGATTCATTAAAGGAAACTCATGTTTAAATAACTTGATGTTCTTTAGAGGTGATAACAGAAGATTGATGAGGGAAACACGTTGACGTGGTGTTTATGGATTTGACATTGATACAGTGCCACACAGACTTGAGCAAAATTCTAGCTCATGGAATGAAGAGTAAAGTAGGAACTTGGATAGAAATTGGCTGAGGGACAGACAACAGTAGTGGGTAAATGGTTGCTTTCCAGATTGGAGGAAAATTTGTAATGGAGTTCCCCAGGGGTCAGTGTAGGGAAACTTGCTCTTCCTTAGACTGTGGTGAGCAGGGCATGATTTCAAAATTTGTAGACGATGTAAGATTGGAAATGTTGTCAATTGTGATGAGACTAGTCTTGAACTCCAAAAAAAGGGCATAGACATGTTTGTGGATTGGGCAGACAAATGGCAAATGAAGTTCATTGCAGCTAAGTGGGAGGTCATTCATTTAGGCAGGAAGAATATGGAGAGACAGTATATTTTATAGAGGGTCGACCTCTAAAGGAGATGCAGGAACTGAGGGACCTCTGTGTCTATGTACATAGGTCACTGAAGATGGCAGGGAATGTTGAGAGAATAGTTAACAAAGCATATACTATCTTAGGCTTTAATAATAGGAACTTGTATAAGACAGTTAGGCCTCACCTGGAATACTGTGTCCAGTTCTGAGCACCACACTTCAGGGATGATGAGAAGACATTGGAGACAGTACCAGAAGATATTTACAAGAATGATTCCAGGGACACACAACTGTAGCTATGTGGGTAGGTTGGGAATGTGTTCCTTGGAGAAAAGAAGGCTGAGGAGAGACCTGATAGAGATATTCAAGATCATGAGGAGGGTAATGAAACAGGGTACATAGTGAGAAACGGTTCCCACGCAAGAGATGAACTAGAGGGCACAGATTCAAAATAATTGGCAAAAGGAGTAAATGTGGAGTGAGGAAAATTTTTTTTTTGCCGAGGGTGGTTGGGGTCTGGAATAATCTTCCTGAAAGGGTGGTGGAGGCAGGTTCAATCAAGGCATTCAAAAGGGAATTGGATTACTACGTAAGCGAGAGGATATTCAAGGTTACGGGGATAAGGCAGGGGAGTGGGACTAGGGGAATGCTCTTTTATTTGGTTGGAGTAATATGACTGATGGTGACGGCTTCACCAGTGAGTCCGTCTGGATAGTAGTTACGAGATATGTGGGGCTTTGGTGTTCTCACCATCCACAGCGTCGGCCGTGTCTCCTCGTGGCTCCTGATGGTAACAACGTCACCGTTATCCGAGTTTGCACAGATATGAAAGGTTTTGTTGGCTAAACTACATTCAAAAGAGTAGAGTGTGGATTGTGGTCTGCGGAGACCAGCATTATCGTATATAAAAGGTTGAACGTCGTTGGTCAGAGCGGCCCGCGTGGGAAGTGACCAGGAGAAAAATCGTCCCCACAGTTGTGCCTTTTGTAGCAGCCACTGCACAAGTTGCAAGTGTTAGTTCCGAGCTCAATGGACCAGAGAAAAAGTCCAGCTCAACACAAACTGCCGAGGTGGAATCGAGACCATTTAGAAACTATTACATACCCTACAGGGAACTGGTGAAACAAGCCAGGCTGGAAGATCTGGAACCCTTAATAGTGAATGACGAACAACACGAGACGGTGTCAGAGTCAAGACCTCAAATATAAAGGGATGACACGAGAGCCATTAAAATGCTGACCTTTTATAACGAAATGTTTAAGGAATGGTAACTTTGGACAATAATGGGGTTGAGGAGCCCCAAGACGAGACAGGTATTCCACCAACCTACATCGAGCCTGTGGAGCTGCCACCCAGTGACGACAGAACCGTACAGAGCGAAGTGGAGATCCAATACCCCGTTGATGGACTGCTCTGCCATCTGCTACTCCCCGGGGTGGGTGAGTTCTGCAAACACATGGCCGTGAGACATCAGATTAAACACCTTCACACAATTTGCTCCAAATGCAGAAAATCTGGTGATTACCATTTGGTTGCTTGTCATTATAGCAAATGTAAAGGGGTAAGGCCACCTCTCACCGGTACGATCTATGCACGTGAACACTGAAACGCAGTTCACATGGCAAATTTGGCTCAGCCAGCACGAGCGTCATAGACACGCCGAAGTACATAACGTGAAAAGATTAGCAGCTCACCTACCACAAGCAAAGCCTGGCCAGAGAGATTATAAATGGACTAAAGAGGAAACCTTGCTCCTCAGAGAATTAATGAAGTGGTATGAAGGCTGTGCAGACATCAACAAACAGATAGCAGCCCATCTAATATCTAAAACCAGCAGGCAGATTGCTTCCAAGACAGGATTGCTCCTGAAAGCAGAGCAGAGATCAACGAGCGTATCATCACCGCAAAGCAGCCAGACAGAAGGTGCTTGGGAAACAGAAACTCCACAAGAGGGGGATGCGCAGAGGTGGTGAGGGGGAAACAGTCCCCAAAGGGCAAGGAATGTGCGACCCCCGGCCAGTATCTCTAGACACATGGATCTGGATGATCAGCTGAAGTACTAATGGTGGTACGGAGCGACCCAGAAACAAGAGCCATGGCCATCAGCCTCATTGAAAGCATCACAGATGTTATATTAACTGAAGGAAAGAAAGAGGAAACTGGCAGGAGGTCCAGGAAGACAGAAGCTCGCCCCAAGGACAGAGGCCGAAACACGAAATCCAAGAAAAAGTGGACAGCTAAAAAAGCAAATTTCAAAGCAACTCAGTTGGCTTACAAAACAGACAGGAGAAAGATAGCACGGCAAATCATGGATGCACCGTCCACCCTACAATGTCCACTCAGCAAAGCTAAACTTGAAGAGAGTTTTATCAAGAAATTCAAAACCAAATAAAGCAAACCCCCAAAAGTTTACATTATATAACGGAAGGAGAGATTACGACTCTTTGAAAGAACCCATACAGAAGGAAGAGGTCGAGGATACAGCAATTAAAGGCATTGATAAGAACACGGCAGCAAGATCTGATGGGATGAATTTGGAAGACATCATGGACGTCCAGGCAGAGTACGAAGACAGGCTTCCATGTCTCTTCTCCCTCTGGCTCAAGTCAACTTCCATCCCAAGGGTCTTGAAAAAAAGCCACACAGTTCTCATTCCTATGACAGACGACACCGAGAAACTGAAGAGCATAGACAACTGGAGACCAATAACGATCGGCCCAATTTTATTCCGACTCTTCGCTAAAATTATCACCAAACACTTGAGTGACGCGGTCCAGATCAAGCTCAGGCAGCAAGGATTAATGGGTCTTTTTCTGGATGGCAAGCTGTAACAAGTGGGGCGCCACAGGGTTCGGTCCTGAGGCACCAAATATTTACTGTCTATATTAATGACTTGGATTCAGGGATAGAAGGTACTATAGGTAAATTTGCAGATGACACCAAAATAGGTGGGAAAGTAAGTTGCAAGGAAGAAATAAGAAATTTTCAAAATGGATATGGACAGGTTAGGTGAATGGGCCAAAATTTGGCAGATGGAGTTTAACGTGGATAAGTGTGAGGTTATCCCTTTTGGTCAGAAGAATAAAAAGGCACATTATTTAAATGAAGAGAAACTTCAGAATGCTTCAGTGCAAAGGGATCTGGGAGTCCTCGTGCATGAATTGCTGAAAGCTAGTATGCAGGTACAACAGGTAATATGGAAGGCAAATGCAATTCTGGCACTTATTGCTAAAGGAACAGAATGGAAATAGGGAAGTGTTGCTGCAGCTGTACAAGGCATTGGTGAGACCTAATCTGGAATACTGTGCAGAGTTTTGGTCCCCTTACTTGAGGAAGGATGTAGTTGCACTGGAGGCGGTTCAGAGGAGATTCAATAGATTGATGCCAGAGATGCAGGACTTGTCTTATGAGGAGAGATTGAGCAGTTTAGGCCTATACTCACTAGAGTTTAAGGGTGAGAGGAGTTCTAATTGAGGTATATAAAATGCTAAAGGGGAAAGACAAAGTAGATGTAGAGCGGATGTTTCCCCTTCTGGGGCATTCCAGAATAAGAGGGCATAGTCTTAGGCTAAGGGGTGGTAGATTTAAATCAGAGATGAGCAGGAATGACTTTTCTCAAAGGGTCGTGAATCTGTGGAAATCACTACCTCAGAGTGCAGTGGATGCCAGGACGCTGAATAAATTTGAGGAGATAGACAGATTTCTAATTCGAGGCCAAAATGATATCAGCCATGATCATAATGAATGGCGGGGCAGGCTCAAGGGGCTGAATTGCCTTCTCCTGCTCCTAGTTCTTATGTTCTTATGAAAAGGGTTTCTGGTGGTGACTCCTGGTTGTAATGAGAACATCACAGTTCTAAGTAACATCACGAAAGGGGCCAAACACAACAGGAAAGAGCTGGTCGTTGTCTTTGTGGATCTGGCTAAGGCGTTCGATTCCGTTGGGCATAAAATGCTCATTGAGGCTCTTCAAAGAGAGTGGGGCTACCAAAAAGATTCATAACAATGATCACAGATCTGTCCTCGGAAACTAGCACATGTATTGACTTCAGACGCTCAAATCAAACCTATCAATCTCATAAGTGGGGTTAAGGTGACCCGTTATCACCAATCCTGTTCAACATTGCGATGGACCCTCTAATCTGTTCCCTACTGGAGGCACAGCTGGGCGTCCACTTGCCTTCCAGGGAACACAGGTTAGTTGCTCAGCTCTGGCGTTCGCTGATGACATTGCTTTACTCAGTGACTCCTATTCAGGCATGACCAAGAACTTAGCCATTGTACAGGAATTCTGCCAGAACACAGGGTTGGCGATGAATGCCACGAAGACCAAGGGATTCCACTTCATCCACAAGAGGAATACGTTTCAGTATAACAGTATGGCAAACTGGCTGTTGAGAGGAGGTCCAATCTCATACACAACTCCAGGAGACACAAATATGTGGGAGCCAGAATCGACCCCTGGGAAGGGGTAACTGGGGAGCAATGAGGATCTAAAATCGATGGATGGATAGCGAATTTGAAGGAGGCAGCACTTCAACCTATCCAAAGGATCGAAAACCTTAAAATCCACGATTCCGAGGATCTATTTTCATTTAATCCTTGCAGAGGTATCGCAAAACACGTTGGTGAAACTCGATCAATCCATGAAAAACGCAACAAAAGAAATCCTCCACCTTCCACCGCACATAACGGATGGAATTCTCTACAGCAGTAACCGCAATAGTGGTCTAGCCATGCCGAGACTAGAAGTCCAAATTCCTTTGGCCATTATCCACAAATTAGGGGCATTGGAGAGCTCACTGGACATGGTGATTCAGGGCTTGTTTGAATTCCGTGCTATCAAGAACAAAGAGACAATCAAATCCCTGAGGAATTTTAAAGTGCTCAGGGAATTCGAAAAATCCCTCAAGGAGAAGGGTGGTCCAAGAGGGACGCATGAAGGAAATGGCACTGATGAAATCATCAATTTGGGATGGATGGATATTCCCCAAACGTCCAGACCAAAACCTGTCAACAGATATGCGGCTTGGAGGGAGGTTAAATATTTAAAGTGGACCGAACTCCAATGCCAAGGAACAGGCATCAAGTACTCAGGCAATGACTATACTTCAAATTCCTGGCTCAGAACTTTATTGAACCTCAGACAATCCAGATTCAGGCTCATGAACAATATTTTATTTTAGTGTACTCTCTATCTAATGAGATCCACCATAAACAGGGGAAGACACCACGCAAACAAGTCCTGCAGACGATGTGAGGCCCTTTTCGAATCACTGGCTCACATCTCCAGTAACTGTCCATTCGTTAAAAACACCCGGATCAAAAAATCCTGGACCACTTGCAACAGTTTATCTCGAAGTGCGGCTGGGCATCCGACTTGGAACCGAGACTCTTTGGAAAAGACGGGACCCTCTGGAGGCCAGACCTGGTACACGTCAAGGATGGAGTAGTAGCGGTTGTCAATGTCAGTGCGGTTTGAAGACAATAACAATTTGTTGGAGAAAGCTTGGGCAGAGAAAGAACGGAAGTATCAACACCTAAAGGACGAAATACGAGATCTGTCCGGGGGCGCGTCAGTTACCTTCTTCAGATTCGTCATGGGAGCAAGAGGAAAGTGGCTCGATTTGAACAAAAGCTTCATGCGATTCCTGAAGATCCAGAAATAGAAGTCCTTCACCCAACTTAGAGACTGACGATCTCTCTGACCTTGGAACTTGTGCAAATATTTGGAGGCCAGTAATCAGAGCCGTTTAACAGAGCTCACTTGGTTCGATATCGCAAGCCCCAAGGTGAAGGACGGGAAGTTGCGACAAGACAGGGATTGTATATCGACAGCGAGAAGTCCAGATCCTGATCCCTGGTGTTCGGGTAGGTTCAGTAATTTGGTTATATGTGCGGATATCATGTTCGTCTAACAATGATTTTGGTGGTTATCTTGGTCATTATTTGGGGCGGTGGGTGCATGATATTAATTATAAATGTTAACTAAAGCAGCTTTTCCTACGTTAATATAATTAATTAATAAAGATGGCAACACAATCAGATGTTATTCAGGATAGGTCTCCTGACCACTAACTATGTAATCGGCCACCTAGTATCATCAGTACCTAATGTGACGAATATTCACGCTTGGCCGACAGAGGATCATGGTCAGTTATTCCCACGCTCCACTTTCACCTGAGTCACTTCCCTTGGTTGTGGTCACTCCTGGACTTAAATCACAACATGGACGAGCCACGTAAATACTCGGATTGGGCGCTGCATTAATTTGTGTGTATTAAATTTGTCAGTACAGTCTCGATGGACAAATAGCCTCCTCCTGCAATGTAAAGAGTCAGTGAAATGATAATCCTATCTTGGATCACTCCAATAAACCTGAGCAATAATTTCCAGGATTACATCTCCCATTTTGGGTATGATATTCCAGCATTACCCAAACATTTGACTGAACTGGTAAAGGATGCAGAGCTTTCCCAAAAACATTACAGGAAAAGCGGGGGCAGAATTTTACCCTCAGAGGGGGTGCTCGGCAGGGGTGGTCAGGGAACTGACTGCCACCGGTGATCGGCAGCTCACCGCGATTTTACGAGGATGGGCCAATTAAGGCCCCCCCAGCGTAAAACACAGCCATTGAGTGAGGGCGATGGGGTGGCGGCTTGTCTGTCGGGTCCAATGACATCCCAGCAGCCAATTCAAATTTGGCCTCGGCAGCCCCTGGAAGGCTGTCACTAAAGGACGCGGAAGTCCTGGGAATGGAGACCATAGCGGGTGGACACGGCAGGCGGGAGGGCAGGTGGGCAGGGCAGTCAGCCCCACTTTTCTCAGATGAGAGCCTCGCTGCCCTCCTGGAGGTGACAGCAAGGGGAGAAACACTTGTCCCCAGGGACTGGAAGCAGCCACCCCCACCTCACCAAAAGAGGCCTGGGTGGAGGTGGCATCCAGGGTCAGCAGCCACAATGTGGTGAGGTGCACATGGGTGCAGTGCTGAAAGCACTCGAATGATCTCCTGCAATGGGGAAGGGCGAGTACCGTGTTGGCATGGGTCACTTTGCTGAACAGTTGAGCTGGCCATCCCACTGGATCTCAAATGTTAGAGTGTGAGTAGTGAACATCAATGAGGCAGGATCTGGCCAGGAGGGTGAGTCCTGGTTGCTTGGAGCCTTGCAGCTCCTGGGTCACAAATCGGCTGAGCCCTGTGAGGTGTTCCTCAGGTGGGGTTGGCCAGGATGGAATGGTGCTGCAGGTAGAGGGAACGCTAATCAATGCTCCTCCATCCTTCCAGGAGAAAACATCCCATAACAATGCAGAGAGGTCGTGCACTGGTGGGGGACCCTCATATCCTCAGTAGATACAAGCAGGCCCTAGACCTGAAGAGGCACCATGCAACTCGGTCAAGCAGCTGCAGTGAGGTTGGGGTGTCAGAGGGAGGTCAAAGTGTAATGCACGGAGGTGAGAATGTGGCTTTTTGCAACCATTGCAGTGTAGTCTATATATTGATGGGAACCTTGAACCCCCATTGATAATGGGGAGTTGAGGGCACCATGATGCAGATCTGTCTCATCAGGGTGCCAGGCATACACACGGACAGTCTAATGACAAACTAATGACATGCGCTTCTTCTCCCTTTTAGGCTCACCAGCTGCCCCTCATTCTGAGGAGCCTGAAGGCCCACCCCTGACCTCTGAGGACCACCATGCTGAGCACGCACCAGCATCACCCTCTGTCAAGCAGGCTCCAGCACAGATACCAGCACCTCAGTGGGCATAGGATTGCGATCTAGTATCTCAGTGCACATTGGTGAGTGCATTTCACACTTGCTTCATGTGCAGGTGGTGTCAGTGTGTCCAGGGCATTGGCAGAGGGCTGCTGGGGACCAGGTCAATGCTCAGTCAATGGCTGATAGGCCTCTGAAGTCATCCATGAGGCAGCAGATGCTGGATGTCCAGCCGGGTGTGGAAGATGAGGGAATGCGTGCCATGGTGTCCGTTGTGGAGGAGTCCCTGCAGAGAATAGCACTGTGTTCACCCTCATGGCCGAGCACACTGCATCCTCCATGGAGGGAGTGGTGACTCTCATGGAGAGGCTCCTCCAGGGGCTCAGAGGTTCCCGGGGATCAAGCCCTCACACGGGCAATGACCTCAGCTGGTCAGGGTCAGTGTGGGAGATGGATTGCTCAGCTATGTACCCATCCATCAATGGTGAGCAGGGATGTCCAATACAAACTGAAATTGGTGTATAATCAGCCTGGCATCTGTGGGCTCCTCAGGGCGCTCCAGATGCAGCAGCAGCTCCTCTGCCAGTGACCGTGGCATCTGAGGCTGCACTGACAGGGGAGATGCCAGCCATGGCATTGGCCACTCCCTCCCCAAGCAGGGCCAGCACAGGCTCCACAGGCCAGAGGACACTCGCCAATGTCATTAAGGCCAACAGGACTGCAGAGTCAGCAGGCTGTCTCCAATGCCAGTGCCAGTGAGGGGGGAGCACCGAGTCGTAGCACCTGCTAGAGAAAACTCAAAGCACCTTCATCACAACACAACCTGATCACTTGTTTCTCCCAATTGTGTTGTTTTTTTTTTTGAATGGTGTGATGTAATAGACTAGTTAATGTTAATTTACTGCTGACAAACATAGCAGAAATTATGTTTTATTTTTTGCAACTGGCCTCTGGATACTTCATTTGCTGTGTAGGTGTGGGGTAAGCCTTGATGTTATGATGGAGTGTGACTCCTTAAATTTCATTACAATGGCAGAGTGTATGTTGTTAACCAAGGAACGGGTCCTGTCAGGGATTAAGTGTGGGGCCTGCAGCCCTCGCAAGTGGTGACACCTCTTAGTTGATCGGTTTGCTAAAGGAGCGATGGATCAAAGCATTCTGGGTGTACCTGCCTCCCTGGAGGTTACCCAGGTCAGTGTCTATGCCCTCAGTGATCTCACCATGTTCATCCAGAGACTCACTGCTGGACTCATCGCCTGTCGCCTGTGCAGCTGCTTCAAGATCATCTTCCTCTGCTGTATCCCCCTTTCCAGTGCCAGATAGTGATTAGTTGCTTGCTGCGCGCTGCACAGTGAAACACAATCTGGCTTGGAGGGAGTGGGGGTGGGGAGGGTGATATTGCAGTTCACCCCAAGTGGTCAAGGCTTCGGAAGTGCATTAAGACCGATGGCTCTCTCTAACACCGCCCTTGTGTAGGGGTGGCTCTTGTACCACTGCTCCATTCATTCTTGGGTGGCGGAGAGGCATCATGAGACACGTTTTGAGCAGATTGCCCTCGTCACGCAGTCACCATCCATCCAATCGGGCTGGAGCACTGAAGAGCCCCGGCGCCTGGGTGTGAGTGTCTCAGGATATAAGCGTCATGGGAGCTGCCAGGGTACCTTGCAGAGATGTGCAGAAGCTGCATCTTGTGGTCACACACGCGCACACACTGATATCAACTAGTTTTGATTCATGTTCGGGCATATGCCTGCATGCCGAGGGTAAAAATCTGCCTAGGGAAACAAGAAGCCAGATAAAGGTTCAAGTAGCACAGACAGGCTCTAGGGGGCAGTGACCATTGTATCACAAGGTGCACATTAATCATGGAAAAGGTCAGCGAGCAATCCAGAACAGGAATAATTGGGGGAAAGCCGACTTCAACAGGATGAGGATGCATCTGAGACGAGTGAGTTGAAATTAAATATTGGCAGAAAAGAGACAGTGGCTGAGCAATGGCCACATTCAAAGGAAAAGTATTGTAGGCAATGTCAAGATATATTCCCTTGGAGGGGAAAGGGTAGGACAAATAAATCCAGAAAGCCCTGGATGATGAGAGATAGGAGGTAAAGATAACAAGGGAGAAGTGTGTGTACGCCAGATGTCAGGTAGAAAAATACAATGGAGAACCCGGGTGAATTTAGAAGTACCAGTGGAGAAGTGAAGAAACTAAAATAGAAAAGCAAGGAGAGAGCATGAAGAGGCTGGCAGGGAACATAAAAGGGAATCCCAAGGTCTTCTGCAAACACCTAAATAATGAGTGGTAAGAGAGAGTAGGGCCAATTAGAGACATAAAAGGGAACTTGTATGTGGAGGCTGGAGTAATTGCGGAGGTGTGGAATGAGTACTTTGCATCTGTTTTTTTAAGAAATGTACCTAGGCTGAGGTGAGAGGTGGTAACTGCTCCATCAGAAGAACATTCAATTGAGGAAGGTGGTGTTGGAAAGGCCATCTTTACTTAAAATAGATAAGGTAACAGGACCTTAGAGTAATGCAGGATAATTAAGGAAGCCAGCATGGATTCATTAAAGGAAACTCATGTTTAAATAACTTGATGGACTTTTGAGGTGGTAACAGAAGATTGATGAGGGAAACACATTGACGTGGTGTTTATGGATTTGACATTGATACAGTGCCACACAGACTTGAGCAAAATTCTAGCTCATCATGGAATAAAGGGTAAAGTAGGAACTTGGATAGAAATTGGCTGAGAGACAGGCAACAGTAGTGGGTAAATGGTTGTTTTTCAGATTGGAGGAAAATTTGTAATGGAGTTCCCCAGGGGTCAGTGTTGGGACACTTGCTCTTCGTGATTATATATATTAATGACTTAGACTGTGGTGTTCAGGGCATGATTTCAAAATTTGTAGATGTAAGATTGGAAATGTTGTCAATTGTGATGAGACTAGACTTGAACTCCAAAAAAAGGGCATAGACATGTTTGTGGATTGGGCAGACAAATGGCAAATGAAGTTCATTGCAGCGAAGTGGGAGGTGATTCGTTTTGGCAGGAAAAATATGGAGAGACAGTATATTTTATAGAGGGGCAGCCTCTAAAGGATATATGGGAACTGATGGATCTCTGTGTGCATGTACATAGGTCACTGAAGATGGCAGGGCATTTTGAGAGAATAGTTAACAAAGCATATACTATCTCAGGCTTTAATAATAGGAACTTGTATAAGACAGTTAGGCCTCATCTGAAGTACTGTGTCCAGTTCTGAGCACCACACTTCAGGAATAATGAGAAGACATTGGAGACAGTACCAGAAGATATTTACAAGAATGATTCCAGGGATACACAACTGTAGCTATGAGGGTAGGTTGGGAATGTGTTCCTTGGAGAAAAGAAGGCTGAGGGAAGACCTGATGGAGATATTCAAGATCATGAGGAGGGAAATGAAACAGGGTACATAGTGAGAAATGGTTCCCACACAAGAGATGAACTGGAGGGCACAGATTCAAAATAATTGGCAAAAGGAGTAAATGTGGAGTGAGGAAAATTTTTTTTCACCGAGGGTGGTTGGGGTCTCGAACAATCTTCTTGAAAGGGTGGTGGAGGCAGGTTCAATCAAGGCATTCAAAAGGGAACTGGATTACTACATAAGCGAGAGAATGTGCAAGGTTACGGGGATAAGGCAGGGGAGTGGGACTAGGGGAATGCTCTTTCATTTGGCAGGAGTAATATGACTGATAGTGATGGCCTCACCAGTGAGTCTGTCTGGATAGTGGTTACGTGGCCTGTGGTGGTTTGGTGTTCTCACCATCCACAGCGTCGGTCGTGCCTCCTCGTGGCTCCTGCTGGTAACAACGTCACCGTTATCCGAGTTTGCACAGATATGAAAGGTTTTGTTGGCTAAACGACATACAAAAGAGCACAGTGTGGATTGTGGTCTGCGGAGACCAGCATTATCGTATATAAATGGTTGACTGTCGTTGGTCAGAGCGGCCCGGGTGGGAAGCGACCCAGAGAAAAAACGTCCCCACCGTTGTGCCTTTTGTAGCGGCCACTGCACAAGTTGCAAGTGTTAGTTCCGAGCTCAATGTACTAGAGAAAAAGTCCAGCTCAACACAAACTGCCGAGGTGGAATCGAGACCATTTAGAAACTATTACCTACCCTACAGGGAACTGGTGAAACAATCCAGGCTGGAAGATCCGGAACCCTTAATAGTGAATGACGAACAACACGAGACGGTTTCAGAGTCAAGACCTCAAAGATAAATGGATGACACTAGAGCCATAAAAACGCTGACCTTTTATAACAAAAAGTTCAGGGGAACAGGAACTTTGGACAATAATGGGGTTGAGGAGCCCCAAGACGAGACAGGTATTCCACCAACCTACATCAAGCCTGTGGAGCTGCCACCCAGTGACGACAGAACCGTACAGAGCGAAGTGGAGATCCAATACCCCGTTGATGGGCTGCTCTGCCATCTGCTACTCCCCGGGGTGGGTGAGTTCTGCAAACACATGGCCGTGAGACATCAGATTAAACACCTTCACACAATTTGCTCCAAATGCAGAAAATCTGGTGATTACCATTCGGTTTCTTATCATTATAGCAAATGTAAAGGGGTAAGGTCACCTCTCACCGGTACGATCTATGCATGCGAACACTGAAACGCAGTTCACATGGCAAATTGGGCTCAGCCAGCACGAGCGTCATAGACACACCAAAGTACATAACGTGAAAAGATTAGCAGCTCACCTACCACAAGCAAAGCCTGGCCAGAGAGATTATAAATGGACTAAAGAGGAAACCTTGCTCCTCAGAGAATTAATGAAGTGGTATGAAGGCTTTGCAGACATCAACAAACAGATAGCAGCCCATCTCACATCTAAAACCAGCAGGCAGATTGCTTCCAAGAGAAGATTGCACCTGAAAGCAGAGCAAAGAACAACGAGCGTATCAACACCGCAAAGCAGCCAGACAGAAGGTGCTTGGGAAACGGAAACTCCACAAGAGGGGGATGACGCAGAGGTGGTGAGGGGGAAAAAGTCCCCAAAGGGCAAGGAATGTGCGACCCCCGGGCAGTATCCCAAGGCACATGGATCTGGATGATCAGCTGAAGTACTAATGGTGGTACAGAACGACCCAGAAACAAGAGCCATGGCCATCGGCCACATTGAAAGCATCACAGATGTTATATTAACTGAAGGAAAGGAAGAAGAAACTGGCAGGACGTCCAGGAAGACAGAAGATCACCCCAAGGACAGAGGCCGAAACACGAAATCCAAGAAAAAGTGGGCAGCTAAAAAAGCAGTTTCCCAAGAAACAAGTTGGCTTACAAAACAGACAGGAGAAAGATAGCACGGCAAATCATGGATGCACCGTCCACCCACAATGTCCACTCAGCAAAGCTGAACTCGAAGAGATTTACTGAGAAACTCTCAAAACCAAATAAAGCAAACCCCCAAAAGTTTACATTATATAACGGAAGGAGAGATTACGACTCTTTGAAAGAACCCATACAGAAGGAAGAGGTCGAGGATACAGCAATTAAAGGCATTGATAAGAACACGGCAGCAGGACCTGATGGGATGAAGTTGGAAGACATCATGGACGTCCAGGCAGAGTACGAAGACAGGCTTCCATGTCTCCTCTCCCTCTGGCTCAAGTCATCTTCCATCCCGAGGGTCTTGAAAAAGAGCCACAGTTCTCATTCCTATGACAGACGACACCGAGAAACTAAAAAGCATAGACAACTGGCGACTAATAACGATCGGCCCAATTTTATTCCGAATCTTCGCTAAAATTGTCACCAAACGCTTAAGTGACGCGGTCCACATCAACCTCAGGCAGAAAGGATTAATGGGTCTTTTTCTGGATGGCAAGCTGTAACACGTGGGGTGCCAGTGTTCGGTCCTGAGGCACCAACTATTTACTGTCTATATTAATGACTTGGATTCAGGGATAGAAGGTACTTTACCTAAATTTGCAGATGATACCAAAATAGGTGGGAAAGTAAGTTGCAAGGAAGAAATAAGAAATTTATGAAATGAATATTGGACAGGTTAGCTGAATGGGCAAAAATTTGGCAGATGGAGTTTAACGTGGATAAGTGTGAGGTTATCCCTTTTGGTCAGAAGAATAAAAGGGCGACTTATTATTTAAATGGAGAGAAACTTCAGAATGCTTCAGCGCAGAGGGATCTGGGTGTCCTTGTGCATGAATTGCTGAAAGCTAGTATGCAGGTACAACAGGTAATATGGAAGACAAATGGAATTTTGCCATTTATTGCTAAAGAAGTAGAATAAAAATAGGGAAGTGTTGCTGCAGCTGTACAAGGCATTGGAGAGACCAAACCTGGAATACTGTGCAGAGTTTTGGTCCCTTTACTTGAGGAAGGATGTAGTTGCACTGGAGGCGGTTCAGAGGAGATTCAATAGATTAATGCCAGAGATGCAGGACTTGTCTTATGAGGAGAGATTGAGCAGTTTAGGCCTATACTCACTAGAGTTTAAGGATGAGAGGAGCTCTAATTGAGGTATATAAGATGCTAAAGGGGGTAGACAATGTAGACATGGAGCAGATGTTTCCCCTTCTGGGGCATTCTAGAATGAGGCGCCATAGTTTTCGGCTAAGGGGTGGCAGATTTAAATCAGAGATGAGCAGGAATGACTTTTCTCAAAGGGTCGTGAATCTGTGGAAGTCACTACCTCGGTGCAGTGGATGCCGGGACGCTGAATAAATTTGAGGACAAAGACTGATTTCTAATTTGAGACTAAAATGAGATCAGCCATGATCATAATGAATGGCGGGGCAGGCTCAAGGGGCTGAATTGCCTTCTCCTGCTCCTAGTTCTTATGTTCTTATGAAAAGCATTTCTGGTGGTGACTCCTGGTTGTAATGAGAACATCACAGTTCTAAGTAAAATCATGAAAGGGGCCAAATGCAACAGGAAAGAGCTGGTCGTTGACTTTGTGGATCTGCCTAAGGCGTTCGATTCCGTTGGGCATAAAATGCTCATCGAGGCTCTTCAAAGAGTGTGGGGCTGCCAAAAAGATTCATAACAATGATCACAGATCTGTCCTCGGAAACTAGCACATGTATTAACTGTTAAGCCATTGTACAGGAATTCTGCCAGAACACAGGGTTGGAGATGAATGCCACGAAGACCAAGGGATTCCACTTCATCCACAAGAGGAATACGTTTCAGTATAACAGTATGGCGAACTAGCAGTTGAGGGGAAGTCCAATCTCATACGCAACTCCAGGAGACAAATATCTGGGAGCCAGAATCGAACCCTGGGCAGGGATAACTGGGGAGCAATGGGGATCCAAAATCGATGGATGGATAGCGAATTTGAAGGAGGCAGCACTTCAACCTGTCCAAAGGATCGAAACCCTTAAAATCCACAATTCCGAGGGTCTATTTTCATTTAATCATCGCAGAGGTATCGCAAAACACGTTGGTGAAACTCGATCAATCCATTAAAAACACATCAAAAGAAATCCTTCACCTTCCCCCACACAACGGATGGAATTCTCTACAGCAGAAACCACAATAGTGGGCTAGCCATGCCGAGACTTGAAGTCCAAATTCCTTTGGCCAACATCCAGAAATTAGGGGCGTTGGAGAGCTGACCGGACATGGCGATTCAGGCCTTGTTTGAATTCCGTGCTATCAAGAACAAAGAGACAATCAAATCCCTGAGGAATTTTAAAATTTTCAGGGAAATCGAAAAATCCCTCAAGGAGAAGGGTGGTTCAAGAGGAACGCATGAAGGAAATGGCACTGATGAAATCATCAATTTGGGATGGATGGATATTCCCCAAACGTCCAGACCAAAACCAGTCAACTGATATGTGGCTTGGAGGGAGGTTAAATATTTAATGTGGACCAAACTGCAATACCAAGGAACAGGCATCAAGTTCTCCGGCAATGACATGGATAAGTGAGGGGTTATCCCTGCTGGTCGGAAGAATAAAAAGGTTACTTACTATTTAAATGAAGAGAAACTTCAAAATGTTTCAGTGCAGAGGGATCTGGGTGTTCTCGTGCATGAATTGCTGAAAGCTAGTATGCAGGTACAACAGGTAATAAGTAAGACAAATGGAATTTTGGCATTTATTGCTAAAGGAATAGAATAAAAATAGGGAAGTGTTGCTGCAGCAGTACAAGGCATTGGAGAGGCCAAACCTAGAGTACTGTGCAGAATTTGTTCCTCTTACTTAAGGATGTAGTTGCAATGGAGGCGGTTCAGAGGAGGTTCAATAGATTGATCGCAGAGATGCAGGGCTTGTCTTATGAGGAGAGATTGAGCAGTTTAGGCCTATACTCACTAGAGTTTAGAAGGATGAGAGGATATCCAATTGAGGTATACAAGATGCTAAAGGGGATAAACAAAGTAGACGTGGAGCAAATGTTTCCCCTTCTAGGGCCTTCCAGAATGAGGCGCCATAGTTTTAGGCTAAGGGGTGGTAGATTTAAATGAGAGATGAGCAGGAATGACTTTTCTAAAAGGGTCGTGAATCTGTGGAAGTCACTACCTCAGAGTGCAGTGGATGCCGGGACGCTGAATAAATTTGAGGAGACACAGATTTCTAATTCGAGGCCAAAATGAGATCAGCCATGATCGTGATGAATGGCGGGGCAGGCTCGAGGGGCTGAATTGCCTTCTCCTGCTCCTAGTTCTTGTGTTCTTATGAAAAGGGTTTCTGGTGGTGACTCCTGGTTGTAATGAGAACATCACAGTTCTAAGTAACATCTTGAAAGGGGCCAAATACAACAGGAAAGAGCTGGCCATTGTCTTTGTGGATCTGGCTAAGGTGGTCGATTCAGTTGGGCATCAAATGCTCATCGAGGCGTTTCAAAGAGAGTGGGGCTGCCAAAACGATTCTTGACAACGAGGTGCTATTGCAGTGCACGCTAAGTGGTCCAGGCATCGGAAGCACATTAAGACCAATTGTGCTCTCTACCACCGCCCTTGTGTAGGGGTGGCTCTTGTACCCCTGCTCAACCCGTTCTTGGGTGGCAGAGAGGCATCATGAGCCACCTTTTGAGCGGATTGCCCTCGTCACGCAGTCGCCATCCATCCAATCGGGCTGGAGCACTGAAGAGCCCCGGCACCTGGGTGTGTCTCAGGATATAAGCATCATGGGAGCTGCCTGGGTACCTTGCAGAGATGTGCAGAAGCTGCATCCTGTGGTCTCACACGCACACACACTGATATCAACTAGTTTTGATTCATGTTCGGGCATATGCCTGCTTGCCGAGGGTAAAACTCTGCCCAGGGAAACAAGAGATCAAGGAAATAAATACCCCAGCTTGATGGGATATAGCTCTAAATATTGAGGTTCCAACTTGAATTCAATCTGCAGCCTATAAGTAAATTGTAAAATTGATTACGGTATTATATCTGTTACCATGTAAGCAAAAACAAAAAACTGGAAAAACCTGGAAAATTTCAAAGGGGATTTGGGGTGATGGAACTAAATTAATTAACTGAATAAACACATGTACAATTTGGCTGAAATCAGCCATGCGCTCACCATCACAAGAATCAACGGAGGGAATATCTCTACTGTAAAAGAAATATTAAAAGGTTGGGTGGTGTGGTGGAGAACTGAAGGACATGACCCGAGCTGTGAGAATATAAAATAGCTAAACCACACTGTACAGACACTAAGGATTATCTAACCCAAGAGGGGTGAGCTAAATCGAAATTCTGGCTCAAGAGACAGAGCCATTATCATGGGCAATGGTGCAGGGCAACTGCCATCACATAGCACAATTATTTCCTGCCAGGGATTAAAGAAACTTTCACACCTCAGTGAACGGATGGAAGGAAGTTCACAAACACATGGTTCAGGGTGTGGGAGAAAGAAGTCAGACAGGCACTTGGAAAAGCAATTCAATATTGAGCATTCTTCACTCATTCAGCATCAGTTCCATCAACATGGAGGCTGAAGGGTTCTCAAAAATCCCACATTTTTCATATCAACAAGGGTATGACTTTTGGACTTTTATGGCAGAGGACCCAACACTGCTGAGTTAAGTTTAGAACCCTGCAGACAGGAGGCTAGGCCCATGAAGGTCTGGGACTGGACATGCCTGGGCTTGTTGAGAGCTGTGTGGATTGTTGCCGGAAACCAGACAATGAGAGGAGGCAGAATACGCATTCTTCCCTTTAAAACAATCAACCCAGATAACGACTTCATCTTACACGAAAATAAAGTCCATCAAAATCTTGCATAAATAATCGCTACGGACAACTAAGGCAGGAAGGCTGGATTTAATGCAATTATGCAAACCTATCAATACTTCACAAATACAGTGGCTTTCAGTTCAAGACTAGTTACGGGGGCAGGAAGACAAGGATAAACGTCATGCGAGCCCATTAAAAATGAGACAACAATCACCTGAAGAAGCCCACCAAAATCAGACAAAGAATTAACCTTGATTTGGATTCAGATAAGGCAGATGGTGTTTAACGTGGATAAGTGTGAGGTTATCCCTTTTGGTCGGAAGAATAAAAAGGCAGCTTATTATTTAAATGGAGAGAAACTTCAGAATGCTTCAGTGCAGAGGGATCTGGGTGTCCTCGTGCATGAATTGCTGAAAGCTAGTATGCAGGTACAACAGGTAATATGGAAGGCAAATGCAATTCTGGCACTTATTGCTAAAGGAATAGAATAAAAATAGGGAAGTGTTGCTGCAGCTGTACAAGGCATTGGTGAGACCGAATCTGGAATACTGTGCAGAGTTTTGGTCCCCTTACTTGAGGAAGGATGTAGTTGCACTGGAGGCGGTTCAGAGGAGATTCAATAGATTGATGCCAGAGATGCAGGACTTGTCTTATGGAGGAGAGATTGAGCAGTTTAGGCCTATACTCGCTAGAGTTTATGGATGAGAGGAGATCTAATTGAGCTATATAAGATGCTAAAGGGGAAAGACAAATTAGATGTGGAGCAGATGTTTCACCTTCTGGGGCATTCTAGAATGAGAGGCCATAGTTTTAGGTTAAGGGGTGGTAGATTTAAATCAGAGATGAGCAGGAATGACTTTTCTCAAAGGGTCATGAATCTGTGGAAGTCACTACCTCAGAGTGCAGTGGATGCCGGGACGCTGAATAAATTTGAGGAGAGACAGATTTCTAATTCTACTGTTTATCTCGAAGTGCAGCCGGGCGTCCGACTTGGAACCGAGACTCTTTGGAAAAGACGGGATGTCACCTGAGGGATGCTACAGACACCTTAGACTGAGCAAAGAGCCAGCTAGAGAAAAGGAGAAAGGCAGGTCCAATTACCCCCAGCAGTAACTACACCTTCATCTGCTTCCAAAGCGAACCTGCCGGTCAGATAGGTCTGACTGCCACCATTGGTCCTGCAACCAATGACCCATAAAATCTTCACCCATGAACAAACACCAAGGGCAGAATTTTCCATTTGTCAGTCAGACGGGCCCGACCAATTCTGTGGAAGGCAGGCGGCCGATTGCTGCTGGAGAAACTGGCTGTGCCGATTAAGGCCACCCTGTGGGTTAGCGACTCCCGTGGAGAATTGGAAATAGTCGCGGAGACAGGCAGCCTCAGACTGCCGGATCCAATGGGGAGCCGACAGTCTGTATAAAAAGAGTGGCCAGACAGCCTGTTTGAGGCAGTGCACCATGGCCACTCGGGGAGAGAGGGAGGGGGGGACCGAGTGGACAGCAGCATGAGCAGGAGGAGGGGGTCAGGCTGCAGGAGAGGCCAGCGGGGGGTCACTGTGCCTCCCGATTCTCTGTTGCCTGCCTTGCTCTCCTCCTCCAAGAGGTGTCTATCTGTCAGCACATTCTGTATCCGGAGGATGGGAGGAGGGCAGCCCCTCCATGTCACCAGCCAGGCGTGGGAGGAGGTGGGTGACGCTGTCAGTGCCCATGTTGATGTCCGGCGCACTGGCACCCAGTGCAGAAAACGATTCAATGATTTGCTGCACTCTGGACGGGTGAGTACCATGTCGGTCTTGGCCATTGGACCCAGAAGGCAGCCTTAGCCTTTGACCCCCACCCCCCATGTCTTGCTGTCGTTACTGCAGAGGGCATCTGGCGCACACTTGGTGGGCAAACGGGTACTGACCATGCTTACATCAGCTTTAGTGGTTGAGGAGAAGATGGGTTCTCCCCGCAGCATATGTTGGTGTTTGTGGCATTTGAGTAGTCTGGGGGCAACCTGCAGGGGAGGCAGCTCGACACATACTCAGAACTCCAACACATGTCATATTGATGGTAATGAGATGGTGCAAGGGGAGCCTCAAGGTGTTTTGGGCAAGTGTCAGCTGCTGGCCTTGGCACCGCACCTAGTTGCGCCTCCTTGCCATGGGCGCTAAGACCCGTGTGCTATTCAAAGTGATGGACACCGAATGTGTCCAAGGTGGCCGTTGGGGGAGGGGGATGGGAGCAGCCGTACTCTCTCCTGGGCACTGATCACCAGTAGTGTGGACAGGAGCCACTGGAGGCCTCAGATGGGCCACTGTGGTCGGGGTGCGGTGTGCAGAGTACATGAGCGATCAGCCCCAATAAAAATCCTCTTGTTTTGCAGGCAAAAAGTCACCACAATTCCCGGGAGCACCAGAGGACTAGAGGTGGGTGCGCCCTCCTCCAGCATCTCACACCCTTCGGGGAGCAGGCCATGGAGCTGGGCAGGAGGCCAGGGGTGGCGAGGCTGGGGTCCAGTGGGCAGATATTTGAGGTCCACAGTCCAATCCACTGTCTGCCCACCATCCAAACCACTGATGGTTGCTGCAATTGTTAATGCTGCAACAGTGCTCATTCACTGACTGAGACACTGACGTGTGGGTCATACAGGAGGGACCCTCATCCCCACCACTTTCCAAAGTCACCTTATCCCATTTGTGACCACTATCACCATGGTCTAACATGCCATTGGATCGCTGCTGCACAGCCAAAGAGTTATTCCATCTTAGGGGGTTTGGGACCTCCACCACCCTTTCAGCCAATGCACCCCACATTACTTTATCCAAAAAGTCCTCAGCACCTCAGCTGTGAACCTCATGGCACTCAACTTAGATAAATGTCACCACATTACTCATCCCTGCGCCAAGAGGAAATGTTGCCTTCTGCCCACCCGGTCTATGCCCCTCCTTACGGAATGAAGGTCAATAATGTGACCTCTCAATCTCCTGTGATAAACGGCAAATGTCACAACCATTTGCGATGTTTCCTCAGCCCCGCAACTATCCAGACCACAACGCATCCAGGTCAGGTACCTCTGAACTCTCCCCACTCCAATGGTACATAACAAGCCATGTGGCGTTCCTGAGGCCATCTGACCAGCCTGTCTGCATGTGCGTTTAATGGTTGGGCCTCAAATGGACTCTTTCCCACCTCACCAATGTTCGTCTCCTTAGGGTCTTGAAGGGTGAGCGACTTATGAGGCTGGGGGAGGGGAAGGGATGAAAGGTTGAAGCGAATGAACGCTAACTGATGCACTGTCCTTGTTAATTTCAGCATCACCACCAGAGCGACCCACACCGACACCTCAGCCCCCTCTCCACACCTGAAGGACAACATGTGCAACTTGCAGCACATCATTTCAGCCAGCCAGGCACCAGTGCAGACACACACCTCGGTGGGGACTTTACCACCAGCTAGTGTCCCGGGTCACAGTGGAGGGGGCACATCACAATCGCCGGAGGAGATGGTAGGGACAGAGTGCCGATGGTGCCAGCAGCCGGAGGGCTGCAGGGGATGAGGCACATGCTGAGTCCGGCACTGATGACATGCCTCTGGAGTTGTCCCCATTGCAGCTGCAGGACAGGCGGCAGGAAGTGTCTTTGCATCTGGCAGGGTTGCATGAGGGTGTGATTCAGTTGCTCTCGGTGATGGAGGAGTCCAGGCAGAGTGCACGTGAAGGTTTGACCCTCAGGGCAGAGCTTCAGGCTTCCTCCACTGAGAGATTGGCGACTCAGAGGGGCTTCAATCGAATGGGACATTTTTTGATCGGGATACGCTCTGACCTGCAAGCCCTCAGTGATACTGGCCACAGGTGGTCATTCCCAATGTGGGAGATGTTGTGGGCACCAAGTGTCGGCACTCGGTGCCCATGCATCTGCGGTGAGCAGGGAGGTTGGAAAGGGACCTCATGTCAGCGCAGCAGCTGCCTGTCGTCGCTGCGGGCTTCTCTCAGGGCGCTCCGGATGAGGGCAGCAGCTCCTCTCCCCGTCAACGTTTCTTCCATTGAGGCTGTGACAACTGGGGAGGTGCCAGTTCTGTAACTGGCCACTCCCTCCCGGGCGGGGCCAGCACAGGCTCCACGGGCCAGAGGACGCCTGCCAAGGTCATCGAGGCCAACAGGACAGCAGAGTCAGCAGGCTGCCTCTCAAGCCACTCCGAGCGATGGGGCAGTACCAAGATGAGGCACCTGCAAATGTAAGCATAAGGCATGTTAGGCACTCACTGGGTATGTCACTGGTGATTGGGTTGGTCTTCGAATAGGGACCCATATTTTTATCACATAAAAGTGCTGTGTGCTGTTCTTTTGGACACAATAAAGACTTTGTTACCATGGCTGAGTGTCTTTTGTTTGTGGGGCTTTTTTCTTTTTCACATTTATCATGTGTTTGAGTGGACATTGATGTTTCTGTACTAAGCCCTTAGATGCAGCTGAACAGGTGGAAGATGTGGCACCTAAGTCCCACGTGTGGAAGTTCCAGGCAATGCTGTTCCTGCTGATCCATGTGTGTGGAGCTAGCTGAAGGTCTGTTGGATTAAATTGTCCCGGGTGTCCCTGCCTCCTTGGTGTAGTAGTGGGTCAGCGTGCTGCCCCTCATCATCGCCCTGTGCTTCCTCATCCTCTGAGCCACTGCTGGATTCATCATGTGCAGCCTCATCCAGGGCGTCAAGGTCTTCATCGTCAACTGCATCCCCCCTTTCCAGCGCAAGATTGTGCAGAGTGCAGCATGCTCCCACTATCAGAGAGATGCGATCTGGGGAGTACTGGAGTGCACCCCGAGCAGTCCAGGCAACGGAAGCACATCTTGAGAAGACCGATGGCTCTCTCCACCTTGTGGAGCCGTGACTCCGAATGTACCACTGCTCAGCTTCTGTTGTTGGATGGCGGAGATGCGTCATGAGCCACCTTCACAGTGGACAGCCCTTGTCACCCAGCAGCCAACCATCCAGCCGAGCCGGAGCACTGAAGAGCCCCGGCACCTGGGAGTGTCTGAGGATGTCGGCGTCGTGGGAGCTGCCTGGGTACCTTGCACAGACTTGTAGAATCTGCATCCTGTGATTACACACTATCTGCACATTCATGGAGTGGGAGACCTTCCTGTTGAAGGTACCGGGCTCACCTGCTGGCGCCTTGATGGCCACATGTGTACAGTCTACAGCACCCTGGACACGGGGGAAGCCAGCAATGGTCACGAAGCCTCTGGCTCGCTGTGCCTGACTTGCCTGGTCGCAGAGCAAGTGGATGAAGGTCAATGCCCGTCTGAACAGAGCGTCTGTAACCTGCTTGACACAAGTGTGGACAGCTGATTGGGAGACACCGCAAAGATCACCCGAGCCCTGGAAGGAGCCAGAGGCATAGAATTTGAGGACAACTGTGACCTTCAGAGTCGCTGGCATGGGGTGTCCACCCACACAGTTAGGAGAGATCCCAGGGCCAATCATCTGTCAGATATAGCTGACCATCTCCCTTGAGAGTCGGAACCTCTTTCAGCACTGCAGCTCCGTCATATTGAGGTAGCTGTTTCGCCGCCTGTATACCCTGGCAGCAGGATAGTGGCGTCTTCTGTGGCTCCTTCCACCTTGGACAACCTCTTGGCCCTGCGCCCCTTATGCCTGTGCCTGGCCTCCCAAAGGTGGCTCCCCTGGAGGCTGATTGTCCAGTCCTGGCCTCCTTATTCTATCCCTCCCTCCTCAGGGGAGCTGCCTGAAGTGGAGGGGTCAGAACCCATACCCAGGCTAAATGGAGGCCTCTGGAAAGCTGCAGGCCCGAGAAAGATTCCTGTCTGCAGACTGGTTTCAAAGTACACAAGAAGCTCTTGGAAATCAATGCGAACTGTTAACAATCACACAGGCAACTTTAAAACACTTTCTGCAATTAAAACTTCGTAGAAAACATGAACAACCCCTGAGTCCACATATCCCGACATTGCATGAGTTTTATTAAAAAATCTCCTCCCCGCCTGCCCGTTGGGCCCATGCGCTGACCCGAAGTTCACACGGGCCCCTCAAAATCCTGGACAATTGGCAAAGGCCTTAACGAGGCCTTTAATTAATGGCGGGCAAATGCCCGCTGACCAAAATATCGTGATGCTGCGCGCTGATGCTGACATCAGCGTGCAACATCTTAGGAACTGACGTGCGGGCTCTGCCACCCACACGTCAGCCGGAAAATTCTGGCCATGGACTAAAGAGCTGAACACCTGAGGTGAGGAGCGACTGCCCACCCTGAACATCAAGGCAACATTTGACCTAGTGTGGCATCAAGGAGCCTTAGCAAAACTGGAATCAAATAGGAATCAGGGGGAAAACTCTCCGCTGGTTGGAGTCATACCTAGCACAAAGATTGTGGTTGTTGAAGGTCAATCATCCCAGCTCCAGGACATCACTGCAGGAGTTCCTCAGGGTAGTGTCCCAAGCCCAACCATCTTCAGCTGCTTCAATCAATGACCTCCCTTCCATCATAAAGTCAGAACTGAGGATGTTCACTGATGATTGCACAATGTTCAGCACCATTCATGACTCCTCATACAGAAACAATTCATGCCCCAATGCAGCAAGACCTGGACAATATCTAGGTTTGGTGACAAGTGGCAAGTAACATTCACACCACACAAGTGCCAAGCACTAACCTCTCCAACAAGAGAATCTAACCATCACCCCTTGACATTCAATGACATTACCATCACTGAATCCCCCACTAACATCTCCAGGGTTACCATTGACCAGAAACTGAACTAGCCACATAAATGCTGCAGCTACAAGGAGGTTACAGGCAAGGAATCCTGTGGTGAGTAACTCACCTCCCGACTCCCCAAAGCCTGTCCACCATCTACAAGGCACAAGTCAGGAGTGTGATGAAATACTCCCCACTTGCCAAGATGAGTGCAGCTCCAACACTCAGGAAGCTCCACGCCACCCAAGGCAAAGCAGCCCACCTGATTGGCACCACACCCACAAACATTCACTCCCTCCACTGACTGTAGCATCAGTGTACACCATCTACAAGATGCACTGCAGGAATTCACCAAGACTCATTAAACAACACCTTCCAAACCCAGGACTGCTACCATCTAGAAGCTAGGGCAGCAGACGCATGGGAACACCACCACCTGGAACTTCCTCTCCAAGCCACACACCATCCTGACTTGGAATGGCAATATATTTCTTCACTGTTACCGTGTCAAAATCCTGGAACTCCCTCCCTAAACAGCATTGGGGATGTACCTACACCACATGGACTCATGTTTCAAGGGCAATTAGGGATGGGTAAATGCTGGTCTAGCCAGCAACGGCTACATCCTGTGAATGAATAGGAAAATCCACCCAGCAGCTGAGAGTTGGCTAGTTTAAAAAAAAGTATTTAAAGTTAAGTTAGTCCCAATTTTTGAACTCTAATGAAGTTTATTAATGACAGTGCCAGCACCTCAGCAACTCAGCTGAGGCTACACAGCAGGATGTCATTATCCATGGAAATGGATATCCAGTCAGCTGTATAACAAAAGGGACAAGCAGCAAGAATGATTGCTCATCGTGCAGAGAGATCTGCCATTGAAGATTCATCACTGACATGGGCGCTATACAAAGTGTTTCGGGTGGCTTTGAGATATGAGCTGCCAGGGCAGCTGGGCTACCCATCAATTGAAGGCTACACCTACTTATCCAGGTGGATCCACAAAGGAGTAGCAGAGTGAGCAACCAATCCCTGCCACAGACAGAAAAGCAGCAGAGGCATTGACTGGTGGGTGGAGGCAAGAGGTAGAAGCAGCAACCCCTCAACAAAGGGTATATCAGCAAACACTTTCCTTTCTGGATTTTTCAGAGCACGAGGCTACACCTCATGGCAGGTGGTCAGGGAGACATGCAGCTTTTTGGATCAGGCCTCAAAAGCAGGGAGATATCCAGTACCTGAAGCAATGGAGGTCACAGTTGCCCTATATTGTGGGCCAGGCTTCCCCCAGGCCTCTGATGTATGCATGTGTACAATTTCACTGTTGTCTGCTCATAACTAGAACGCAGGTGACAGATGCTCTGGATCAAGAGGACATTTGGCTAGTGTTTTTCATGGTTGCAGCCAGAGGGATGTGGGATTTGCCTACATGGCAGGATTCCCTCAGGTGCAGCAGGTGGCTGACTCCATACTTACAACCATTAAAAAAAGTGTTGAATCAGTCAAGGGCATTAGCAAATAGGGAGGGTTCCACTCCCTCAACCTACAGCTCATATGATCAAGAGATGCTTTCAAGTTTGTGCAGGATTCTCTAGCAGATTATAGGCAGTCCTTCTGCAAGAATTTATTTAACTTGAGTTTAATATTAGAGTGAAGCAGTTGCAAAGGTGGTTTGTAAAACTAAATTCAGAAATGGACCAAGTTTCTATTCCCAGGAACTAATGAAAATTTTAACTGAACTTTTCAAACAAGCTGGGAGTCAAAATGAAATAATTCATGAGCCACAGAAGATGTCTTGACTTCATGAATACTTTGACCAAGAAATACTAGAGCAAATCAGGACACAACGTTCAAACATAAGTCACTGAACTCATGTGGACAAGCTGTTAACGAGTGACAGAAAATGCTGGAAAAACTCAGGTCCGACAGTATCTGCGGAGAGCTGCTTTGAAAGGTCAGACAGACGCAAGATGCTGTTTCCCTCTCCACAAATGCTGTCGGACCTGAGTTTTTCCAGCAGTTTCTTTTGCAGATTCCCAGCATGTGAAATATTTTGCTTTTAATGTTAAAAAGACTTAAGGTTCCGTTGTACTTGGATCAGCCTCATCCTTATCTCAGCCTCAAAACTGAATTTGTTCAACTCATTGAGCTGATAATGCTGACAAGCTCAGAAATCTTCCCCTTCAAAACACCTCTATGTTCATAGGCTATTCACAAACCCAGGATGTGGACTTGAGACACGTTACAATTAAAATGAGGGGGTGGTGGCAACAGTCATCACAGGTGATCTTGTTCCATAAAAAAAAAGGAACATTCATTCAGGAACAGGCTGAGCAACTTGCAATGGAGAACCACAAGCAGGATTGATCACCTGTATAGGTGGGGACATACCTCAGGTGATTACTAAGGAAATTAAAGAGTAAAAAAGGGAACAGGTATCTGGACAGTCAGGTTATTAAATTCATATGTTTACATCAAAACTGATATCAGAAGATGCCACAATCCACAGGGTGGAGAAAATAACAGGGTATGGAATAATTTAACAGATGGTTAATAGAAGCAGTCATCATTCTAAATATGGGATTGGATAGTCAGGCTCTGATAATTTGTCTCAATAACCAGCTGTGACATGTAACTGGATTCTAGTAGTTTTTATTGACTATCCAGAAACCTCAGGTTCCTAACAACGTGGAGGAAAATGTCATCTTTCAGTCAAGAGGCAGATGCATTCTGGGCTACAGGGGGTTCTGATCAGTGGGGGGAGGTACTCAGCATAACTTGTGTTGAGGATGAGTTAAGGCAATTGGATTTTGAAAATTGAAATTAATTGTTTAAACTTGGATTCACGAGTGCAAGCATAGAGCTAGATTCCTGCAAATATTACAAATCCAACACAACTGGGGGTTTAATCACAAGTTGTATATTTAACATTCTTCAGGGAATTGACTGGTGATGGTCTGATTAATGCACAATTTGAAGTTAAACACCATTCCAGTTTAATGTGGACTTGAGCATCCAGCTGAATGGTTACAACTCTTCTGAGAGACACCCAGAGTTGACTTGTTCAATTTCCATTTGTGTCCATGCTGAATTAAATAGTTTCATTGTAACTTCTGCTATTTCAGATGGTCAGTTAACCCCATTACATCAAAACAGAAAAAATATATACTGTTAACATTTACTGATGTTGGAAAAATGAGTGACAAGACATTTCAGTTACTGGAAGACAACTGTAGTTTAAATGAAGTATGAAAAGGACAGACAGTAACTTGACCCTGGTGGCTGTTGGAATCAGAGGGAGACTCTGGAGAATGGTATAGACTGTACAACACCGGAAGAAGCACCTCAAACCAACTTGCCTATGGTGGTGGTATCTATGCTCCACAAAGTTGGGTGGGAGAAGGTTCCAGTATATTTCTTCCTTCATATCATTATCTAGCTTCCCTTGACTGCATCTATCAATCCATCTCACCTACTGCTGGTGTATAATTAATTAATCACATTAGTTGCATCTATCAATCCATCTCACCTACTGTTTGTGTATAATTAATCACATTAGATAGTTGCTGTTGTGAGTTCACGGGATAGCAGGCTGGAATTTAATTGGTTCCACAGAAATAAAAACCAAATAATGTGACTTGTTTTCAAGTCTGGTAGTTCAGGGAGAACATTATGCAAACTTTATTTTTCAGATGAAAAATTTTAATCTTTTACATCCCCTATACTGGCAGGGAAGCTGTTTAATGTCTCAGCCACAGGGGGTGAATGTAACACTTGATTAGCAGAGAAGTGGGACTTTTGTACTGAAATTCTGTAAGGAGGTTTGAACTCAATGGAGGGGAGTGGAAACAGCTGAGGTAAGTTGGCTCCAATCTTTACAATAGATCATGGAGTGAGTCTGAGCAACCCAACAATCCCAGCTCCTGTCCCAGTTATTAAAGCTCGGTCACATTTAACCCTCCATTGCAGTTTATGTAAGAAAACTTTACTCCTTTCTGGATACTTGGAAGACAGGCTAGTCTCGTTTCTCCCTCATCACCAGTATCTCTGCTGGTGCACAGGCCAGATATCAGTTTAATTCCCTATAGCCAATTGTTATAGTCCACAAATCAGTGACAATGTCATTTCTCCAACATAAATCTCTCCCATCAGTCACTGCTTCACCCAACAGCTCAAAATTCTGCTTTCATACAGGAATTCCTTTTCCTCAGGTTGCTGACTGATTTTTTTCATCTGGGAATCGGGGATTTGTAGAATTCCCAGCGCAGAGAAAGGGAGGTACAGAACAAGGAAAATCTATTTGGTTCATCAACTCAACTCCAGCTGTTGGCCAGGAACAATTTGCTCCAACACCTTCAACTGGTTTCACAGACTGAGGAAGGAATCTGGAAGTTCTTTCTTTGACACCCAAACCTAAGTCAGGCAAAGCTTCCCAATAACAATCTAGGCTTATATCTGTTATCAATCCCCTTCCCTGTGACAGTCCATCTTGACCCTCACAGTTCAGAGAGCACCCTGTCCACACAGCAACCCAATCTGTTTCCCCAACTGAAAATTCAACTCCCAAATCACAGCCCTTTTAAAAAGCTACCAATCAGCTCATTAGCAGCTTCAGCTGGACAATCAATTAGGTAGAGATTGAAAGCAATGAGATCCTAAGTGGATGGAACAGACACAAAAAACAATTCAAAGAGACAAACATAAAAAGGTAAATTGGAGAATATTGAAGAAAGCTGGGAGAGCGGAGGAGGCTAAGTAATGTTTCATCAATGGTTTTAAATGTATGATTTATATTCTATTAATATTACAGGAACTTGGCAACTCCTAATACCCCTGTAGTATTAATATTGAGTATTTCTTAAAATTTACAGCGAGTGAGATGAGCAAGCGCCAGGCAAAGCCCATCTCTAACAAGAGAGAATCTAACCACTGCCCCTTGACATTCAATGGCTTTACCATTACTCAACCCCCCACTATCATCATCCTAGGGTTGACCAGAAACTGAACTGGACCAGTTATATAAACACTGTGGCTACACGAGCAGGTCAGAGGCTAGGAATCCTGCAGTGAGTAACTTACCCCCTGACTTCCCAAAGCCTTTCCACCATCTACAAGGCACAAGTCAGGAGTGTGATGGAATACTCTCCACTTGCCTGGATGAGTGCAGCTCCAACAACACTCAAGAAGCTTGACACAAAGCAGCCCTGCTTGATTGGCATCACATTCACAAACTCCCACACCCCCTCCACAACTGACTCACAGAGGCAACAGTGTGTACTATCTACAAGATGCGCTGCAGGGACTTACAAAGGCTCCTTAGGCAGCACCTTCCTCAACCCAGGACCACCACCATCTAGAAGGACAAGGGCAGCAGACACATGGGAACACCACCACCTGGAAGTTCCCCTTCACCATCCTGACTTGGAAATATATCGCCATTCCTTCACTGTCACTGGATCAAAATCCTGGAACTCCATCCCTAACAGCACTGTGGGTGTACCTACACCATACGGACTGCTGTGGTTCAAGAAGACAGCTCATCACCACCTTCTCAAGGGCAATTGGGGACAGGCAATAAATGCTGGCCCAGCCAGCGATGTCCACATCCCGTAAATGGGGAAAAAAATTGCAGAGCAGAGATTACCGAGTTCTTAGGGGAACGGTTATTCAGAGGGTTAAAGACATCTTTATATGAGGATGTGAGTCAAAATTCAATCTGTTTCTGTTGCCACCACCTACTCAAATGCTCAGTCACTCAATTCATGTTAGACTCTCGACAACAACTTGTATTTATACAGCAACTTTAATGTAGAAAAATATTCCAACGGTCTTCACAGAAGAGGGAGGAAAACCATGAATTGAACCAAGGAAAGAGATATTAGCAGGGAATGGGGGGGATCAAAAGCTTGATTAAAGAGCGGGGGTTAAGGAGGATCTCAAAGGAGGAGAAGCTGGCAGAGGGTTTAGGGAGGGAATTTTGGAAGGACCTGGACAACTGAAGCCATGTCTGCCTTTAGTGAGGCCTTCCCCACACCCACCTTAAACCAGCTTATATTTCACCCCTCTCCTAACTTTACTCAGTTCTGCGGAAGGGTCATGAGGACTCGAAACATCAACTCTTTTCTTCTCCGCCGATGCTGCCAGACCTGCTGAGTTTTTCCAGGTAATTCTATTTTTGTTTTGGATTTCCAGCATCCGCAGTAGTTTTTTGTTTTTATCTCTTTGATAGCACCTTCCAAACCTATGACCTTTACCACTTAGAAGAATAAGGACAGCAGATGCATGGGAAAGCTGCCACCTGCAAGATCCCCCTCCAAGCCACACACCATCCTGACTTGGAGTGATATCACCATTCATCCACTGTTGCTGGGTCAAAAACCTGCAACACGGTGAGTGTACCTACATCACATGGACTGCAGCAGTTCAAGAAGCTCAAGGGCAATTAGGGATGGGCAACAAATGCTGGTCTAGCCAGTGACACTGACAGCCCAGGAACAAATACAAAGAAGAGAGAGTGGGGAGATGCATAAGGTGTCAGATGATGAAGAACGGAAATTTCAGAAAGGTGTAGTAAAAACAGAGGAGCTTCAGTGATTAAGAGGGGTAAAGACATGGAGGGATTTTAAGTTTGATGTAGTGACTTTGATGAACGGACCACAGGAGTCTCAGGTACAGGTCACGATCGTTTATTCAAGCAATTGCAAGGAGAACACCATCTCAATACAGCTTGAGACAGTACTCTGCTAAATTACAAATGTTCAACATATTTATACATTATTGGTCACGTACAAGAACAGTTTCCAGATTCCGATCTCATCAACATATAGATTTACATTAAACAGACATCTCGTAACAGGTACATGCATCGTATGTCCCTATTTTTTTCACCCAGGTAGAGACCTTCCCTCCTATCTAAGCTTGGACCATCTGTTCTTCCCCTATCTGTTGAAGAGCACACTTAATCTTAGTTGTTATTGCCAATGCTCTGACTGCAGTCCGGCTCCCAAGGCCTTTCTGTTGTTTGCAGGCCCTAAGGATGTGCAAGGTTCATCTGGTAACCTTTAGCTGTCAATGTGCTTGGTAGCCCTGGTCGGTCACCTGGAGATTTTAAGTAATTCATTCCTTTTCAATAAATTCTTCCTTACCATAAATTCTTACTTCCTTCCTTCCCCCTAACAGTCCCCCCTTTTGGCCTTTGGCTTAGCCCAAGGTAGCCAACTACAGTGGTGTTGTCCATTTCCCGCGCCCCTCCCCATCTTTACGTACCTTCACCCATTTATACTGGCCAGGTATCCAGTTTTGGCACGTAAAGGGTACGGGTACTGGTCAAACCATCTGTATCACCTGGTCCTTCAATCTGAACCTCTGGTTTACCAGATTCCTGCTCTACCTACTAAAGCTCCCCCAACACCACCTTTTTTGTGACCTCCGGGTGCGGTATATCAAGTACGTTAGATACATAATCAATATTAACTGTAGTATGACTAGGGCATGGGAGATAATCTGAATCCAGGGGTGTATCTGAATGCTCGAGCCCCAGTTCCACAGATCCTCCCACCAGTTGGAAGCATCTATTTGTTCAATATCCATCTTTAAGACTCTAACCTGTTGCTGCAGTTTATAGTAAGTTCTGTATATCTGCTGAGCCTGTCTTCGAATCGCAGTGAGATGCTCTGGTAATAGGGGAATTTCATTGGAGAGCTGGTTCAGATACTGTGTCAGGTTATCCTTAAGGCTTTCCTTGACCTGAATAGTAGTCATTCCTCTCTTGTACATTTCAACCAGTTCCACTTTCCCCACCCTTGCTGGCGCCTGTGGGTGTAGGCACACTGAATGATTGTGGATGGGGCATATCCGGTTGTTCCCGTACTGGATTCTTTCCTGCCAGGTGGTGATACAATATCTCCCATTCCCTGCTTATGCAACATGGGTCGGTTCTTTTGCAGCCCATATAGTTTCCATTGTACAGTTTGCTGCTGCTTTAAATCCACTTAGCCTCATCTGTCTCATATATCGGATGTGCTCGTACTACTGCAGTGGCTTCTATCCTACACTCTTCTAATGTGGTACTAACTATATTCCCTTCTTTGTCTACTGCATATGGTGGAATGTCATGATACCTAATATAGTAATTCTCCCGTATAACCCCAATATTTTCTACTCTATATAATGTCCTGCCGGGTGTTGACATAGGTATGACAGGTATCACTAAGACAATGCCTATTAGCATATTACTATTCACTATGCATTCAACATTCATTTTATATACGCGTGTTAAACCTCTGACCTGGCAACTGGTCAAGTCATGATCCTTGTGTTGTGAAAGATTAACTAAATGCTCATTAGTTACCCATAAAGGAACTACCCCTTCATTAATCTGTCTTAAATTCTCTCGGGCTTGTTCCAGTGCCCAGGATCTATAGGTGCTGCAAACATCATTTCTGCTCGCTTCATCTGAAATATTTTTCCCTATTTCAATCAGTTTGTTGATAGTCCCCGCATGACTTTCGAGCACAGTAGCCAGGCTTTGGATTAACCGTGTCATGTCCTGATCTGTATTTAACTGGATGTTATGAATTCCCTGTCCCCGCTCTAGAATCTCCTTAAGCTTAAAGCTCAGGGTGCGGACCTTCTGATCAACAGTTGCTAGGTCGATAGAATTAACTATTGATGTCCCTGTATTGAATATCGTGGCAGCGTCATTTATCAGGCTGCACTTAACGCGGTTCCCTCCCAAGCCTGGTCACATCTCGCCGTTGAACTGAGATGCTTCAGTCACCAGCTGGCCCATTCGAGCCGTATATAGTGCTCGAATATGGGTTGAGCACCACTGGGGCGGGGCAATTCCGGATATGTTCAAGACTACGGGTACCAGCTCGAGGTGTACATTATCCATACAAAACTTCTGATTAACCAGTAGCAAACCATTCGTCGGTCCTGGATGCATAGTCGGACAAGGTGGGTCAGTCAGTGTGGTTTGAGGGGCTTCAATTATCTCTACTCGGACTGTGGAAGTAGATGTGGAAGGTGGCTGGATAGTGGCGGACATCCCACGCCCGATCTGATGCAATACCTTACTACAATTCGAAAGCGCTTGTTCTCCTACTGTTACATTTATCATTCCCCGTTGCGTGTCGCATTCGGCCCTGTCCGTGCTGTACCAAAGTTCCTCCTGCAGTGCGGGATGAGTTGTGATGATCCCCGACCTTGTTGCCAGTACTGATATGCCCACGACCAGGATCGTAGATCTGTGGAGACATTAACATCGGCTCCCGTTCTCTGGGTTACCGCTTGGTCAATTGTCATGTATCTTTAACTGTGTGCAATGCCTCCATTTACTTCCCGTTCTCATATCTACAAGTGCGCATGTATCACCTGTCATAATTACCTCGTATGGTCCATGCCTGTTCGCCCCAGGCTCACCTTGACCATCACCTTTTTCCCCACTTGGTCCATTGTTGCTATTTGGATTTGTCTGTTTCCATATCCTTAACCACCTGTCGGTCTCTGACTTCCTTCCTTAACTCATGCAATTGCTTACTTATTTCCCTCGCAGTCTTGCATCCTTCCTTTTAGTGGTCCTACATCTCCCACTCCTACTATGATTCCCTCGGGTAACTGCATTGCTCTCCTTGTCATTATTTCAAATGGGGTGAACCTGGTGGTCCTGCTTGGGGTAGCCCCTAAGGCGCATTAGAATATTGGGCTATTCCCTGTCTCTTGAATTGCTTTTGTTACTGATGTTTTTTTTTGAGTTCAGTTCATCCTTTTCACCATCCCCGAGCTCTGTGGCTGGTAGGGAACGTGGAATTTCTGTTTAAATTTAAATTTATATATTTCTTTAATGACTCTTCCTGTGAAATGAGTTCCCTGATCTGAATCCATCTGGATAGGGTCCCTCCACTCCTTCCAGTCTGCTGTGTCCTGCTGCTGTCCCACATCGGACCTCAATTCCTTAAACTGCCGACACAACTCTACAATGCACCTTCTTATCCTATCTTTCAATGGCTCAGTATCTTCATTTCCAGTGACGGTTCTCTCTGGGAGCCGCTTAACTCTGTCATCATAGTGTTAATCCTGTGGTCTTACTTTTTGTAGCTCGCAGGCACATTAATATAGTCAGTAATACATCTATTTAGCCTTTTTCCAGCTTTCCCTTTATCTATATCCATCTTGTGGTAAATTGTTGTTAAGTATTATTTCTCCTTACATTTCAATTCCTGAACTACAGATTCCACATAGTTTTACATCTAAGTTTTTTTTTCCCTCACCATGATCATCCTAAGATTCTCTTGATGTCAATTTCTCTATTGTCTTGATCGTTTATAATGTTTCCTTGCTCTTTCAGCCGTATTAACTATTCCGTATCAGCGAGGATCTCTGTCTCTAGATCTTTGCTTATCTCCCCCTGTGCGTTTCCAATGTCTCAGTTGATGGCCAGATTATCAAATTCACTTCCTTTAAAACAGTTTGTATATGGTGTCCTCTTCCCCTAACTCTTTCTCCTACTTGCCTCATACCATTTTACACATGCAACAGCTACCATCTTATCTTGTTCAGGTTGCCTGGAGAGACTTTAAAATAAATAAAATATTCTCATAACATTTTTAAAAACAAATCAGGCATTGACATGTTCCTGATCTTCTTCTCAAACAACATTTTATTGTCTCAAAAGTAACCCACTAAATTGAGTCTGACCCGTTACTTTTAGAATTATCCCAGATTCACTAACTCGGCCAAAAATTGGATTTCTGCCAAACTTTGTCAAGGTCTTGAGCTTAGCTTCATATTTTGGGAACAGACTTACAAATACAAAAGCTTGCAGTATTTGAATTAGTGCCAATTGTTGTCAAACCTTTTAAAATGAAAATTCCCTTTTGAGAAATTATCAGGAACCAAACCTCAAATTTTAAACTTTTTTAAAAATGTAATTTACGCTATCAAAATTAAAACTACCTCTTTCTTATGTGTACTGATTTGTATCCAAGTTATAATTCCAGTATGTTTATCGACACATTCTCTACCTTAGATAGCATCCTAGTGTTTCAAAAGTAACCTGTTAAATTACACTGCACTTTACATCTCAAGATTGTCCCAAATTCAAATAACAGTGCTGTTGGAATGCAGATTTCTTTTCATATTTAATTCATCTCTTCAAAAGAAACCCCTTTTTATCCATTGGAATCGCCTAGACCATGTGTTTATACCTTTTGGTTTTCCTGGAATCCCTTGAACTTCAGGTAATTTTTCCCCTCAGAATTTTAGAAAACTAACTCGTCTGAGTTAATGTAACTCGTATGTATCAATCCCAATCAGCTTGGAAGCTGGTGATACTAGTCTGCAAGGGGGTGGTACAAAGGTTGGTTCATCTAACCCTGTTTCACGACTTAAAATTCTCATATTCAAAACAAAACTTCAAATAGCAGTGGGGGAAATAAAGGGATCTTGAAGGCTCCACCTATAGGGACCATCAAACTGAAGAAAGCTCACATTTTCCCAGCTCCTGCCTGTTAGTGCTTATTAACTCCCTAGGGGTACCCCCTTTTCTCTCTCTCTCTCTCTCTCTCTCTCTCCCTCTTCAGCACAAGCAGTTATTGTAACTTAGATCAATTCATTTTTTTAAGTTACAGAAAATTCAGTAGTAGACCTTTCGAGTCCCAATCATCCTTCCACATTTTCAGGAAAATCTCGTCATCCCTCATGGGACATTATACTTCCCCAATTCGTCTCTCCCTCCCCCAAGGCTTCCTTTGACTGCCCTCTCAAACTCCCTGTGCAGGACTGTCGCCTTCTCCCGATCTGGGACGTCCCCAGGTTTCGCCCAGTCTCCACTCCCTGACTGCAGGGGTAATCTTCTCCAGATATCCCCTGGGTATTTTAGCCTTCGCCAGTATGTGGGTATCAAGGGGGTGCATTGCATGGAAATCTTGCATTTCCCGCAGTTTGGTCCAAAGATCTGGGTAGTTATGCCAGGTTTTAAGTCTCAGCAGTTCTTTAAGCAAAACCTGTTTCTCCCCCCGGGCTGAATAGTAAGTGCTTAACTTTCTCCGTAATCCTCCCAATCTCTTTATCCTCCCCCTATTCCTCAGCCCCCCTTTCTCCCTTCAGTTTTTAATTCACCTTTCCTGACTTTACTTTTCCTAACAGTTACTGCCATAAGGGCCATGGGATTCAATGGGCACAGTGGGGGCGGTTGGTTGGTATGAGGGTGGAACTGCCTCAGCTCCTTCATAGGTTTCTCCCTCGGAGCTTTCCCCCTCTTGATCAGTGTCACTGCTGCTGCTGCCGCTGCCGCCACTGCTCTGATCTGTCCTGGATCTGACTTTGTCTCTCTCTCTCTAATTGACTGGAACTTAGTAATAACCCGTCTGCACAACTGCAGGTACAAGATAATAATAACCATCACCCCTTTCTTTTCCTTATACTTTTTCTGCTCTATCCAACACTGTTTTTGTTCTCCGGGGGTTCCCTGTGGATTCCACCCCTCCTTCTGCATTTTTGTGATTATTTTTGACTGCTGTTCCGCTATGAACCTGGTAATGGAGTCCGCGCTTCCCCAGTCGAGTTCCATAGCGCTGTTCTGTTTCCCTGACGGCATTCTGTTCCTATTTTCCATCTATCTCTGCGCGGTACGTTCGCACGGTCCTAACAACTTAATTATCTGAGGTATGATAGGAAGTAGTAATAAGCCCAGAGAACCATGGATAACCAGAGATATTCAGGTTACGATGAGAAAAAAAAGAGAGGTTTTTAGCAGGTACAAGAGAAGCAAATCAGCAGAGGCATTAGTGGAGTACAGAAAGTGCAGGGTGGAGCTTAAGAAAGCAATTAGGAGAGCAAAGAGGGGATATGAGAAAGCTCTGGCTGGTAAAAGTAGGGAAAATCCCAAGATATTCTATAAGTATATCAATGGGAAGAGGATAACCAGGGAAAGAGTAGGGACCATAAGGGACCAAGGGGACAATCTATGGATGGAGTCAGAGGACATCGGTACAGTGTTGAATGCATACTTCACATCCGTCTTCACCCAAGAGAATGAGGATGAAGGTATCGAACTCGGGGAGAGAGACTGCGAGGTTCTTAAGCAAATTGATATAGGGAGTGACAAGGTATTGGAGGCGTTGGCAGGCTTAAAAGTGGACAAATCTCCAGTTCTGGATGATTTGTGTCCCAGGCTGCTGAGGGAGGCAAGGGAGGAGATCGCAGGGGTTCTGACCCAAATTTTTAATTCCTCTCTGGCCACGGGGGAGGTGCCAGAGGACTAGAGAACAGCTAATGTGGTTCTGCTATTTAAGAAGGGTTCTAGAGATAAGCCAGGGAACTACAGGCCAGTGAGTCTCACGTCGGTGATAGGGAAACTATTGCAGAAATTTCTGAAGGAGAGTATCTATCTCCACTTGGAGAGGCAAGGTTTGATCAGGGATAGTTAGCATGGCTTTGTCAGAGGGAGGTCATGCCTAACAAATTTGATTTAATTTTTTGAGGAGGTGACCAGGTGTGTAAATGAGAGTAGTATAGTTGATGTAGTTTATATGGATTTCAGCAAAGCCTTTGACAAGGTCCCACATGGGAGACTTATAAAGAAGGCAAAAGCACATGGGATATAGGGTAATTTGATAAGGTGGATTCAAAATTGGCTTAGTTGTAGGAGACAGAGGGTGATGACAGAAGGATGCTTTAGTGACTGGAAGCCAGTGTCCAGTGGCATACCACAGGGATCTGTACTGGGTCCCCTATTATTTGTCATTTGTATAAACGACATAGATGACTATGTGGGGGTTAGGATTAGTAAGTTTGCGGATGACACAAAGATTAGCCGGGTGGTTAACAGTGAGGTTGAGTGTCTTGGGCTACAGGAAGATATAGACGGGATGGTCAAATGGGCAGATAAGTGGCAGATGGAATTTAACCCTGTAACGTGTGAGGTGATACACAATGGGACATATGGGACACTTGCCTTTATTAATCGAGGCATAGATTACAAAAGTAGGGAGGTCATGTTGGAGTTGTATAGAACCTTGGTGAGGCCACAGCTGGAGTACTGTGTGCAGTTCTGGTCACCACATTATAGAAAGGATGTGATTGCACTGGAGGGGGTGCAGAGGAGATTCACCAGGATGTTCCCTGGGATGAAACATTTAAGTTATGAAGAGAGGTTGGATAGACTTGGGTTGTTTTTGTTGGAGCAGAGAAGACTGAGGGGCGACCTGATCGAGGTGTACAAGATTATGAGGGGCATGGACAGGGTGGATAGGGAGCAGCTGTTCCCCTTAGTTAAAGGGTCAGTCACAAGGGGGCATAAGTTCAAGGTGAGGGGCAGGA
The DNA here is from genome assembly GCF_964194155.1 of Cetorhinus maximus. Taxonomy (NCBI): domain Eukaryota; kingdom Metazoa; phylum Chordata; class Chondrichthyes; order Lamniformes; family Cetorhinidae; genus Cetorhinus; species Cetorhinus maximus. The sequence continues at coordinate 41,058,324 of NC_135903.1, read as the reverse complement.
GGTTTAGGGGGGATGTGAGGAAAAACATTTTTACCCAGAGGGTGGTGACGGTCTGGAATGTGCTGCCTGGGAGGGTGGTGGAGGCGGGTTGCCTCATATCCTTTAAAAAGTACCTGGATGAGCACTTGGCGCGTCATTACATTCAAGGCTATGGGCCAAGTGCTGGTAAATGGGATTAGGTAGGTAGGTCAGGTGTTTCTCACGTGTCGGTGCAGACTCGATGGGCCGAAGGGCCTCTTCTGCACTGTGTGATTCTGTGTGATTCTGTGATTCTGTGATGTGTGGTTTCACTGGGACCTGGCCTCCCTGTGCGGCTTTGGCTAAGGTTATATTTCAAACCGTAACCCGCCAGCACGGCTCTGCCTCCTCTCTCTGGTAATGGTCTGGCCCTCCCTGCGCGGCTTTGGCACCGCTAACCCTCGTGCACGGCTCCGCCTCTTACCCCTGGTGCCTCCTATCTCCTGTCCTGAGTCCTCCTCCTGATTCTTTGATAGTTGACCAGACCGTTCTAGGGTAGGCTTGCTGCACTAACTACACGTGGTGAATAAATATACTCACCCGCTTTGCAGAGCTGTCCCGAGGATCCGATCCAAGTATCCTGCTGACTATGCCAAATTGATGTAGTGACTTTGATGAACGGACCACAGGAGTCTCAGGTACAGGTTACGATCGTTTATTCGAGCAATTGCAAGGAGAACACCATCTCAATATAGCTTGAGACAGTATTCTGCTAAATTTCAAATGTTCAACATATTTATACATTATTGGTCACGTACAAGAACAGTTTCCAGATTCCGATCTCATCAACATATAGATTTACATTAAACAGACATCTCGTAACAGGTGCATGCATTGTATGTCCCTATTTTTTTCACCCAGGTAGAGACCTTCCCTCCTATCTAAGCTGGGACCATCTGTTCTTCCCCTATCTGTTGAAGAGCACACTTAATCTTAGTTGTTATTGCCAATGCTCTGACTGCAGTCCGGCTCCCAAGACCTCTCTGTTGTTTGCAGGCCCTAAGGATGTGCAAGGTTCATCTGGCAACCTTTAACTGCCAATGTGCTTGGTAGCCCTGGTCACCTGGAGATTTTAAGTAATTTATTCCTTTTCAATAAATTCTCCCTTACCATAAATTCTTACTTACTTCCTTCCCCCTAACAGTTAAAAATAATAAATTTGCACTGTTGGACAACTAACAAGCAATGTATTCACTGAGAACAGGAGTGATGAACAATCAGGACTTGGTGTAGACTAGAGTTTATTCAGCAGAGTTTTAGGTAAATTGCAATTATGGAGGCCAATCAGGAGAGTCTTGGTATAATCAGGTGTGATGGTGAAAAATCAATGGATAAGCAGGATTTGTATGAATTTAAACATGGAGTAGGGATGGGCGGAGAACACTGAGGTACATTAGTGCAGTATTTGTGTTACTGGACTAGTAATCCAGAAACCTGGACTAATAATCCACAGAATACATGTTCAAATCCCACTTTAGCAGTTTGAGTTATTTGAACTCAGAAGAGAAATCTGGAAATAAGTGGCCATGAAACTGTTAGATTTCTGCAAATTAACAATTCATGCACTTTAGGGATGGAACCCTGCCATCCTTGATAGTTTTTTGTAAATATTATTCCAGTCCGATACCAATTTGGTTCCATCTTAATTGAGGTGTCTGAGTTGGTCACTCAGATGTAATATAATGCTGCACAGGACTGGAGGAGTTGAAGAAACCTCACCACCACCTTCTCAGAGCAGTGAGGGATGGACAATGTGTGTCAGCCTTGCCAATGAAATCGCAATGAATGAACTGAGGTGAATCATTCTCAATTAAACCACTGATCAATTCTGTCTGTATTGTCCAAAGAGTCCATCAGAGAAGAGTTGATCACCTTGATTCATTGGTATCACTCTCACCTCTGACTCAGAAGGATGTTGGGACTTGCGCACAAAATTTGGGCTGTCGCTCAATAATAGAGTGCTGCACTGTCAGAGGTGCCATCTTTTGAATGGGATATTAAACCAAGGCCCCATGTACCCTCTTAGGTTGACATATTTAAAAAGGAACTGGAGAGTTCTCCCCAGTTTCCTGAATCAATATTTATCCCTCAAATAACATCACTAAAACAGCTACTCGAGCCATTATTCCAATGGTGTTTGGGGGAGCCTTGTCAACCATGGTTCAGGAGCCAGGTGGGCAGTACCCTTGCCCTGGAATCAGAAGATTGTGTGTCCAAGTCCCATTTGAGGGGTTGAACATGAAAAATCTATGCTGACAGTCCAGTAAGTGCTGCACTGTCAGAGATGCTCTCTTTTGGTTGAAAGATTAAACTGAAGCCCCATCAGCTGGAGCAAAAAGATCCCATGACACTATTTCAAAGGAGAACGCGGGAGTTACCCCTGGTGTCCTGGCCAATGTTGATCCTTTAATCAACATCACAAAACAGACTGGTTGGTCATTTCTGTTTATGGGAGCTTCCTGTGCGCAGTTTGGCTGTTGGGTTCCCCACATGACACATGGTGACTACACTTCAAAAGTATTGCTGGAAAAAGACATTTTGTTGAAGCTTTTCGTCTTAAGGCCTTGCAATGCTGCAAGACATTCGCGTTGCATGTGAAAATCAGACAGGTCATTGGGAATCCCGCAATATGTGTGTGCCAGATCAGCTAGGCGCATTTTTAAGGATTCAGCATCTTGAGTGGACGCTGGTTTGTGGTGGGATAATTGGGAGTAGAGGAGTTCGAGCTCAGCAAATACCTCTTCCCGTTTGATATGGGATGAAGGCACACTAAAATTAAAACCATGCACAAGAACAAAGTCCTCACTTTCTGAGAGTACATGGTCAGAGAGATTTGTTACATGTTTAGTGGTGTTGTTAATTGCGTTGCCAAACCGCATCCGCTTAAGTGAGTTTATGGTGCGGGCATGTTTTAAACAGGCACCATTTATGATGCGATCATCTGTTGAAGCAACATAGCGGCATACATGGGTCAAATTAAAAAATGAAAGAAATTTGTGCAGCTCAGTCCAATCGCAATGTAGGGCATGGCGCAAATTAGTAACCCTGTTACCAATCTGCTGAATCTCATTTCACATAAACGCTCACTCGCTCGTGCGACAGTGTCTCACTTTAGCATTATCGATATGTTTGGAAATGAAAACTGGCACAACCCTGGGTTTGAAACAGACTTGGTGAAATTCGATAGGTAGCTTACCTGTTCTTAACTTACCTGTAAGTCAAACTATGTTGTTGATATCCCAAATTTGGTCTTTCTTGCGCCTCTTGTCTCAGGTATACGAGTAGGCATTTGGTAGTACAGAACTTGAGTAAAATTACGCTGAGAACCAATTTAAGATTGTCAGTCGGACTCGCAGTCTGGTGCATTTGTGTGTACTGGAAGCTGCATATATTAATCCACAGGGCCCTGTTCTTTGAAAGAACAAGTACACACATTGCGCCTGTTTCAGCTAAACAAAATAAACGACAGCCATAGTGAATGGTTCATTCCTCAGGGCAATGCTTTGACCAATCAGAATCAAGCTGCCTTTTTTAAATTTTCAAACAATGCTTGGCAATTAACTGTCAGTCATCATTAACGGTGCAATTTCCATGGCAACGCCTCTACCAATCAGTGTCTACTTGCCAGCCAATCAGCACTCTCCTCTCATACAGAAGGAAGTTGTTGTTTCCTCTGATATCCCCCAGGAATTCTTGCGATTGTCCTGATGAGTGCAAGACGAAAAGCTTTGACAAAATGTATTTTTTCAACAATACTCAAGTTCTGTACTACCAAACGAGTACTTCAAAAGTACTTCATTGACTGTGAAGGTGCTTTGGCATGTTTGAAAGGTGCTATATAAATACAAGTTTTTATTTTATGAACGATAGCACAATCAGTAAAGGGAACAATACCCCTGATAATAATAGTCAATAAGTCGTTGGTGAAGATGAGGGAAAGGAGGACATTTAATAGATCCTTGCAACCATCCAATTTCACAAATGGAAAAGCACTAATCATTTATCATAGTCTAAAGTCTGAATCATTTTAAGTTATTACTTGAGGGATAAAATACTGCAGCCTACTTTCCAATTCTGTGGCACATAGCAGGACAGTGCACCTGAACTACACTGTGCTTGTCTCAGCCGAGCTGCAGCCATTAACAGGGCCTGGGTGCATTTCCAGCACAAAGCAATGGTAGGATCTTATGTTAAAAGGGGAGGAAGGTTGTGCTCAGCCAGAGGGCTGAGAAGCCTGGAGAACAGCTAGTGCATCTCACATGGCCTACTGCATCACCCCCACCCCTCAGAAACTTTGATCTGGCAGGAGGCAGGATGGGGGGCAGGGGAGGGATGTGGGGTGAGTGGAGATATGGAGGTGGGAACAATTGGGGGAGTGACAGGGCTGGCTTCTTGGGACATCCCTTTGTCTGGGTATCCACATGTGCATGAGTAGAGGACAGAGACAGGAGAGCCCTGGATCACTCCCATCTGCCTCATTACCACATGAACAATTAGAATGTGTCTATTCCTCTCCTCCTTAACATCACCAGGGAAGCCCCGAAGTCCAGGCAACACCACCACTAATTTTTCCAATCTTATTAACTGGTGAACAGGTATCCTTGAGGCCAAAGGTCAGGAGTATCTACCCTGTGAACTTTGACCAGTATAATCCTGTCTAAGTGGGATTTTATTGATGACCAGAGCCTTTTATTTAAAGTCCTATTTCCACGCAATGAGAACAAGGGGAGTATCTGTGGTTTGGAACTTTGCTGCCCAGAATGCAAAAACATCCAACACTCTGCTCTCCAGAGGAAGAACCCAACAATCTGAGGCTGCAGGCCCAGGAAACAGGGTCTTCTGCAGGACCTCCACTCCCCACTCTCACATCCCATTTGCTTTTATTCATTCACAGATGTGGGCGTCGCTGGTTCAGCCAGCAATTATTGCCCATCCCTAATTGCCCTTGAGAAGGTGGTGGTGTGTCATCTTCTTGAACCGCTGCAGCCCATGTGGTGTAGGTACACCCACAGTGCTGTTAGAGAGGTAGTTCCAGGATTTTGACTCAGTGACAGTGAATGAACGGTGATAATTTCCAAGTCAGGATGGTGTGTGGCTTGGAGGGGAACTTGCACGTGGTGGTCATAGAGTCATAGAGGTCTGCAGCACAGAAAAAGGCCCTTCAGCCCATCGAGTCTGCGCTGGTAAAACAAGTACCTAACTATCCTAATCCCATTTTCCAGCACTAAGTCCATAGCCTTGTATGCCATGGCATTGCAAGTGCACATCCAAATACTTCTTAAATGTTATGAGGGTTTCTGCCTCTACCATCCTTTCAGGCAGTGAGTTCCAGATTTCCACCACCTTCTGGGTGAAAAAATTCTTCCTCACATCCCCTCTAAACCTCCTGCCCCTTACCTTAAACCTATGCCCCATGGTTATTGATCCCTCCACCAAGGGGAAAAGTTCCTTCCTGTCTACCCTATCTATGCCATTTATAATTTTATACACCTCAATCATGTCCTCCCTCAATCTCCTCTGCTCCAAGGAAAATAACCCCAGTCTATGCAATCTCTCCTCATAACTAAAACTCTCCAGCCCAGGCAACATCTTGGTAAATCTCCTCTACACTCTCTCTAGTGCAATCATAAGACCATAAGACATAGGAGCAGAAATTAGGCCATTTGGCCCATCGAGTCTGCTCCGCCATTCAATCATGGCTGATAAGTTTCTCAACCCCATTCTCCCACCTTCTCCCCGAAACTTTTGATCCCCTTACCAATCAAGAACCTATCTCGGTCTTAAATACACTCAATGACCTGGCCTCCACAGCCTTCTGTGGCAATGAATTCCATAGATTCACCACTCTCTGGCTAAAGAGGTTTCTCCTCATCTCTGTTCTAAAAGGTCTTCCCTTTACTCTGAGGCTGTGCCCTCGGGTCCTAGTCTCTCCTACTAATGGAAACATCTTCCCCACGTCCACTCTATCCTGGCCTTTCAGTATTCTGTAAGTTTCAATCAGATCCCCCCTCATCCTTCTAAACTCCATCGAGTATAGACCCAGAGTCCTCAAACGTTCCTCATATGTTAAGCCTTTCATTCCTGGGATCGTTCTCGTGAACCTCCTCTGAACCCTCTCCAGGGCCAGCACATCCTTCCTGAGATACGGAGCCCAAAATTGCTCACAATATTCTAAATGTGGTCTGACCAGAGCCTTATAAAGCCTCAGCAGCACATCCCTGCTTTTATATTCTAGTCCTCTCGAAATAAATCCCAACATTGCATTGCCTTACTAACTACTGACTTAACCTGCAAGTTAACCTTAAGAGAATCCTGGACTAGGACTCCCAAGTCCCTTTGCTTTCCAGATTTCTGAATTCTCTCCCCATTTAGAAAATAGTCTATGTCTCTATTCTTCCTACCAAAATGCATATCCTCATATCCTTCTTATAATGCGGATTCCAGAACTGCACGCAATACTCTATCTGTGGCCTAACCAGCATTTTATACAGTTCCAGCATAACCCCCCTGCTCTTATATTCTATGCCTCAGCTAATAAAGGCAAGTATCCCATATGCCTTCTTAACCACCTTACCTACCTGTCCCGCTACCTTAAGGGACCGGTGGACATGCACCCCAAAGTTCCTCTGATCCTCGGTACTTCCCAGGGTCCTACCATTCATCGTGTATTCCCGTGCCTTGTTTGTCCTGCCCAAGTGCATCACCTCACACTTATGCAGATTAAATTCCATTTACCACTGATCAGCCCATCTGACCAGAATGTCTATATCTTCCTGTGATCTAAGGCTATCCTCCTCACTATTTACCACCCCACCAATTTTCGTGCCATCCGTGAACTCACTGATCAACCCGCCTACATTCAAGTCTAAATCGTTTATATATACCACAAACAGCAAGGGACCCAACACCGATCCCTGTGGAACCCCACTGGACACAGGCATCCAGTCACAAAAACACCCCTCGACCATCACCCTCTGCTTCCTGCCACTCAGCCAATTTTGGATCCAATTTGCCAAATTGCCTTGGATCCCATGGGCTCTTACCTTTATTATCAGCCTCCCATGTGGGACCTTATCAAAAGCCTTGCTGAAGTCCAAGTAGACTATGTCAAATGCATTGCCCACATTTATACACCTGGTCGCCTCTTCAAAAAATTCAATCAAGTTGGTCAGACATGACCTCCCCTTAAAAAAACCATGCTGACTGTCCTTGATTAATCCCTGCCTCTCCAAGTGTAGTTCCCCGGTTTATCCTTTCCTCCCTTCTTGAATAACGGTACCACATTGGCTGTCCTCCAGTCCTCTGGCACCTCTTCTGTGCCCAGAGAGGTATTGAAAATTATTTCCAGTGCCCCTGCTATCTCCTCCCTTGTCTCACTCGATAGCCTGGGATACATTTCCTCTGGGCCTAGAAATTTATCTACTTTTAAACCTGCCAGATCACTTAGAAGCTCCGCCCTTTCTATGCTAATTTCTTTAATTATATCACAGTCCTTCTGTCTGATTTCCATACCCATGTCATCCCTCTCACTTGTGAACACTGACACAAAGTATTCATTAGAACCCTACCTACGTCTTCTGGCTCCACACACAAATTACTGCTATGATCCGTAATGGGCCCTACTCATTGCCTAATTATCCTCTTACTCTTAATGTACTTGTAAAATAACTTTGGATTTTCCTTTATTTTACCTGCCAATGTTTTTTCATACCCCTTTTTGCTCTCCTAATTTCCTTTTTAAACTCCCCCCTACACATTCTATACTCCTCTAGGGCTTCCGCTGTTTTGAGCCCTCGGTATCTGCCTCCCTTTTTCTCTTTATCCAATCCTGTATATCCCTCGACTTTGAGGGTTCCCTGGATTTGTTGGTCCCATCCTTTATCTTTACTGGAATTTGTTGGCCCTGTACTCTCCCTGTTTCCTTCTCGAATGAGTCCCACTGCTCTGATGCAGATTTACCTAAAAATAGCTGCTCCCAGTCCACTCTGGCCAAATCATATCTGATCTTATTAAAATCAGCCTTCCCCCAATTTAGAACTCTGATTTCTGGCCCATCCTTGTCCTTTTCCATAACAACCTTGAACCTAACGGAGTTATGATCACTATCTGCAAAATGCTCCCCCACTGATACCTCTACCACTTGCCTGGCTTCATTCCCTAAAATTAAATCCAGGACCATCCCCTCTCTTGTAGGACCTTCTATGCACTGGCTTAAAAAGCTCTCTTGGGTGCATTTTAAGAATTCTGCTCCCTCTAAACCTACCACACTATGACTAACCCAGTTAACGTTGGGGAAGTTGAAATCCCCCACTATTACTACCCTATTATTTTTACACTTCTCTGAAATTTGCCGACATATCTGCTTTTCTATTTCTCTCTGACTGTTTGGGGGCCTATAGTACACCCCCAGCAATGTGATTGCTCCTTTTTTGTTTTTACGTTCTACCCATATGGCTTCATTTGAGGAGCCTTCTAAGATGTCATCCCTCCTTACTGCTGTAATTGATTCCTTGATCAATATTGCGGTGCTCCCATGTATCTGGTGCCTTTGTCCTTCTAGGTTGTAGGCCACTCAGCTTTGGAAGGTGCTGTTGAAGGAGCCTTGGTGAGTTCCTGCAGTGCATCTTGTAGATGGTACACACTGCTGCCACTGTCCGTCGGTGGTAGAGGGAGTGAATGTTTGTGGATGAGGTGCCAATCAAGTGGGCTGCTTTGTCCTGGATGATGTTGAGCTTCTTCAGTGTTGTGGGAGCTGCACTCATCCAGGCAAGTGGGGAGTGTTCCATCACACTCCTGATTTGTGCCTTGTAGATGGTGGACAGGCTTTGGGGAGTCAGGAGGTGGGTTACTCGTTACATGATTCCTAGCCTCTGACCTGCTCTTGTAGCCACAGTGTTTATATGGCTGGTCCAGTTCAGTTTCTGGTCAATGGTAACCACCAGGATGTTGATAGTGGGGGATTCAGTGATCGTAATTGAACATCAAGTGGAGATGGTTGAATTCTCTCTTGTTGGAGATAGCAACTGACTGACACTTGTGTGGCGCGAATGCTGCTTACCATTGCCACTTATCAGCCCAAGCCTGAATGTTGCCCTGGTCTTGCTACATATGGACATGGGCTGCTTCAATATCTGAGGAGTCACGAATGGTGCTCAACACTGTGCAATCATCAGTGAACATCTCCACTCCTGACCTTATGATGGAGGGAAGCAGCTGAAGATGGTTTAGCCTAGGACACTACCCTGAGGAACTCCTGCAGTGATGTCCTGGGACTGAAATTTTTGACTTCCAACAACCACAGTCATCTTCCTATATGTTAGGTATGACTCCAACCAGCGGAGAGTTTTCCCCCTGATTCTCATTGACTCCAGTTTTGCTAGGGCTCCTTGATGCCACACTCTGTCAAATGCTGCCTTGATGTCAAGGGCAGTCACTCTCTCCTCACCTCCTGAGTTCAGCTCTTTTGTCCATGTTTGAACCAGGGCTGTGATGAGGTCAGGAGCTGAGTGGCCCTGGCGGAACCCAAACTGAGTGTCAGTGAGCAGGTTATTGCTAAGCAAGTGCCGCTTGATAGCACTGTTGATGACCCCTTCCATTACTTTACTGATGATCAAGAGGCTAATGGGGTGGTAATTGGCTGGGTTGGATTTGTCCTGCTTTTTGTGGACAGGACACACCTGGGATAATTTCCACATTTCCAGGTAGATGTCAGTGCTGTAGCTGTACTGGAACAGCTTGGCTAGGGGCACAGCAAGTTCTGGAGCAAAACCTTCAGTACTATTGCCGGAATATTGGACAGAATTTTTCCCAGATTTGCACTAAGTGCGGTAGCGGGTGGGCAAAATGGCGTCCTACCCACTGATGACGATGGCGGGTTTTCACGCTGTATTGTCCCAAACCCGCCTCATTATCTACGCATTCCCAGGAAACACGCCGTTTATTTGGCGAGCGGGCTCTCATTCACCCTCCCGCCATCACCCTACTGTTGCTACATGCCGGCCGCCATGTTTGAAAGGCAGCCGTCAGTAAAGCGCTCATCACCACCAGCTCACCACCAGTGCCCAGGAGACATGGCCAACAAAGGGAAAAAGACTGAAGCCTCCTGCTTCAACAATGGGTCCCTCAAGCCTGCTGGATGACATGGAGGCCCGCTGGGATGTCCTGTGCCCCCGCTCTAGCCGCAGGATGGGCAGCAATGTCACCAATCCAGCTTGGGAGGCGATGGCAGCGGTGGTCAGTGCGAATGCCCTTCAGAGGAGGACAGCCACCCAGTGCCGCAAGAAGATGAATGATCTCTTCCATTCCGCCAGGGTAAGTCACTCTTCATCACTCTCAACTCACACACTCACAAACCCATCACACATCCACAGGACCCTCACTCACTGTCAGTTCTAAGGACGTCACCATTTACTCTCTCACACTCACCACCATTGTCCTCATCCCGTCCATGCAACCACTCACCACCTGCACAGGCCAGGCACATGTATCATCTGACCCGGCAGGCATCATGATACACTCTCCCCATCTCTATCCATGCAGGACAAGCTGGTACACAATAGGAGGGAAAGTTCGCAGACTGGTAGAGGAATGCCGGAGTTCAATGTCCTTACGGAATTTGAGAACAGAGCCATTCAGCTGGCCGGCGATGACCGGGATCAGTCCTGTGGTAACAGTGAGATCAGCGCTGCCCTACCAAGTGAGGATTCCTCAAAGTGAGGATTAATATATATGGAGTCAGTACTGGCTGGTGCAATTTGCTGTGAATGCTATTTTCACAGATTAGGTCACATTGCACGTAGTGTGAAATTTGGCACTTTAGAGCAACAGTGGAATCGACACAATTCTTCACCTCTAGGCCTTACTTGAACCCACTCCAACTGATAAGTTTGCACTGATTGAGCATAGTTCCTACAAGATGTGACCCTAGGACATAAAACCACCCCAACTGATCAATTTACTAACATCCATCAGACAACCATACTGTGAGTGATGTGTCCTCTTTCTCAGGCCACTGCCATGCACTAATTATCTCTCCTTGCTTCCGCAGGCACATCACTCCAAGAGCCAGTGGACTCTGTGACCCAGGGCCTCCAAACCATTTCGTAAAGGACATCCGAAGGGGAACCAGAATGCACCTCCCTACAAGTTCCGGCACAGCGCTCACACCCACCTTCCACCAGCGCAGAGACACACACCTTGGTGGGATCTGGTTCTAGAATAGGCACAGGATCACGTACTGGTGAGCACAGTGCACAGTTTGACCCACAGCAAGCGGCAGCAGGGACTTCCCAGGTCCCAGCATTTGGAGGGCTGCTGAAGGCCAGGAACCTGTTGAGTCCAGGTCAGATGATGAGTCTCTGAACTCGGTCATGTCACAGTTGCTGGAGCTGCAAAGGCAAGCTCGGGAACATCAGGAAGGGATGTCCGCTGCACTCCTCAGATTGCAAGGCACAATGGACGAGTCCATCCATCTTCATACTGCAATGATAGCGCCGGCATTGCAACGCACTGAGATCAACACTGGCAGGATGGCGGCCGTCATGGAGATCTTGGTCCTGCATTGCTGCGTGGTCTTAACTCCATTGTTGATGACATAGTTGGCCTCCAACAGTGTGTATGTGAGAAGGGTGCCGGGCAGCTCAATCTCACTCCAGCTACCCCTTCACCTCACGGAGTCAGCCAGGGGCCCTCGGGCACCCATAGGGAGGAGAATCAGCAGGTGCACAACCTGGGGCCACCCACCCAGGTAACTCCGGGAGTGACCGGCCCATCCGAATCCCCTCTTCCCGTGACCTCCGCAGATCCAGCTCCACAGGCCGAGGAGGGTGTCACTGCCACACAGCAGGACCCCGAAAGCAGGCCGGGGCCCTCCAAGTCTCAGCCTTCCAGAGCCCGCCAAGATCATCACAGACAGGGTGTCACAGTCAGCAGGCTGCCTCCACCTCCGCTGTGGATATCCGGGGAGCACCAAGACGTAGCGGCAGAGTTAGGGTAGTAAAGTTGCACAGCCTGGGCATGGGTGTTAATCACTTGTACATACTTTTCACTATTGTCAGTAAACTCCTAACAATGTCTCCCTGCCTGTGGCTCTTTGTTCTGATGAGCAGTGTTCTTGTCACTTAGATGTGAAATCTTTCTGCGCAAGATAAAGGCAGGTGTCTCAGTCCGGAGCCTCTTCCCTGTGTCTGTGCAGCCTTCAGACCACAATGATGGTCCGGCCTCACACTCCCTGGACACATTACTGATGCCTGCACCTCGGCAGTGCTGGTCATTGCTGCCAGAATGTAGTGGGCAGGCGCCACAGAGTTCTCTCATTCTCTCTGTGATCTCAACACCTTTAAGGTGGGGCTGGCCCCCATCACACCAGCATCTGGGACCAGTGATGCTGTGCACCAGCTCCTGAAGGGCTGAGGTGCTGAAGACAGACACAGTATTGGATGCATCTAAGGTTTTATGGTTGCGTCTCTATGAATGGCCCTGATCACAGAGCGCAAGTGAGCTGCCCTCAGTCAGACAGGAGTCATTCTCAGAGACTGTGTGAAGATCTATGGAGTGTCCTTACTGCATGTGGTCATCATCCTCCTGCAATCGAGTGAGTATTAGGGCCTCCGCTGCATCTCCATAACAGGAGCATTCTCACAGAGGGTATTGGTGCTGCCTTAAGCCAGACTGGAATCAAATGTTCACAATTACGATGTGAGGATCTATGGGGACACCTCATTCATGTTGTCATCATCCTCCACAAATCTGCCAGCATTGAGGGCCTCCCAAGCATGGCTGCCTCTTCTAGCCAAAGCGAGAGCCTCATCCCCGTCATCGTCACCACCGAGGACACCCTCACCCTCATCCCCGCTGCCATCCCCCTCATCTGAGGAGACCTCCAGCTCCTCCATCTCCTCCTCAGCCAGCTCCTCTCCCCATTGCAGCACCAGGTTATAAAGGGCACACCAGACGACGATGATGCGTGACACCATCTGTGGACTATATTGCAGGGCATTGCCAGACCGGTCCAGGCACCAGAACTGTATCTTCAGTATCCCGATGGTCTGCTCCACCAAGTTGCGAACTGCTGCGTGAGCTTCATTATACCGTCACTCTGCTGCAGCCTGAGGCCGCCGCACAGGAGTCATCAGCCACGGCTTCTGCGAGTAGCCTTTGTCCTCAAGGAGGCAACCCTGCAGCCTCTGTGGGCCCTGGGAGACTGCAGGGATCTGTGACCGACTGAGGTTGTAGGTGTTGTGCACACTCCCTGGAAACCGGGTGCACATCTGCAGGTCACATACCAGCTGCACATTCAGTGAGTGGAAGCCCCTGTGGTTGATGAAGTTCACCGAGTGTAGCGACAGAGACCTGAACGCAACATCAGTGCAGTCAGTCGCACCCTGCACCTGTGGGAATCCTGAGATCAGGGCGAATCCAATGTGGCCCTTGTATCCTGGCTGTCCCAGTCTCGGGCGAAATGCACAAAGTTTATACAGGTGTCCGTAATGTGTGGCCACTCCCCTGGCCTACCCTGTCCCCCACCTCGAATGCTTATGCACAGGATCCAATGCCAGGGCAGCAGTTACCCCCGGACACCACTCCCCCTCCCACCGGCTACAGTCGCATCCGGGGCCCGGTTGGCACTTCATCCTGGCCCCCCGGCGCCCCTGAAGCCTGCAGAGCAACAGATGACCCTAGCGATCTGTGGGGAACGCTGCTGCTCTTCAGTACCTTCAGTACCCCCAAAGTGAAGGCCGCCAAGTGCATGTCACCTGTGTGCCACTGTGAAGCATGTCAACGTGCCTTCCCGCCAGTGTGGACCGATGATCCAGCGGGGTTCCAGAGCCTGGAGGGATGGCCTTTTAATGAGATGCTGATGTATTACAATGAGCTCCCCGCTGACCATTGGCGGGAAATGTGGCACACTGTCGGCGGGCTGAGTGGACAATCGTGACCTGCCTTCCCGCCGTCGTGAACCAGATCATGCCATATTGTCCACACCTGCCACCAATCATGCCCGCTGCCAGCGGGCACGGAAAATTCCACCCATTGTCAAGGCCCATAGCCTTTGGAGTATCCAGTGCCTTCAGCCATTACTTGATATCACATGGAGTGAATTGGTCTGGCTGAAGACTGGCATCTGTGGTGTTGGGGACCTCAGGAAGAGGCTGGATCGATCATCCACTTGCCACTTACAGATGAAGATGCTTGCAAAAGCTTCAGTCTTCTCTTTTGCACTGATGTGCTGGGACCTCCATCACTGAGGATGTAATATTTGTGGAGCTTCCTCCACTGGTCAGTTGTTGAATTGTCCACGACCATTCAAATCTGGATGTGGCAGAACAGCAGAATCTTGATCTGATCTGTTGGTTGTGGAATCGCTTAGCTCTGTCTATCACTTGCTGCTTATGCTGTTTGACAAGCAAGTAGTCCCGTGTTATAGCTTCAGTAGGTTGACACCTTATTTTAAGGTATGCCTGGTGCTGCTCCTGGCATGTCCTCCTGAACTCTTCATTGAACCAGGGTTGATCCCTTGGCTTGATGGTAATGGTAGAGTGGGGGAATATGCGGGGGGAGATTACAGATTATGGTTGAATACAATTCTGCTGCTGCACATGTCTCACAGCACCTCATGGATGCCCAGTTTTGAGTTGCTAGATCTGTTCTGAATCTATCCCATTTAGCAGGGTGGTAGTGCCACACATGATGGAGGGTATCCTCAATGTGAAGACAGGACTTCGTCTCCACAATGGCTGTGCGGTGGTCACTCCTACCAATACTGTCATGGACAGATGTATCTGTGGCAGGCAGGATGATGAGGATAAGATCAGGTATGTTTTTCCCTCTCGTTGGTTCCCTCACCACCTGCCTCAGACCCAGTCGAGCAGCTATGTCATTTAGGACTCAGCCAGCTCGGTCAGTAGTGGTGCTACTGAGCCAGTCTTGGTAATGGACATTAAAGTCCTACACCCAGGGTATATTCTGTGCCCTTGCCATCCTCACTGCTTCCTCCAACTGACGTTCAACATGGAGGAGCACAGATTCATCAGCTGAGGGGGACAGGGCTGTAGTAGGTGGTAATCAGCAGGAGGTTTGCCCTTCTTTGACCTGTTGCCATGAGACTTCATGGGGTCCAGATTCAATGTTGAGAACTCCCAGGGCAAGTCCATCCTGACTGTATACCACTGTGCCGACCTGTGCTGGGTCTGTCCTGCCGGTGGGATGGTGATGATGTGGATATCTGGGACATTATCTGTAAGGTATGATTCCGTGAGGATGACTATGTCAGGCTGTTGCTTAACTAGCCTGTGGGTCAGCTCTCCCAGTTTTGGTACAAGCCCCCAGATATTAGTAAGGAGGACTTTACAGGCTCAACAAGGTTGGGTTTGTCATTGTCATTTCTGGTGTCTGGGTCGATGTTGAGTGGCCCATCTGGTTTCATTCCTTTTGGACTTCATAGCAGTTTGATACAACTCAGTGGCTTGCTAGGCCATTTCAGAGGGCATTTAAGAGTTAACCACACTGCTGAGCATCTAGAGTTTGAAGGTGTCAACACGTATTACACTTACCCTTCAGGATGTTCCTGGCTCCTCAGCAGGCTTTCCACTTTCTTCACATACCCTCAAACCCGGTGTGCTTTTAGTGAGCTTCCAAAACCTCGCCCCATCAGGCTAAAATGGTGTGCAGGAGGAAATCACACTCCCCCCACCCAACACCCCCCCACCCCCACCGTCCCCCCACCACATTTAAATTGAGGAACCTAGCCTCTCCGGGGATGGTTGTGTGTTTTGCACCTTAGGCATTCCTGACCCACAAAAAGGCCAGAGGAAAATGGCGCTGGTCCGGGAATGCAGAGGAAAGTTGGATTTCTTGCAAAAAAACTCAAAGTATGGCCACTCGCGCCAAAACGTGTTTCTGCATCCAGGTGAAAATTTGGCCCTGAGTTTCAGAGAATGTTCCATTTGACTTTCCAGATCTCTACCAATTCTGAGCCTCCAGTCTGATCCCACTCCCTCCACCCTGGGTCTTGCCTCTCCATATGGCTTATATATTCAGTGGGTAATCAATGAGGTTATAGGGAACTGCTATGTATGTTTAACACATTACAGCTACTATGTCTGTAATATCTTCCACAATGTTGACTTATATATCCCTTTTTTTGTGCAGCAACCATTAACACATCCCTTTAAGGTATCTTATTAACATGATACAGTATGTTAAAATAAGTTATTCCAAAGTCCAATGCAAACCTTTCTGTTAATGTTAACTCCAGGGTGCCTTGTGGTTGAATGGACAGAGTTGATATATTTCTCAAAAACTTCACTGAGCCCAAACTGTGGATATCAATTATTAAATTTATCTAGTTTAATACAGAAAAAAAGAACACAGTGTTACTGAGTTTGTCCATGTGTGACTGTGTGATCTATTATTCTCATATCAGTGCAGAACACTGTCGGCGCACTATATTAAACCAGCAACATCAGTCGTTCACATTGAGGAGCACACATCCTGGTTTTAAAATGTGATGTGTTCTCTTAGGTACCTCACTTCTAAAAACAAACTCAGGTGTGTTTGTGAGCCATCTTGCTTTCATTGAGAACTTTTGAACAATGAGGACACAATGAAATAAGAACACAACACAGAATGATAATACAATTAATCAGTAATAACATAACACTACATCACAACACAATACTGCATCATAACATACTACAGAATCATAGCATAAAACTGCAGCAGAACCAAATAATCAATAATAACACAACACTGAATCATTGAACAATAATTAAATCACATCACAATAACCAATAATAGCTCAATAATCAATAATGGCCCAGTATCAATATTGCATTGTAACAGAATAGTACATCAGAACACACTACTGCGTTGTAACAGAATACAGCATCAGAATGCAATATTGCATTGCTACACAATACTGCATCAGAAAACAGATAGATATGCCAAGAACTTGCAGCATAGAAACAAGTCTTTTGACCCGACCAGTTTGTGTTGATGGTTACCTTCTATGTGAGCAAAGACCTAATCAATTTTACTCACTCTGTTCTCATATACTTTTTTCCCTTCATCTATATGTCTAATCTAATGTTAATTCTTCACAGTTTCTGTCTGAATCCTGGAAGTGAATTCCAAAGCCTTACAGTTTCCTGGGTAATGAAGTTCCTCCTGCCCTTTATTTTAAAGATCATACATTTCATCTTGTATTAATTGTCCCTTTTTGCAGGATCCTCGAAGACTGGAATCTGTCTGCTTTCTCTATCCTCTCCCATCATGTCACTATGTAAACAATTGTTTGATGTCACTCTATATTCTGAATTATTCTCATAAACAGCTACAATTTTTCAATCCTACTTAATATTTGTATTTCCGTTTGCCATCAGCACCTCAGTGATTCTGCTCATTATGATTAACACAAATAATGACACCAAATTGAAAATTGTGGTATGTACACTGGACCCAGTTCACTGCTGATCAATGGGTATACATGGAACACATAGTTGTAAAATCCATACATACAGAACCCATGGGTGTCCAGTGCCTAGAGTCACATGGACTGTGGCTGCGTACAATGCTCAGCGTTGGATAGGGACTGGATACAATGCTCCTTGTTGGAGCGGGACTGGATGTAAAATTCCCAGTGCCCAGCAGAGAACTGCGATGTTCATAGTTGTTACTTTTCTCGCTATTAGTTTGTTACTGGTTTCGATTCTCAATGGTAGTTACCAGGCTAACCATAATGCTTACTGTTTGTTCTCATTTTTGATCCAAGGGTTGATTTTTTTTAAAACATTCTTTCATAGGATGTGGGTGTCGCTGGCTGGGTCAGCATTTATTGCCCATCCCTAATTACCCTTGAGAAGGTGGTGGTGAGCTGCCTTCTTGAACTGCTGCAGTCTGTGTGGTGTAGGTACACCCACAGTGCTGTTAGGGAGGGAGTTCCAGGATATAGACCCAGCAACAGTGAAGGAACAGCCGATATATTTCCAAGTCAGGACGGTGAGTGACTTGGAGGGGAGCCTCCAGGTGGTGCTGTTCCCATCTATCTGCTGTCCTGGACCTTCTAAGCGGTAGAGGTCGCTGGTTTGGAGGGTGATGTCTATGAAGCCTTGGTGAGCTGATTATGGTATTTGTGGATGGAGAGTTGCTGATGTACTTGCAATGCCTGTGCACTGTGTACAGGGGACAAGGAACAAATCAATGGGTAACATATGTGTTGCAACTGATCGCAAGGCCAATCGCACTTTCTTTCACCTTTGAATTCCGGTTGATATCCAAGCCCCACTTTAATTGGCAGCATTCATACTGCAGGGGAGGCTGTGATTGGCTTGATCCCTGTATCAGGTCAGGAAGTGGCTGCTGGTCTCCTTAGAGAATTCACCTGGACCAGTAGCCATACTGCTAGCATCTAATAGAAGTCACAGTGTGATGAAAAGAGATGTCGGTGTCTCTTACCTATGTCGCTTTTACAGTGCTTGGGATGAACTCTGAGCGCCAGCAGCTGAAGAGAACCCTAAACATTTACAGCAGGAGGTCATTCAGCTCATCAGGTCTGTACTAGTCCTTTGTGAGAACAATCCAAAACTCATCCCACCATCCCTGTACCTTCCTCTGCTTCAAACATTCATCCAAGTTTCTCTTACAAGAGCAGCAGTCTCTGTCTCAGCCATTTCTTGTGAAAGGACACAGGGGCAGAAATTTGTTTGTGTATCGCCAATTCTATGTGGATTTTCATCGATTCCCTATGTGACTCACATGCTTGTTCTTCGTTGATATCATTGACAAGTTCCACAGGGCTAACTACCCCCAGTGCCACGTGAGGGAGCTTCTCTTCCACTATACTCCAAGGAGTTAGAGCTAGTTTTAATTGCTCTAACCTTTGCTCTCTGTTAAGAGAATCGGAACCATTCGAAGTCTCTGACTTCAAATCGGAGTTTCAGAGGGTTCAGACACAGAGGCCGGGGTTTTCCGGCCCCGTCACGGGTGGGACCCACCACGGGCGAGGCGGCGCCCCAGCCGGTGACTTGTGGCGGGACCGGAAGATCCCGGCGGCGGGCAGGTGCAGAAAGTCCCAGCCAGAGTAATTGCCCAACGGCAGTTGAAACTTCCCGGGCAATTCCTGTGCAGTCCTTGCCTAGGGACTGCTGAGGGGTCCCCCAGCGCATCTTCCAGGGTACGGCCCTCCAGTGAACGGAATGTAAAATCAGGGTCATTATTTTTAAGCTGTGTCCCCTACCTCTAGATTCCCCATGAGATCAAGGAAACATCCTCTCAGCATCCACCCTGTCAAGCTACCTCAGAATCCCATATGTTTCAATAAGATCACCTCTTATTCTAAACACCAGTGAGTATTGACCCATCTGCTCAGCCTTTCCTCATTAGACAAACCCCTTTAGCCCAGGAATCAGTCTAGTGAACCTTCTCTCAATTGCTTCCGATGTAAGTATATCCTTAAGTAAGAAGACCAAAACTGTACACAATACTCCAGATGTGGTCTCACCATTGCCCTGTATAATTGTAGCAAGATTTCCCTACTTTTATACTCCATCTGCCTAAAGGCCAACATTCCATTTGCCTTCCTAATTACTTGTCTACCTGCATGCTAACTTTTTGAGATTCATGTACAAGGACACCCGGGTGCCTCTGTACCACAGCATTTTGTAGTCTCTGTCAATTTAAATAATATTCTGCTTTTTCCATTATTCCTACCAAAGTGGCAACCTCACATTTTCCCACATTATACTCCATCTGCCAATTTTTTACCCATTCGCTTTATCTATGTCCCTTTGCAGTCTCTTTGTATCCTCCTCACAACTTACTTTCCTACCTATCATGTATCATCAGTAAATTTGGATGCAATACACTTGGTCCCTTCATCCAAGTTATTGACTCAACACACAGAGTAAATAGTCTTTCCTTATTCATCCCACCCTTATAATCTAAAAAAAAACTCTATAGAATAATAAAATACCCTCATAACCTCCTTTGGACCAGTAGAAATAGTCACAGTTTCTCAAATCTCTCCTCACAGCTATGTTTTCCCATCCCTGGCATTATACTGGTGAATCCATATTATACAATTCCTATAGATTTAATGTACTTTCTACAATGGGGCATCAAAAATGTATATACTTCTCTCACTGTGACCTAACAAGTGTTTTGTAAAAATTCATTAGTACTTATTTTCTCTTGTATAAATTAGGCCTATTTATAGAACTCAAAATGCCATCCATCACTTCTTAATGGTTTTCCCAGGCTGCACTTGCAGTTCCTTTATTTATTGTCACCCTTCAATGTCTTTCCATTAAATGCATTGCTCAATCCCCTTTTTCCTCCCAAACCCTCACACTTCCCCTTGTTTAACTCCACCTGCCACCTGTCTTCCATCAACCAGTCCCTGGTCTCTGCTCCTAATATCTTTCAGTCTCCTCATTATCAACCCATCATCAGCAGAGAGTGCTCCCAAGACCAAATCATTGGTACATAAGAGAACAAAACTGGGCCCAGCACTAATCCCTGGACAGCAACACCCATTTGCCCTAACTCCTTTCCTACCTGCTAACAAACTACCTGTCCCAGCATCGACGCAAACCTTCTCTAAAAAGCATCTTGTGGGAAGCTTATCAATTGCCTTCTGGAAACCCATATGGACTACATCTGCTACATTCCCTTTATTCCCAATCAATCACTTCTTCCGATATCTCTATTAAATTTCTTAAGCACAACTTGCTTCGAACAAATCTGTGCTGCTTATCTCCAATTCCCCATACTCTAAATGTTCTGTAATTTTATCTCAAATTGTGGATTCAGACATTAAATGAATGTTTAAAAGCCAGAAGATGGATGGTTTGTGGTCAGGAGGCAGTTCGACTATGAAAAGCTCTCCAAAATAGGAATGCAGGAGCCACAGTTCATCAGATTCCTCCTCTCTGTGGTTTGTGATCAGTTCTTACTTTTATTTGATGACTGTTTGTTTCTGTCCACTCACACTGTCCATTGCCGATGGGCATCAAACTGCTGTCCGCTCAGTTCTCCAAAGAATGCAAAAATTGTAATCAGCCTGTGTGAGAGTAGCAAACAGAATCAGTTGCATCACTGTCATAACTTCAAGTGATGAACCTGCAATTGCAGTGGGAACTGCAGAACCCTCCCACTACATAAACCTAACAGGCAGCAGTACCCAGACAATGAATTAAAGAAGCATTGCCACCTCTTCAAGCCTGCTCACACTCATCCAGTGCCATTACAACACTAAAAAGACTCACCTTCAGCCACCTCAGTGTAAGTCAAACTCACCTCATGTAACCTTCTCAGAACTAGTCATATGTGTCCTGTACCATAGGAACAGTATGAGGCCCCTTGACGTTCCACCATTCAATTGTATCATGGCTGATTGGTACTCAACACCATTTACCTCCCTTTGCTCAATATCCCATGATAATCTTATACAACAAAAATCCATCAATCTCAGATTTGAAAATTTGAATGGACCCCTACCTTGGACTGCCTTTTGTTGGGGAAGAGAGGTTAGAAGTTCACTTTGGGTGAAAGACTAATTCTTGATTTCGCTCCCAAATGACCTAGCTCCTTTTTTAAAATTGAAAACAAAAGATCGTGAGAACTTCTATTCCTCGCTTTCTTTCCCGCTAACTACTCTCCCACTCTTACAACATCTCAGGACTCTCCACTCACAACATAACACCTGTCTTTCAAACTCTGAGGAAGGGTTGGCAAGACTCATCTAATGAGAGTAGACTTTGAGAAGCAAAGAAGAGGATTTAGCTTCCCCAGAAGAGTGAACGGAATTTTAAGTCCATCGTATCTAGAGTTTATTCATGCTTTTCATGTTGGCCTAGGCTCAGTGGGTGGTGAGTCTGAAGGATGTATGTTCAAACGCGCCTGCAGGAAATGGAGCAAAATATCTAGTCAGGCACTCCAGTGCAGTACTGATGAAGTGCTGCACTGTTGGAGATGCCGTCTGTCGGATAGGATGTTAAATCGAGGCTCGGCTACCCTCTCAGGTGATGTAAAAGATCCCAAGGCTCTATCTGAAGAACAACAAAGCTCTCACAATGCCCTGGCCAATACTTATCCCTCAACCCATCTCACCAAAACAGTTTATCTAGTCATTAATGTTGTTTGATGGATCTTGCTCTGTACATTTCCTTCAAAAGTACAGAATTGGTTGTAAAGTTCTTTGGGATGTCCCCGAAGTTATAGAAATGCAGGATCTTTCATTTTTGACTGTTTTTGCATCTTAAATGAATCCTGTTTTGACCCAAATATTTAAAATGATATCACATTACACTGGGCTTAATAGCAAAGAGTTAGTTCTGAATCTGTGTAAATCATTGTGTTCAGTTGGACTACCCTATGTTGGAAGGATGTCAAGGGGCCATGGAGAGTGCATAGAAGGGATTCACTCAGATTGTATGAAGGGTGAGAGGCTTCAGTTCACAGAATCAAGAGAAATGGGAGGCCCGATTTTAACCCTGGGCAGGTGGGGAGCAGTGTGAGCTAGAAATTCACCTGCTACTCCAGAAATGAAGCCCAGGCTACTTTAACATCCCTACCGCATATAGAACCCACCGTCCAATTTACCACCCACCTGGAAATGAAGGGATGTGACTTGAGCCAAGAGTTGACACCAGGTAGTCGGCTGGACGGGTTGCAGGGGTTATCACATGGATGTCTAATGATTGGGATGGGACAGGATGTGAATCCACAGTAGAGGAAGTCTAAGCTTTCCTTGAAGGACCAGGGGAAGTGTTTTTTTTTAAGTACCTGTTTAGACCTGTTCTGGTCCAGAGCCCCTTCTCTGTTATCCACACCTGATGAGAAAACCACAGTGATTTCCTGCTCAGGGCTGTCACGCTAAAATTGCAGTCAGATCCTGATGACATCATTGGGACCCAACATGCACTCATGAAAAAGGACCCTGTTTGCTCTGGACAGGTCTCCTTGAAGTTCGTTCGGTCAAGTAGGTTAAAATTGGGAGTGGTCAGTTCCCAGAGTCTCAAAGGTAGGTAAGCTGCTGGACAATTTTAACTCAGCCAGTTTCTGCCAGGTGAATAAGGTTAAAATTGGCCCCTGGGTTTCAATAGTAGTGGAACAGGTTCAATTATAAGCCGTAAAACCAGGTTAGATTTTATACAAACAGGATAGAGCAAAACTAGGAAGGGGATAAAAGGCTTGGAAACAGACACAGGGATTACAATGCACAGTTAACTCATAGGCTTTCATGATGATGCAGGTAGAGTGCTAAATGTTTGCTGTTTTAAAGGACAGCTGTGTGAGGTCAATGCTGTCCTTGCTCTCTGTTGGCTGCAGCCACCAGCAGGAGTCCCAGGAATGCAAGTATCTAGAGCTCCCTAAGGCAGCCTGCACTTTTCAAAGGGAAGGTGCATTGTGCCTGGAATAGGTGGTGGTGGGGGGGCCATCATCTGTGAGCTAAATTTGTCGGAGGCTGAAGAATTGATGAACATGGCAGGGAGCACGCACCAAGGTTTTCTCATAATGAGCTCGAGACCTTGATTGAGAGGTGGAACAATGCAGAGAGATCCTGAGAGGTCCTATATTTGCAGTGGGGGCGGGGGTGCAAGATGGTGCAGGGATCTCTCTAGACAAATGGCCGGGAGGTAATATGAACAGATAGCTGCCCAGGTCAATGCCAGGAGTGATACTCCAAGAACATGGATACAGTTCAGGAGAGGTTTACTGACCTTAGGGAAATTGTTAAGCCAGTGAGTTCATCTTCAAATAGCAGATCCTACCAGCTGCACAACTATCCTTAACAACTGCTCAACTCACTGTATCCATGTCACCCATTACCAACAACCTCTATCAGTCAGGACTCAACCTCATAATTATTAATAATAAACTCGCAGACACTTCCTCCTACCTGCTCCTGGACCATGACCCCACCACTGAACATCAAACCATTGTGTACAGGGCTGTCATTGACCTCATCTCCTCTGGAGATCTTCCCTCCACAGCTTCCAACCTCATAGTCTCCCAACCTCGGACAGCCCGTTTCTACCTCCTCCCCCAAATCCACAAACAGGACTGTCCTGGCAGACCAATCGTGTCAGCCTGTTCCTGCCCCACGGAACTCATTTCTTGCTATCTTGACTCCATTATCTCTCCCCTTGTCCAGTCTCTTCCCATCTACATCCACGATTCGTCTGATGCTCTACATCATATCAACAATTTCCAGTTCCCTAGCCCCAACTCCCTCCTCACATGGACTTCCAATCCCTCTACACCTCCACCCCCCACCGGAATGGTCTGAGGGCTCTCCGCTTCTTCCTTGTACAGAGGCCCGAACAATCCCCATCCACCACTACTTTCCTCTGTCTGGCTGAACTTGTTCTCTCACTGAAAAATTTCTCCTTAAACTAGTCTCAGTTCCTCCAAATAAAAGGTGTGGCCATGGGTACCCACATGGGACCCAGTTATGCCTGTCTCTTTCTGGGGTATGTGGAACATTCCTTGTTTCAGTCCTACTCAGGCCCCCTCCCAAAACTCTTTCTCCAGTACATCAATGGCTGTTTCGGTGCTGCTTCATGCTCTCGTCTAGACCTGGAAAAATGTATTAATTTTGCTTCCAATTTCCACCTCTCCATCACTTTCACATAGTCCATCACTGATACTTCCCTTCCCTTCCTTGACCTCTTTGCCTGAATTTCTGGTGATAGACTATCCACCAATATTCATTACAAGCCCACCGACTCCCACAGCTACCTTGACTACAGCTCCTTACACCCTGCTTCCTTTAAGGACTCCATTCCATTCCCCTAGTTCCTTTGCCTCCGTTGCATCTGTTCCGATGATTCCACTTTCCAAACTAGTTCTTCAGACATGTCTTCTTTCTTCCTTAACCGAAGTTTTCCACCCATGGTGGTTGACAGGGCGCTCAACCGTGTCCGACCCATCTCCCGTGCATCCACCCTCACACCTTCTTCTCCCTCCCAGAAACAAGATAGGATCCCCCTGGTCCTCATTTTTCACCCCACCAGCCTCCGCATTCAAAGGATCATCCTCCACCATTTCCGCCAACTCCAGCATGATGCCACCACCAAACACATCTTCCCTTCACCCACCCCCCGGGGGCATTCCGCAGGGATCATTCCCTCCGGGACACCCTGGTCCACTCCTCCATCACCCCCTACACCTCAACCCCCTCCCACGGCACCTTCCCATGCAACCGCAGAAGGTGCAACACCTGCCCCTTTACTTCCCCCCTCCTCACCGTCCAAGGGCCCAAACACTCCTTTCAAGTGAAGCAGAATTTCACTTGCACTTCCCTCAACTTAGTCTACTGCATTTGTTGCTCCCAATGCGGTTTCCTCTACATTGGAGAGACCAAACGCAGACTGGGTGACCGCTTTGCGGAACACCTTCGGTCTGTCCGCAAGCATTACCCAGACCTCCCTGTCGCTTGCCATTTCAACACTCCACCCTGCTCTCATGCCCACATGTCCGTCCTTGGCCTGCTGCATTGTTCCAGTGAAGCTCAACGCAAACTGGAGGAACAGCACCTCATCTTCCGACTAGGCACTTTACAGCCTTCCGGGCTGAATATTGAGTTCAACAACTTCAGACCATGAACTCTCTCCTCCATCCCCACCCCTTTTTGATCCCTTTTTTCTAATAGTTAATAAATATATTTTTCTTATTTTTATTTTCATTTTTTACTTTTAAAAATTTTTAAATTATTTTTTTAATAATTTATTTTTCTTTTCCCACCAATTCCTATTTTTTTTTAATTTATTTGCATTCATTGTTTTATACCCACCTTTTAGCCTCTTTCGATCCCCTCTCCCCTCCCCACCCCCACTAGGGCCTCTGTCACTTGCTCATCCTGCTTTCTACTCTTAATGTCACCATTAGCACCTCCTTTAGCCAGTATCACCACCATCAACACCCCTTCGACCTTTTCCTTATGACATTTTTTGCAATCTCTCCTTTGCCACCACCTATCACTGACCCTCTATCCAGCTCCACCTGTCCCACCCCCCCTCTAACAGCTTATATTTCACCACATTTCTATGTCTCTTTAGTTCTGATGAAGAGTCATACGGACTCGAAATGTTAACTCTGTCTTTCTCTCCACAGATGCTGTCAGACCTGCTGAGTTTTTCCATCAATTTTTGTTTTTGTTTCAGATTTCCAGCATCCGCAGTATTTTGCTTTCTTCTCATAATTAATATCCTTCATCTCACCCTCACTCGCTTAACACTGTAGCAAGCCTCACACCGATAACCCACAGTTTGCACACACTGGCAGTGATTGAACCGTGACAGCCACCTCACCCAAACACATTGCAGGACACTCACTGACACACGTCCCTGTTTCTTGCAGGAGGAGGTAGCTCACAGCAGCAGACAGCAGGAATTATCTGGAGCAGGGAGAGCATGGGTGCCTGTTTTCATCCCAACAGAGGAGACAGTGCTGCCATTACGCGAAGGGGCAACACTGATGGAGATGCCCCTCCCCCTCTTCCCGTCTGAGATCAAACCCCCTTCATTTCTGGCCTTCCCCTCTGATCTATCATCTGCCATTTAGGCTGGGTGGGAAATGGCCCTTAAATGGCTATTAAGTGGCCACCGAAGAACCTTAATTGGGGTAAGGGAGGACTTCCTGTCCGAGGACCTGCCCACCCCAGGTCAGGGTGGGCGGGAATCCACATCCATGCAATTTGATGTTCCCCACATCCTCCTATTTAGAACCAGCCGGGTGGGTGGGGGAGGGTGGGTGCGGGGATCATAAAATTCTGGCCCTTGTCCCTTTTTGATTTCAGATTCTCAATGACTGGAACCTGCCCGGTCAGAGGAGAAAGAGGGAGATGACAGTGGAGGTAAAGAGACATCATCACGCAATCTGACACTAGCAGCCACCAGCTCAGGTCCTGATGCTGCGTGTATTTTAGAGGGTAGATTAGAGGAGGGATTGGCATGTGGTGGGACACTGGGAACAGGTGTGCAGCAGTTAGGATGGGGAGGGGAAGGATAGATCAGGCGCCAGCCTAATGGTTCTGCTGCCGAGCTGACAATTTTGATGGACCAGGCTACAGAAGAAGAATAATGGGTGATACACCCACATGCCTGGTGCGCTGAGAAGCCTACGAGAAAGTATCTCATCATCAAGGAGAAGTCCAAGTCCAACTTGGCATGGGGATTTGCACCAAGCTTAGAGCCCACACTTTCCAACATGGAATGGACGGTCACCTTAAACTTGTGGTTTGTGTCTTCATCAGTATTCATAGAATCACACAATGCAGAAGAGGCCTTTCAGCCCATCGAATCTGCACCGACATGTGAGAAACACTTGACTTACCTACCTAATCCCATTTACCAGCACTTGGCCCATAGCCTTGAATGTTATGATGTGCCAAGTGCTCATCCAGGTACTTTTTAAAAGATGTGAGGCAACCCGCCTCCACCACCCTCCCAGGCAGCACATTCCAGACCGTCACTACCCTCTGGGTAAAAAAGATTTTCCTCACATCCCCACTAAACCTCCTGTCCCTCACCTTGAACTTATGCCCCCTTGAGACTGACCCTTCAACTAAGGGGAACAGCTGCTCCCTATCCACCCTGTCCATGCCCCTCATAATCTTGTACACCTCGATCAGGTCACCCCTCAGTCTTCTCTGCTCCAACGAAAACAACCCAAGTCTATCCAACCTCTCTTCATAACTTAAATGTTTCATCCCAGGCAACATCCTGGTGAATTTCCTCTGCACCCCCTCCAGTGTGAATGGCCATTGAGCCAGAGGGAAGATTCGTGAAATCATGTCTCATTCCTGTTTCAACAATAAAGTAGATGCAACAATTTAAAAGCACTCCTGTGGAGCTCACCGTGACACAGCGTCTGATCTGATAACTTCCCTTGCAGCACCAGCAGCTTCCAGCGATGTTCTGTGTGCTGCAGTGGAAGGTCAGTCTGCTGTCATCACCGTAATGGATATCAGTGCTTAAAGGGGCTTCTAGGGCAGGAGGAAATGCATCAACCTGTTCTCCAATCGATCAGTAGGATTTGTGAGGTGGTGCCCCAGGAGAGGGTGAGCGGTTCCACAGAGTGAGAACCTACTATCCTCTCTCAGGATGACAGTATTCCTGCTCTCACCCCCCATCAGCGCCCATGCTTCAGAAGGTTCACTGGACTCATTCTTGGGATAAAGGGGTTGTATTATGAAGAAAGGTTGAACAGGTCAGGCCTATACCCATTGGAATGAGAGGTGATCTGATTGAAATGTATAAGATCCTGAGGGGACATGATAGATTGGATACCAGGAGAATGTGGAGGAGACTAGAACTAGGGGACATCATTTAAAAATAAGAGGTCTCCCTTTTAAGACAGAGATGAGGAGATTTTTTTTTCTCCCAAAGGGTCGCTGGGTGTGTGGAATTCTCTTCCCCAGAAAGTAGCGGAGGCTGGTCATTAAATTTACTCAAGACTGAGTTAGACAGGTTTTTTGTTAGGTGAGGGAGTTGAGGGTTACGGGGGGGTAGACGGGAAAGTGGAGTTGAGGCCACAACCAGATCAGTCATGATCTTGTTGAATGGAGGAGCAGGCTCGAAGGGCCGAATGGCCTACGCCTGTCCCTGTGTTCCAATGTAGCTATGAGAGTCAGCCAGCTCAGGCTGCTGAGGTGGTGCAGTCTGAAGCCGGGCCTTCTAGGCCCAGAGTTGCTCGAGGCCGTCCTCCAGGGCCGTCCACAGTCTGCCCGAATAACGGTCAGCAGCCTCTCACCGCCCAGGCTGCAGCCACCGAGGAAAAAGCCTCTTGGAGCACGAGGATAGGCAAAGCCATGTGGAGTAGGCACTAATAAGGGAATGTACAAGGGGGATTCGTTTATCTTTGAATGGATTAGGTAGTGATGGAATTTATCAATTTAGGTTGGACTGTCTAATTGTTGCTGGTTTTTATTAGTGTGTTGTCAGGAAGAAGAGACAGTGACAGAGGAAAGGGCAGGAGTCTGGGCTTGCTGATGAATGGGGAAGTCTTGCTGAGGTGTAACTGCTGTTACTTGTTAATTATTTCATCCAACTGAGCCCAGCAGAAAGGGGTTGTCCCGGTTACAGCCTCCCCGTGACTTCTTGTTCCTCCACTTCCTGTTGCACTTCCTCCTGCTCCACCACCTCGTGTTCCAATAGCTTATCAACTGAGAGGTGTTAACAAGGACTGTTCCCTCAGAATGGCCAGGCTGTGCAGCAAACAGCCACAAACTGCGATTCTGTGAAATCTTGATACCGGCTTAGCTGAGCAGCGCTGCTGCAGTCTTGCAGGCAGGGGAGGCCTTGATTTCGGGTGCTGATTGGGTGGTCTATAACGTTCCTCGTGGCAGCCTGGCCCTCAGTACAGGCCTGATGTGCATGGGTTCCGGATGGACCTGAGTCATGAACCATGTCATGAGTGGGTAACCCTCATTGCCCAGTAACCAGCCTTTGACTTGCAGAGAGGAATGTTGCTAAAGGAAGAGATTGTGACTTCTACAATGATAACAGGATGTGCTGCTGTGGGCACATGCTAGCTATGCATTGAGGGAATGGAACCTCTTTCAGTTGATTACATTCGCAGAGTTTACATAAGGCACACGGAAGGTGTTACAAATATGAAGATTATAAGATTGATATTTTGGGACTTTCTCTTCCATTTAGAGAAGAATGGAGAAATAAAGGGCGTCATGTGATCTTCCCTGACTCCTCCTTCACAACAAGCTCGGGTGGCCGGTTAAAGGTTTAAGGAGGGGAACAGGTTGTTTTACTGGGAAAAAGGTCCAGGACATTCACATCTATAGAAAATAGCCAGAGCAACTGACTTTAATGACTTCAATAAGATGGTGGATAGATTTGTTAGTCTCCAAGTCACAGGAGGTGTTAAGAATATTGTAAACAGTTATACTTTAAATGGTGCATTTAATTCCAAGATAGAATGGAGTCTAGGGGATAGCTAATTAGCGTTTCCACCTGTACACAAGACCCATGTGACTGACGCTCCCATGGAGATGGAGAGAGCCTCTTTGTTGGAAAATGTGGGTGGGAGCTCATATTTGGATTCAAGAAACCAAGTTTGTGAGGATTAAACAAGGCTGGAAGATTCACCTAGCTTTGGCTAGAGAGAGGAATCTCCAGGGTAACTCTAATTTCAGCTCCGGGATTAGAAGTTACCCAGTTGGAAAAGGGAAAAGGAAGCAAACTGTCGGGAGCTGGGAATAACTTTGGACTGGTTCCTTCAGAATTCAGTGTCCACTTAAGGGTCAGAGATAAATAATCATGGAGGGAGATTTTCAGTCATTTTAAAGTGAAATGGGGGATCTTTTCTAACACTTATAAATTACTTTTTTAAAATGTATTAGTCTCTACGGGGATTGTAACAAAGGCAATAAGTACTCGGTCAATGGCACTGTGTACCACGGGGAAGCCTACAATTTCAACAAACCATTGCGCTGGCTCTGTCTGCTTCTCTCTGGTATGAGGGACTGAGATGATGACATCTCCCTTTGTATAGGGAGCCTCAATGATCTTCCTTCTGCAGCAGCTAGTGCTCTGCAAACTCTGAGATGTTGCTATTGTCTCCAGTTGCAGCCAGAGGCATAATAGTTAATAGCCATGGTCACCTAGACAGCCACAGGCAATGCAGTCCTTGCCCTGCTTGGAGGTTGCTGTCAACGAGCTGCAGCAATTGACAGATTCCAGTTGCAATTCCTTTTATGAAGTGAAAATATCTCAGGCAGTGGTCTTCACTGAAACTCAAGTAAGGGAATTGCTCTGTAATGACCCTTGGCAGATATGGTCTCCGACTGAAAGCCCTTCTCCCCCTCCCCCCTCCCCCTCCCTCCCCTTTCCCCCTCCTCCCTCTCCCCCCTTGCCCTCCACCCCCCCTCCCCCTTCCCCCCTTTCCCCTCCCCCTCCCCCTCCCTCCCCTTTCCCCCTCCCCCCTCCCCCTCCCTCCCCTTTCCCCCTCCCCCCTCCCCCCCTTTCCCCCTCCTCCCTCCCCCCCTCGCCCTCCACCCCCTCCCCCTTCCCCCCTTTCCCCTCCCCCTTCCCCTCCTCTCCCCCTCCTCCTCCCCCTTCCCCTCCTCCACCTTCCCCTCCTCCACGTCCCCCTCCTCCACCTCCCCCTCCTCCACCTCCTCCTCCTCCACCTCCTCCTCCCTCTTCTAGCAGCTTGTCCTCTTCTGTTCATTCTCTCAGCCATGGTCAATTCCAAGAGGAAGCGTCTCCGATCCTGGAAGCAACTTGTTTCAGTGCCGACTTCTTAAATCAATAAAAACATCCTTCAGCAGCACCCAGATCACTCCCTATCTTCTATTGAAACCCTAGGTAAACGTAGGAAAGCTCTGAAAACACCAGCCGCCTGCGGAACTAATCCAGTAACTAACCTGTAATTTAAGAATGCCGGTTACCGTGGTACAGATTGCTGAGGTTTGGCCAAATTTCAGAATCAGCGACATTTCGTGTGCCAGGAGGGGTCACAAGGCTGTAAAATAAACTCCTGAGAGCTGCCAGCCGGGACTCCCAGATAAAGGAAGACACTGGACAGGAATAAACCGTTGGACTGTCACAAAACAAAACCACATCTCCAGGCCGTCCCGATAAGAGGAACTGCAGCCAACCCTCACTGAAATGTGCAAGTTTAATTAGTGTCGGTAAGAAATGAGGACCATGGGGCTGGCTAGCATTGTGAACACCCATTTAGCAGGCTTAATAAAACATTCTGAGCATAAACAACAACTGGTAACAGGTAAACATAAACAGTGAAGTACCTTTAAAGTTAGTTGGAAGGCTGGAGAAGGGGTTTTTCAGGGGAGTTGTGGAACTGATGACAAGGAATGGCAGAGGGCGAGATAAGGGAAGAGGGTATAAAGGTCTGATTGATCAAAGACAGAAAGACAGGAGACGTGCGAAGATTGCAGAAGGTCATGGAAGGTGGGTAGTATTAGGATGGCTTTTACCCGGTGATTTTCTAATCCATCAAAGGCCTCACCCCTCCCTCTTAATCTCCTCCAGCCACACAACCCTCGGAGATATCTGCTTTCCTCTAATACTGGCCTCGTGTGCATTCCCAATCATTATTACTCCACCATTGGTGGCCACACCTTCAGCTGCCTAGGCCCCAGGCTTTGGAATTCCCTCCCTACACCTCTCCGCCTCTCCAACTTGCTTTCCTTGTTTAAGACACTTCTTAAAACCTCCGTCTTTGACCAAGCTTTTGGTCACCCGACCTAATATTGCTTTACATGGCTCAGTGTCATACTTCACTTTAGAATACTCCAGTGAAGCACTTGGGACCTTTCATTATGATAAAGGTGCTATATAAATATAAGTTGTTGTTGTAACAAAAAAACAGAACATGCTGGAAGAATTCAGCAGGTGGGGAGAAGAGTCACACGGACTCGACTTGTTGAGCTTTTCCCGCCTTTTTCACATATTTTATTTCAGATTTCCAGCATCCACAGTATTTTGCTTTTAAGTTCTTCTTGTTGTCGGTTTAGACGAAGAACTCAAAATATTAGTGGATATTTTGTATTAACCTGTATTGGACGAAAAGGTCCTGTCAATATAACATCTCGGTCCAGCCCTGAGAAAGGGTATAAGAGGTGCTGTAAAAAGCTACTTGGGACTATAGTCTGGGGACAGATCGCTTGGTTGTCAGTGATGCTGAGTGACTGCTGCATTGAGCACTCGTTGGTGTTCATCCATGTGAGGTTTTCACTTACAGTTGATTGAGATCCGTGTACGCTTCTGATAAATTTAGGAAAACTGTGTGACAGTCGTGTCCGATTCTTACTTTTAATCTTCTTTTGATTTTTACACAAGTGAACTTTCTCCAGAAATCTTTGTGCCAAATTGTTTGACAATGGAGTGTCTTACATTAAGTCACTGATGATCCCTTTGTGTGGCGCTGTGGGCCCTTCATGCTGTTTAACATTGTGTTCAGCTGTGGGAAGTTAAGACAGGACTAACACTGAAGGGCAGCATTCTGTAAATGGCATCAAATCAGCTTTGCTCACTGATTAACGACATCATCTGCCAGTTCCACACGCTGCCGGTGGTCATTAGGTGCACATTCATGCAAATTTTTTATCCAGATGGTGTTCAGAGCACCTCTCAGTGTAAGTGTGCTCGAATGCCATTTTGGAGCATTAGGAGGCCAACTTGTCCCTAAAAACCAGACACTCAAGATCTTTTCTCCCTTGGAGGTCGAGCCTAACCCTTGTGCACCACCCAGTGGCTAACAACAGTTTAGCAGCCTCCGAAGCCTGGGAGTATGGATACCATACTCCCTTCAGTTCCAGAATAACAAATGCCGAGGATGAGCTGCTCGTATATTTCCTGATGAGCAAGGATGAAGTCAGAGAGGTTTCGGAGTCAGGTTACCTCAGATTTTTCATTACATTTTGAAACCCAAGTGTTGTTGAATGCTCAGTGCTACATCTTCATCTTGGCTTCTTGTCAAAGCCTCTTTCTGCTCAAAGTGCTGACATTTAACCCTTTCCTGAAAAGAAGGAAAACACCTCGCAAAAGCCTGACAAAGAAAAACTTGCATTCGAATAGTACCTTATCACGTTGACACATGAAATGTGTTCATGTGTTGAATTGATGGTAACATGTGTGGACTATTGTTATTTAGGCAAATAGACAGCCGTTCTGAACCAGCTACGTCCCACAGATGCCAATGAGACAAGGAGCGGGATGCTCTATGTTTTGGATGGTGACAGTGGGGATAGGTTCTGCCCTTCTTGAAAATGGAAACACGGGATTGTTTAAATCCCGCTGATCCTCTGTTGGTTGGGGCCCTGGTTAAGGGAAAGCAACATTGGTCAGGGACCAATCAATGGAAAGCCAGCTCCATCCTTTGGTACATGGGCTCAAATAACAGCAAGCTAAACTGGAGCTCATGGTGCTACTGGGTGAGTCAACAGATACACGAGGGGTGAGCCACCCTTGGTGAAGCTTGTGTTTCATGTTTGATTTGTTTTCTCTTTGTTCAACTTTCTCTCTTCCCTGAACATTCGGTCAATGTTGAGATAACATAAATGGCAGCATTTAAAGAGAGTGCAGGGACAGAGGGTTCACTGAAACCTTTAAATGTAGCAGTGCAAGGTCACAATGCTGTTAAAATAGCACATGGAATCCTTGACTCTCTAAACAGAGGAAAAAGAGTACAAAAACAAAGACATTATACTAAACCTTTTAAAATCACTGGTGAAGCCTCAACTGGAGTATTCTGCCTAATTCTGGGCACCACTTTTTAGTAAGAATCTCAAAACCTTAGAGAGGATGCGCAGCAGATTTAATAGAATGGTCCCAGGGATAAAGGACCTTAGTTACCCGGAGAGACTAAAGACGCTGAAATTGTTCTCCGTGGAGCGGAGACGGTTTTAGGGCAATTTAATAAAGATATTCACAGTCTTAATTGTTTTGACAGAGTAAATAAGGATCAACTGTTTCCAGTGGCAGAAGTGTTGGTCAACAAAGAACATAGATTTAAGATAATTGGTAAAAGAACCAGAGGTGAGATGAGGAAACATGGTAGTTTACACAGCAACTTATTATGAATGCACTGCCTGAAGCTTGGGGGAAGCAGATTCAATAGTAACATCAGAACATAAGAACTAGGAGCAGGAGTAGGCAATTCAGCCCCTCGAGCCTGTCCTGCCATTCATTACAATCATGGCTGATCTTCATTTCAGCCTCAACTCGAATTTCCCGCCCTCTCTCCATAACCTTTCACCCCGTTACTAATTAAAAATCTGTCTATCTCCTCCTTAAATTTATTCAGCGTCCCGGCATCCACTGCACTCTGAGGTAGTGAATTCCACAGATTCACGACCCTTTGAGAAAAGTAATTCCTGCTCATCTCTGATTTAAATCTACCACCCCTCAGCCTAAAACTATGGCCTCTCATTCTAGAATGCCCCACAAGGGGAAACATCCACTCCACGTCTACTTTGTCTATCCATTTTGGCATCTTATATACCTCAATTAGAGCTCCTCTCTTTTAACCTTTAATACGGGATTGGACAAACAGTTGGAAAGGACTATTGGGAAAGAGCAAGGGAGTGGGTTTAAAGAGCAGATATGATGGGCTGAATGGCCTCCTTCTGTGCTGTATGATTCCATGATTCTAACAGAATTGGTGCAGCGATCCCACAATCTCAATGGCTACTCATGGAATTGGCCCCGTCATTCCCAGGACACTGACTACTTTTAGTTTCCTTGATCACCTTCCCTGTTCTTTACTATGGAAAACTTATGCAACACGAGAAAAGCAGCTGAACAGCTCCCACCTGCACTGCCTCAGACAGATACTGGGCATCCCCTGGCAAGACAGAGCGCTGAATATGGAAGTACACCAGCGTGCAGGCATCCCCAACATGTTTGCTCTCTCGAGTCAATGGCGACTCCATTGGCTGGATCGTGTGAGCCGAATGGATGACGGCTGCATCCCTACAGACACGCTCTATGGCGAGCTCGGTCTCGGCACGAGATAAACAGGTCACCCACATTGGCGATACAAGGAGGTCTGCAAGCGAGACCGGGATCAGAGTCGATGCATGGGACGTCCTCGCTGCTGACCGGAGGGCCTGGAGACAAGCAGTCAGGAAGGGCGTGGAAAAAGCAGGGGACATAAAAAATGACCAGATGGCAGAAAAGAGAGCCCACCGGAAGGAAAAAGCACCGCACCAACTATATCCATCTGGGCCAGCTTCAGGAAAGACTTCCACTCACGAATCAGCCTCTTCAGCCACAACGTTCGATGTTTAATACAGAAGTGACAGACACCCCGGGCGCAGTCCATTGTCTCCCAAGAAGGACGAATGCCATCCCTATGGAACATTGACAGAAACATAAAAAAACATAGAAAGTAGGAGCAGGAGTAGGCCATTCGGCCCTTCGAGCCTGCTCCGTCATTCAATATGATCATGGCTGATCCTCCATCTCAACGCCGCACTCCTGCTCTCTCCCCATACCCCTCTACGCCTTTAGAGTCAAGAAATCTATTTCCTTCTTAAATATATTCAGTGTCTTGGCCTCCACAGCTTCTGTGGTAAGAATTCCACGGGTTCACCACCCTCTGAGTGAAGAAGTTTCTCCCCATCTCAGTCCTAAATGGCCTACCCCATATCCTGAGACTGTGACCCCTTGTTCTAGACCCCCCCAGCCAGAGGAAACATCATCCCTGCATCCAGTCTGTCCATCCCTGTCAGAATTTTATACGTTTCAATGAGGTCTCCTCTCATTCTTCTAAACTCCAGTGAATACAGGCTTAGTCGGCCCAACCTCTCCTCATACAACATTCCTGCCATTCCAGGAATTAGTCTGGTGAACCTTTGCTGCACTCCCTCTATGGCAAGTATATCCTTTCTTAGGTAAGGAGACCAAAACTGCACAAAACTGCTCTCTCCACACTTTATTCCTCTCCCTTCCTGAGTGTTGCTTGAGCGCAGTTACACAGCTATCACCTGCCTGTCAGTACTCGAATCACATTCTTCACACAAGCCAAGTCAGTGTATGTGGGTAGGATATTCATCATAGAGGACATTACAGCCAAACTGGTGTCCACAGAGGCACACATTCCTGCTGGAGTCACTGGACAGGAAACTTCCATAATGTTTTTTCCATAATTGAGGGTACGGAGGCCAAGGAGAGTTCCTAGTTACCATAACGACTGAGAACAATTGATTCAGTACAGAGAACCCGGAACATTCCGGTTCTAAATCCCCACTCAGAACTGTTTGTTTTTTTATTTTTGGGATATGATGATCCTGCAGTTATTGCCGCTGGTGAGTTGCTGTTGTTTGACTGAGGGGCTTGTTGGGGCTCTGAAAGGGAAGTTAAGAGTCAGCTATGCTGGTATTGGACTGGATTCACTTCACAGACATACCAGACAAGGACAGCAGATTTCTTTCCCGAACAGATGTTAGTGAACCAGTTCTGTTTTGACGACAATCCAAGAGCTTCACCGTCACTTTTACTGACATCAGCTTTTTATTTCCAGGTTTTAAAGATTGAGTTCAAATCCTCAGATTGCAATTGGTGGGATTCAAACTCATGTTCTCTCAATACTTATCCAGTAACATAACTAAAATCAATATCACAGAAACAGGTTATCTGGTTATTATCCCATTCCCATCTGTGCAAACTATGTTATAACAGGGACACCACTTCAGAAGTACTTAATTGGCTGTGAAGCACTTTGGAATGTCCTATGATTGTGAAAGGTGCTATGTAAATGCAACTTATTTCTTATCATTATGCATTATTACATAATTTGTTTTTTATTCATTGGATATGGGCATTGTTGGCTCTTGTACAGAGGGCATTTTAAGAGTCAACCACATTGCTGTGGGTCTGGAGTCACATGTAGGCCAGACCGGGTAAGGACGGCAGATTTCCTTCCCTAAAGGGCATTAGTGAACCAGATGGGTTTTTACAACAGTGGTTTCAGGGTCACCATTAGACTTTTAATTTCAGATTCTTTTATTGAATTCAAACTCCACCATCTGTTGCAATGGGATTCGAACCCAGGCACACAGACCATTACCCTGGTTGTCTGAATTACCAGCCCCTAGGGACAATACCACCACGCCACCGCCTGCCCAATAACGTACACGTTAAACACCCTCTCAGCAGGACAAACACAATATAAGTGTGGAATAGGGAGTGGATTAGATGCACTGTGATTTTACATATTAAATCTCGATGGTAAGGGCCTTGTCTATTGGGATGGGATGAGATTTTGTGCTGAGCTGATGGTGAATTAATCAGGCTGGAGGCTGGTGTAAGCATTACAAATCCCTATTTCTATAGAATTATAAATAGATTTAGGGCAAAATCTTCTGAAATTTCCCAAAACCGCTGATGGGACTTCTCAGAGCCGATCGATTATTGGAGAGGCAATCGTGCACGAGATTTTTTACTACTAGGCCTCGATCCTTCAAGACGCACAAAGGTGTCGGTGGAAACTGAGTGCAACAAGATCGAGAGCTTAAATCCAGACATTTGGTAAGTGAGGGATTTATAAGGGCTGATCTCTTTCTAAAACCGAGTCAAGTTTGGATTCAGCATTTAATTTAATTGTAACACTAAATTGTAGGGGTTTTTTTCCTGTCTTTATCAGTATTAAACAAGCTCACTGCTATCGAGGCAGCTGCAATCGATTATTTGGGTAACTGGTTTGAACTGGTTTCCTAGCCAGCAGAGGCTGACCCAGCTCACTGAAGTCTGAGTTGGGTAAATGCTGGATTTAGCAGACGCACAAAGTAAGTTATGCAACGTAGAAATGGGAACTGAGTGCCGAGAGACCAAGTGCTTCAATCCAGAAACTTGGTAAATGAGGGAGTTATATGGGTTGATCTCTTTGGAAGAATAATCGAGTTGATCCCACAGCTCTGCTCTTTCACCGTTGACCTGCAAATTTTCCTTGCTTCCACTTTCCTTTCATGGTAATGCGTTCCAAATCACAGTAACTTGCTTTGTAAAAACCATGTCCTCATCTCCCCTCTGGCTCGTTTGACAATTATCCTAAATCCATGCCCTTTGGTGCTGCCCCTTCTGCTAGTGGAAACAGATTTCAACCCAACTGGATCAGAAATCTTCATGATTTTGAGCACCTCTGTTGTTTGTTCCTTTAACCCTTCTCTGCTTTAGAGAGAATAACACCAGCTACTTCAGTCTTTTGCCCCGCGGTGCTACAGTGTAGATGGTCAAGTGGCGAATGATCGCTGGTAGATATTGCTTTTTACCAGCCTCATGAGCACTGATCAATCCCCACTGATTAAATGCACACACAATGGAATTGTCACATTCCTAGAAAAGGCAAAAGGAAATATTTTCATTGCTTCCTCCACGCATATTAAGTTTTAGGTTCAAGACCCATAGTGAAGAACATTGCGTGGATTGTAAGAGGGCATCTGAGAGAGACCATAGCCCACAAAGAGAGGGAGATAGAGTGGGAGATGGGGCACAGAGTCCTGATTTCAGTCTGATGGGTGCAAGAGGAGAAAGGGCAGGCGGACTGAGGGATTGAGAGGAATAAGGGAGGAAGATTCAGTGAGCCTACAGCAATGTTAGTTTCTGAGCAGTGTTAAGGATCCAAAGAAACCAACAGTCCAAACATTATCATCTGTTTGAGAGAGGTAGTGACAATTAAACAACAACTTGAGTTCATATAGCATCTTTAAAGAGCTATTGTCAACTAAAACTTGAGGCCAAGCCACATAGAGATAATGGTCCAGGCAACCAAAAGCTTGTACAAAAAGGTAACTTTTAAGGAGACACTTAAAGAGGGGTAAAGATTCAAGGTTTAGGGAGGGGATTCCAGAGCTTAGGGCCAAGGCAGCTGAAGGTACATCCACTAATAATGGAACAATTCAAATCGGGAAAGCACAAGAGGCCAGAACAGGAGGAGTGCAGATATCTTGGGGGGGGAGGTTTGGGGATGGGAAAGATTGCAGAGATAGGGAGGGATTTGAACACACTGAAAAAATTAAAAAATCATAGAGTTGCCATCTGGGAGGCAGTGTTAAAGGTGAAACAAACAGGGAAAAGGTAACAACTTGAGGCAAACAAAGTTTAAAGAAAAGAATTGACAGAGAAAATAGTCCAAAGGAGTGATTACCTGAATCAGGTGATTCTCACTGACCTGTGTGGATTGAGAGTTGGGGGTATGGCTAGCCAATGGGGAACAACTTCCCTGCTGGCTTATTTCAGACAAGAAAGAGGAGTTGATTTGTGGCTCCGGGGAAATCCACAGCTTGCTAAATAAATAAAAGAACATGTTAGATGGTCGACCTCGTCCAGTGGTCCAGTCGCCTTGTCCATCTGATTGTATTCAACTACTGCACACAAGTTCCGCCCGGACAATCAGGTCAACCAGGCAAAAGGAGCTTTGCCAAACCCAGAGTTACAATAAAAGAAAGTTTAAACCCAGCTGGGAGTAATGTATTGTAAGGACATTTCTCAACTCATTGTGGACCATCTGGAATATTGTTTTGCTCCATCCAGTGCAGCCATCAGACTGCTTACACTCTGCCCCCCAATGCCCAAACATGATGCTGACAGATCACATCGCTAACATCTGGACACAAAAGGTATCATTTCAGAAAAAAGAGATGGACAAATTAAACCTGTTTACATGAAGCATCACAAAGGGGTTTATTTTTCCTTTCATCTTCTAAAATTGCTGATAGTTGCTAAGAGGCATCTGCACATGTCCCCAGAATTTTTGCTGTCTCTCCCGAGATGAACCGGAATCTGAATGGTGAGCGTCAGGAGGTCTCCCAGAAGGGAAAAACAGTAAAAACTGGGAAATGAGAATACTGGTTCGAACTGGTCTTGTATACCTTAAAATGGAACGCCAGTAAAACTGGGAAATAAAGAGCACTGGTCCGAGCTGTTTTCTCCTTCTGGGCTCTCAGCCCAGCACAAATCTGTCACTGGCTCTGCCTGTAGGAGTCACGAATTTCACCCCTCCCTACACCAGGAACACTGAAACAAGTTGTTAGACCCAACTACTGCCATACCTGAGATGAACAAACGCAGCACAAACCGAGAATCAGAAGGGTCTGAAGAAAAGTCCTATGGAGTCGAAACGTTAACTCTGTTTCTCTCTCCACAGACGCCGCCAGACCTTCTGAGTTTATCCAGCATTTTGTTTTCATTTCGGAGAGCCAGACTTGTGCAATTCTGGTTTATATGGTTTAGTAACCAATTGATGATGCGTTCACCCATTAACCTATTCATGTGCCACCTTGGTTCAATCGCTAGCACTCTTTTATCTGAGTCCAAAGGCTGTGGGTGAAACATAACTTTGAACTTGAGCCTGTGATCCAGGCTGTTACCTCAGTGCAGAGAGCAGTGTTGCATTGCTGGGGATGCTGTATTCTGGGCGACATGGGAACATGAGGAGCCTGTCCTGGCATTCAATGAGATTATGGCCAACCTGTGGCCTAATATTGTCCCATATTTCTTAATACCTTTGGATGACAGCCCTGTGGGTATACTAGCACCACATGGGCTGCAGCAGTTTAAGGAGGCAGCTCACCATCACCTTCTCAAGGACATTTAGGGATGGACAACAAATACCGGCCTAGCTTAGAGATGCTCATGTCCCATGAAAGAATAATTTTAAAAACATAAATGTTTACAAATCTCAGAATTAAAATAAGCAATTGATCTAGCATTTAGACATTACCTTGTTCAATCATATGAACTGACCTCGTATATGCCTATATTTTGCCACAGTTTTGCCCTTTCACTTAATCTATCAATACCCCTTTGTAATTTTATACTTCCATCTAAAATGCATTATGCTTTCTGTTATTGGCAAACTTGCGTTTGTGTCTTTCATGAACTTTAACCTTAATTAACGGAGGGACTTTATCAAATGCCTTCTGGGAGTTAATATAAATGTCATCCATAGACATTCTAGTGTCCACCACTTTGACTCTTCATTGCATGTCAAGGGCAAATGGTTAGATTCTCTTTTGTTGCCTGGCATTTGTGTGGCAGCAATGTTTCCTTGCACAACCCTGAATGTTGTCCAGGTCTTGCTGCATATGGGCATGGATGCTTCAGAATCTGACGAGTTGTGAATGGTGTTGAACATTGTGCAATCATCAGTGAACATCCCCACTTCTGACCTTATGATGGAAGGAAGGTCATTGATGAAGCAGCTGAAGATGGTTGGGCCGAGGACACTACCCTGATGAACTCCTGCAGTGATATCCCAGGACTCAGATGATTGACCTCCAACAACCACAACCATCTTCCTTTGTGCTAGGTATTACTCCAACCAGTGGAGAGTTTTCCCCCTAATTCCCATTTACTCCAGTTTTGCTAGGGCTCCTTGTTGCCTCACCCAGTCAAATGCTACCCTGAGGTCAAGGGCAGTCACTCTCACCTCATCTCTGGAGTTCTGTTCTTTTGTCCATGTTTGGACCAAGGCTGTAATGAGATCAGGAGCTGAGTGGCCCTGGAGGAACACAAACTGGGCGTCAGTGAGCAGGTTATTGCTGAGTATGTGCCATTTGACAATGACACCTTCCATTACATTGCTGATGATCGTGATTAGACTGATGGAACAGTAATAGGCCAGACTAGATTTCTCCTACTTCTTGTATACAGTACATAGCTTGGCAAATTACCGCTTTGCCAGGTTGATTCCAGAATTGTAGCTGTACCAGAATAGGTAGGCGCAGCTAATCCCAGAGCACAATTCTTCAGTACTACTGCCAGGATGTTGTCAGGGCCCATTATCTTTGCAGTATCCAGTCCCTTCAGCCATTTCTTGTTATCATGTGGAGTGAATCAAATTGGCTGCATCGGTGATGCTGGGGATCTCGGGGAGGTCAAAATGGAGCATCCACTCGGCACTTCTGGCTGAAGATGGCTGCAAATACTTCAGCCTCATCTTCTGCACTGATGTGCTGGGACCCCCATCATTGAGGATGGGGGTATTTGTGGAGCCTCCTCCTCCAATTGTTTCACTGTCCACACCATTCATGACTGGATGCGGCAGGACTGCAGAGCTTAGATGTGATCCATTGGTTGTGGGATCGCTT
Source organism: Cetorhinus maximus (assembly GCF_964194155.1). Taxonomy (NCBI): domain Eukaryota; kingdom Metazoa; phylum Chordata; class Chondrichthyes; order Lamniformes; family Cetorhinidae; genus Cetorhinus; species Cetorhinus maximus. The sequence goes on along the minus strand of NC_135903.1, from coordinate 41,015,729 downwards.
AGCTCCATTGCATGCATACTGCTTCTGCTGTTTTGCATGCAAATAGTCTCATGTTGTAGCTTCACTACGTTGACACCTCATTTTTAGGTATGCCTTGTGCTGCTCCTGGCATGCCCTCCTGCACTCTTCATTGAACCAGGGTTGATCCCTTGGCTTGGTGGTAATAGTAGAGTGGGGGATATTCAGGGTCATGAGGTTGCAGATTGTGGTTGAGTACAATTCTGCTGCTGCTGATGCCCCACAGCACCTCATGGATGCCCAGTCTTGAGTTACTAGATCTGTTCTGAATCTATCCCAATTAGCATGGTGGTAGTGCCACACAACACGATGGAGGGAATCCTCAGTGTGAAAATGGGACTTCCTCTCAACAAGACTGTGCGGTGGTCACTCCTACCAATACTATCATGGACAGATGCATTTGCGGCAGGCAGGTTGGTGAGGATGAGGTCAAGTATGTTTTTCCCTCTTGTTGGTTCCCTCACCACCTGCAGCAGACCCAGTCTAGCAGCTATGTCCTTTAGTACTTGGCCTGCTCGGTCAGCAGTGGTGCTACCAAGCTCTTTTGATGATGGGCATTGAAGTCCCGCACCCAGTGTACATTCTGTGCCCTAGCCACTTTCCAGTGCTTCCTCCAGGTGGTGTTCACCATGGAGGAGCACTGATTCATCAGCTGAGAGAGGCGGTAGCTGGTAATCAGCAGGAGGTTTCCTTGCCCAGTTGGACCAGATGCCACGAGGCCTCATGTGGCCTGGAGTCAATGTTGAGGACTCCCAGGGCAACTCACTCCCACTATGCCACCACATCTGGTGTGTCTGTCCTGTCAGTGCGACAGGGCATACCCAGGGATGTTGATGGTGGTGTCTGGGCCATTGGCTGTAAGGTATGATTCCATGAGTATGACTGTCAAGCTGTTGCTCAACTAGTCTGTGGGCTGCTCTCCCAATTCGTCTTCTGTCAAGACTGATGAAAAATAATTATTCAACATGTCAGCCATGGAAGATGTTAAATTGAGACTCCCTCAGCCTTTGGGCATGAAAGATCCCAGTGCACCTATTGGGACCTCTTGTGGTTTTCCAGCTAACATCCATTCACCCATTCATTGTCTGTTAGGGATTATTTCTGAGGCCTCGCCTAACTTCAGCATGTGCCCAGGTTTCCAACCAGCATTATCGGAGGTCAACTCTACTAGCATTGCTACTTCAATTGCCCTGACAGGTTTCTAATAGTTGACATTCTTTGACAATTAATTTGAAGATAAGGAACAGTGAAATTAGTCACCAACCTTCTGGAGTCAAATGTTTGTTGCTCATTTTTTAGAGACCGTAGTTTAATTGCAAAGGTGACCATCAGTGTGAGGAATAGGAGAACGATGAGTAAGGATGCCCCAATCAATATGCACGTGAGCTGAATCTCAGTGAGAACTGATTGGCAGCGATGTCCCTTGTACCAAGTGTGATCCTTCTCACTGCACCTAGTCACAAAGGGAAAGAGTTAGAAGGAGCCATGAGTATCTGGCATCTAAAAGTAACAAAACAATGTTGTGGTTTAATAATTTCATTAGATTGAAATAGATTGACTGGTTTGGACATGACTGAATTGGACTTGATTGATCTCCATTGAATTGGGATGAGACTGGGTTGGATTAAACTCATTGGATGGGACTAGATTGGATTAGATTAGAAGGATTGGAAGAGACTGGGTTGGATTAAATTAGACAGGATTAGGAAAAACAATAAATATAATATTACTGTTTGTTTTTTGCCATTCCCACATTCCAGGCTTCTGTCTGTGGAGTGGGGAGGGAGGGAGAGGATGGGGATGGGGGAGCGGACACCTCCCTACCCCCCGACACCCCCACCCCTCGATGAGCTCCAACCATGTTACTGATGTCGGTACAGGGTCTATAGACGCAGGACAATTGGAAATTTAAAGCTACTTTTATCTTTAAACAAAGTTGAGCATTCAAAAGACAAAAGACCACGTTCTCCCTACCTGCAAAACACACCAATGTTTTCTATGACTCCACATTCACCCCCATTGAAGCAGTAATCAGGAATCACTTCACACACAGACCAACAGGAGTTGTTTTCATGGATATATCCTGGATTACAGACACTCCAAGAGTCATTTGAGACCTGGTCTGTATTTGGTTCAGTGACCTGCTCTGGTTCGATTGACCAATGGTTCTTTGATAAGTTTTGATCTGCATTTAATGTCCTCTCCGGAACGATCTTGATGTCATTCTCCTTCCTGCTATTTACCAGCTCCCCATCTGTTGGAGCCATGGGCCATTGCAAATCATTACTGGATCTTGTTGGGGTAGAAGCCTGGCCTGGCTGAGCGATGGATGTGTGCAATGTCGTCAAACTATATTCCGGTTGGTTTTCTTCAGAGGGGGAGGTTACCAAGTCATTGGATCTTTCAGTAACACCTTCAAATTCCACCCTGTTTATCCTTTGAGACTCAAGGTCAGTATCATCAGGATCAGGCACTAGTCCATGCACATCGCCACTCCCCTCGGGCACCTCATTGAAAGTGAGAACAGGAGAAGTGTTTGTCTGAGTGGGCAGTCTAGGACTTGAATGTGAGTCTCTCTTATACAGGGGGGATAGGTTCAAATTCCTTGGAAATGTGGAATCGAGAGTAGCATTGAGAGCACAGCCGTTTGATTTGCATGTTTCAGAGAGTCTGACCTCATTATATTCTCTGTCTCCATTTCCTATGGAATCTTGTGGAACAGTTTCAGATGTCAGGCTGCTCAGGTCAAGGATGGCATCTCTGTTTCCTGTTTGTGATTTCTGAATAGTTAAGGTTTCAAACTGAGGACTTTCATCAAAGACAAGAGGTTCTTCCAGGTGGAGATGGTTGACTATGACAGAGTCAGGCATATGCTGAGAATGAAGGGACTCATAGGATGCACCTGGTGAATATTCTGGAGTTTGCTGCAATTCGCTGTAAGAGTCCCTGTCATGTGGAACAGCAGAGGCTCCATCACCTGTTTAATATTACAACATCAAATAGAAGTGGTCAGAACATCTGCGTTTTACCCCTTCCTCAAACATAATAAGTGGTAATGGAGGATCAAAACCAGATTTCCTACGTGCCTGACTGCAGTTTTTATTTGCAGGTGTCCTGTGTGCTGACTCTTGTCTCGAGCCTTCAGACCTCTTGTGTCACAATGAAAACCATGTCACAATATGACAGGAATTTCTTAACTTTGGAAACTCTTCCGCCGCTGAAAAGAGTGGCCCTGAGGCTCCTGGGTTTGGAGAGGATTCTATTTCTGTGAGGGGTGGGTATCCAAAACGTAAGCTGGAACCTCGCTCCCCTGGATTCCACCCTACTAACACCAGGGCTTCACTTTCACTCGGGGACTATGGGCAAAGGGATGGCAGCTATTGTCAAAGGTGTTACACTGACAAGAATGGTACAACTGTGTCCTCCATCTCAAGTATAAAGTGACGACTGACACTAAAATGTTTACTTAGTGCACCCCTCAAAACACCAAGTTCTCATGGTTATTCCCACACAAGAAGATTTAGTTGAGATAAACAGCGAGCTCATCAAGTCTCACCATTATGAAGCTGTCTGTGATAAGCTCTCTCTGCCACACTGGATCAGTCTGTGGCTTATCTCCACTGACTCACCCAGCTTGCATCTGGTGGCATTAATCAGCAGGACAGGAAACAGGAGGCCATTTGGAAACAGAAGCTAATAACACAACTGGAAAAGCTGTTTTCCAAAGTGCTGAGGTCCACGGAACAAGTCGCTGTTCAGATGATTGTTGGTTTGGCGGAGTTTCAGAGTTGAGTACAGACAGTGGGACGAAGACTCACCAGGAAAATCAGCAGCAAACACAAAGTGACAAGAGAGCTTCTGATCATGGTCCTTCCAGTTCTCTCTTTGGTCATTAGATGAATCAATAATGTGTTCACCTGCCTGCTTATCTGTTTGTGTGTGCGTGTGTGTCTGGTCTGTCTTTTTGTCTGCGTGTCTGCTCTATGAGTACGTGTACGTATGGTCTGTCGGTCTGTGACTTGTCTGTTTGTCTTGTGTATGTCTGGGCTGCCTGTTTGCCTGTGTGCATCTGTACACTATGTATGTACACACCTGTGTGAGAATGACTGCGTGTATATGTGTGTGTGTGTGTGTGTGTGTGTGTGTGTTTGGGTCTATTTAATTGAATGTGTATGTTTCCACAGAACTTTGTCCCTGGTACATCACAACTACAAAACATCAAGATTCCTCCTACATATGGAAGCTTAGTAAAGCTGGGTTTAATACTGTATAGAAGTCATGGTGTTCACTAAACCTCCCTAAATTTAAGGCTGCATGAGGAACATGGACCTGCCCCTGCTATCACACAGAATGATTTTGGAGAGCAGTGCAGGACCCACAGTAACATCCATCAAGACATGTTTATACACTGGATTTACCTTAGTAACCTGTATGTGGGAACTGTCACAACCAGCAGCCATAACATCCAGGACTATGGAAATACATCCTGTCTTGCATAGTTTATGAACATAATATTATCTGGCATTAGATCAATCCCACTCCTCTATCGAAATCATTGTGCAGTTCAGCAACAGTGATGTTAGTCAGTGCTCAGGGGGCTCTGGACTGTGAGCTAAAGCCACAACACATTGACAGGAACCTTATGATATTCCACAATCCCTTCTTTCTCCAGAAACATATTTACTTGTTTTCTAATCCCAATTACACTATTTGCTTCAATGGCCTTCCATGATAATTCACAGCATCAATTTGCATTTATATAGCACCTTTAATATGGAAAATCATCCCAAGACAGAGGCTTAAAGGGGAAAACGGACACCAACCCAAAGGAGATACTAGGAGGAGTGAGTCTTATACGAGCAGGAATAGGCCATTTACCCACTTAAGGCTGTCCTGCCATTCATTTAGTTCATGGCTAGTCTGTATTTCCCTGAGTGGCTCAGTAACCCTGGACATCCTGGCCTGGACATCCTGGCCTGGACATCCTGGCCTGACCAAAATCTACTCATCTCAGTTGTGAAATCTTCATTTGACCCCCAGCCTCAATAGCTTTTTGGGGGAGAGACTGCCTGATTCCCCCACCTTTTGTGTGAAGAACTGCTTCCTGACATCACCCCCTACACCAAAGCTCCAATGTTAAGATTATTCCCCCTCCGGAGTGCAGATTGCAAGCAGAGTGAGCTGCTACAAGTTTAGTGAGTGGGTGGTTTTAATTATTAATAACTTTCTAAAAATCTGGTCTGATGTTGCAGGGTTTGTGAAGCGAAATTATTATTTTTTGTTCATTCACAGGATGTGGGCGTCGCTGGCTGGGCCAGCATCTATTGCTCATCCCTAATTGCCTTTGAGAAGGTGGCGCTGAGCTGCCTTCTTGAACCGCTGTGGTCCACGTGGTGTAGGTACACCCACAGTGCTGTTAGGGAGGGAGTTCCAGGATTTTGAACCAGCGACAGTGAAGGAACAGGGATATATTTCCAAGTCAGGATGGTGAGTGGCATGGAGTGGAACCTCCAGGTGGTGGTGTTCCCATGTGTCTGCTGCCCTTGTCCTTCTAGATGGTAGTGGTTGTGGGTTTTGAAGGTGCTGTCCAAGGAGCCTTGGTGAATTCCTGCAGTGCGTCTTGTAGATGGTACACGCTGCTGCTACTGTGCGTCAGTAGTGGAGGGAGTGAATGTTTGTGATGTGGTGCCAATCAAGCGGGCTGCTTTGTCCTGGATGGTGTCAAGCTTCTTGAGTGTTGTGGGAGCTGCACTCATCCAGGCAAGTGAGGAGTATTCCATCACACTCCTGACTTGTGCCTTGTAGATGGTGGACAAGCTTTGGGGAGTCAAGACGTGAGTTACTCATTGCAGGATTCCGAGGCTCTGACCTGCTCTTGTAGCCACAGTATTTATATGGTTAGTCCAGTTCAGTTTCTAGTCAATGGTAACCCCAAGGATGTTGATAGTGGGGGATTCAGTGATGGTAATGCCATTGAACATCAAGGGGCGATGGTTGGATTCTCTCTTGTTGGAGATGGTCATTGCCTGACACTTGTGTGGCGCGAATGTTACTTGCCACATGTCAGCCTGGATATTGTCCAGGTCTTGCTGAATTTGGACATGGACTGCTTCAGTAGCAGAGGAGTCACAAATGGTGCTGAACATTGTGCAATCATCAGCGAACATCCCCACTTCTGACCTTATGATGGAAGGAAGGTCATTGATGAAGCAGCTGAAGATGGTTGGGCCGAGGACACTACCCTGAGGAACTGCTGCAGTGATGGCCTGGAGCTGAGATGACTGGCCTCCAACAACCACAACCATCTTCCTTTGTGCTAGGTATGACTCCAACCAGTGGAGAGTTTTCCCCCTGATTCCCATTTATTCCAGTTTTGCTAGAGCTCCTTGATGCCACACTCTGTCAATGCTGCCTTGATGTGAAGGGCAGTCACTCTCACCTCACTTCAGGAGTTCAGGTCTTTTGTCCATATTTGAACCAAGGCTGTAATGAGGTCAGGAGCTGAGTGATACTGGCAGAACCCAAACTGGGCATCAGTGAGCTGGAGATGTTCTGGCTGAAATGTGATCAGTAAAAATGGAACCATTCGAAGCCAGTCACAGGAAGCTGGGCCATGAAGGAGATGATGGTGTGGCTGATGGTGCTGAGAGGTGTTAGAGGAGGATGGTGTGGCTGATGGTGCTGAGAGGTGTTAGAGGAGGATGGTGTGGCTGATGGTGCTGAGAGGTGTAAGAGGAGGATGGTGTGGCTGATGGTGCTGAGAGGTGTTAGAGGAGGATGGTGTGGCTGATGGTGCTGAGAGGTGTTAGAGGAGGATGGTGTGACTGATTGTGCTGTTTTTTTTCAGGAGGGGGCAATGACATCAGTATTTAAAGGGAGGGGGAGTTGTATCTGAAGAGAGGAAACGATTTGCAATGTTTGCTCGCTTTCAGGTCAGGAGAGGTGTATAGGCGCCTGGCATAGAAATGGTTAATATGGGACTGAGTACACTGCCACCCACATTGTGATGTAAAGGAGCACATGACCCGAGTCTGGAGGGCAATCTTTTCTTGGGCAGAGACGGGTGTAGAAGCAAGCATGGAGACAGCTCCTAGCTTAGACCTTATACTGTATATATATATATATAGTTACTAGTAGATAAACACCGTTAAACTATACAAGACTCATAACCTTTTTATGAAAGCTACTGAACTATACACAAAATCTTACAACATGGTCACACTATCGGAACAACCCAGAACTTCATAGAAGCTGGAGAAGAGATCCTAACACTGGAAGATTGAAGAAGCAGCATTCTGACCTGACGAAAAGTACCAGAAGCGAAGGAGATCGCCAGGGAAAAGCTCCAAAGCAGGATTGGAAGCAGAAGGCAGAAATAAAACTCCACACTGCAGAAGAAGACTCCATTGAATCCAATAGGAGTCCAGCTTCACTATCCAGAGTGTAGGGTCAGAAGACCTGGGAAGGGGTGAGCTTAAAAAAAACTTAAATTCTTGTCCAGAATAAGTTTACAAAAGCTTTTAAGTCAGCAGCAGTCGGAATTGTCGTTTTAAAAGGCATCACAGACAGGCCGAACCCCGAGTCAGCGCCTGGACACGGCTGAGTTAATCTGATTGAAACAAATAAAGGAATCAATGCTTTCACAACATGAAAACACTAAGCTGCTGTGGGGAAGACTCAGAAAGCTCAATCTGAGCAGTCACTGCTGAAAATTTAAAATACCAAAATTGCGAATACCAAGACTGCGTTAGTTACCATCAAATCCATTTTGGATTTCCTTACAGCATTTAAAGCTGTACACACATTTAAAATTTAACGGCCATGGATCAAAAGTCAAAAAAACGTCAGTGGACGGGCGGCATCGCCTTGATGTGAGTCCCAGAACCATGCTTGGTCTTTCTTAAGCAGGTGCCTCAAAAGTCCTGTGCCCTGTGCCAAATTTGGTAAAAATTTTTGCCAGCTGGTTCCACCATCCCCAAGAATTGTTGAAGTTCTGGAATCACGGATGGGGTTGGGAACCCGCTTTAATTATCTGTGGGTCTGCGGTGATGCCCTTACTGCTGGTGGTTTGGCCCAGGAACTACATTGATGCTTTTGGAGAGCTCACGTTTCTCATTCAGCATCAGCCCTGCCCCCTGCAGGTGTTCTAAGATGGCTGAGAGTCCCTTGTCATTCTCTCCCACCACTGTAACATGAACCAATACATCGTCCACATGGCAAATGAACCCCTGGAGGCCCTGCGTGATGGCTGCCACCGGACATTGAAATATATTTTATGCCGAAGTGATTCCAGATGGCAGACAGGTAAGACAAGAATCTGCCGAAGGGGTTGATAAATGTGGTCAGCATCCAGGGCTCTTCATCATGGGGAAGTTGCCAAAAGCCGCTGTTGGCGTCCAGCTTTGAAAACACCGTGCTCTTCGAGGGTTTAGTCAGGCTTTCACCACTGAGGACATGGGATTTAGTTCTCTGGCTATGGCTTCATTGAGCTCTCTCAAGTCGACACAAATTTGGATGGACCTGTTCAGTTTTGGGACAGGGACTATCCCAGAACACTGTGCGGCTAGTCGTGTGACCGGGGAGGTGACATCTCGTCAAAGCTGCTGCTGGACCTGTTTCTTGAGTGGGTGGAGAATCTATCGAGGCGTGGAAAAGCACTCGGGTTTAGCATCCTCCCTCAGTGGGATCTTATATGCACTTTTTCAGTTGCCCCAATCCTGTAAAGAGGTTGAGGAACTCACATTTATTCTTGGAGCCAGGCCCTTGTTGGTTGATTTTGTTATTTTTTTTTGTAGAAGCTTCAGTTCGACACAGGTTTTGCAGCTTAGTAGTGAACAGTCCTGGCTGTGGACCATGAACAGGGTCTCTCTGATTCCTTTGTCCTCATACCTCAGTGTCACTGCAGGGTGCCTCCTGCACCATTTAGGAGTGTTGCGGGTGGCATCAGCCATTGGGTTACCAGCCATGGTTTTCTGTCCAACAGGATGGTAACACTGGCTCCCGTGTCCAAGTTAAAGTTTGTGATGTGGCCATTAACCAAAATGTCCGTAATCCAAAACAAAAATTCAGGATCTTTGACCTCACACAAGAAGCCCGGCTGTGTGTCCTCTAGGTGTGCAGTCTCGAACTCTTAAATCATCTTTGGGTTTTCTGTGCATTTAGATGTTTTGGCCTTGCACAGTTTGCCAAAGTGTCCAATCCTGTTAAATTGAAAGCATTGACTGAAATTGCAGGACATTGATCTCGCCTCTGGGGGGCTCTTCGCTCCACAGTACAGGCATTGTTGCTCTACTGGTCAGTTAGGGTATTGCTTCCCTTGGCCTGGAGTGTCCCTGTTTCTGTGCTGTTGAAATAACTGGACTATGGGGTTTCCCTTGTACCCCGATTTACCCTCTCTTCTTAAAATGGACCTGTGCTGCACACGGAGCTCAGACAGCCTAACAATCTGGATAGCTTTCGCGAGGGTTGGATCTTCCTTGGCCTTGCAGCATGTCTGAGAGAGGTTCTCTGTTTCAGCACATTGCTTTATGTTCTTTGTTTCAGCGCTATGTTTTAGGTTCCCTGTTTCAGCGCTATGTTTTAGGTTCTCTGTTTCAGCGCTATGTTTTAGGTTCTCTGTTTCAGCGCTTTGCTTTAGGTTCTCTGTTTCAGCGCTTTGCTTTATGTTCTTTGTTTCAGCGCTATGTTTTAGGTTCCCTGTTTCAGCGCTATGTTTTAGGTTCTCTGTTTCAGCGCTATGTTTTAGGTTCTCTGTTTCAGCGCTATGTTTTAAGTTCTCTGTTTCAGCGCTATGCTTTAGGTTCTCTGTTTCAGCGCTATGCTTTAGGTTCTCTGTTTCAGCGCTATGCTTTAGGTTCTCTGTTTCAGCGCTATGCTTTAGGTTCTCTGTTTCAGCGCTATGTTTTAGGTTCTCTGTTTCAGCGCTATGCTTTAGATTCTCTGTTTCAGCGCTATGCTTTAGGTTCTCTGTTTCAGCGCTATGCTTTAGAGTTATGAAAGTGTGGAATTCTGGCCTTTGCTGGCTCTAAAGCTGATTTGTTAGTCACGATACTTCCATACTATTTAATTTTTTCCTTTTTGGAGCGAGCTCATGTTCAGGCACCAACCCAGGAATCTGTATTTTCTGACAGAGCTTTAAATGGCAATTTCTAACCATTTAACTATTTAAACGTTTCTCAGAACTTTCTGTATCCTGGAATTTAGTTCATCCCTGCTTGCCCTGCTGACTCTACACTCTGGGAGTTGAAATTGAACTTCTAAGAGATTCAATGGAGTCTTCTGATGCACTGACGAATTTCACATTTCTGCCTTCAGCTTCCAAGTCTTTCTTTGGTGCTTTTCCCTGACGACTTTCCTCTACATATCTGCTTCTTGAGCCTTTCTTCAGGTCAGAATGCTTCTTTCAATTTTTCTTTAGTCTTACAGGATTTTAGTTTTTATCTGCATTTTTAGTGAGGTTGTGGGTTTTTCCATTTGCTGCCGCCATGATGTGGGGTAGTGGATATTGTTCCGTGGGCCTCAATGAAGTCTTTATAGTCTTAAGCAGATTAACTGTATATATTTACTAACTCCAATAACTATAATGGCTCAAGCTAGGGGCTGTCTTCATACTTGCTTGCGCACGTGGCTCTGTCCAACATTAGATTGACCCCTCAGTGCGGGTCATGTGTACTCTTACATCACTGTGTGGGCAGTACTGTATTCAGTCCTGGGTTAACCCGATATATGCCAGATATTTAGATCCACTGCAGTCAATGGACTAAATAGCAGGCACTGTATTTAATGGCAGCTCATTCTGCACCAACATCCAAAATAAATTTCCACCACTACACCTCCAACAATGCAGAACTGCATCAGTGCTGACCCTCCGATTGTGCAGCGCTGCATCAGTGCTGACCCTCCAATAGTGCAGTGCTGCATCAGTGCTGACTCTCCAATAGTGCAGTGCTGCATCCGTGTTGATCCTCCAATGGTGCAGCACCGCATTAGTGTTGAACCTTCCAACAGTGCAGCACGACATCAGTGCGGACCCTCCAATTGCAACGCTCTCACAATACTGACTCTCCGACATTGCAGCGCTCCCTCTGTACTGAACCTCGGACATTGCAGTGCTCCCTCAATACCGATCCTCCAATATGGCAGTGCCCCCTCAGAACAGACCTCCGACATTGCAGCACCCTCTCGCTACTGACCCTCTGACATTGCAGCACTCCCTCAGGACTGACCATCCGATAGTGCAATGTTCCCTCAATACTGACCCTCCAACAGTGCAACACTCCCTCAGTATTGACCCGTCAACAGTGCAGCATTCCCTCAGTCCTGACAATCCGACAGTGCAGCGTTCCCTCAATGCTGACCCTCTGGCAGTGCAGCACTTCCTCAGTACTGACCCTCTGACATTGCAGAATTCCCACAGTACTGACTCTCCAACAGTGTGGCGCTCCCTCAGTACTGACCCTCTGATAATGTTCAGATGAGTCAAACTCATGTCCTATCTTCCTCTTAAATTGGAGTGGAATATCCCAAATCACTATTCAAAAGTGGCGCTGTTATCCTGGGCAATATTTATTCCCTATTCAGCATTTGATCTGATCATTATCACATCATTGTTTGTAGGTACAAAAATCCACTGCCTCATTTCCTACATTACAAATGTGAAGGGCTTAATCAGTAGCAGAGTGCTTTGTTGGGATGTCCTGAGGTCATAAAAACATAAGTCTTTTTTTTAACACTCCTCACAAGTATAAAATGTAAATAGTTCCCACTCTCCAGGGCTGACATTAATTTGAACAGTACAATATCCAAAAAGTGTTCCTGAATTCCCATAATTACATCGAAACTGAGGGAGAGTTAGTTGGTGAGGGGAACATGCCAAACTGTTCGATACACATCATCCGTTCGAATCAACATCTCATAAAGGAGAGAACAAACCTTACCATTGATGAGGAGGACGTAGAGAATCACCAATTGAAACATCTGAAATATTCTGTCAAAACAGCAAGCCATGGAGCACACCATGAACTCTAGTCTTCAGTCTCACTGGTGCTATTTTTATTCTAGCCCAAGCATCACAGTGACTCCGGACTGTTTGACACTCAGTTGCGAATGCTGCTGCCTTTGCTGTCTCATGGCTTTGAGACGACAGCCAGTTTGTGATGTGGCTGCTGGCACATTGTTGGGATAATTGGATACACACTGTGTCTCCCCGCTTCTATTACAACATCTAGGTTCAATGTTACTGCAACTTAACTCTTCCTTTTCCAGTCAGCCACTTTTTGTTCTGGAGGGAGCTGCTTTTTGCTGCTGTCTGCCCTTGGCGTAATGCTCACTGTGGGCAGGAATTAAGGTGAGATTACGGCCCTGCCTGTTTTCAGGCAGTTCCAGATACAGCTGGGACAGTACAGGACAAGCAGAAACAGCCTGTCACACCTTGGTGTCACATTTGATCCTGAGATGAGCTTCCGACTTCATATTTGTGCTATCACTAAGACTGCCTGTTTCCAACTGCATAACACCACCCAACTTCACCCCTGTCTCAGCTTATCCATTGCTGAAGCCCTCATCCATGCCTTTGTTACCCACTTGACTTTTCCAGTGCATTCCTGGCTGCTCTCCCACATTCTACCCAACATAAACCTGAGATCACCCAAAATTCTGCTGCCTGTGTTTAACTCATGGCAAGTCCCTTTCCCCAATCACTGTGTTCACTGACCTACATTGGCTCCCAGTCAAGCAATGCCGTGACTTTAAAATTCTCCCCCTGGCTTTCAAATCCCTCCAGGGCGTTGCCCCTCGCTATCTCTATAATCTCCTCCACCCCACAATCCTCTGAAATATCTGTGTTTGTCTAATTCTGGTCTCTTGTGCATCCCCAATATTAATTACTCCACCATTGGTGGCTGTGTTTTCGGTCGCCCGGGCCCCAAGCTCCGGAATTCTCTCCCTACAACTCTCTGCCTCTCTACCTCACTTTCCTCCTTTTGATCCTTAAATTGTAGAAATTACAGCATGGAAGGAGGCCATTCGGCCCACCTTGCCTTTTATGATGCCCTTGTATTCTTCTATATTATGCCTTTTCAAAAATTTATCCATTCCCCTTTTAAACCATGTTATAAATGCCTCAGCAGCCACTTGTGGTGAACCATTCCATCTCTTAATTACCCTCTGTATGAAAGTATTTTTCAACTTTTCCTTCATCCTTTTTTTATGATAATCCTGAGTCTTTATCTCAAGTTACTGATTTAGCAAACGACAGAACAGCCTTGCATTATTTACTTCCAGAAAACTTGTAATTTTGAAAACCTCTGACATCTTTCTTAACCTTCTATTTCAGTTAAAAAGACTTAATTTTTCAAACATTTCTTCATAACTCTAATCTCTTATTACTGCTACTATTCTAGTGAATCCAAACTGTGTACTCTCTACGGTTCTAATGTTGCTCCTATAAAGATGGTGAAGAACTAGGAGTGACTATTGTATTAATATGGCAGATGATTGATCATAAGATATAAAGTCAGCTGTTAGAGGTCACTATGGGTGGGTGGGTGGGGAATTAGTGCTCTGAAGTTTGACGGTAAGGGGCAGATTCTGAACTTTCGGGAAGTATGAACAGTGTGTGTAGCAGAGATGGATGTCAGTTGAAGAAGAAAGTGGCAAAATACAGACAAATCTGACACTTTTGAAGCCAACTAGTGCCAATATGCAGCTGGTGTGGCCCGAACTCTGCCCTCACACTGGCTTCATTTTATGTAGACATTAACTCCGTAAAGGGCAACACATCATATCCTTGGTGACCTACACTGGCTCCTGGGGCAGAATTTTACGGCCCCGTTTTGGCAGGGACGGAGCCATAAAATGCGGCGAGACATTATAAACCCCACTGACAACAGCGGGAAGGTAAAATCCCGATGTCGTAACATTCTGCCCTGGGGCCTGATTTTTCGCTTCCAAGTCAGGTGCGCTGTTGGGGAAATTCCTGACTCTGCAAACCTGACTCGGCGGTGGGGGGGTGGGTTGGGGTGTGGTTGCAGGGGGGGTGGAGGGTGGGGGTGGTTGAAGGGGGGGCGGGGGAGAGGTGGGGGGTGGGCTGGAGGGGTTGGGGGGGGAAATGCCCAGAATGTTCTGATTTTCACTCTGGGGAGCGAGAGGGGGGGGTGGGGGGGGGTGGGGTTGGTGGTGGGGGTGGGGGTGTGGAATAGGTTTTAATTGGAGTTAACCTACGACCCTCTAACCACCCCCATATGGCCCTCATACTTTCCATGCCAACCTATGTCCCTCTACTCAGCCTCATGGCCTTTTATAGCCCTATGCCAACTTACTGCTAACTCATGCCAACCCATGCCCCACCACCCACCACACTTTGCCCTTATACCTTCCATGCAAACTCACCCGGAATCGGAGTTCCAAAGAAGAGTCACATTGGACTCAAAATGTTAACTCTGTTTCCCTCTCCACAGATGCTGCCAGACCTACTGAGCCTTTCCAGCACTTTCTGTTTTTATTTCAGATTTCCAGCATCCGCAGTATTTTGCTTTTATTTTAGTGGGTAAAACAGATGTTAGAGTGGATCCTCCCAGAGTGGGGAAAGTCAATCCTGATAATCCTTTTAGCTCATTTGGCCACATACTCATGGGAGTGTTGAGTCATCAATGTAAAAGCCACTTTTCCGCAGGGTGATGAATTTCCAGAGAGAAGTATTTTTGAAACTGCCTGAAGGGGCAAATGTTGAGAAGGGAAACTGGAAACTAAACAAACGTGCCTACGGCCTGAATGATGCTTCAAGGCTGTGATATTTTTCAGTGAAATCTATCTTGCTAAAAATAGACTGTTTATTTTAAAGCAGGTCCTGCAATTTTTTTTTTGGTTTCAGAAGGGAAACTTTCAGGCAACCTCACGGTGCTTGTTGATGATTTCTTATAGAGAATTTGAGAACTACGTTATTAATAGGATTAAAGAGGGATTTCAGATTGGAGGTCAAGCTTCTGTGGCTTTTAAATGCATTGTTTAGATACTAAACAGAGTAGGTCTGGAATGACTTTAAATCAAGTCATATTTAGAGAGGTTATTCCCAACCTGGTTATTCATGCCAAGTCATCACAGAAAGTTGATGGTTATTATCTAAAGAAGAAACAGAGCAGTTGCAAAGCTTGATCACTCAGTTTAATTGGTTATGCACTCAGACAAGACCAGTTGCTAATTCTGATGTAGTGGAGCACAATAATAATGTATTGGTGTAAGTACTGTGAGAAAACACCTTAAAGTCGAGGATATTTTAAGGGCAAATAAAACATAAAAACAAGTAAACATGGAGAAAATTAAACATAGTTGACCCAAAGACATGAATTTTAGTCATTTTTATTGATGCTTCACATGCTAATCTTCCTGATGGATTTTCGAGTGGTTTTGTCATATTTTTGATGAAAGTGAGAAATGTTGTCATTTAGTCTGGGAAGGTAAGAAAATAAAAGAAAAGGTTGTTAAAAGTACTTCAGCTGTAGAAATACTGGCTCTTGTTGAAGCAATGGATATGAGGTTCTATTTATCAAATATTTCAGAGGAAGTTCTATGCAAGGGGTGTACTAAAGATAGTTTGCCCATTTGAATGTTACATAGCTAATCATTCTTTGAAGCACACCCTAGATTGAAACAATTGATGGAGAGCAAAGAAATCTCCGAGGTCTAATGCATTGATGCCAGTCATCAATTATCTGACTGATTCACAAAAGGGATGCTTGCGCTAAGAAATTGTTGAGGGTCCTAGAAGAGGAGCATCTCGTGATGTAATGCTTTGTAAAGAATATGGAAATATTATATTTTTCTCACTTTGATTTGTTTTGAAATATTCGGTGTAAATATTAACTGTTAAGTTCTATTTAAAGAGAAAGAAGGGAATCTGTTAGTTGTATCAATTGATGTTAATTGATTGAGGTGAAGAGGATTGATCGGATGATTACTTGAATACATATAAAGAGGCACTGACCTAGGGGCTGTGTGAATTCAGGACAAATATACTTGTGATGTTTCACTCTGTGAATAAATCTATTCCAATATTAGGCTGAGGCTGAGGCTGAGGCTATCACGAACGGACAGATCAGATCATCTCATTCTTAGTAACAGATCAATCCATGGGCTCCTCCTACTTGTTGTTGGAGATGAGGGTGGAGGTGATATGGGAAAAAGATTTAATAGATAATTTGCAGTAGAGGAGTGAAGTAGGGGTTATCTTTGCACTCCAGGCTGACCCTGGAATCGTGAGCCATTTTAACAATGAGAGTGGAACGCAATAGTATTTTATGTGATTCTGCCAGATCTGGTAGTAAATGGCTAAAACAGTTGTCTGCCTTACCATTCAAGTCTGAGTCCCTTGAATTTAAGGGAGTAGAGAAGAGGGTCATACCAGGGTGAGAGAAGGAGCAAGGGCATCAAAGATGGAAGTGAGGGTATGGTTTAGAAAGCTATTCAGCAACATTCAATTTTAATTCCCAATTGCAATATGTTAAACTAAGCATTCCGCCTCTCCAGAACAGGACACCCGGTCATCCCAATCTCTATCCCCATAAAACAGGCAGTACACAGTATGCAGGGGACATATTTCCCATACTTAACTTGTTAATCCCTCCTTGACTCTCTCCTGCCCACTGTGGAGGGAGTTGATATCAAGGCCATTGTTGAGGTAATAAAAAGGGGAAACATCTGTCACAGTGATAAACACAGAATCTGCACAAAAACCAACTACCAATGGCACTTAGCAACTATGTCCTCCTAACTCCTCCAGGTGAGGTGAAGGTGCTTGGGTGCAGCTTCTCAACCAATGAATAAAGGATGACATCCTGCAAAGTCACTCATAGCGCACAGGAAACCAATGCCCCCCTTCAGAGATACAGACACAGTTGAGTCACGAGGTTGTGGCTTCAAACCCCAGCCCAGGGACACAAACCAGGTCAACACTCCAGGTAGTACTGCAGGAGTGCTACATTATCAGCATTTTGTCTTTCATTGACATACTAAACCAAACACGTGCTCCCACCAATGCCCCCCCCTCCCACCCCCACAACCCCATGATTCTGGTGGAACTTTCTGATCCTGTGACACTGGTCAGGAATTTCGGAAACTTGGGCAAAGTTATGGTGGAATTGGAGCAGCTCCAAAGAGATTCCTGGCCATGAGGTTTCTCGGCATCTTGGCCAACGTTCCTCCTTCAATGAACACCGCCAAAAAACAGGTGATCTGGTCATTATCGTATTGCTGTTTGTGACATCTTGCTGTGCGCACGTTGGTTGCCTCAGCTGTCACACAGAGTGGCTACTCTTCAAAAGTTCCAGATTGGCTGTGAAGCACTTTGGGACCTGAGATTGCGAAAGGTGCTAGACAAAAATAATTTCTTCCTTTTTATTGGAATCATGCTGTGCATCAGATGATTGGTTGCTTTGCCTACATAACATCATCACTGCCCTGTAATTCCTAGTATGTGAAGCACTCTGGGGAGTTTCTGAAAGCTGTGATAAGAAGCAGTTTACATTTCTCTTTTTTCAAATAAAAGTTCCTTTTCCAAACATTAATTTTCAACCCTCAGGACCTGAAGTAAATCACAGCCCCATCAGCAGATCCCCGGTACTTCCCCCTCACAACACAAACATCTGCCAGCTGAAGCCAGTGTCTGACTGATTCTCCTCCCCTTCCAGATGTGAAGGAAGTGTTTGAGCTTCAGGGCATCAGAAAGCTCTTTCAACCTTCACAAAGTCTCATTTTCACAGAACGATAACATTCAAAAAATGAATTTGAAATAAAGTTATTTTTGTTTTCCTTCCTAAAATTCATTTCCAGGATACAAGATGAATATAAGATGCAGATGTTTCTTGAAATCTATTTTTCCATACACGGTTACATTCAAGCTGCATTGAAATCTGTAATAAATCATTGTGTGGAAGGCTTTTGTATTGCAAAGAAAGTTAAATGTTCAGAAAAACTTTCTGAAATTACCCAATTAACAGAAACCGGCTGGTGGAGCCTGTCAGAAAACTCAGGTATCTAAATATCCCAACTCCAGCCCAAATCATCCCAACTCCAGCCCAAATCATCCCAACTCCAGCCCAAATCATCCCAACTGCAGACCCAAATTATCAAGCCCCTAGATCCAGTGCTGTACTGGATTTATCAATCACATTTCCCACATTCTGCTCCGCCAAGTCCCATTACTGTCTGAACCGCAGGTCCTAGCTCTTACCCAGGTCCAATCCCAGAGGCTGACGGCCCCTCAGATCTACCTCAATGCTGCCTCAGTTCAGGCTGCTGTACTTTGGACAAGTCCCAGTTCCTTTTTGCCATTCTCACCCTGCAAAGTTTCCTGACCCTTGTAGTGACTGTGTGCACCAGGGTTTGTGTTTGTCTGTCTACATATGTGTATATGTATGTGCGTATTAGGGGGAGACGGTGGTCCAGTAGTAATGTAACTGGACTAGTAATCCCAATGCTCAGGCTAATGATCTGGGGATAAAGGTTCAAGTCCCCCATGGTAGATGGCGGAGTTTGAATTCAATTAATAAATGTAAAATATAAAGCTAGTGTCAGTAATGGTGACCATGAAATTATCATCGATCGTTGTAAAAACCCATCTGGTTCATTAATGCCCTTTAGGGAAGAAAATCTGCTGTCCTTACCTGGTCAAGTATCTGCTGTCCTTACCTGGTCTGGCCTACAAGTCAGAATGACTTCAGACCCATAGCAATGTGGTTGACTCTTAACTGCCACTTAGGTCAAGGGCAATTAGGGATGAGCAATAAATGTTGGCCTTGCCAGCAACACCCATATCCCATGAAAGAATAAATAAAAAATATGTGTGCATCGGTTTGTTTGTATGTGTTTCTTTCTGAGTCTCTGTATGAGCTGGATTTAACGGCCCTCCGCCAGTGTGTTTTCAGCAGAGGGGGCACATTAAATATATCAGATGCCTAGTCCACCTCCTCCTTCATGCCCACCCTTACCTGCTTCCCATAATGCAGGGGTAGGTGGGTAAGGCGTTCACTATGCTGCCAGCCCTTAGGCCTATTGAGGCCCTGAACTGCCCTATTAAGAGGCAGTGAAAGGCCTCAATCAGCCTCCACTGACACAAAACACTAGGCAGTGGCAGACGGGCCAGAGTGCAAAGGCTTCTTTGAAAAGGAAGGAAGAGGGAGGGCTCATCAATTGGGGGTGCCTTATGCACACTGGGGGGCACCCTGCCCCCAAGATTTCATCCCCCGCTTTGTTCCAACCTGCCTTCTCTCCAAAATACGCACATACATACACACATAGGCACCCCCCTATTTTCCCTCCCTCCTTGACCTAAATGCCTGGGACTTGCCTGGACTGGGTGTCATTGATGACCTCTGTGGACCTCTTTGCAGTCCCAGCAGCACCCACTACTGAGCTCTGGCGCTTGCTGGGACTCGAGCATTGGACTTCCTGTTCACTGATGGGCAAATGTCAAACCCTCAGCGTGTTTAACCCGTCTCAGCGTGTTACCGCTGCAAGACTTTCCTTCCGAGTGGGGGTGGGTGGGGTGACAAGCTGTACAACTCGCTCTGCACAATCCAGCCCTGCGTGTGTGATTCTTTAAAACTCTTTCATGGGATGTTGGCATTTATTGCTCATCCCTAATTGCCCTTGTTTGGAGGGCATTTTTAAGAGGCAACCACATTGCTGTGGGTCTGGAGTCACATGTAGGCCAGACCGGGTAAGGATGGCAGATTTCCTTCCCTAAAGGACATTAGTGAACCAGATGGATATTTTGCGACAATCAACAATGGTTTCATGGTCATCATCAGACTTTAATTCCAAATTTCTATTGGATTTAAATTTCACCATCTGGTGGGATTCGAACCCAGGTCCACAGAGAATTGCCCTGGGTCTCTGCAATGATAATACCACAATACCACCACCTCCCGGTTGTATGAGTGTTTATGGGTGTGTTTAGGTGTGTGTGTGTCGCTGTGTCTGTTTATGTATGTTCTTTATGGAGTGGTGGACACCTTTGAAGAGCTTGGATCAATGCTTCACTCAGTACACACACTTTCCTTATCTTCCCACTGGTTATATTTAAGCCAAACATGTAGATCGTCAATGTAACAGTCTGTAACAATCCTTAAAAATATTTACCAGAATGCTGGATACAGAGGCTGTCACTCAGAGGCTCCCTCTCCCCGACCCAGTTCCAGGTCCAATGCCAGGTTTGGATGTGCCCAGCCCCAGCTGCCTCACTAACTGATCAATAGTCACATTGAATCTCAGAGGTTTGTTCAGATGTGTAGCTGATGATGGTGCTGAGGGCCAAACCTTATGGTTGAACACACGTGAGACGAAGGTTTGGTGAACTGTAGGTCCATCTGGGAACAGGGGTGAGGGATCAGCGTATTCCACAAGGAGACAAACTGGGGAGGCAAGTTGCAGAATCTCCAATTCCTGATCCCATCTCCACTTGTGGGATGCTCTGTGATGGGAGTCGTGGGTTGTAGAAGTTACCCCAATTTCTTCATTTGGATGCCATATTCCAGCTGAGGTCCGATGTTGGGCACTCCCATTAATAGGAAGGAGTTAGGAATAGAGTCATTGACTCCCTTTACCCTGAAAGACAGAGCTATAGATTCCGCGACTGCTAAGTTGATGAATATTGGTCAGAGAGCCTAGCATTTATTTCTTGGGGCAACTCTCCATTTTGCGTAACTTTATGTTTATTTCCTGTAGAATCCATTGCCCTACCTGCCTGAGTTAGATGACAAACCTTTCTCACCAGTGTAGCAGAGTGCCAATCTCCAACCATTTATCTGGGTAAATTGAATCCGCGTCTTCAGTCCTGAAAGTGAAGGTTTTGCAGTTTACATGACCCTGCCCAATTCCCTGATTTCCTGACCCACCTAACCCAAAGCTTTTTCCATTTTCATTTCATGCCGTCTAAGTTACTGTGCTGATCCTGGGGATGTGTCATTGCTCTGAGATGTTGACTCCATCTGGATCCATCTTTAAGCTTATTTCCAAAAGCTTTGTGGTATGTGGTCCACACAAACTGTTTTTGTCAGCTCCTTAATGCACCTCCTTTTTCCAAACCACAGCTCTTTATTGAAAGATCACTTCATTGTGTAGAATCTGCTTGAAATGAGTGAGTGCAGTGGCAGAAGCAACTGAAGAGTGTGATAAATGAGGAAGAATCAGCATCATTATAGGGTGTAGGTGATGGGAAGCAAAGAGGGCAGGAGACCTCAGATTTACTCACGCTTTAATATAAATCTATCTGGCAACAGTAAGGGCAGGTTTCCTCAAGAACATCATAGAAGGATGGCCCAAATTAATGGGAGGAGGGGCAGATCAGTCTGTGTAACTTCCACCACCCTACAATTTGCCTCACACAATGCATGAAGAGGTTTAATGACCTCACAAGGGTGTCCAAGGTAAGTGAGACCACTTGCACATCTTGTTGACTCACCTCTTTACCTTTCATGTTGCCTTGGGTTTTAAGTGGGTTAAAACCAAACAACAGGGAGCCTCTGGAAACTTCTTCATGAAAACTTTGAACCTCTAGGAGCTCACAATGCCTGTCACAAAGGTGTTTGCTGGTTCTAAAGGAGAGATATTTAAAGGAAGCCTGAATCTTGTCACGACTCACTGGGGACAGTGCACTGTAATGTCAAACCCCACTGTTCCCCAGCTGCAGCAAATGTTTGATCAAACCACCAGATTGCTCCAATCCTACCTCACTGTTTAATTTAGGTTAACAGAATTACGAGCACCAGGTTTGTAAACTTAATAAGAAAATAAATGTTTATTGAACAAATTGTCTTTAACTAGTGACAAAAGAAAGAAATATGAACTGTTAATTTCTAAAACTAGAATCTAAACTCTACCCCTTCTTAAATCCCCACATACACACACACACAAACACACACACACATGACACAAAAGACTCACAAAAACATGGATTTTAAGGGCGGGATAAAACAGTTTAGTAGCACCAATTCCAGAGATCAGGATTCGATGGGTTGATTTGATCGATGTCTTCCAAATTCCTTTCAGTTTTTGTTGATGACACAAGGTGGTTTTCCAGCACTTTCAGTATTTAGTTCACTGGTTGAGTACTTGCCTTTCAATGGCCCTGGCAGTGATTTTCCCCTTTGCCTCTTGACAGGGATTTTCAGAGAGAGAGAGAGAGCAGTTTATAGAGATATGAGAAGAAAAAGCCAGCTAGCTATTATTGTGGAATTCTGGAATCTTCCACACACAGGAGAAAGAGGTTTTAGGTCTTGTTCCTTTCAGGCTAGGAGCCATATTGCTGCACTGCTCTCACTCAGAACCCGGTCGCCTGGTCAGCAGCCAATTAAAGAGTGGTTGCCAGGCAGCTCCCTTGGTCCAGGACTCCTTATCGGCACCATCCTGTCTTTCACGGCACACTCATTTCCAAGACTGCAGCATTGTATATATCTCTTATCCTGTTCCAGTGGACAAGACTTTCAACCTGCAGCCATTATAATTCTAATCCACTGTCCAACAGAAAATAAAAAGATATGTTCCTTACAACCTGTAAGTCTTATTGCTATGGTACACATGAAGGTATGTGAGTGATGAAGTGATGAGAAGTTTCCTTGCAAAGTCCATTCCTTTAACTCTGTCCTCTCTCTGTGTATAACTAGTGGCAATGGTCTGACACTAGAGGGGAACACCAACCTTGATTGCTTTGATGGTGGGTTTACGTTGCAACCACTCCAGCTGTGCTTGAAAAACATGGCAGCAGCAGGATCCAAATTACACCATTGGTGGAATCACCAATTTGCCGCTGATCCCAATTTTCAGGTGAACTGGCATTTGGCAACCAGTGCTCCCACTGAAAACTGGCATCTGTGCATACTTCCAAATCAAAGTTGTAAAGTATTACAAAGTATTTAGAGCACAGAAATAAGTTATTCATCCCGCAGGCCCATGCCGGTGTTTATGTCCCACCCAAGCCTCCACCCACCCCTCTTCATCTCGCCCCATCAGATTAGAAACATAGGCCTGAATCTTCTGGTTGGCATGTGGGGGTGGGCCCTGCTCACCGATACGTAAAAGACGCGCAGTGATGTTGGGCGTGCATCCCGATGTCACCGCGTGTCATTCCGATCTTCAGTTCGGTGGGCGCGCACTGGAGTCGGCTGCACGCCCGCCGAACTGTCAAAAGGTCTGTTAAAGCCATTTAATACCAATTGAACTCATTAACAGGGCTTCCCTTCCAACATTAAGGTTGGCGGGGGGCAGGTGAAGAGCCCGGGCGGCCTTTGCATTTTTCATGGAACCTCATCCACGGGTGGGATGAGGTTTCATGAAGGGTTTATTAATTTAATAAAAATTTTTATTAAAATTCATTGACATGTCCCAGCTCATGTGACACTGTCACATGAGGGGACATGCCTGAATATTTTTTTTTTATTCTTCACATCAACTTTTCATAATCAGAGTAATCTCCCTAAGGCAGCTCCGTGCCTCAGGGAGATTTCTGCGCTCTTTCGCACACATACACGACTCTCCCTCCTCCTCCCACCCGCACAGGGCGTGCTCAGAGCTTCCGGGTGCACGTCAGTTCTCCCCATAATGTTACGGTACAGAAAGAGGCCATTCAGTCCATCATGTCTGTGCTGGCCAAAAAGAGAGATAAGAAATTAGCCGTTCATTTTAACCCAACTTTCCAGCACCTGGTCCATAGTCTTGCAGGTTACAGCGCTTCAGGTGTAGATCCAGGTACCTTTTTAAATGAGTTAAGTGTTCAACCACTAACTTAGGCAGTGAATTCCAGACGCCCACCGCCCTCTGGGTGAAAAGGTTTTTCCTCATGTCCCCTTTAACCTGCTACCAATCACCTTAAATCTATGCCCCCTGGTAATGACCCCTCAGCTAGGGGAAACCAGTCTTTCCTGTCTACCTTATCTAGGCCCCTCATAATTTTGTACACGTCAATTAGGTCACCCCCTTAGCCTCCTCGGTTCTAAGGAAAACAACCCCAGCCTATCCAATCTTTACTCATAGCTGTAATTTTCAAGACCTGACAATGTTCTTGTAAATCTCCTCTGCACTCTCTCCACAGAAATCATGTCCTTCCTGTAATGTGGTGACCAGAACTGTGCACAAAATTCTAGCTGTGGCCTAACCAGCATTTTATACAATTCCATCATTACATCCCCGCTTTTTGTATTCAACGCCTTGTCCAATAAAGGAAAACATTCCATATGCTCTCTTGACCACGTTGTCCACCTGTCCTGCCACCTTCAAGAACCTGTGGACATGCACTCCTGGGTCCCTCACTTCCGCAACCCCTCTCAATAACTTCCCATTTATTGAGTATTCTCTTGCTTAGTTTGCCCTCCCCAAATGCATTACCTCACACTTTTCCAGATTGAATTCCATTTGCCACGTCTCCGCCCACTCAATCAAACCATTGATATAATTCTGCAGTCGATAGTTTTCCTCTTCACTATCAACTATACGGCCAATTTTTGTGTCATCTGCAAATTTCCCAATCATGTCTCCCATATTTAAGTCTAAATCATTAATATATACAACAAACAGCAAGGGCCCCAACACTGAGCCCTGTGCAACAACACAGGAAACCCTTTTCCATTCACAAAAACATCCATCGACCATTACCCTTTGTTTCCTGTCACTGAGCCAATTTTGGATCCAACCTGCCACCTTCCCCTGGATCCCATGAGCTCTCACTCTCCTGACCAGTCTGCCATGTGGCACCTTGTCAAAAGCCTTACTGAAATCGACAACATCCACTGCATTACCCTCATCAATCCTCCTCGTTTCTTCCTCAAAAAATTCTATTAAGTTAGTAAGACACAATCTTCCCCTAACAAAACCATGTTGACTATCCCTGATCAATCCTTGCCTTTCTAAGTGACAGTTTATCCTGTGTCTCAGAATTGATTCCAATAATTTGCCCACCACCTAAGTCAGACTAACCAGCCTATAATTGCCTGGTCTGTCCCTTGTACCCTTTTTAAATAATGGTACAACGTTTGCAGACCTTCAGTCCTCCTGGACCATGCCTGTATCTAGTGAGGATTGGAAAATGATCCTCAGAGCATCCACTATTTCCTCCCTGGCTCCCTTCAACAGCCTGGGATACAATCCATCTGGACCTGGTGATTAAACCACATTCAAGGATGCCAGTCCCTCTAGTTCTTCCTATCTCATTGTGCTTATTGTATCTACTATTTCACACTCCTCCTCTTTAACCAGAATATCTGCATCATCCCTCTCCTTAGTGAAGACAGAGATTAAGTATTCATTGAGAACCCTGCCCACATTTTCTGCATCAACACACAAGTTACCATGTACATCTCTAATAGGCCCTAGCTTTTCCTTAGTTATTCTCTTGCTCTTAATGTACTGGTAAAACATCTTAGGGTTTTCTTTGATTTAACCTGCCAATATTTTTTTTGTATCCTCTTTTTGCTTTTCTAATTTCCATTTTTACCTCACCCATGTACTTTCTACACTCCTCTAGGCTTTCTACATTATTAAGTCTTTAGTGACTGTCATACGCTTTCTTTTTCTGCTTTATCTTGGCCTGTTTGCTTCTGGGGTAATCAGGGGGCTCTAAATTTGGCAGTGCCACCCTTTTTCTTTGTGGGGACATGTCTGCACTGAGCCTGTAGAATTTTGCCTTTGAATACATCCCACTGATTTGATACTGTTTTCCCTTCTAATAGCTGTATCCAGTCCACTCTCGTCAGCTCACCTCTGAGCTTCGTAGAATTTGTCTTCCCCCAATTTAGAACTTTTTCTATAATAAAATAAAAGTAAATTATCGCAGATGCTGGAAATCTGATATAAAAACAGAAATTGCTGAAAAACTCTGCACGTTTGGCAATATCTGTGGAGAGAGAAACAAAGTTAACATTTCAAGTCCGTATGACTCTGGAGAAGAAGGGGGAAGGTGAGGCCTGTACAAGTCAGACGGCCTATACCTGAACAGGGCTGGGACGAATACCCTCGGAGGGAGATTTGCTAGTCCTGTTTGGAGGGAGGGGGTGCGGTTTAAATGAGATCGGCAGGGGAATGGGAACCTGAGGGCAAATTCAGAGCAGGGAATGGGAGATGGAGAATTAGTGAGTGACTCTGAAATACAAGAAGCAGCACAGGTTAAAAAGTGTACAGCACAGGAATTTGGCAGTGTTAAAAGGTATAGATGTACATATAAGGTGCATAGTAAATAAAGCCGATGAACTGAGGGCACAGATTGACACAGGGCAGCATGATATCATCGCTAGAATGGAAACTTGGCTTAAGGAGGGGCAAAAATGGTAGCTCAACATCCCTGGATATCGAGTTTTCAGGCAGATTAGGGAGGGGGATAAAAAAGCTGGGGGCATAGCATTATTGGTTAAAGAATCAATTACAGCTGTGAGGAGGAATGATATACTAAATGAAGCATCAAATGAGGCCATATGGGTTGAGCTCAGAAATATAAAAGGGGGCAGCCACACTGCTAGGAGTGTACTATAGATATCCAAATAATGGGCTGTGAAGAAGTGTCATACAGACTCGAAACGTTAAATCTGTTTCTCTCTCCACAGATGCTGCCAGACTTGCTGAGTGTTTTCCAGTATTTTCTGTTTTTAGAACTTTTACTCCTGTTGTATCTATGTCCTTGTCCATAACAATGCTAAATCTAACTGTATTATGGTCACTGTCTCCAAAATGGTGCCCCACTGCTACTTGATTCACTTGCCCAGCTTTATTTCCTAAGACTAAATTGTGTCCCCTCTCATTGGGATTGTTACATGCTGGTTACAAAAGTTCTCTTGAATGCAGTTCAAGAAGTTTGCGTCCCCTGTGCACTTCTCACTGTTCGTATTCCAATTGATATTAGGGTAGTTGAAGCCCCCAGCGATAACTGCCCTATTGTTTTTTTCACTCAGAGATCTGTCCACATATTTGCTTTTCTAACTCCCTTCCACTATTTGGAGGTTTATAGTACACCCCTAGCAGTGTGGCTGCCCCTTTTTTATTTCTGAGCTCAACACATATGGCCTCATTTAACGCTTCATTTAGTATACCATCCCGTCTCACATCTGTAATTGGTTCTTTAACCAATATTTTGCTTCTGTGTTCACTATAGAGGACACAAAAAACATTCCAGTAATAGCTACAAATCAGGAAGTGAATGGGAGAGAGGAACTTTGTGAAACTGAAATCACCAGGGAAACAGTACTGAGCAAATTGATGGAGCTGCAGGCTGCGGGTCCCAATGGATTACATCCCGGGGTCTTAAAAGAGGTGGCTAATGAGGTAGTCAATGCGCTGATGTTAATTTTCCAAAATTTGCTAGATTCGGGAAAGGTTTCATCAGACTAAAATATCAAATATAAACACTCTGTTCAAGAAAGGAGGGAGGCAGGAAACAGGAAACTTTAGGCCAGTTAGCTTGACGTCTGTCATGGGAAAGTTGTTAGAATCGATCATTAAGCAGGTTACAGCTGGGCACTTAAAAGAGCTCAAGGTAATTGGCAAGAGTCAGCATGGTTTTGTGAAAGGGAAATCATGTTTAAGCAATTTATTGGAGCGTTTTGAAGGAGTAACATGCGCAGTGGATAAAGGGGAGCCTATAGACATACTGTACTTGGATTTCCAGAAGGCATTTAATAAGGTGCCACATCAAAGATTATTACAGAAAAGAAAAGCTCATGGTGTGGGGGTAACATATTAGCATGGGTAGAAGATTGGCTGGCTGGCAGAAAGCAGAGAGTATGTATAAATGGATTTTTTTTCTGGATTGGCAGGATGTGACGAGTGGAGTCCCACAGGGGTCTGTACTGGGGCCTCAATTTTTTATGATTTACATCAATGACTTAGATGAGGGGAGTGAAGACATGGTAGCTAAGTTTGCAGATGACATAAAGATAGGTAGGAAAGTATGTTGTGAAGAGGACATGAGGAGGTTGCAGATGGATATAGATAGATTGAGTGAGTGGGCAAAGATGTGGCAAATTAAGTTTAATGTGGGAAAATGTGAAGTTGTTCACTTTGACAGGAAGAACAAAAAAGTAGAGCATTACTTAAATGGAGAACGGCTTCATAATTCTAAGGTGCAGAGGGATTTCGGTGTTCTGGTACATGAGCCACTAAAAGTTAGTATGCAGGTACAGCAAGTAATTAAGAAGGCTAATGGAATGCTATCCTTTATTACGAGAGGGATCGAACATAAAAGTAAGAATGTTATGCTTCAGTTATACGGGGCATTGGTGAGACCGCACCTCGAATACTGTGTGCAGTGTTGATCTCCTTATTTAAGGAAGGATCTGAATGCATTGGAGGTGGTTCAAAGGAGGTTTATAGATTGATACCTAGACTGAGCGGGTTGTCTTATGAGGAAAGGTTGGACAGACTGGGCTTGTTTCCACTGGAGTTTAGAAGAGTGAGGGGTGATTTGATTGAAGTGTACAAGATCCTGAACGGTCTTGACAAGGTGGATGTCAAAAGGATGTTTCCTCTTATGGGTGAGTCCAGAACTAGGGGGCACTGTTTTAAAATTAGGGGTCGCCCTTTTAGGAGAGAGATGAGAAAAAAAATTCCTCAGAGGGTTGTGCGACTTTGGAACTCTCTGCCTCAGAAGGTGGTGGAGGCGGGATCACTGAATATTTTTAAGGCGGAGGTAGATAGATTCATTAGGCAAGGGAATCAAAGGTTATCGGGGGTTGGGGAATGTGGAAAACGAAACACAAGAAGATCAGCCATGATCTTATTGAATGGCAGAGCAGGCTCGAGGGGCCGAATGGTCTACTCCTGTTCCTATTTCTTATGTTCAATAATACTACACACCCACCTTTTTTATCCACCTCCCTATCCTGCCTGAAAACTCGATATAGAGTTGAGGGATGTTGAGCTGCCATTTTTGCTCCTCCTTAAGCCAAGTTTCTGTTATAACGATAATATCGTGCTGCCATGTGTCTATTAGTGCCCTCAACTCATCAGGTTTATTTACTGTGCTCCTTGCATTTACGTATACACCTTTTAAGGCCTACTCCTGCTCCTAGTTTCTATGTTTCTATGTTTAACATTGCCAAATTCCTGTGCTGTTCACTTTTTAACCTGTGCTGCTTCTGTCTTTCAGAGTCACTCACTAATTCTCCATCTCCCGTTCCCTGATCTGAATTTGTCCTCAGGTTCCGATCCCCCTGCCAATCTAGTTTAAACCCCCACAACAGCACTAGCAAATAACCTTGTGAGGGTATTCATCCCAGTCCTGTTCAGGTATAGACCATCCAGTTTGTATAGGTCCCACCTTCCCCAGAACCAGTCCCAATGCCTCAGAATTCTGATGCCCTTCCTCCTACACCAGCTTTCCAGCCATGTGTTTATTTGCTCAATTCTCCTATTTCTATACTCGCTTGCACGTGGGACTGGGAATAATCCTGAGGTTACTGCTTTAGAGGTCCTGCTTTTCAATCTCCTTCCTGGCTCCTTAATGTCTGCTTTCAGGACCTCATCCCCTTTTCCTACCTAAGTCATTGGTGCCAACATTGACCATGGCCCCTGGCTGATCACCCTCCCCCAGAAGATTGACATGCAATCTCTCCGTGACATCCTTGACCCTGGCACCAAGGAGGCTAAAGATCATCCTGAAGTGATGTCTACAGCCACAGAAATGCATGCCTGTTTCCCTAACTAACAAATCCCCTATTATTACTGCTCTTCCCATCTTCTTCCTCCCCTTCAGTACAGCAGTGCCACAAACATGGCTCTGACTGCACTCCTCTGAGGAATCAGTGCCTTCACCAATATCCAAAGCAGAAAACCGATCGGTGAGTGGGACCCCAGGGGACTCCTGCACTACCTGCCTAATTTTCTTGAATTGCCTGGTGGTCACCCATTCCCTCTCTGTCTCCAGGCCCTTAAACTGCAGTGTGACCCCCTCTGTAACCGTGCCAGCTCTCAGCCTCGCGAATGCTCCACAGTGACTCCAGCTGCCACTCGGGCTCTGAAACCCGGAGCTCAAGGTTCTGCAGCTGGCGCACATGTGGTCATCTAGGACACAGATAGTGCCCAGGACGTCCCATATATTACATTCCACACGACCGAGCTGTCCTGCCGCGGCTTCAATTCACTTCCATTGTGTTAATTTTTTTTACTTTGGTTTACTTATGCAACCTTATTTTACCTGATCTTGACTTAACTTTATTTCCCTATTGCTTGTGTTTCTTATTTATACTTAAGTAGCTCCTTCTTTTAAAAAGAATGTGTTTTTCTAATTCTCAGCTACTTGATGACACTCCCTAACAGCTGTTTCTCACCAACCAATGAATTGCGTTTCTTCTGTGATGTTAGGTGCTAGGTGCTGCTGACGGCCTGGCTTGGGGTCCTCTTCTCGCACTGTCCTTTGGGTACTGCTGACTGCCTGTCCCAGAGTCCTCCTCTCGCACCCTCCTCTAGGTGTTGCTAACTTTTTTTTTTGTAAAAATATACTTTATTCATAAAAAATCTTCAATCACATTCAAAACCATTTCAAAAACAACATTATAAGGGTACAATCCAGGTTAAACTTTTACAAAATGTATCACCAGGTGCATCAGTACAAACAATATTACAATCATTTACAGCCTTTCATTTTGATCTGTACAGCCCGAGGGGCTCTAAACAGTTCCCAGTCTCTCGGTGCGCTGTGGTAGAAAGGTCTTAGACAGCGACCCTTCCCCATTGCGCCTTGGCGGCAGCTGCCCCAAGCTTTAGTGCGTCCCTCAGCACGTAGTCCTGGACTTTGGATTGTGCCAGTCCGCAACAATCGGTCGGGGACAACTCTTTGTGCTGGAAGACCAACAAGTTTCGGGCAGACCAAAGCGCGTCTTTCACCGAGTTGATGATCCTCCAGCTGCAGTCGATGTTTGTCTCGGTGTGTGTCCCTGGGAACAGCCCGTAGAGCACAGAGTCCTGTGTCACGGAACTGCTCGGGATGAACCTCGACAGCAACCACTGCATCTCTCTCCAGACTTTCTAGGTGTTGCTAACTGCCTGTCCCAGAGTCCTCCTCTCGCACCCTCCTCTAGGTGTTGCTGACTGCCTGTCCCAGAGTCCTCCTCTCGCACCCTCCTCTAGGTGTTGCTAACTTTTTTTTTTGTAAAAATATACTTTATTCATAAAATATCTTCAATCACATTCAAAACCATTTCAAAAACAACATTACAAGGGTACAATCCAGGTTAAACTTTTACAAAATGTATCACCAGGTGCATCAGTACAAACAATATTACAATCATTTACAGCCTTTCATTTTGATCTGTACAGCCCGAGGGGCTCTAAACAGTTCCCAGTCTCTCGGTGCGCTGTGGTAGAAAGGTCTTAGACAGCGACCCTTCCCCATTGCGCCTTTGCGGCAGCTGCCCCAAGCTTTAGTGCGTCCTCTAGGTGTTGCTAACTGCCTGTCCCAGAGTCCTCCTCTCGCACCCTCCTCTAGGTGTTGCTAACTGCCTGTCCCAGGGTCCTCCTCTCACACTCTCTTCTAGGTGCTGCTGACTCCCTGTCCAAGGGTCCTCCTCTTGCACCTAATACAAAGGAAGATGGTTGTGGTTGTTGAAAATGGGATGTTTGCTGATTGCACAATGTTCAGTGCCATTCACAACTCTTCAGATACTGAGGCAATCTGTGCCCATATGCATCAAGACCTGGGCAATATTCAGGCTTGGGCTATAAGTAACAAGTAGCATTGGCACCGCACCAGTGCCAGACAATAACCATCTCCAACAAGAAATAATCCAACCATCTCTCCTTGACAATCAATGGCATTACCATTGCTGAATCCCCCACTATCAACATCCTGGGGGTTACCATTGACCAGAAACTGAACTGAACTAGCCATATAAATACTGTGGCTACAAGTTCATCAGAGGCCAAAGGCCCAAACATTTCACCCCTGCTGCAGATGTCAGGGCAGCACCTAGAAGAAGTGTCAGGCCTAGAAAAATTAAGAAATTCTGATCACAAGTGGTTGCACAGGTGAACATATTTTGTCACTTTATAATCTGAAAATATATTCACTTTCATTGAATAATTTGTAATGTTGTATTTTATCTTCATTCACAGGCTTTACGAATCCTTCCATGACATCCCCCTCCACCCGCCCCCCCCACCGCCCCCTCCACCCCCCCACGCCCCCACCCCCCCCCCCCCCCCCCCCACGCCCCCACCCCCCCACCCCCCACCCCCCCACCCAACCAGCAGTTCAGCTGCACACAGCTGGGTCATGATTGATTCTGGAGAGAGACGTGTGTATGTGACAGGGCCTTTCGGAGCCTCGTGCAAGCTCTCTCCCACGCACGCGGAGCCTTCGTCCATCACACTCACCTCAATGTCCTGAGTGTTTTCAGTGCTGCCTGCTGGGGTCACTTTCAGTTGTCCATCTGAGCTGACCTGTATCTCCGCCCACCCACTGACCACACTCCCAGCAGCACCTGTGCCCGTCCACCACGAGGCTTCCCTCACTTTCGATTTTGACAACCATGGTAGTCTTTAAGTTTCTGATCAGCTTCCCCATCCTTTCCCCTCCCCCAGTCACCCATGTCCTTTCCCCCATCACTGTCGACTCCCCTGGCATCACCATCCACCTCCCCACCGTCACCTACCAACCCGAACCCTCGTCTTTCCAGGGTGTCCAGGTGAACGTGCACATTCCCTACCTTCTCGAGAATCCCACCCCCATCCACACTGACCTCCCCGACACCCACCTTCCCACCCCAAGGGTCTGTTTCTGCATCAGAGTCCCAACCAACCACCCTCGCCGTCCCTTCTACCGCTACCATCGCACCTCAGCCTCCCACCCTTCAGGCTGTCTCTGCCCCCTCTCACACTCAGCATTCCCTCCTACCACACCCCCACTCAGTTTTCTCCCCAGGAGGCAGTCATTGACTCCACAGACCCCTCCCTTGCACATTCACCTGGACATCCCCCCACTATTCCCTCATCTACACTTACTCCCTCCTCCATCCTTACTCCCTCCTCCGCCCTTGCTCCTTCTGCCCCCTGGACTTCCCCCTCCGAAGTCCTTCCTCCCTCCAAACGACTTCCCCCCTTCGAACTCCTTCCCTTACACCTTCCTCCCCCTCCTTACGCCTACCTTCCCAGTTGCCACATTCTCCCTGTTACACCCTTCTCCCCCCTACCCACTCCCCCAAACTCTTCCCCAACATCTCCATTCCCCCTTCCCAACCTCACACCCTCTCGACACCTTTGTTCCCCCCCTCCCAAACTCAACCCCCCCACCCCCCCATTACACCCTCCTCTCCCACTCACAGCTGGACCTTCCTCTCACCACTTGCCAATCACCCGTAGCAGCCCATAGCCAAGACCGCGATGTCCCGAAACAGACCAGAGACATCAATGGAGATCTCCCACCTTCCGTGGGCTGCTTCACGGCAAAGCCATGTCCATGAAAACCCATCATGGAGGCGACACACATGTTCCTCCAGAGCCCGGTTGCTGTCGAGTTCTAGCATCTTCTGCTCTTCGGATGTCCGTGATGTGAGCAAGGCCCCTGTGGTAAGTCCCGACTCCTGCACATCGCACTTGTCCAGATGTGTCCTGGGTCAATGTGTTTTCCCGCTGATGTTGGCGGTAAATTTGACATGTGGGGGATGATTCCGGTGGGCAGGCAAGGTGATGAAATGCAAATGCATTGAAATTAGGTTCCCGATGTTGGATGATGGGAAAGGTGACCCGCTATTGATTGGCGGAGTGGCTGATCGCAAATTGATTTCATGACGATGTAAAACTGATTTTTGGCCTTCTCGCCATATTGTCCTCTCACTCCTGTCACAACACCCGACGCCAAAGGGAGCAGAAAAATTCCAGCCCAGGTCTTGCATAGATTGGGAAAGGCTTGGTGCACTCTATGGGTCAGTGCTAGGTCTACCTTTGGTATAAATATATATAACTGATATTGATTTGGCTCCAGGGAATATTATTCAAAATGTTTTGATGACACTAAAATATAAGGCCAGGTAAAGAGCAAGCAGCATTGCAAGAGGCTAAAGGAAAACACACACATTAGCAGAATGGGCAGACAAGTGGTAGATGCTGTTGAGTATAGTTGAAAATGTGAGGTAATAAAACTAGAGGCTAGGAGCAGGAATGGGAATCATAGAACCATAGCAAGTTTATGGCACAGAAAGAGGCCATTTGACCCATTGTCCGTGCCAGCCAAAAAGTGAGCCACTAGCCTAATCCCACTTTCCAGCATTTGGTCCATAGCCCTGCAGGTTACGGCACTTGAGGTGCACATCCAGATATCTTTTAAATGAGTTAAGGGTTTCTGCCTCTACTCTCCTTTCAGACAGTGAGTTCCAGACCCCCACAGCCCTCTAGGTGAAAAAAACCTTTCCTCATCTCACCTCTAATCTTTCTACCAATCACTTTAAATCTCTGCCCCCTGGTTACTGACCTCTCTGCTAAGGTAAATAGGTCCTTCCCGTCCACTCTATCCAGGCCCCTCACTATTTTGTATATCTCAATCAAATCTCCCCTCAGCCTCCTCTGTTCCAGGGAGAACAACCCCAGCCTTTCCAATCTCTTCTCATAGCTGCAACTTTCCATTCCTGACAACATCCTCGTAAATCTCCCCTGTACTCTCTCTAATGCAGTTACGTCCTTTCTGTAATGAGGTGACCAGAACTGCACACAGGACTCAAGTTGCGGCCTAACTAATGTTTTATATAGTTTCTGCTCTTATACTGTATACACACTCGAGGGAAATGTGTTGAAGGATATGAATGAACAGAGGGTGAATATAGATATGTATAGATATGAATTTTCCAATCATGAGACTAAGTGCAGTGGTGGGCAGTTTCGGCAGTGCCCACTCTGTTGGCTGGAATGGCGGGAACTCAATCCCGATTCCGCATTTGGAGGGTCATTAACTATGCGCAAAGGCGCGTATCAGTCCCACTCACCTGGTGGGTCAGGAGCTGATTCATTCACTCGCCATCAGCTGGTGGGTCCAAAGGTCTGGGCGCCATATTTAAAGGTCTGTCCAACACATATTCTCCCTCTCTCCAGCTGACCAGAGATGTCTGGCAGCCAGAAGAAGAAGGCTGAGAGCCTCAAGAAGCAGGCAGCGCCCCGCTTCACCCACCAAGCCCTCCAGGCCTTGATCAGAGGGGTGCAGGCACATAGGCAAGTGCTCTATCCCAGGGATGGCTGCAGGGAGCACAGCTGCCTTCGCTCTCTGGCCTGGGAGGCTGTCGCAGAGCAGGTCAGTGCAGCTGGCAACTGCAGCTGAAATGCCATCCAGGAAGAGGGTGAATGATCTCATCCGCTCCGCCAGGGTAAGTCATCCTTCATCTCCCTCCAACATCAAACTCTCATTATGGCATCGTGCACTCTAATGGCTGCTCTCTCCAGGGGTCTCACGCAACCATTAGCGGGGGACACATATCAACACTTGTTCTCTCACTGAGACTTTCACATCACCACCATCCCATCGATCATGTTGCTCACACTCCATCCTCTGGCCCTTCTGGGGAGGGCTCACCACACACAGGGGACATGCATCTCACCCAACCTCTGCTCCCTCCCTTCTCATCACCTGCCTTACTTTCTCCTTCATACAGGCCAAGCTGGCAGACAACAGGCACCAGAGATCGTAGACTGAGGGAGGGACGGCCGACATTATCACCCTCACTGAGTTTGAGGGGGTTGTAGCTGAGCTGGCTGGGGAAGACAGGGATCCATCCTGTGGGGAAGGGGAGATCGGCCTCTCTCACTAACCTAGTACGGATCACAGTTCCATCACCTCATCAAATCCTGACATTCACACTGAGTCACGTGCAGTCTTATCTAACTCATGCTCACAAGCTAAAATTCTATTTTTTATATTCTAGGCACCAGCAGATTGAGGCCCCCAAGCCAGTCCCGCACCAGTGTGAGCCCACAGACTTCATCCAAAGAGGAGCCTCTGGAAGAACCATCAGGGCACTCACACACACCCTCCACCAGCTCAGAGACACACATGTCGGTGGGACACAGCTCTAGATTAGGCTCGGGCTCACTTGCTGAGGAACACCTCACTGACACATCCCCACAGCAGTCGGAGGCAGGAACAGCCCAGGTCTCCGGCACTCAGAAGGCAGCTGGAGACCAGCCACTCACTCGATCTGAGTCAGAGGATGAGCTTCTGGAAGCGGCCATCAACTCAACGCTCTTCCAGCCCTCAATACCATTTTCTTTCATCTCGGGAGATGTCCACCCACTCACAGCGAGAATGAGTCCCACATTCATTCTTGCATATTCTGGCCTCTGGAATCACCAGGCCATGACCTTTGCTTTGGTCCATGGGGGCCTGTGAATGAGGTCACTCTGTGAACTGAGAGTCCGCTTAGGAACAAGAGCAATGCGAGTGGAGGCTTGAAGCCTTTGCCGCCATCTAATGACACAAACACGGCTGTGACTGAGATGTGGACATGCCGAGGGATCTCCTCCTCCCGGGCATCTCTTTTCTTCTGCCACAACCACTGAGGAGACACAAATGCTGCTGGACTATCAATGCTGATGAGCTGCCCTCACTCAATGGTGTCCTTTGAGGAAGAAGGGTTAGAAACGCTTACATTACACACTTCAAATAAAGATTTAAACACATCTCCCTGACATCTCACAAGGGGTGCAGATACTAGTTCAACTGAGGTTGACATCACAGGGATGTGAATCTCTCAGTGGGACACTATCACTGAGTGGGAGGATGGCTAAACCTCGAAATAAGAGGATTCCAAAGTACAAAATCATAATGCCTTCAGTTGCCAAGAACATTCACATAAATATCAAATGTATTCAGAAAAGTGCAATTTACTAACAAGTCCAGCACACCCGTGACACAAAAGTGACATCAATCTTTCTTAACTTTCCTAACTCTACCGCTAGGCCTGGGTGCAGCCCCGGTATCCGCTGCTGACTGCTATGTCCTGATGTCCCGATGTCCTCTAGTGGCCCCTGGCCTGGAGGGCCCCGGCCTGCTCAGGGCAGAAGCGCCCTTGGTGGCCTGAGAAGCTGGAGTGGGTGAGGTCACAAGCAGAGGGGACTGTGAGAGGTTGCACACCCTTAGAGCATCCTGAGAGGAGGCCCCCGGGGTGTCTGGCTGACGCTCATCCTCCCTGTGGGTGCCCGAGGGTCCCTCCCTGACTCCTGCAGGAGATGGTGCGCCTGGAGCGAGGTCAAGGTGCCTCGTCTCCATGTCGCTTACATCCTGATGGTGCCCACCAGGGTGTGGCCATGGAGTGCAGGGCCCAGCGTAAATCCAGCAAGACCTGCTAGACCAAGGTCTCCATGGTGATCGCCAGCTTTCTCATGGTGACCTTGAGGTACTCGCATGTTGGAGCCACGAACATCAGACAGAACATGGATGGACTCCTCCATCGTTTGCTCTAGTCTCTGAGTGACTGTTGAATCTCTGCCTGATGTTCCGCAGCCTGTCATTACATCTCCAACATTGAGTTGGCGGCTGCTTCCAGAGGCTCATCATCTCTCACTTAAATTTACTGTTCCTGGAACCTGTCAGCGATTAACGTATCACGGGCACGTCTCCCATGTCTTCCTTCCTCCATGGTGTGATCGCGCTCATACTGACCCTCAACAGCCTCATGAGGTTCCTGGACATCCGGATCTTCATGCTCCAGTGAGCTCTCATTCCCCCTTCAGATCATCCTCTGGCAGGTGAGGTTGGGGGGGAAGCGGGGGGGGAGGGGGGTGCGGGGTCACCTCTTTGCTTTGCCAGATTGTGAAGGGTGCAACACACTGCGATGATGCGGGAAACCCTGTCGGGAGTGTATTGGAGTGAACCACCTGAGTGGTCCAAGCATCTGAAGCGCATCTTCAGAAGCCCTGTGGTCTGCTCTATAAGGGAGTGTGTGGAGCTGTGAGCAGCTTTGTACCTCTCCTCAGAACAACTCTGAGGATGACACACCAGTGTCATCAGCCAGTGTTTCAGTGGGTAGCCCTTATCCCTGAGGATTCATCCCTGCAGACGTATCGGCCCCTCGAAAATCTCAGGCACCTGGGAGTGACTCAGGATGTAGGAGTCATGGCAACTCCCAGGTTATTGTGCACAAATATGCAGCATGTGCTACAATACCAGTTGTACGTTGATGGAATGATAGCCCTTGCGGTTTATAAACATTAGGGGCTGCTGCCATGGAGCCCGTATAGCCACATGGGTGCAGCCTATTGCACCCTGCACTCTGGGGAAGCCTGAGATGGCGATGAAGCTGGTGAATCTCGCA
Source organism: Cetorhinus maximus (assembly GCF_964194155.1). Taxonomy (NCBI): domain Eukaryota; kingdom Metazoa; phylum Chordata; class Chondrichthyes; order Lamniformes; family Cetorhinidae; genus Cetorhinus; species Cetorhinus maximus. The sequence continues at coordinate 40,977,453 of NC_135903.1, read as the reverse complement.
GCCTGGCTATCTTCATCCAGAGCAAACCTGACATAATGATGGACCTTCCTGTAAAGGGCATCTGTGACCTTCTTTGTGCATTGATGTGTTGCGGACTGAGAGATGCCGCACAGGTTGCCTGTTGATCCTTGGAATTGAGTGCAGCGGTCACCTTCAAAGCCACTGGCTGGGGATACCCTCCAACTCCATGTGGAGTTAGGTCTTCACAGAGAATGTGGCATATGTGACGTACCAGAGCTCGGGACAAGTGCAGACGTGCACGGCATTGCCTCTCACTCATTTGTAAATAGGAGACTCTTCTACGATAAACCCCAGGTCTGGTGAGTCATCCCCGTTGTCTGGGTCTCTCCTCCTGACCCTCCTGTTCATGGCCTGGCTCCGCTTGACCATGTCTCTTAGGTACGACCTCCTGCTGGAGCTGCGCGCGGAGTCGCCTCTCCCTCCTTCGCCTCCTCCATTGCATTAGGAGCCTGACAAAGGCAGAACTGAACCCTGGATCCAGATCTGCTTTTTCTGTCTCTCTGAACCAAAACATTAAAAGACATTAATGATTCAAGGGGCAAGAAAGCAAAGTTCTGAAGATGATACGTTTGGAGGCTGTAAGTGTCCATAGCTTTTCCTGCCCTACTTGCCCGGTGGCTGATTGCCGCCTTGTCCCTGAGACACTGGCGCCCACATCGAGGTGACCAAGATGGCATCACAGATGTAACATCTTGAGCCCTGCGTGGGATGCTAAAGTTTCAGTGAGATGAGTGACCCAACCTAGCTCTGTGCTCCAATCTCTGATGTGGTATTTTAATGACCAATCGGGTGCTCATGGTCAATGAGTGGCTGCCCTTTGGCCCATTAGGAGTTTCAATTCTGGTGAACACGTGACAGGCCTTCATTGATGGAATGTCATATATGATACAGCTGTGTCTCCTTCACTATTTCCTGCATTTCCAAATTCTACATTCCGATGTGTTACTCTTGAGGTCCAGCGACTGTGATGTGAAGCCACTGAGTTCTGAGTAGCCCTTTAACAGCATTAACGAAGCCATTGGCTTTCAGTGCCTTTCATTGCAAGGAGGTCTTCCTCCTTTCTTTCTAAGCAGACCCCTGCTCACCCCTACGGCAACGAGAGGTCCCAGAGAGGCCCTCCTCGTGTTTGCCCTTCCCCCTCACTGCCATTCCACACTCTCGCCTCACAGCCCACCCCCGGTTGAAGTGCTAGTTTCTGAAAGTGGAGGCCTGTACGAGTGCCACAGCACAGTGGTGTCCTTCAGGTCAATGTAGGCAAAGAGCAGGTGCAGACCAGCCCTCCAGCCCCAGCAGTGTGGCTTTCATCGCAACCAGACCGGCGCAGCACAATGGCAGGTAGGCGATGTATGTTCCACTCACCTCAAAGCTACCAGTGAATTGAGGTCTGACTTGTGCACGTCGCCCTTTTCAAACGGGTTTGAGGCCGATGTAATTTCCTGCTGGCATGACGCGAGATTGGAAGGCCTGATAAGATTCCAGCGAGCGGCTGTTTTAATGAGCATTCATGAGATGTTAATGAATGCAAATGGAATTCACGCCACTAGTTGGCGGGATAAGTGATCTGCCATAAACACACCATCAGGAGAATTGCAAGCTCTCTTTATGCCAGCGGATTTCCAACATTTTGCCTGCCGCTTGATTCTCCGCTCCAGCTTACCACAGAACCCGCCACGAACAGGATGAGAAAATTCCACCTGTAAGATCAAAATAAAAACTATGTGTTTTGGGGATTTTTTATTTTCATTCATGGAATGTGGGCATCACCAGCTAGGGCAGCATTTGTTGCCCACCCCTAGTTGCCCTTGAGAAGGTGGGGGTGAGCTGCCTTCTTGAACCGCTGAAGTCCATGTGGTGTAGGTACACCCACACTGCTGTTAGGGAGGGAGTTCCAGGATTTTGACCCAGCGACAGTGAGGGAACAGCGATATATTTCCAAGTCAGGGTCAGAGTGACTTGGAGGGGAACTTCCAGGTGGTGGTGTTCCCATGTGTCTGCTGCCCTTATTGTTCTAGGTGGTAGAGTTTGTGCATTTGGAAGGTGCTGTCGAAGGAGCCTTGGTGAGTTGCTGCAGTGCATCTTGTAGATGGTACACACACTGCTGCTACTGTGCGTCGGTGGTGGAGGGAGTGAATGTTTAAGGTGGTGGAAGGAGTGCCAATCAAGTGGGCTGCCTTGTCCTGAATGGTAATGATGCTTCTTGAGTGTTGTTGGAGCTGCACTCCAAAATACACATTGGGAATTGAAGGACAAGAGTAAACAATTGATGAGAAATTTATACAATACATCAGTTAGGCTGCTGCTACAATACCGAGCGCAATTTTGTTTGTTCTATTATGGAAAGGATATTAAATCCAAAGAGAACATTGAAGAGTATGAAACACTCCAGATCCCTGAGACTACTTCAAGTGAAGTAGAAAAAGCTAAAAGGAAATATTGTAGAGCTTTTTAAAATTGTGAAGGGTTTTGATAGGGTTAATAAAGAAAGATCATTTTCACTGGCATGAGAGTTTAGGACAAGGAGTCATTAATTTAAAATTGTCATTGAAGAGAATGAGGAGTGTGGTTAGATGAAACTTCTTTACAGAGGGTTATTGGAGGACGTAATGTTTTGTCACAGGGAATTGTTTATGCATCGTTCAAGGGAAAGGCAGATAAATATTTGAATTTTAGGAAAGTAGACATCTATAGAGAGAGTGCAGGATATTGGCAACTTTAAATTGCTCCAGCAAAAGAAATAATAGAAACATGCAGGCCTGAATCTACTGCAAAGCAGCAATCACTGTCGGATCGCACCTCCAACTTCCCTTTACTGCACCCTGACGCAGCTCCGCATCTCTGGCTGAGTCTTCCGAGCCCAGTTTCTCCAGAAATGTGGAGCATGCTGTCCATCGCAGTACTGTAGTGTCGGGGGAAGACTGGACACGTTCCCTTTTTAACGGCACTTGCTGCCATATGTAATCTTAAATGTCCAGTCTGAATGTCAGTGAATGGGTGAGTGAGTGAACGAGTGAATGGGTACGGTGTTAGGGTGGATAGGGTGGGTGAGGTAAGCGGGTGAGGTGGGTAGGTGGGTCCGAGGGGTTGTTGGGTCAGGTCAGGAGGGGTAGTCAGGTCAGGGGTTAGTGAGGTCTGGTCGGGGGCGGGTAGTTGAGTTGAGTCAGGAAGGGTGGTTAGGTGGCCAGGGGTTAGTCTGGTTGGGAGAGGTAGTAGTCAGGTTGGGTTGGGGCGTTGGTCTGGGGGGATCGGGGGCAGTGAGGCGGTCAGGGGGGTCGGGTCAGGTCAGGAGGTGTTGTTGGGTTGGGCCAGATCAGGGGGCAGATTGGGGGTAATCTGGGGGTTGGTGCAGTAGTTGGGGTTCAAGGGGTAGTCAAGGAGTCAAGAGGGGAGTTGGGGAATCGGTGTGAGAGATTGGGGGTCAGTTCTGCAGGAGTTAGACTGGCATTTTCTGTCTAAAATTTCCTGGGTAACTGTCTAGGTAAGTAAGTCAGAACTGTCTGACATTTCCAACTGTAACTCGGAGACATTTTTGGAGGGTCCCAGGGAGCAAGGGCATTGCCCATCCGAAGGTCAAACTTCTTGGATAATTCCCTTGAAGGTCAGCATGTCAGGGCTTCTGCGGGGTCCTGATGTGCATCTTGGGTTGTACATCCAGTCTCTGACGATCTGGAGACCAAAAGATCTGGGTCACAGTGTTACACAGTATTCACAGCACAGAAAGAAGCCATTCAGTCCAACTAGCTGTAGTAATTATGGTTTTATTTAGTGTGCAATGTACCTTTAAGAATAATACTTGTTAAGGAGGATCACATGATCTGTAGTAACCAATAGGAGATTAGCGCGAGTTCCGTGAGCAGTCAGCGTAAAGATAGACAGTGGGCAGAATTTTCTGGGTGACGTGCGGGGGGGCAGGTCCCACACGTCAGCGCTTAAAATGGCGCCTGCTGACGTCAGGCGAGCGTCCCGACATCACCACGCGCCATCGCGATATTTAGCTGGGCCGGCGCGTGATAAAGTGCGATGTGTGCCCGCCATTAATTTAAGGCCTTGTTATGGCCCTTAACTCGGCAATCGTCGCAGATTTTGAGGCTCCCGTGCGATCTTCGGCTCGGCGCATGGGCACAACGGGCAGGCGGGTTAGTGACTTTTTAACAAAACTCATCCACGGGCGGGAAATGTGGGCTCAGAGGGGTTGTCAATGTTTTATGTGAAGTATTTACTGCAGCGAGTGTTTTAAACTTGCCTGTGTGATTGGTAGCAGTTCAGATCGATTTCCAACAGTTTTCTCTGTACTGTGAAGCTTCAGCTCAGCAGTCTGCAGACAGGAATCTTTCTCGGGCCTGCAGCTTTCCGGAGGCCTCCATTTAGCCTGGGTATAGGTTCTGACATCTCCACTGGAGGCAGCTCCTCTGAGGAGGAGGGAGGGATAGAATAAGGAGGAGGCCAGGAGTGGACAATCAGCCTCCAGTGGAGCCACCTTTGGGAGGCCAGGCGCAGGCACAAGGGGCGCAGGGCAAAGAGGTTCTCCAAGGTGGAAGGGGCCGCAGAAGACGCCACTATCCTGCTGCCAGGGTAAACAGGCGGCGAAGCAGCTACCTCAATATGACTGAGGTGCAGTGCCGAAGGAGGCTCCAACTGTCAAGGGAAATAGTCAGCTATATCTGTCAGATGATTGGCTCTGAGATCTCTCCTAACTGTGTGGGTGGACACCCCATGCCAGCAGCTCTGAAGGTCACAGTTGCCCTCAACTTCTATGCCTCTGGCTCCTTCCAGGGCTCAGTGGGTGATCTTTGCGGTGTCTCCCAATCAGCTGTACACACTTGTGTCAAGCAGGTCACAGACGCTCTGTTCAGGTGGGCATTGACCTTCATCCACTTCCGCTGTGACCAGGCAAGTCAGGCACAGTGAGCAAAATGGCTTTGCGGCCATTGTTGGCTTCCCCCGTGTCCAGGGTGCTATAGACTGTACACATGTGGCCATCAAGGCGCCAGCAGGTGAGCCCGGTGCCTTCATCAACAGGAAGGGCTTCCACTCCATGAACGTGCAGATAGTGTGTGATCACAGGATGCAGATTCTACAAGTTTGTGCAAGGTACCCAGGCAGCTCCCACAATGCTTACATCCTCAGACACTCCCAGGTTCCGGGGCTCTTCAGTGCTCTGGCTCGGCTGGATGGTTGGCTGCTGGGTGACAAGGTCTATCCCCTCAGAAGGTCACTCATGACGCCTCTTCGCCATCCAAGAACAGAAGCTGAGCAGCGCTACAATAGGAGCCAGGGCACCACAAGGGCTGTGGTGGAGAGAACCATCGGTCTTCTCAAGATGCACTTCCGATGCCTGGACCGCTCAGGGGCGCACTCCAGTACCCCCCAGATCATGTCTCTGTGATAGTGGGAGCATGCTGCGCTCTGTACAATCTTACGCTGGAAAGGGGGGATGCAGTTGACGATGAAGAACTTGACGCCCTGGATGAGGCTGCACATGATGAATCCAGCAGTGGCTCAGAGGATGAGGAAGCACAGGGCGATGATGAGGGGCAGCACGCTGACCCACTACTACACCAAGGAGGCAGGGACACCCGGGACAATTTAATCCAACAAACCTTCAGCTAGCTCCACACACATGGATCAGCAGGAACAGCATTGCCTGGAACTTCCACACGTGGGATTTAGGTGCTACATCTTCCACCTCATCAGCTGCAACTAAGGGCTTAGTACAGAAACATCAATGTCCACTCAAACACTCATGAGATGTCTGTGAAAAGAAAAATGCACCACAAAGGAAACACCCTCAGACATGGTCAGAAAAGTGGACTTTATTGCCATCCATCAGATCGTGCCACCAAAAACATGACAAAACGTTGCTCTGACGTTCACAAAAATAAATCCCCTAATCTCGGGGCAACAGAAAAGCACCAGTGACAAACCCGTGATGTGCCTTATGTTTATGTTTGCAGGTGCCTCATCTTGGTACCGCCCCATCGCTCGGAGTGGTTTGTGAGACAGCCTGCTGACTCTGCTGTCCTGTTGGCCTCGATGACCTTGGCAGGCGTCCTCTAGCCCGTGGAGCCTGTGTTGGCCCCGCCTGGGAGGGAGTGGCCAGTTCCAGAACTGGCACCTCCCCCAGTTGTCGCAGCCTCATCTGATGCAATGGCCACTGGCAGAGGGGCGGAGGAGCTGCTGCCCTCATCCAGAGCGCCCTGAGAGGAGCCCACAGAGACAACTGGCAGCTGCTGCGCCAACGTGAGGTCACATTGGACCTCCCTGCTCACCACAGATGGATGGGCACCGAGTTGGGGTACTTGGTGCTCAGAACATCTCCCACATTGCGAATGACCACCTGTGTCCATTAGCGCTGTGAGGGTTTGCAGGTCAGAGCGTAACCCAATCAAATGCTGATCAATCTGTTGGAAGCCCCTCTCCATGAGAGTCGCCAATCTCTCAATGGAGGAAGCCTGAAGCTCTGTCCTGAGGTTCATACCATCACTGACACTCTGCCTGGATTCCTCTACCACAGAGACCAAGTGAAGCACACTCTCATGCAACCCTGCCAGATGCTCCCGCGCACCCGGCTGCTTGTCCTGCAGCTGCTGCATGGCCAACATCTCCAGAGGCACATCATCACTGCCGGACTCAGCATGTGCCTGGACCCCTGCAGTCCTCCGGCTGCTGGCACCAGCGGCACTCTCTGTCCGTGCCATCTCCTCCAGCGATTGTGAAGTGCCCTCTCCACTGTGCCGCAGGACACTAGCTGACGTTATATTCCCCACCAATGTGGTAGTCGCTGCGCTGGTGCCTGGCTGGCTGAAATGATGTGACGTTCATGCCAATTGACGCCCCTCGGGTGTGAAGGGGGGACTCTGGACATGTTGGGGGCGGCCATGCGGTGGTGATGCTGAAATTAACAACAAGGACAGTGGATCAGTTAGCGTTCAGTCAGTAACACCTTGCGTCCCTTCCCCCCCCAGGCACAAGCTCAACCTTGAAGAACCTAAGAAGACCAACATTGGTGGGGTGGTAAATAGTCAAGAGGAGGCCCCAACATTACACGCGCATACAGACAGGCTGGTCAGATGGCCTAAGGAATGCCACATGGAATATTATGTGGATAAGTGTTCGGTTAAGCACTTGGGCAAGACAAGCAAGGTACAGGAATACAGGAGAAATGGTAGGACTGTGGAAAGTCAGGATGATTACAGGGACCTTGCTGGGCAGACACGTTAAGGTAGCAGAACAGGAACATAAGGCGTTTAACAAGGTAAAAGCCAGACTTGCCTTTATTAGCCGAGGAATAGAATGTAGGAAAAGGTTGACAGGCGAGGTGCTGAGGACCTTTTGGACAGAGTAATGTGGGATGCACTGGCTGAAAGGGTGGTGGAGGTACAAACCCTCCTAAGATACAATAAGTATTTGGATGTGCAGCAGCGATGCCATGGCATGTTAGGCCATGGGGATAGTGGTTAGAAATGGGACAAGGCAACTTTGGAAGGTGCTAGAGATGCGCATCCTCAAGGGGCCGAGGGACCTTTGTGTATGACCCACACGTCTGACTGTATCAGTCTATGAATGAGCAGTGTTGCTGCATTAACGATTGCAGCAACCATCAGTGCTTTGGATGGTGGGAAGACAGAGTGGATGGGACTGTGGGCCTCAGATACCTACCCGCTGCACCCCAGCCTCACCGACACCTGCCAACAGGTCGCTTGGCTCCTTTCTAGCTCCATGGCCTGTTCTTCGAAGTGGGTCAGTTTGTGCAGCATGGCCTGGCCACCACCAGTGCGCAAACACTCCTGGTTGTTGTGTTCAGTATTCGCCTGCAGAAGAGAGAACACCATTTATTGGGGCTGATCGCTCATGTACTCTGCACGTGCACGCCGCACCCCAACCACAGTGGCCTATGTGAGGCCTCCAGCGGCTCCTGTCCACACTACTGGTGATCAGTCCCCAAGAGAGAGTACGTCTGCTCCCAAACCCCTCCCCCAACGCCAGCCTTGGACACATTCGGCGTCCATCACTTTCAATAACACACGGGTCTTAGCGCCCATGGCAAGGAGGTGTAACTAGGTGCGGCACCAAGGCCAGCAGATGGCTCTTTGCCACGACACCTTGAGGCTCCCCTTGCACCATCTCATCACCATCAATAAGACATGTGTTGGAGTTCTGAGTATGTGTCGAGCTGCCTCCCCTGCAGGTTGCCCCCAGACTACTCAAATGTCACAAACACCAACATATGCTGCGGGGAGAACCCATCTTCTCCTCAACCACTAAGGCTGATGTCAGCATGGTCACTATCTGTTTGCTCACCCAACGTGTGCCAAATGCCCAATACAGTAACGACACTGACATGGGGGGGGGGCCTCAAAGGCTAAGGCTACCTGCTGGGTTAAACGGCCATGGCTGACATGGTACTCACCCTTCCATAGCGCAGAAGTCATTGAAGCATTTGCGGCACTGGGTCCCTGTGCGTCGGACAGCATCTAGGGAGCTGACCACCTCCTGCCAGGCCCACTTCATAACGTGGGGGGCCCTCCTCCTCCCATCCTGGGGAAACAGGACCTCCCAACGTTCTGCCACCTCTTTGAGAAGGGCAGCAAGGCAGGCATCAGAGAAGCGAGGGGCACATTGGCTGGCCTACCCTGCAGCCTGCCCTCCTCCTCTGGCCTGCCCTCCTCCTCTGGCCTGCCCTCCTCCGGAGCCCACTGTGCAGACCCCCTGCAGCTGTTGCTGGCCAGGGTGATCAGCCTAAAGGAGGCTGCCTGGCCTTTCTTTATACAGACTGCCGGATTCCCATTGGAACTGGCAGTCTGTACACGCCTGTCGCAATTTTAAAAATCCCGCTCTCCACGGGAGTGTGAAATGCGCTGGGCGGCCCTTAATTGGCCCGACCGCGCAAAATGGCGGTGTGACCCGGATTGCCGGTGGCGATTGACTCTGCACCCGCCTGCGATTGGGTCAGCCTCGCCCGCCCGATGAACAGAAAATTCAGCCCTTGGAGTTGAAAGCACATGTATGGTTGCTGCTGTGTGTATTATAAATAAACTTATAGTTTCCATCCAAAAAGTATCTGCAGTTCAACTCTATCATTAATAGCACAACTTGGCCACCCTACAACACTAGTTCATGCTAATATTTATGTACCGCACAAGCTCCTCACATCCCTCTTCATCCAACTGCATCAACATATCTCTCTATTATTTTATCCCTCATCTGACTTTCTTTGAAATGCATCTAAGCTAAATGCCTCAGCTACTCCTTGTGGTGGTGAGTTCCACATTCTAACCACTCTTTGGTAAAGAAGTTTCTCCTGAATTCTCCGTTGGGTTTATTGGTGACCTATCTTATATTTATGACCCCTGGTTTTGGTCTCATTCACAAGCGGAAGCAACTTTACCACATCTTCCTACCAAAACCTTTCCTAATCTTAAATCCCTCTATCAGATTACCCCCTCACTCACCTCTTTTCTATAGAAAAGAGCCATAGCCTTTGTAACCCTTCCTGATATGTGTCATCTCTCAGATCTGGTAAATCTTTTCTGTTCCTCCTCAGTGCCCCTATATCTTTTGGAGATCAGAACTGTCCACAGTTCTCTAAACGTGGTCTAACCAAAGTTCTACAGTATACGAGTTTAACATAACATAGTTCTATCCCTCAATAAATTAACCCCATTGCTAGGTTGTCTTTTTTTTAATGATCTTATTCGCCAATGTTACTACTTTTAGTGAATTGTGTCGCTTCTTCGCGCAAATGCATCCATTCCTCCACCATGTTTAGACGCTTATTTTCCCCAAGAAGTATGTGACTTCCTTATTCTGCCTACCAACCTCCTGGCCTGGATTTTTCCTATGGTGGGCAGTCTGGGCGGGAGCGGGCGGGGGCGAGGCACGGAAGCTTTAGATCTTAGAATCCCTCTACTTTTACCAACAGCCTTCTCTTCCTTTATACATATTGTCCTCTTTGAATGCAAATTCTCATTGTATCACCAGGTTTTTTTAACCTCTTTTAACCCCTTCATAGCACCAATTATATTAGTAAGTTTTTGAAAAAAATAAACACATTGTTTAGCTTCTTTTGCCTAGGTGTGATAATTCACCCATTCTTTTGAATGGTTTATTTAAAAATGCAAATTGCCCCCTTTTCATTTCACCTTGTAACTTCTCTATGTTTACCTAATTATCCTTTCAAACCTACTTCTCTCCTATACACCAAAGCCTCTAGACCAGCTGGCTTTAATCCAATTAAGACACAGACACGTACATACACAGATACCACTAAACGATATAGACATTTTATAAAACAAAAACAGAATTACCTGGAAAAACTCAGCAGGTCTGGCAGCATCGGTGGAGAAGAAAAGAGTCGACGTTTCGGGTCCACACGACCCTTCAACAGAACTCTATATCTCCTTGACACACCCATAATTCCTCTCTCAAAAAAATGTTTCCTGAACCATTTGTATGCAGTAGGAAGACTGGAAACAATCAGGGAATTCTGCCCATCGATGTATCTGCTGCTGCAGCTTCTGCCAACATTACCGACTGCTCCGATGCCTTAGGCTGAGATCCATGCATTTCAGAGACTACCAGGATCTGCTGGGACAGCCAAAAATGCAAGTTCAACTTCTTCTCCAAGTATCCGTAAGCTCCAGTCATTGAATCCAAATAATAATAATACAGTTATAATTGCATACTGGTGGTCTTACTGGAGTAACATTGCTCCCACACCTCCCACAAGTACAACTAAACTCAGCCTTAGTGGCTTCTAAGTGCGACAAAGGTTCACCAGACTGGGCCTTTATGCTCTGGAGTTTAGAAGATTAAGAGCGGATCTCATTGAAACATACAAAATTCGTCCGCGTGCGTCCCGACGTCACCGCGCGTCATTCCGATTTTCGGCAAGCGCGCACCAGAGTCGGCTGCATGCCCGCCAAACTGTCAAAGGCCTAGTAAGGCCATTTAAAAATGAATTAAAACAATCAACGGATCTGCCCGTCCAACCTTAATGTTGGCGGGGGGGCAGGCAAAGAGCCCAGGCGGCCTTCACATTTATCATGAAACCTCATCCTCGGGCGGGATGAGGTTTCACGAAGGATTTATAAATGTAATAAATTTTTTAATTAAAATTCATTGATATGTCCCAGATCATGTGACACTGTCACACTGAGGGGACATGTCTGAATTTTTTTATTTATTTAAATTTTGAAAAATGAGATTAAACTCCCTGAGGCATGGAGTTGCCTCAGGGAGATTTCTGCGCAATTGCGCGCACATATATGCAAGAGCGCAGGCCCTAACTCTCCCTCCTCCCCCCACCCGCAGAGGGAGCATTCAGAGCTTCCGAGTGCGCGTCATGCTGGACGGGCCTTAATTGGCCTGCCCACATAAAATGGCAGCGTGCAGCCAATTGTGGGCAGCGATCGGCTGCGCGCCCGCCTGCACTCACTCCCGCCCAGCCCGCACGATGGAGAGAAAATTCTCCCCCAAGGGATACGTGGATGGTACAGGAAAATGGTGTTGAAGTGGAAGGTCAACCATGTTCTCATTAAATTGTGGAGCAAACTCGAAGGGCTGAATTGCCTACCCCTGCTCCTATTTGTTATGTTCTTCATTACCTTGTAGTGGCTGAGCGTTGGGCCATCTGTCACATGACATCAAAACGCCTTGATTATCTGTTGGGGTTCTTGGAAGGCTCGAGGGTTCCAGAAATTAAGGAGTTGGTTGTCATTCACATGTGGGTGTGAAAATGGGAAGATGGTGGCATAGTGGTAGTATTGGATCCAGAGACTGTCATAAATGCTTTAATCACAGAAAATGGTACATCTTCAAGAACTAAGAACATTCTGGAAAAAATTGTGTTTTTAAAAGACCTGTCCCTTAAAGGGTTAATGCAAGGGCTCTGGTTGCTGCTCTTCCTACAAAAGACAGCATTTTACAAGAAAAGGTAATTAAACAGTTTTAAAGAAGCTGGAAGCCTCGTGACCCTGGCGGACTGTTTACAGTAAGATACAAGCAAAATACTGCGGATGCTGGAAATCCTTAGAAAATGTCACCACCGTCAACACCCCTTTGTCCTTTTGTCTATGACACCTTTGGCAATCTCTTCTTTGCCTCTACCTATCACTGGCCCTCTATCCAGTTCTACCTGACCCACCCCCCTCTACCAGCTTATATTTCACCTCATTTCTCTATTTCCTTAGTTCTGATGAAGAGTCACATGGACTTGAGACGTCAACTGTATTCCTCTCCGCAGATGCTGTCAGACCTGCTGAGTTTCTCCAGGTATTTTTGTTTTTGTTTTGGACTGTTTACAGATTGGTCACATGGCAGCTTATGGCTTTGGAAAAGCCACGCCTGGAAAACTGTGTTCACAAGCTGGTTTTGCTTTTAGAGATTCTATGGGCACAGTTCTATGGAGACATCTCGACAAAGAAAGAGGGTGGCACTGCCAAATCTAGAACCCCCTGGTTATCCAGAAGCACACAGGGTAAGATAGAGCAGAGAAAGAAAGCTTCTGATAGTCACAATAAATGTACTACTGTAGAAAGCCTAGGGCAGTATAGAAAGTACAGGGCTGAAGTAAAAAAGGAAATTAAGAAAGCAAAGAAAGGATATGAAAAAATGTTGGCAGGTAAAATCAAAGAAAACCCAAATACGTTATATAAGTACATTAAGAACAAGAGAATAACCAAGGGAAGGATAGGGCCTATCATTGGATGTAAAAGATAACTTATGTATGGATGCAGAAGATATGGGCAGAGTTCTTAACGAGTACTTGGTCTCTGTCTTCACAAAGGAGAGGGATGATGCTGATATTCTAGTTAAAGAGGAGGATTGTGAAATATTAGATACAATAAGCATAATGAGAGAGGAAATACTGGAGGGACTAACATCCTTGAAGGTGGATAAATCATCAGTGTCGGGTGGATTATATCCCAGTTTGTTAAAGGAAGCCAGAGAGGAAATAGTAGATGTTCTGAGGATCATTTTCCAATCTTCATTAAATGCAAGTGAAGTACCAGAGGATTGGAGGTCTGCGAACGTTGTACCATTATTTAAAAGAGCGCGAGGGATAGGCCAAATAATTTATAAACTGGTTAGCCTGACTTCGGTGGTGGGCAAATTATTGGAATCAATTCTGAGAGACAGGATAAACTGTCAATTGGAAAGGAACTGATTAATCCATGGGTACTCAGCATGGTTTTGTTGGAGAAGGTTGTGCCTTACTAACTTAATCAAATCTTTTGAGGAAGTAACAAGGAGGATTGATGAGGGTAGTGCAGTGGATGTTGTCTACATGGATCTTAGTGAGGCATTTGACAAGTCCCGCGTGGCAGACTGGTCAGAAAAGTAAAAGCCTCATGGGATATAGAGGAAGGTGGCAGGTTGGATCCAAAATTGGCTCAGCGACAGGAAACAAAGGGTAATAGTTGATGGATGTCTTTGTGAATATCAAATGGTTTCCAGTGGTGTTCCACAGGGCTCAGTGCTTGGTTCCTTGCTGTTTGTTGTATATATTAATGATTTGGATTTAAAAGTGGGAGACATGATTGGGAAATTTGCAAATGACACAAAACTTGGCTATGTAGATTGATAGTCTCTTTGATGCCACACAAGGTCAAATGCTGCCCTGATGTTAAGGGCAGTCACTCTCACTTTAGGCGGGACTGGGCGATCCCGGCAGCGGGCGGGGCTGGAAAATCATGCTTCCTGTTTTTCAACTAATACTCCCGGAAGTATCAATGAATAAAGATTGGTAAGGGTTGTTTGCCCTTGTCTGCTGAACAATAATCCTGTTGGTGAAGGAATGGTTGCAATGTGTGGTGTCACTCTAAAGTGTAGAACTGCAACCTGTAAACCTTGTTTAGCTTGCTGACATTTTATAATTAAGGACTTTACGGTATAAACCACACGCTCCGCCATGCCATTGGACCCAGGATAGTGTGGTGATGAGGTAGTATGGGCAAATCCCCACTTTTCACACATTATCTTGAAGGAGTTTCCAATATATTGGGGTTCATTGAAAGAAACAATTCTTACAGGACAGCAAATAGGCTAAAGATTGAACCCAATGTACCTGCAACAGTTGCATTGGATGTATTGTGTGACTGATGGATAATGGGAAATTATGAGAAATAGTTAGTCATGACCAAGAAATCATCTCCACAAATGCTGAAGAGATTGGTTGTAATTCTGGTCCATGGATCTGTAGATGCCTTATGAGGTATTGATGGTTCTTTGTGGTAACTGGGAATACAGGCTTGGCATGCCTTGTGTCATAGAGTCATAGAGGTCTACAGCACAGAAAAAGGTTCTTCGGCCCATCGAGTCTGTGCCGGTCAAACAAGTACCTAACTATGAGATAAAAACAAAAAGCTAAAAGCTACTGCGGATGCTGGAAATCCAAAACAAAAACAGAATTACCTGGAAAAACTCAGCAGGTCTGGCAGCATCGGTGGAGAAGAAATCAGTTATCGTTTCGAGTCCTCATGACCCTTCGGCAGAACTGAGTATAGTTAGGAGAGGGGTGAAATATGATAATAATCTTATTTCACCCCTCTCCTAACTATACTCAGTTCTGCCGAAGGGTCATGAGGACTCGAAACTTTAACTGATTTCTTCTCCACCGATGCTGCCAGACCTGCTGAGTTTTTCCAGGTAATTCTGTTTTTGTGTTAAGTACCTAACTATTCTAATCTCATTTTTCAGCACTAGGCCCATTGCAAGTGCACATACAAATACTTCCTAAATGTTATGAGGGTTTCTGCCTCTACTACCCTTTCAGGCAGTGAGCTCCAGATTCCCACCACCCTCTGGGTGAAAGAATTCTTCCTCACATCCCCTCTAAACCTCCTACCCCTTACCTTAAAACTATGCCCCCTGGTTATTGATCCCTCCACCAGGGGAAAAGTTCCTTCCTGTCTACCCTATCTATGCCCCTCATAATTTTATACACCTCAATCATGTCCCCTCTCAATCTCCTTTGCTCCAAGGAAAATAACTCCAGTCTATCCAATCTCTCCCCATAACTAAAACTCTCCAGCCCAGGCAACATCCTGATAAATCTCCTCTGCACTCTCTCTAGTGCAATCACATCCTTCCTATAATGTAGATTCCAGAACTGCACGCAATAATCTAGCTGTGGCCTAACCTGCGTTTTATACGGTTCCAGCATAACCCCCCCTGCTCTTGTATTCTATGCCTCGGCTAATAAAGGCAAGTATCCTATATGCCTGCTTAACCACCTTATCTACCTGTCCCGCTACCTTAAGGGACCGGTGGACATGCACATCAAGATCCCTCAGATCCTCGGTACTTCCCAGGGTTCTACTGTTTATTGTGTATTCCCATGCCTTGTTGGTCCTGCCCAAGTGCATCACCTCACACTTATGTGGATTAAATTCCATTTGCCACTGATCAGCCCATCTGACCAGCCCGTCTATATCCTCCTGTAATCTAAGGCCTCCTCACTATTTACCACCCCACCAATTTTCGTGTCATCCACAAACTTACTGATCAACCCTCCTACATTCAAGTCGAAATCGTTTATATATACCACAAACAGCAAGGGACCCAACGCCGATACCTGTGGAACCCCACTGGACACAGACATCCAGTCACAAAAACACCTCTCGACCATCATCCTCTGCTTCCTGCCATTCAGCCAATTCTGGATCCAATTTGCCAAATTGCCTTGGATCCCATGGGCTCTTACCTTCATTATCAATCTCCCATGCGGGACCTTATCAAATGCCTTGCTGAAGTCCAAGTAGACTATGTCAAATGCAATGCCCCCATCTACACACCTGGTAACCTCTTCAAAAAATTCATTTAAATTGGTCATACATGACCTCCCCTAAACAAAACCATGCTGACTGTCCCTGATTAAGACTTGCCTCTCCAAGTGTAGATTAATACTGCCCCTCAGAATTGCTTCCAATTTTGTTAGGTCAAAATGACATGAAAAGAAATACAAAACTGTATGTATCAAAACTTTATTCATTTTTGCTGTATTTAAAATGGACTTTTGGCTGAAGTAAAAAAGATGGCTGCTACGAGCCAAATGACCACGGGATTAGCTCTCTGTTCTGGAAGCTGCCAACAAGAGGTACAAGAATAATATAATCCTCTTCTCATCATTGTGGAATCTCACACCCAATTATAAGGACATTATCATCACAAAACCAGAGGACTACAGTTCGAAACTCATTATGCCGGCAGAGCTGTTAACAGAATCATCTTGCACTTGGGTCTGTCAAGGTCCACTTCAAAAAGGGACCATTGAGGGGACAATGGACATCAATTTCATCTTGATAAGCTTACCTCACTAGTGGAGTCAGAGGGCCTGTCTAGACCCGACATAACACCCTCAAATATGGATGGTAACTCTTTCAAAAGCTAATGGCTGGGACATTATCAGTCCTGAAACCAAAAGCCAGTTTCAGACACCAAATAAGCATCCTTTATGAAATCATTGTGGAGAAAGAAGTTCACATGACGCGAGTGACCATTCTGAAATCTCTATATTCCTTTGAGAATTGAGAAATCCTCAGTCTGCTGTTTAACATCCAACCGGTGAACCAACAAGAAGCAGAACTCCAGGCTGAACAACAGTTAGCTCCTTGAAGCCTTTCTCTGCAGAACTGACCCAGCCTTTGGGCGAAATCATCCCAGATTTGCACAAAGTGAGGCAGTAGGCAGGAAAAAAGTTGTTTTACCCGCCAACCATAATGGCGGATTTTCACGCCGTATTGTCCCATTCCTGCCTCATTAATTATGTAGCCACAGGAAATATGCCATCTTGCTGGCGGGCAGCCTTCAATTTGCCCGCCACGCCATTACCTCACCGCTTTTTCACGCAGGGCGCCATATTTTAAGTGCAGCCGCACGCACTTCTCAATGTTTACAGCCCAGGACTGCTCCAGTGAAGACATGGCCCCAAAAGCCAAGAAGAATGCAGCCCCCCAATTTAGTGACACACCCTTTGGACACCATGAAGTATCACCACAATGTCCTCTAACCCTGCTCGGGCTCCAGGAGGCCCATCAGTTTCACCACTCCCTCCAGCCTGGTAGGCGGTAGCAGAGGTGGTCAGTGCCAATGCCGCACACAAGAGGTCAGCCATCCAGTGCAGAAAATGGATGAATGATCTCATCCCAGGGTAAGGCAACCATCTTATCACTCTAAACGTTCACACTCACAGGGCAATCCCACATTCACTGGCTGTCTTGTGAAGCCTGGCGTTAATGACTGAAAGTGCTGCCCGAAGCAAGATAGACAAACAAACCTCAAAGTCCCGAGCAGAGTGCAGCTCACCAGTTGCACATTGCTTGTGCGCAATTGTGAAACACTTTGGTGTGTAATCACGCCAAAGTGCCCGGATGATCCAGCATGGGGGGGGGGGATGATTCCAGTGGACAGGACTTAAAATGAGACGCTAAAGTGTTGAAACCAGGATCCCAACGTGCAGTGGCGGGAAACCATTGACGGGTGGAGCGGACGATCACAAATTGGTTTCACGACGGCATAAAACCAATGTTTGGCCTTCTCACTTTATTGCCCACCCCCCATGATGCCTGATGCCAACGGGGCCAGGAAATTCTGGCCTCTGTGTATCAACTTCATCTTGTGGTATCAGCACCAACTGTAAAGGAAACTCTACAACTCCAGTCTTCAGACAGCTGAACTCGAGCACCTACAAGAAAGAATTTCTCACTGGACTCTGAGTCTGGACTCTCATAATAACGTGAATATGAATTTCTGTTCTTGTACTGTAACTATCGATAGTTGTAAAAACTTTCTTTTTTCTATTCTCCCTTACTGTGCGTGTGTGTAGTGGAGTGCAAACACTCCTCCTCCAGATTTTGAATGTGATTAAACTAACCTTCTGAGTTAATCATAATGTGAGTTTGCTACGAGTTATTAGTAAATTGGATCACACAAGCTGAGGATTTGGGAAAACAGGCCACAGCATACTTTAAAAATAATTCAAAACACTTTCTGCCTACAGACAGGTAGTGAGAGGAAAGAAATATAGTTTGCCTGTCTCGCCCATCCGTAACATTTGCATTCCCTCACAGCTGTTTCAATGTCTTGACTCATCCCTGGCCAGAATACTGTTTCTCTAGCCAGTCTCCTGAGCTCTTACTGGTCCAAGCTGGTCTTAGAGCCTCTGGAACATCCCAAAAGGATTCTGGCCACTCGCCACTCACAGTCTTCCATAATTGTTGCAATATGGGATCATTAGACATTTTTTGTTGCAGTTGCTGGCATCTATACTCCCCGAAACTCATGAGGTTAATAAGTATGATGTCCTGTATTTTGGGATCGATGAGAGCTACTTACAGATCTAGGGAAATAACTGCAGTTTTACACAGGTTTGGTAAATGACTTAAAGTATCAGAAGTCACCATGGAACTACCCAGCTTGTAGCGTATGTCATCAGCGTAGTCTTGTACTTTGAAGAGTAAATACTGTAATCTGATTGGTGCACCAGTTAACGGTTTGCGCCAGATCATCTCGAGTGGTTTGTGGTCAGTTTCCATCACAAACCTTTTCCCAAATAGGTATGTGTGGAAATGCTGGATTCCAAAAACAAAAGCTAATCTTTCCCGTTCAATATTCCAAGAGTTGGCTTGGGCTGTTGATAAACTCTTGGGAATGAAAGCAATGGGCTTCCCTTTTTGTAGGATGCACACTCCAAGGCCTTTTTGTGTCACATCAGCCTCTAGTGTAGATTCCTCTGCTGGGCTGTAGAATTGAAGTGTTAATGGTTCTTTAGCCAATGACTTGTTGAGCTCAACAAATGTATGATCATGATCCTCCTGCCAGACAAAGAGTACTTCTTTTTCAGGAGTTCTCAAAAAGACGAGGCTCTCTGTGCAAAACTTGCCATCTCTTTCCATCTTATCCAGTTCTACTTTCAGCTTACTCTAGATATGGATGCTCCACTTGCATGAAGGGTCACTGGAAGGAATAGCATCTGCACGTATATGCAATATTCATCACCTTTGAAACTTCCAATCCTGTCAAACCTATTCAGTTATAATGATATTAGGTCAGTTAAGGAATTGATAGGGTTGTTCTTGTGGTCTGTTGTCTTCACCATTGTCTTGTTGATGCTATGAATGGTAACTAAGATCAGGTCTTTGCCTGCCGGTAGGCCTACAATCGCTGGACCTGTGGTGTCCACAATATAGAATATTTGGGATAACCTGGGTGAGTTGTTGTAACGACATTCAAGTATGATGAATGTCAGAGATGGAATCTCCGAGCCATTGTCGACTATGAGCTTGGCAGTGGTTGGTTGAACCATCACGTTTCACTTCTGCGGCTACGTGCTTTTCAGTATGTGAAGTAGAAGAATGTTAGCATTTGCATCCATGTTGACTTTTGTCCACAGCAAATGTATCCTTGGCTTCTGTGGGCAAACAATGTGCGTAGTGGCAAAGGCTTCAGATGGTACAATGGTGCCAATACATTTGTGATGTTGACTGTATGGAATGCCTGTTCACTGTGTCTGTTAATGCTCTAGTTATTCTCATCATCCAATCTGACTGGTCACGTTGTAGATTTGCTGTTTGTGTTATTTGGTACACTCGCTATACTTGCTGGGATGCTGTAACTGTCTTGTATCCGACTGTGTCTTGACATGGTGTCAAACCATCTGTTCTGGCTTTGGCTTCCTGCATTGGTGCTTCCAGTCAATGTTCTCTGATGCCACATGCCTTGCATGTGTTGTAGATGTGTGCATATATGAGCCCACACCATCTGGTTGGCTTAGTGGGTTAGTTTGAATTGATTTCCGTGCCAATGGTGGATGTAGTACACAGAGCCCATAAACTCTGAATGGCCAGTAGGATTGCTTCATACTTGTATCCGCTTTTCAGTGATGCCTCCAAACTGTAACCTTTGGGCTGGTCCAAAAAAATCCTTTTGGTATGCTTCAATAGGGGAGAAGCTATCACAAACTCGATGATTCTAGGAGCCAATTCTGCCCCTGAAAAGTAGGAATATCACAGATTATCTCTGCAGCGGCTCACAAACTGATCTACCCTCTCCGTGGGTTGTTGTCTGAGAGACATAGGCCGGGATTTTCCGGCCGCGTTGTGGTGGGACCCATCACAGGAGATTTGGCGGCCCTGCCAAAAGCCCATTGACTTTCAGCAGAACCGGGCAGTCCCAGACATGGACAAGGCCGGAAAATCCTGCCCATAATTTTTGGAATTAAGTTTAACTTTTAACTGGCCTTCCAATATAGGCCATATTTTGCCTGGGTCTTGAGGTTGTCTCGTTGTCTTTCAACAGTCCTGGTATGTTCAGTCTGTGGATATGTCCGTTTCCTACAGCTTTTTGAACTTTGCTGGCTTGCATGGTGTGTTAGATTTAAGATCGATGGCGCTGTTGCTGCTGTCCCACACATTTGTTAGGCCCAGCTCACGAAGCTATGTTTCACCACAAACATGTCTGATGCCTAAGGAAATTATTGGATGCCGATGAAGGTCTTTTTAGACTTCTTCAAGTTGCTGGAGGCTGCCACTGGATGAACCCTGTTCCCTGGACATGTCGTGAACACTTGGGCCACCTCACCCTAGCACTCCCGATCTGGTGGTCCACAGGAGAAGTAGTTGCCCTTGTTAATTGAACCTTGTCTAGTGCTACACCTTATGGGATCAGTTCTCTCACAGTTGTCCCCACACGAGCTGTTTGGCTCAGATGTATGTTCCCCAGCTTTGCAGTTGTTTAACTGGGACATGATGCCTGGTTGTTTCAGCAAGATGTGATGTCCCACCATGTGGATGAGCTGTGCACTGGACACCTACACTGTTGGAGAAACACTCACACAGGGATTCCCACGCTGCTGTCAGTACTTTCTGAATCTTCAAACTTCCACAAGCTGAAATTGTGTTGCAGGTGGAGGGATTTTGCAAAATCTTCAAACACTACCAGCTGTCATCATGCTGTGTTTTCTACCTACACAACACACCGACCACATAACGAGGATTGGTAATTCCATTAGGTGGGTTCTTTTTTTGAAGAGATGGAACTATATACACCAATATCTGGGAGGCTAGTTAACACGTCTGGTCTTTAGGACTGCTCCTTTTTTCTGCCTGATGATGAGTATATACATCACATCCTGTCTGGTGATGTACAGCAGTTTTAGATACACTACTTAAAGGTATACCACAACTCTATAGTGCAACACTCCCTCAGTACTGCAGTAAAGTATTGGTCTAAACTTTCGGCTCTAGTCTCTGGAGTGGAACTTGATGCAACCACTTTTGGGTTTAGGGCCCTCCAAGAGCCCTGAGATAATCAAGAGTTTCTCTTTATCCATCTCTTCATGTAAAATCCGCAGTTGTTCCAAGTTTGCTAATTGTGGCTCTCCACACATGTCTATTTCTAGCAGTCTTTCCATACTGCCATGATATCCTAATGGAGCAAGTATCGGAGACAAGCACCAAGAACTACCTCAACCCATACTAGGTCTGAACCTGCACTGTCAATGCCATTAATCACCCCACTCTAATCCATTTGAGCTAATTGGCCCTAGTAACTAAATGTTTACTTTGAGTTTTGCTGATGTGTGACAGTTGACCTCCAACACTGTCAACCCAAGAGGTGCAGAGCAGCTCAATCTATCTCCAGCTTCCCCTTCTCCTCAAGGAGTCAGCCAGGGACCCTCGGGCACCCATAGGGAGGAGGACCAGCAGCTCAGCACCCTCGGGCCATCCATCCAGGTGACTCCGGAAATGTCCAGCTGATCCAAATCCCCTTTCCCTGTGACCCCATCAACTCCAGTTCTACAAGCTGAAGAGGGTGCATCTGGCCCACAGCAGGATATTCAAAGCAGGTCAGGGCCCTCCAGAGGATACCCACCAAGGTCAGCACAGACAGGGCGTCGCAGTCAGCAGGCTGCCTCCACCTCTGCTGTGGATGTCAGGGAGCACCAAAATGTAGCGGCAGGGTTAGGGAGGTTAAGAAGATGTAGTTGCACAGCCTAGGTATGTGTGTTAATCACTTGTACATAATGTTCACTATTGTAAATAAACTCTCAAGAATGTCTCCTTGTCTTAGGCTCCTTGTTCTGATGAGCCATGTTCATGTCACTCAGATGTGAAACCTTGGTTCCTGCACAAGATAAAGGCAGGTGTCTCAGTCCAGGGCCTCTTCCCTGTGCAGACCAAAGTGTTGGTCCGGCTTTACACTCACTGGACACTTTAGTGATCTCTGCACCTCGATGGTGCTGGTCATTGCTGCCAGAATGTCGTGGGCAGGCGTCACAGAGTTCCGTCATTCTCTGTGTGCTCTCAGCACCTTTAAGAGATCACAAGATCTCTTCAGCATCTGTGACCAGTGACACTGTGCTCCAGAAGGGCTCAGGTGCTGAAGGCGGATAAAGGATCAGGTGCATTTAAAGTTTCACGGCTATGTCTCCATAATATGATCCTGATCACAGAGCGCAAGTCAGCTGCCCTCAGCCAGACAGGAGTCAGACATTCACGGAGGCTGTGTGAGGATCTATGGAGTGTCCTCACTGTATGTCATCATCACCCTCCTGGAATCTAGCAACTATTATGGCCTCCGCTGCGTCTCTATGACACAATCCTGAGCACTGGGGATATGTGCGCTGTCATCAGCCACACTGGAGTCAAATGTTCACAGATGCAAGGTGAGGATGTCAGGACTGTCCTCACTACACCTCGTCATCATCCTCCACAAATCATGTGGCTGTGAGGTCCTCGTGAGTGTGCCAGCCTCATCTGGCCAATGCGATGGCCTCATCGCCGGCATCCTCACCTTCAAAGACCTCATCATCCTCATCCCCTTCGATGTCCTCCTCAACGGAGGAGATGTGCAGCCCCTCCATCTCCTTTGCAGCCAGATCCTCCCCCTATTGCAGCACCAGGTTGTGGAGTGCTCAGCAAGCTACAATGATGCACGACACAATCTGGGGACTGTATTGCAGGGCTCCACTGGACCTGTCAAGGCACTGGAACCCCATTTTCAAGATGTCCATTGTTTGCTCCATCAAAATCTGGGTTGTGGCATGAGCCTCGTTGTACCTTCTCTCTGCTGCAGTCTGAGGCCACCACATGGGTGTCATCAGCCACATCCTCTGTGCGTAGCCCTTGTCCCCGAGGAACCAACCTTGCTGCCTCTCTGGACCCTGGAAAATGTCAGGGATCTGCTGAGGGTGTAGGAGCCATGGATGATCCCTGCAAATCATGTGCAGACCTGTAGGATGCATTTGTGGTGGTTGCAGTCCAGCTGAACATTCAGCAGGTGGAAGGCCTTGTGTTTGACATACTGGACTGCTTGTTGCCATGGAGATCTATGCACCAGGTGAGTGATCCTGCATCTGTGGAAAACCAGAGATCACCACAAATCCCAGCGTTCTTGCTTCCTGGCTTTCCTGATCCTGGGCAAAATGCACAAAATTCTGTGCATTCGCAAAGATGGCATCTGTGACCTCTTGGATACACTTGTGTATTGAAGCTTGTGAGATCCCCATGTGAGGTCACCTGTGGAGCCCTGGATGAAGCTACTGGCATAAAAATTGAGCGCCGCGATCACTTTCACAGCCACTGGCAGTGGATGCCCTCCATATCCCCGTGGCACCAAATCCTGCAGCAGGTGGCATATGTGACTGACCGGTTCCCTAGACATGTGCAGTCATCGGCAACACAGGTTCTCAGTCATCTGCGGGAATGACAAGCACCATCTATAGGCCCTGAATCTAGCTAGGCACCTACAAGTGACAACTCGCTGTGGATCTTCAGCTGCGTGCTCAGAAGGCCCTGCCACCCTTCATCTTGAGGGTGGTGCTCCTCCCTTTGCTGAGCTAGGTGCCTCCGCCGCTCTCTTCTTCTTCCCTGGCCTCTGTAAGCCATGAGGCAGACCGCTAAATCACCAGCTCCATGATCCTGATGTTTTCCTCTTGCAGGATCAAACAGAGAGACCTGAGGGTTAGCATGTGTGTCCTAAAGACCTCTCTTGGTTAAGTCTGAAGGCCCTTTCACACATGCAGGAGAGTGTTGGCCACCACTTGGATGGCCAGTGTTTAGTGCACTCTTTGGCTGTCCAAATCCCCACCCACCTCCGCCCCGCTCCACTTGACCGATTGGCGACAGCTTTGCCCATTGGACTGCATGCTGTGCTCTCAGCTCAGGCACAGGCATTCTCCTAACCCACACTGCAAGGATGCACTGTTAGCTTGAACCATCGGGGAGACTGGTCCAAACCTGAATAAAGACATTGCAAGGGGCTGTGAGCGCCTCCACCAGTGACTGCGCCATGGCCAGCTTTAGCAAGGAGATTATGTAACTTGCCCAGCCGGCCAATTGCTGTGCTGACCCTTAAAACATCAATTTTCAGTCTGCTCGAGGGGTGAAACGTTCTGGAGCATTTGGTGGCACTTTCATGCTTTTGCATTGCTTGAGTGGACAGAAAAGCTTCCGAGGCTCCGACTCCAAGCATGACCGATGGAGCTGCTGCTGAAGGGTCTCAGCTGAGGAAGAACGCTCACTTTTCACAAGATCTTCCAAGTGCGCAGTCGCTTCCCTCACCCTCCCCTCACCTCTCCAATCCCCACACCCCCCAAATCACCAGCATCTGCCTGTATACTTCCATCAGTCTGTGCTGCCTTGGCCCCCCCAGACCCCACCCACACTGGAGCCTTTGTCCCGGCACCGCACTGAAAGTCAGTCGGGAAAAAGTGATTTGTCTGAGCCTCCCCCGAATGCCCAGCGCCTCTTCCTTGATGTCCTAAGGGTGATCCTTGTGAGTGCTGCGCAACATTGTGTACATTGACCTCCGAGTTCCCACCAAAGTTCAGCTCGCCACGAAGGCAGTCATAAATCACAATGTTCTGAAGTCACGCCGACATGGGAGGGAAATTTGAGGTGGGGTGGGGGGTGATGTTTCCGGTGAGGTGCAAATGCATTAAAATTAAGTTCCTGACGTTGGATGGTGGGAAATGCAGCCCTCCATCGATGGGCAGAGTGGACAATCGCAAATTGGTTTCATGACAGCGTCAAAACTGATTTTTGACCTTCTCACCATATTGTCCGCTCACACCGCCAAACATGCCAGACGCCAACAGGACTGAAAAATTCCAATCATAGTCACATCCCTGCAATGGGTTGTCCATTCGCCCCTGCACAGCCACTTCTAGATTTCTCCAAGGACCTATCCTTGACTCCCTCCTATTTCTCATGCACATGCTGCCACTCATCAACATCTTCTGAAAATATGATGGGGAGTTCCACGTGCTACCAATACCCAGCTCTAACTCACAACCACCTCTCTCATCCCCTCCACTTCCTCTGATTTGTTGCACTGCTTGTCCGACATTCAAGCCTGGATGAGCTGAAATTTCCTCCAATTAAACAGTGGGACAACTGAAGCCATTGGCTTTAGTCCCTGCTACTGAGTCCATTCCCATCCCATTCCCTCGTCACTGTTTAAGGCTGAATCACACTGTGTAATTTCAGCAATCTGTTTAACTTGAGCTGAGCCATTAGCCTTTACCATCAAAAAACCTCCTATTTCTACCTCTGTGACGTTGCTCATCTCTGTCCCTTCCTTAGTTCATCGGCTGCTGAAACCATCATTTGGGTTTTTTTTGCCTCCAGACTTGATTATTCTAATGCTCTCTAGACCAGCCTCTCATCCTCCACCCTCTGTAAACTTGAACTCATGCAGGACTTTGCTGTCCATGTCCTAATTTGCACCAAGCCCAGGTCACCATCACTCCTGTCCATGCTGACTTACACAAGCTTCCATTTGGATAACACCTCAAGTTTAAAATCTTCATCCTCATGTTCCTATTCTTCCATGGTCTAGACCCTCTCTATCACTGCAATCTCCTCCAGCCATACAGCCCACCTAGATCTCTCGATTCTTCCAACTCTGACCTCTTTGTACATCCTCCTCGTGCATCAGCCCCGCATCAGTGACAGTACTTTCAACCATCTAGGTCTGAAGCTCTGGAATTCCTTCCCAAAACTCCTTTGTCTTTCCTCATTTTTCTTTAAGACATTTCTTAAAATCTACCTCAGACCAAGCTTTTAGTCACCAATGCTTCTTTCCATGGTTCAATATCAATTTTTGTCTGATAACACTCCTGTAAAGTGTCTTGGGACATTTCACTACGTTAAAGGTGCTATATAAATGCAAGTTGTTGTGTGTGACATGAAGGAGAACCTGCAGGTGTTAGCATTCCCATATTGCTGCTCTTGATATTCTTGGTGGTAGAAGTCACAAGTGAAAAACTCCATAACACCTCATCATTAATTACACATAATAACCCACCTTGGAGTTCCTTAAACGAACTTAATTGATTCAGTTCCTGGCCCTTTTCTGAACAATTCAAACCTTTATCTCCATTTTCTCCCATTTTCAATCAATTCCCTTCCAGTTTCACTTAACCATGTCATTGTCATGGAATTTTGATCTTTTGCTTCCAACTCTATACAATCACCACACTCACCCAGTTACCATTAACAATACCAAATTTATCCTGGAATCCAGTCTAGTGGATAAACAGAATTGTTACAAACCAGATAAATAGACATCAATCGCTGTGCAACAGCCTCAAAGGCTTCCATGCTCTCAACATTGAGTTAGGTCGTGGTTCCTTTTTTTATTCATTCATGGGACATGGGCATCACTGGCCAGGGCAGCATTTATTGCCCATCCCTAGTTGCCCTTGAGAAGGTGGTCGTGAGCTGCCTTCTTGAACCACTGCAGTCCCTGTGGTGTAGGTACACCCACAGTGCTATTAGGGAAGGAGTTCCAGGATTTTGACTCAGCAACAGTGAAGGAACGGTACTATATTTTGAAGTCAGGATGGTGAGTGGTTTGGAGGGGAACTTCCAGGTGTTGGTGTTCCCATGTGTCTGCTGCCCTTGTCCTTCTAAATGTTAGCGGTCGTGGGTTTGGAAGGTGCTGTCTAAGCAGCCTTAGTGAGTTCCTGCATTACCATCTTGTAGATGGTACATACTGCTGCCAGTGTGCATTGGTGTTGGAGGGATTGAATATTTGTGGATGGGGTGCCAGTCAAGCAGGTTGCTTTGGCCTGGTTGATGTTGAGCTTCTTGAGTGTTGTTGGAGCTGCACTTATCCAGGCAAGTGGAGAGTATTCCATCACACTCCTGGCTTGTGCCTTGTAGATGGTGGACAGGCTTTGGGGAGTCAGGAGGTGAGCTACTCGCCACAGAATTTCAAGGCTCTAACCTGCTCTTGTAGCCACAGTATTTATATGGCTAGTCCAGTTCAGATTCTGGTCAATGGTAACCCCGGATGTTGATAGTGGGGGATTCAGTGATGGTATTGCCATTGAATGTCAAGAGGCGATGGTTAGATTCTCTCTTGTTGGAGATGGTCATTGCTTTTATGTGGCACGAATGTTACTTGCCACTTATTAGCCCAAGCCTGGATATTGTCCAGGTTTCGCTGCATTTGGACATGGACAGCTTCAGTATCTGAGGAGTCATGTATGGTGCTGAACATTGTGTAATCATCAGCGAACATCCCCACTTCTGACTTTATGATGGAAGGAAGTCATTGATGAAGCAGCTGAAGATGTTTGGGCCTGGGACACTACTCTGCAGTGATGTCTTGAACCTGATATGATTGATGTCCAACAGCCACAATTCACCCCTCTCCTATTTTTACTTAGTTCTGTTGAAGGGTCTTGAGGACTCGAAACGTCAACTGTACTCTTCTCCGCCGATGCTGCCAGACCTGCTGAGTTTTTCCTGGTTTTTTTATTTTTTGTTATTAGCCACAACTATCTTGCTTTGTGCTTGGTATGACTCCAATCAGCGGAGAGTTTGCCCCCGATTTCCATTGACTCCAGTTTTGCTAGGGTTCTTTGGTACCACACTCAGTCAAATGCTGCCTTGATGTCAAGGGCAGTCACCCTCACCTCACCTCTGAAGTTCAGCTCTTTCGTCCATGTTTGAACAAAGGCTATAATGTGGCCAGGAGCTGAGTGGCCCTGGTGGGACCCAAACTGAGTGTCATTGAACAGGTTATTGCTAAGCAAGTGTCGCTTGATAGCACTGTTGATAACCCCTTCCATCACTTTACTGATTGTCGCAAGTAGGTGGTAATTGGACAGGTTGGATTTATTCTGCTTTTTGTGTACAGGATATACCTGGACAATTTTCTACATTACAAAAACAGAATTACCTGGAAAAACTCAGCAGGTCTGGCAGCATCGGTGGAGAAGAAAAGAGTTGACATTTCGAGTCCAACCTGACCCTTCAACAGAACTGAAGTATAGTTAGGAGAGGGGTGAAATATAAGCTGGTTTAAGGTGGGGGGCGGGAGGAGAGAGAAGTTGAGGGTGGGGTGGTTGTGGGGACAAGCAAGCAGTGATAGGAGCAGATAATCAAAAGATGTCACAGACAAAAGGATCAAAGAGGTGTTGAAGGTGGTGATATTATCTAAGAAAAGTGCAAATTAAGAATGGATGGCAGGACACTCAAGGTACAGCTCTAGTGGGGGTGGGGTGGAAAGACTAACAAGGTATTAGTTGTAGATTTAAAAATAATGGAAATAGGTGGGAAAAGAAGAATCTATATAAATTATTGAAAAAAAAAACAAAAGGGAGGGGGAAGAAACGGGGTGGGGATGGGGGGAGGGGGAGTTTAAGATCTAAAGTTGATTTTCTACATTGCCGGGTAGATGCCAGTGTTGTAGCTGTTCTGGAACAGCTTGGCTAGGGGCGCAGCAAGTTCTGGAGCACAAGTCTTCAGTACTATTGCTGAAATATTGTCAGGGTCCATAGCCTTTGCAGTATCCGATGCCTTCAGTCGTTACTTGGTATCATGTGGAGTGAATCAAATTGGCTGAAGATTGGCATCTGTGATGCTGGGGACCTCTGGAGGAGGCCGAGATAGATCATCCACTCGGCACTTCTGGCTGAAGATTGTTGGAAATGCTTCAACTTTATGCTTTCATTGTGCTGGGCTCCTTCATCATTGAGGATGGGAATATTTGTGGAGCCACCTCCTCCAGTGAGTTGTTTAATTGTCCACCACCATTCAAGACTAGATGTGGCAGGACTGCAGAGCTTAGATCTGACCTGTTGATTGTGGAATCACTTAGTTTCGCCTATCACTTGCTGCTTATGCTGTTTGGCACACAAATAGTCCTATGCTGTGGCTTCACCTCATCTTTAGGTATGCCTAGTGCTGCTCCTGCACTCTTAATTGAACCAGGGTTGATCCCCTGGCTTGGAGGTAATGGTAAAGTGGAGGATATGCCGGGCCATGAGATTGTGTTCGAGTACAATTCTGCTGCTGCTGATGGCCCACAGCGCCTCATGGATGCCTAGTCTTGAGTTACTAGATCTGTTCAAAATCTAGATCTGGTGTCCAGCAGGAGGGTAGATACAAGAGTCACTTCATGCTCTGCTTTCAGTATGTGATGACCAACTGGAAAGCTGGTTAACACCAAATTTCAACTGTAGCTTAAAAGTGTGGCTGAGAAAACTAACAGCAAAATGTAGCAACAACTAGGCATATGTGAAGGTAATCTATCAAAAAGCAAATAGTCAGCATTTTCAACCTTGTAGGTGCTTTGATAACTTTGGTTTGGGGAAGAGAGGCAGTCATACAAATACAAATTGATCCAAGTATAATTGGCTTATATTCAGTGCAATAATGCATTGTGAAACCTCCTAGCTGGAATTGCAAAGTATCTCTGCTGGTTGTCTTGCAGTGCGCTGTCTATTGAGATCATTATTTTCATTAGCTGAAAGCATTTACCAACTTAACCCAGCATGAATAATCCCCAACTAGAATATCATTCCTGAATTCAACACAAGCTGCACATCCTGAAATATGTATAATTCGTTCTTTCAGAATATGGGCATTGCTGGTTAGGCCAGCAATTATTGCCTATCCGTAATTGCCCTTGAGAAGATGGCGGTGAGCTGCCTTCTTGAACCGCTGAAGTCCCTGTGGAGTAGGTACACCTACAGTGCTGGTAGGGAGGGAGTTCCAGGATTATGAGTCAGCGATGAAACAATAATGTATATTCAAGTTGGAATGTGTGTCAGTTCTAGGTGATGGTGTTCCCATGCACCTGCTACCCCTCTAGATGGTGGAGGATGTGGATTTGAGAGGTGCTATCAAAGAAATGTTGATGGGTTGCTTTGGTGCATCCTATAGATGACCCAATGGACACACAGTGCACTGGTGGTGGAGGGATTGAATGTTTAAAGTGGCGGATAGGGCGTCAATTAAGCTGACTTCTTTGTCATGAATGGTATTGAGCTTCTTGAGAGTTGATGCATCTGCATTCACCCAGGCCTGTTGGGTGTATTCCATCTTATTCCCGATTTCTGTTTTGTAGATGATGGACTGGCTTTTGGGAGTCAGGAGGCGAATCACTCACCACAGAATTCCTAGACCCTGACCTGCTCTTGTAGCCACAGTATGTATATGGCTAGTCCCATTGAGCTTCTGCTCAATGGTAACTCCCAGGATGTTCATGATGGGGGACACAGTCATGATAATGTCTACACTAAGTGCAATACTTCAAAAAACATGCGTAACAAGAAGTTTGTATGAATGTAGCAGTGGGTGTATTTCCAGCAATATTATGACAGAAGCATAAGATATTTTTAGGAGTAGAAAAAGAATATTTGACCCAAATAATTTACTCCTTCATTGGCTGAGCTTGTGTCTTCTTCAGAAAACTAGCCAGTATCTTTAAAAGCCAGTTATATAACTAGCTTCATTAGCCTTTGCTGGTGCTTATTGCCATTGTCTAATCCCCAAACACAGCCACAGTGTATTTATACAGTAGATAAGTACACAAAGCAACAACTTTATGCTTCTCCCTTCCTCCCTTTCTCAGCAGAATATCTATGTGTAAACAAGCCGAGATTTAAGGTGTTGGCATCATGGACTCACATCAGTGTGGGTCCGTGAACGATCGGGTTAAGATTACCAGGTCTTTCACAGCAACAGCCAGGTCCCCATATTGGAACGTTTTATTGGAATAGGTTTCTGAAAACTGCCAAAAAGCCACCCTCCCCTCTCGCCCCCCACCCCCCACCATCCCAGTCATGATACCACTTGTTTCTCATGTACGTGCAAACTTTGTAAAAATCTTCATAGCTCACTAGAATCAAAAGAATCAAAGGCAACATTTTTACACAGCGAGTTGCTAGGCTCTGGAATGCACTGCCTGAGAGTGTGGTAGAGGCAGATTTAATTGTGGCTTTCAAAAAGGGAATTGGATAATTATCTGGCGAGAAAATTTGTAGGGATACAGGGAAAAGGGGGGGCAAGTAGGACTAGCTGAGATGCCCTTGCAGATTGAGAGCCGTCATTGACATGACTAGCCAAATGTTTGCCTGCTGTGCTGTAACCATTCTATGGTTCAATGAAGTTAGTACGACACCACACGAATAAACATTTTCCCTCAGATATCCCCTCAGGATTGGTTGCAACTGAGCCAAGACCCATTTAATACTGACACCAGTTGGATTAAAAGTAGGAGAATATTCTGTTCATTGCCAGCTTCAGCCTGAGGAGCAAACATCCCAATTTAAAAATGCTGCTTTCTTTTCTTTGAAGAAGATAAAGGCAGAAATGCAAAAAAATGATTGCAGCGAAAGCCACAGCATGCTCAGTTTGATATGAGGGAACTTAATATGTGAAACGTGAAGAGTGTCCTGCTCTGCTAAGGTGGAACTAACCTAATGTTCACATCTCAGCAGAAGGTCTACGGGCGCTAGATTTTTTTAATGTAATTATAACTTGTTAGAAAAGCAGCAAACAATCGGTTGGCTTGTTAAGGATGCTCGTCACTCTGTTTGTGAAAGATAATTGAGAAAGTGGCAGCCAATTTAAATACACTAAGTGTTGCCAAGGAAATTATTTTAAAAATGCAATTACCCCTGCTGATACAAGCATGAGAAGCATTGATTCAGTCTTTGAGACACTTCCCCTGCCCTTTCTCATTCATCACTAACACTTGATGAATTACCATGGAGATTGTTGCATATTATGGATTTTAGATAAATGATAGTGGTGTCAAATATGGAGCCAGTCAATATTGCCAAAGAGATGGAACTTGCGTGAACTGAGTGCTCAAATCTTGAACAAAACTTGCAATTATATAGCACATAGTTCTTCAAACCAACACCGAAAATAATGAAATTTGGAAAATATAATGTTTTTCTAGCTCTAATTCTAATTCATCTCATTACTTTATACACTGGAGCACTCACTAAGGCAGTTGTAACAATGCAGGGTAAGGTCTTCATTGAAACATCATTCTTATAAATCAACAATTAGTGCACACAGGTTCTTAATGAGGCATCATAATTCACGATTCCACTATGAGTGCCCAGGTATATTGTAATTCTCAAATCCAGTATGAGTACAGCATGTAGAATCTCATTCGCACTCCGTATACTAATTTGACCTTTGGTCGCTATACTCAGTGCCTACCACCAGTAAATCACAGTCAAGAAAAGATACATATAAATGACATCAGAAGAACAACATGCATGGAGCCAACAAAATGCACTTGCCCTTTCTCAATCTCTTCTTGTCACCCTGTTACCTTAAATATATTGCCCTCTTAAACTCTTTCCATTGTTTTATTGCCATAAACACAAGTGACCACATGAATAACCCAGACCATTGCAGACATGTCTGAGTGACTTTTCTACATTCCACCGTCCTCCTTATCTGAGACAGGATCCATGTCTTAGGCCCACTTACACCATACATCACATGCTCAAGCTCTTTAAACTCATCGTGTGCTGAGCCCAGTAGCATTTATACGAACATACGAGCATGGAGCCTCCTAGACAGGCTTTACTATCCAATCACTATCTCGCCTCCATAGAAACCAGAAATTGGGAATCAGTGGTGGTTGAGGTTAGCTTTGAAATTTTTTGAAATAACTTTTCATTCCTCTCCAACTCACCAATTCCTAAGGATTAAATTTACCCCTGAAGTGTAAAAACTCCTGAGGATCTGCACTTCACCCAACTCAAAGATATGCTCAGGACTCCAAGATGCTTAGGAAAGAAGGTTTAACACCAATCAGACCCCTTCCCTTTTGACAAATGTATCATGGGGGCCACTAGGGGGTGATTGACAGTAGACATTACATGCCTCCTTCAAATTGTTTAATTGTATGAAATTAAGATATGAAAATAGAGGGTTCTCCCCACCACCCCCCTTCAACTCACCAGTAGTGCTCTTTAACTTTGTTAGAAGCCTCTTGTAACAGTAATAATAGAGTCTTTCTTTTATAATATAAAAGCAAAATACTGTGGTTGCTGGAAATCTGAAATGTAAACAGAAAATGCTGGAAAAACTCAGCAGGTCTGACAGTTTATTTGGAGAGAGAAACAGAGTTAATGTTTCAAGTCTGTATGACTCTTCTTCAGAGCTAAAGAGAAGTAGTAATGTGATGGATGTCTCTCTTTTACCCTTGTTTCTCTCTCCACAGATGCTGCCAGAACTGCTGAGTATTTCAAGCATTTTCTGTTTTTACTTCAGCCTTTCTTTGCCTTTGTTAGACTCCCGGCAACTTCTGTTAATTAACTCTGATAGTTAATGATTCAAGCCCATAGATAACAATGATTAGGTTTATTTATATCTATTAATTGCTCGTGGATTCAATATTTAACTTTAAGATGTGATTTTGTAATCAATAAAGAGATGCCAGTCTTTGACCTGTTGACTGAGACCTTCTGTTCTGGTTTGGGCAAGGGGGGATTAATTAATTAACTCAATTAATTAATGTGTGGTTCAGAAAATAACATCGGATTTGATCTGAGCTGATTAAACGTAAAGCAGTTTGGTAAACTATGCTTCAATACTGTTCACTGCAAGACCCATGATGGATGGCATAGTGGTATTGTCACTAGACTAGTATTCCAGTGACCCAGGGTAATTATCTGGGGACCTGGGTTCAAATCCCACCATTCAGATGGTGAAATTTGAATCTAACAATTTTTTTTTTTAATTCATTCATGGGATCTGGGTTTCACTGGCTGGGCCATCATTTATTGCCCATCCATAGTTGCCATTGAGAAGGTGGTAGTGAGCTGCCTTCTTGAACCACTGCAGTCCATGTGGTATAGGTACACCCACAGTGCTATTAGGAAGGGAATTCCTGGATTTTGACACAGTGACAGTGAAGGAACAGCGATATATTTCCAAGTCAGGATGGTGAGTGACTTGGAGGGGAACTTCCAGGTGGTGGGGTTCCCATCTATCTGCTGCCCTTGTCCTTCTTGATGGTAATGGCCGTGGGTTTGGAAGGTGCTGTCGAAGGAGCCTTGGTGAATTCCTGCAGTGCATCTTATAGATGGTACACACTGCTGCTACTGTGGTGGAAGGAGTGAATGTTTGTGGATGTGATGCCAATCAAGCAGGCTGCTTTATCCTGGACGGTGTCAAACTTCTTGAGTGTTGTTGGAGCTGCAGTCATCCAGGCAAGTGGGGAGTATTCCATCATACTCCTTACTTGTGCCTTGCAGATGGTGGACAGGCTTTGGGGAGCCAGGAAGTGGGTTATTCATCGCACGATTCTTAGTCTCTGACCTGCTCTTGTAGCCATAGTATTTATATGGCTAGTCCAGTTCAGTTTCTGGTCAATGGTAACCCCCAGGATGTTGATAGTGGATTCAGTGATGGTAATGCCATTGAACATCAACGGGCGATGGTTGTATTCTCTCTTGTTGGAGATGGTCATTGCCTGACACTTGTGTGGCATGAATGTTACTTGCCACTTGTCAGCCCAAACCTGGATATTGTCCAGGTCTTGTTGCATTTGGACATGGACTGCTTCAGTATCTGAGGAGTCGCAAATGGTGCTGAACATTGTGCAATCATCAGCAAACATCCCCACTTCCGAGCTAATGATGGAAGGAAGGCCATTGATGAAGCAGTTGAAGATGGTTGGGCCCAGGACACTACCCTGAGGAACTCCTGCAGTGATGTCCTGGAGCTGAGATGACTGGCCTCCAACAACCACAACTATCTTGCTTTGTGCTGGGTATGACTCCAACCAATGCACAGTTTTCCCCCTGATTTCCATTGACTCCAGTTTTGCTAGGGCTCCTTGTTGCGACACTCTGTCAAATGTTGCCTTGATGTCAAGGGCAGTCACTCTCAACTCGCCTCTGAAGTTCAGCTCTTCTGTCCATGTTTGAACCAAGGCTGTAATGAGGTCCGGAGCTGTGTGCCCCTGGTGGAACCCAGACTGAGCATCACCGAGCAGGTTATTGCGAAGCAAGTGCTGCTTGATAACACTTTTGATGACCCCTTCCTTCACTTTACTGATGATGGAGAGTAGGCGAGCTTAGATCTGATCCGTTGGTCGTGGGATCGCTTAGCCCTGTCTATCACTTGCCGCTTATGCTATTTGGCACGCAAGTATACCTATGTTATAGCTTCACCAGGTTGTTACCTCATTTTAAGGTATGCATGGTGCTGTTCCTGGCATGCCCTCCTGCACTCTTCATTGACCCAGGGCTGATGCCCTGGCTCGATGCTTATGGTAGAGTGGGGGAATATGCTGGGCCACGAGGTTACAAATTTTGTTCAAGTACAATTCTGCTGCCGCTGATGGCCCAAGGTGTCTCTTGGTTGCCCAGTCTTGAGTTGCTAGATCTGTTCGAAATCTATGTTACTAAGAAGATGTCACTAAGAAGGACTTTGTAGGGTCGACAGGATTGAGATTGCCGTTGTCGTTTCCGGTACCTAGGTCAATGCCAGGCAGTCCGACCGGTTTCATTCCTTTTTTGTGACTTTGTAGCGGTTTGTTACAACTGAGTGGCTTGCTCGGCCTTTTCACAGAGTCAACTACATTGCTGTGTGTCTGGAGTTACATGTAGACCTGACCAGGTAAGTACGGCAGATTTCCTTCCCTAAATGACATTAATCTGGAGTTTAAAGTCTGATGATGACCATGAAACCATTGCCAATTGTCGTAAAAACCCATTTGGTTCACTAATGTCCTTAGGGAAGGAAATCTGTCATCCCTACCTGGTCTGGCCTATGTGTGACTCCAGACCCACAGCAATGTGGTTGACCCTTAAATGCCCTCTGAACAAGGTCAATTAGGGATGGTCAATAAATA
Organism: Cetorhinus maximus; assembly: GCF_964194155.1. Classification (NCBI taxonomy): domain Eukaryota; kingdom Metazoa; phylum Chordata; class Chondrichthyes; order Lamniformes; family Cetorhinidae; genus Cetorhinus; species Cetorhinus maximus. Next base: position 40,941,303 of record NC_135903.1, on the reverse strand, counting down.
CTGGCCTAGCCAGTGATGCCCACATCCCATGAACGAATAAAAAAAAAGTTAAGCAAGAGTGTTGAGGATTCACCTGGTCCCTTGACATCTATTTGTTGGGACACTGAAACCTAGGGTTCCTATACATTGACCCCAAAAACAATGATCCTTTTTAAGCACTGATACACCTGTTGTGTATTTCCAGTATATTGTATCTGATTGCAGCAATTTCTTTGGCATTTTTTTGTTTGATTGGCTAGGAATCAAAAGGAAGTCACAAGACTGGCTGCTGGAAATGTCAGATCCATTCTGATCCAGAATCATCAGTTGGTGTACATGCTTTGATTTCTAACTGTCAGCTTAACCCCAACCACAGGAAATTGTTTACTGGGGATGAGTAAGATGCCCAAGCCATCTTCTTCCAATTCAGTTAGTGAAAATAATCACATGGTAAATAAATCTATACACGTTATTATTGAAGTTTAGGCGCTCGAGTCACAAAGAATGTGTATTGAACTTCTCATTAGCATAAAATGACATTGTTCCTTTGAGTGGGGCTGATTGTCAGCATTATTTACAAAGGAGTAATCACAAGGAAAATCATTTGAAACAAATTGGGAAATCATAGATTCATAAAATTTTATAGCACATTCGGCCCATCTTGCCTGTGTCAGCTCTTTGGTAGAGTTATTCAATTAGTCTCACTCGTCTGTTCTTCCCCCATAGTGCACAGATGTTTCATGCTTAAGCACCTACCCAATTTCCTTTTGAAAGTTACTATTGATTCTGCTTCCAGCATCCTTTCAGTTAGTGCATTTCATGTCAGAACAACTCCCTGCATAAACTAATTTCTTCTCACCTCCCCCCTGGTTCTTTCTCAACAACTTTGCAGTTTGGTTTCTGATTAATCTCCCCTGGCTGTTTTTCAGTCACGGAAGTTCTGGGCTTTTTGAAGAGTTTGTTATTGTTTAGTAACATAAGGAGCGCCGCTCTATGTGAAGAAAACATTGGCTGTGACTGCCAGGGGTCTGGTCAGGCCACTTGGTCCCAATCATGGGGGCTATAGTTGCAATTCACCTTGGGATGCAGCATGAGAGGCAACCAGAGCAGAAGCAACAAAGAGGAAAAGCTGTTTCGGAAGGAGGAGGAGGAGGAAGGAGAGAAGAGCTTTCAGGAGGAGTTTATTCACCATGGTCTTACTGGAGCACTTCCCCTACCTTCATCTCGGTTATCTCCAGTGCGTGCGTGGTCTACAATTCACGAGAGGGATGCTCACAAAACTCGGCTATCCATTGCACCGGGACCCGCAGCCTCAGGGCAGGGTAAGAATGGCACTGCCAGTGACTCTGAAGGTGACCGTGGCCCTCAGCCTCTTCCTGTCAAGATTCTCCTAAGTTGGGGTAGGTGATATATGTAACAGGTGGCATGTGTAGGGTGCCATCAACTGCACACACATGGCTTGGAGGGAGTGTCATCTAAATGCGGAGACGCACCACAATGGCAAAGGTTATCACTCCCTGAATGTGCAGTTGGTGTGCAACCATGCTCCACACATCATGTTGGTGAATGTCCCCTACCCTGGCAGTCATAATGCTTTCACTTTGTGCCAGGCCTCTGCTCCCTCAGTATTTAAGCCATCATATCAAACCAGAGGTTTGGACATCAAGGGCTATTCATTTTCAGATATAAGAACAGAAAATGCTAGAAAAACTCAGCAGGTCCAGCAGTATCTGTAGAGAGAGAAACAGAGTTAACATTTCGAGTCCGTATGACTCTTCTTCACAGCCTGTCTTCTCTTAGTGCCTGTCTTACAGGTGTCTTTGCCCAGCCTGTGCTTGTATGCAAAGCTACCTCAGTGGTTGCAGCATGGCTGGTGGAAGACTGCTGATCACTAGGGTAGACTTGTCCTGGCCTTGTAAATCACCTTCAAGCAGCTCCAGGTCTAGGAGGCCCTCGAAATGGGAAGCAGCAGTTTGGGTGGCTGGCTGACAGGCAACAGCAAGGCCACTGACAAAGTGGTAATGATCAGTGCACCGATGGTGGCCGAGCAGTAGGATCATGCTCTACAATGACACTGCCACTTACCCAATGCTGCACCTCAGCAATCCTCATAATCTGCTGGAGCACAGATTGCTAGACTGCTGTGTGAGCCTGCATGTCCCTCTGAGCACTGAGATCCACAGCTACAATAGCAGCAGTCTGAGCCTGCGTGACAGCAAGAACTGACCTTCTAACCACAGTCTGAGCTTTCACTGCAGCTCAGAGATGTTGGGAAGTTTCTGCTGGTGCTGCAATGGAAGCTGTGACATCTGCCATTGGACCCTGCAACATGTTTGTGTTCACAAATGTTCTCATGGAGTTGGTCACCACTTCCATTCTTGAAAGGGCCGGCTCCAAGTTCTGTGTAAAGCCTGTTCCATAACAGTGACAGCAGGTTGGCCAATGAACCAAGCAATTCTGTGTGCATGCCCATTAGAGTTTTTCTGTATGCTGCTCCATCAATGTCCTCATCTGAGTCCTCTGCAGCAGAACTCATGTGTGACTTTGCCTTCCAGGGATCTGTCACACAGCTATCCTATCTCCCAGCTGCAAACCCCTTAAACTTGGTGACTAACCACATGCAGATTCTGCCTCTATGCTACCCTCCAATATCTGCGCAGTGCCTGTATCCCTGAGCTGGTGGCTCAGAGTGTCAGATCGATTGATGGTGTTTCCCTTCATCACTCTCTTGTTCCTTGAAGACCTCAGGCTCATTAGGTCTTGACTAATTGGTTGTTCTTAGGTAACTGAAAGAACGAAGGCACAAGGGGGTGCAGTGAGGGAGAGGGTCAAAAGCAAGAGGTCCGTGTTTACACCATCTACAGCTTAGACATTCAAAGACATTCTGGGATGTAGAAGGTGGATTAGGTAGAAATATACCATCATCCTTTATGGTTTCAGCCCCATCTCTGGACACAGCCTCAGTTGTGACCACAGCAATGATTGTCAGCACTACGTGGCGATGGGGACTTGCAGCCACACTTGTCTCTGTTTTAACCATCCTGTGTGTTCCCTTAGCGCTTGACTGTGGGTGAATTTGCCAGGCCTAATGCACTCCTTCAAGAAATTCAACTTTGTTTTACTGATTTTGGATTGCAAAGTGAACAATAGCAGGACAAATTTTGGATTGCAACCTCTCATGCCCAACCTGCCCTTCCAGTGCACCAGTTGGCATATTGGAAGTAGCTACCACTTAGGCGTCCAGGCCATTGGCCTGAGATAGGTGTTTGCTGCTGTTCACACACAAATCAAGGTACCAATACTGGTTGCAGGATCCCAGTGCAAACATTTATTTTAGAAATTTTATTTTGAGGGGTCATTTAAAGAGACGCAGAAGAATGCTCAAGAACTGGCCACAAAAATGTTTAAGTCTCAAAATTCTGTGGATCTAGAAGGAGCCAGTCGAGTTTTGTCTTCGGTGCCTTGAGTAGTAATTTGACAGAGCAGGTGGGTTCCATAAAGGGCAGGCAATTTACTCAGGCAGATTATCACTCAAGTAGCGTGGATAAAATTCCAGCCCCTTAACTACACAATTCCACCTTCTGAACTTTAAGTTCCACCCCCAAACTTTAAACTCCACCTGCTGAACTTTAAACTCCACCCCTGAACCGTAAACTCCAACCACTGAACTGTAAAACTCCACCCTATGAACTTTAAACTCTACCTCTGAACTTTAATCTCCACTCCCTGAACTATAAAACTCGATCTCCTTTGTAGTATAAAGAGGAGAATCAGAGACTTGGGGAATCTGTAGTATAAGGGGTTAATTCTAACTGTGTGATTTGCTAATGTGACACAGTATACATCATCACAGGAAGTGATGCAACATCTCATGATCTTGCTCTCTCTTGTAGACCTCATGGCAAGATGAAGCCACTGCAGGATGTTTCTCAATAAGGTTAGTGTTTTCCTTCCCTCAGCAGACTCTGTAAACATTCTCTGTTAGCACAATGGGGACAAGAATACTATCTAGAACAGCAAGTGAGAGAACAAGAATGGAAAATTCTCTGCCATTACTGGAAAGCTTTGACCAGGTTGTAGGCCCCAATCAAGCAGAAGCATGGCTGAATCAGCACTGAAGATTTTCCAGATATTGCATAGCATCAGGCCTCACTGCAAGACTGAGCAGTGAACAGGTCAGTACACTATTTTATGCAATAGGTGACTGTGCAGATGATAGACTTGTCAGGCAAGAGACCGATGAAGAAGAAGTTATGTACAATGAAATAATAAAGGCACTTGATGCCTACTTCAATCTGAGGAAGAATACCATTGTCAAGTGGGTAATTTTAACAAGTGTACCCAATGACAAGGGGGATGTATTGGTGCATTTATAAATGACCTATATATACTTGCAGTGAACTGTGAATATGGACGCTTAAAAAATGAACTGATCAGGGATAGAATTGTTATCAGAGTCTTTGTTGAAGCATTGTCGGACCCCTTGCAATCGAGAGATGATTTAACCCTAACAAAGGCACTTCACTTGAGCAGATGAGCTGAGGTCAGGAAGCAAAATCGATCAGTGATTCGAGGAACCATATCCCAAAAATGACTGGAAGATATTCAGTTTAAAAGCAGTGAAGTGGCCATAAAAAAGCAAGACAGGCAGGAAAAATGCCCCTCAACTGTCCCAGCTAACTGTAATTGGTGAGGTGGGAAAAAACACAGCTGTGAAAATGCTCCTGCCAAAGATGCCAAATGCCATTTTTACAGAAAGGTCATCTCCAGGCTGTGCCCCACAGCAAGAAGCCTGTACAGAATAAGCACAAAGAAAAGCCTTCAATAGGGGTCAAGGTCCATGAAGTTGAAGATATCCATGATATTGAAATATGGAGAGATCCAAGAACCAAGCAGAAACTACTGGAATGTTGATATCCTAGTAGAGGGAAACAAGACGCTCTTAAGTTAGACACCGGTGTAGCTGTTTTGGTCCTTTCTGTTGCTGAACCATGGTTGGAGAAAAGTTCTCTTGCAGCCATCATGCAAAAAACTACAGGGGCCAGGAGGTGTAGAACTCAAGGTCATAGGGCTGAATGCAACCCTTCAATATAGAGAGAGAAAAATCACTGAAACCTGATATGTAATACTGAACCAGAGCTGTCCACTCTTAAACAGGAAAACCTGTACCGACTTACATCTGATTTGCAGAGTAGAGTCAATGGAAAGCCGAGGAGATAGCCTAAAAACCTCAGAGCTGAATTTCCACAGCTGTTCACAGAACTAGGAAAGCTGAAGACAGAATACCACAACACACTACATCCTGAAACAAAGCCAGTGTGTCTTTTACACCCAGAAAAGTTCCTCACCCACTCTTGCCAAAAGTAAAGAAGGAAATTAACTCTGATGAAACAGGGGGTTATTTCACCTGTGACAGAATGAACAAGATGGTCCCGTTACCAAAACCCAACGGATCAATCAGAATTTGTGTAGAGCTTACCCAGCTGAACAGAGCAGCTGAACGTGAAGTTCATCCTATGTGGACGAGAGCTTCACAAATTTGGGAAAGAGTTCAGTCTTCATGAAGCAAGGTGCAAATAGTGGTTTTTGGCAACTACCCCTTGATTAAGAGTCCATCTTGCTCACAGCCTTTATTACGCCATTTGGGAGGTTTTATTTCAACAGACTACCCTCCGGCATCACATCAGTGCCAGAAATCTTCTGGAGGACAATGTCAAGCATCCTAGAAGGGCTGGATGGAGCCGTATGACATATGGATGATGCCCTGATCCATGGATCCACTTGGACAGAACACTCGAGTGTGAGCTGTGCTGCGACACCTGCAGGAAGCAGGACTTTCACTCAACAACAAATGCAAATTCTCACAGCTGACTGTCAAATTCCTTGGGCATAGTGTGAATGCATCTGGTGTCAGAATTCACCCACAGAAAACTAGAGCAACCCAGGACTTTCCAGCTTTTTGCAATGTGACTGAGCTCCAGAGAATCATGGGTATGGGAAACCAAGTCAAAGTTCCTGCCTGATCTAGCTGCTGTCAATGAGCCACTACACCAGCTGTTATGACAAGACAATACCTGGTCCTGGGAGGAAGCACAACAGAGGCCTTTTGAGAAAAATCAAAGAGATGCTGATATCACTTGATATTTTAGCTCACTATGACCCAGAGCTACCCACTATCATGGCTGCAGATGCATCTTCGACAGGACTGGGAGCTTGTACTCTTTCAGATAGAGGGATGGAAAGCGTAGACTAGTTTACTATCTATCCCATTCACTGACAGAGACTGAGCCGAGATATGCAGTGATAGAGAAAGCAGTATCAGCTGCTACATGGGCTTGTGAAATGTTTGCAGATTATTTTCTTTGCCTCCACTTCAAGATAAAGACAGGCCACAAGCCCTAGCGACACTCGTAAATTTTAAGGAGTTAGCAAAATTCCTCCATGAGTACAACAATTCAGACTGAGGATGCAAAGACAGAGTATGTTCCATGAAAACAGCAGACTACAACAGATTATTTGTCCTGTATCCCAGTGGCAATGCTTAAACAAGGATGATTTACCCCTTGCTGGAGAGGTAGAAACCTTTTGCATCAACAACATCAGCAGCAACTCACCAAGGCTCCTTCGACAGCACCCTCCAAACCCATGACCTCTACCAACTAGAAGATCAAGGACAGCAGATACATGGAAACACCCCCACCTGCAAGTTCCCCTCCAAGCCACTTACCACCCTGCCTTGGAAATATATCGCCAATATATTCACAGTCATTGGGTCAAAATCATGGAACTCCCACCCTAACAGCATGATAGGTGTACTACACTACATGGATTGCAGCAGTCCCAGAAGGCAGCTCACCACCATCTTCTCACGGGCAACTAGAGATGTGAAATAACAACAATAAGAGGGGTTCAATAATTTCTTTATCCTTAGATCTTAATTTTCCAGGGTTTGGCTTATTAGTTTCAGTGTTGTCCCTCCTGGACCTTGCAACTGAATGGAGGAAGGCTGTAATATGATAGTTTTAAGTCACTTTATTTAATCAGATAACACTGAAGCACCTGCCCCGGTATCTAGCGTGAATTCTGTGGGGTGACCATTAACGTTAAATTTAGTGCTCCAATAATTATTTTCTGTTTCGTTAACTGCTAAGAAGGTTATTTGTTTTTCCTGTGGCTCTTCCACTTCTGGGATTTGACCTGGCTTTGTTATTTCCACTTTCTTCCTGTGAGCTCCTGGTAGTTTAGATTGGCAGACGATTTTAAAATGCTCTAACTTTCCACAGTTGTGGCACTCTGCTCCCCCTGCTGGGCAGTCTTTCCAGCTTGTGCAGGGTCTTCCCGCCGCATCGAGAGCATTTCAGGTTGGCGTGCTTTCTCCTGATTTCGTGGGCTTTTACTTCAATGCGCTTTCTCTTTTTCTGCCTTCACTCATCCTTTTCCAAGGGACATCACTTGCCCCACGAACAACCATTCTGTTTTGTATGCTAAGCTCCGTCTGCCGCACGATATCTACTGCCTTTGTGAGAGTTAAATCCTCCCTCATTTGCAAAATATCTGATAGAGTTTCATCTAAGACCCCAAGTACCACGTAATTGCACATTAATTCATCTCTGAGGATCCCATAGTTGCAATTTTCTGCTAGTCTGCATAGGTCATTTATGAATGAATCCCTGCATTCACCTGATTTTTGCTTCCTCATTAAATTTTGCTCATTTGGTAATTACATTTTTATTTTGAACACTTGAGTAGCTTGTCTTCCTTGCTGCTTTGCTCCATGTCTCTCTGAAGCTGCAGCCCAAGGTGAAATAGCCCACGCCAACCCCCCCAACTCCTCCTTGCAAATGTTGTATTCAGAAGAAGCCTTTCAAAAGCACATAATTTCCTTCCCATGCCCAGTACCACTCCCTGCCAACGTAACCAACTCCCTGGGGCTATGGAGCTGAATTCTGTAACCAGTCTGCCTTCGTTGCTCCTTTGTACCTGGGGACAGGATTTTTATGAGGGTTGCTTTCAGTGCTTGATTGTGCTGCCTGGACTTTTTTTGCAGCATTTTGGTGCTTTATTTTATTATTTGGAGGTCCGCAGCTCCCTGAGGCAGCTGTCTGCCATCAGGGGGCTCAGTGGAAGCGCTCACCAGCACCTTTGTATCGATTACATTGATCTGTGCGAAAGCATTTAGGGATTTCTTTATTACCAACATAAGCTTTCCTTCTCAATTGCATTCCATAGATTAGCCTTATAAATAATGCAGATGAAATTGGTGCTAAGAGGTGAATAACCAATCGATTTCCTTCTCTGTGGATTTCAATAGATTCACAATCCGTCATTTGGCACTATTACCCAAGTCCATTCATCCCTACTGTGTTTCACCAATATCTGATCATCTGCACTTTTGTTCCTTTCATAATAATAATCATAACACGTTAAAAACAAAATACTGCGGATGCTGGAAATCTGAAACAAAAACTCCTTTCATCTTGTTGGATTGAGTGCCTTATTTTCAAAGGAATGACAAATGAGATGAAAGTCAATGTTCAGCTGCGTTGGACACACAATGACGGATCTCCGTTCAGACGCATGTGGCAGAATCTGACGTTCCACGGGCAGGCAGGCGCCCGACCCGACTGGGCGTAAAATCGGGCGAGGTGACATTGGGCGAGTGTCCCGATGGCATCAAACACTCGCGCAATAGTTCGATTGGCGAGCAAGAGCAGCAATCGGAAGAGCTCCGGCCAACAATTAAGCCCAATGGTGCAATTGTCAGCGATTTTTCACGGCCCGTCTAACCTAACGGTTGGCGGATGGGTCAATCGGCCGGGCGGTCTTTACATTTTTGATGAAACCTCATCCAAAGGCGGGATGAAAGCTCCATTAGAAAACTTAAACAAAGAAATATCTGGGGGCAGCATTTTCATGAGGGTTGAATTCAGTGCTTGATTGTGCTGCCTGGACATTTTTTGCAGCATTTTTGTGCTTTATTTTATTATTCAGGGGTCTGCAGCTCCCTGAGGCAGCTGCCTGCCATCAGGGGGCTCAGTGGAAGCGCTCACCAGCACCCGCGGTGATGTGGTCGCCCGCCCTCTCTCTGCCACCACCCCAGCAGCGCTGAGCTTTTCAGCACATGTTTCATGCTGGCCATCAATTGGCCAGCCAGCCAGCGCGAAATCCAGGTCGGGGGCCATCTCCCGATCGCTCCCAGGCCCCACCGATCGCACGCGCCCGATGAGGGAAAAATTCAGACCATAGTGAGGCACGGGGATAAAGGAAATGACCAGACAGCTCACCGAGCCTGTCTCATCCAGTCGCTATGAAATTTCTACATACCATCATCTTCGTCAACCTCACCCCCAGCCCCACACACTCCAGGGAGGCAAAAATAGAGAAAGGAACCTCAGGACAATTTATCTTTAAAAAAACGCTCTTCTCCATCCCCTCAGCCCAATGATGATCAGTCAAGGTCGAGGAGTCTGTAGTGACTGGGAGATACATCCCACTGGTGTCCACCAATCTTCTATACGTAATGATGTTGGCCACATCCAGGAACTCCTCCAGCTCCCTATTGGATTCAGATTGATTGTGGGTGAGGGCAACTTGCTTCAGAGGTCACGGACAGTGGTCAGGGGGTGTGACGGGGGTTTGTCGAGGGGTCGGGAGGGTAGTCGGATGGGGTGGGGGAGATATTTGGGGGCGTTAGGAGGGTAGTCAGGAGGTCCAGTGCGGGGTGGGGGAGAAGTTCAGTGCTATAGTTCCCCAGGAGTTAGAAGTGCTTTTAACTCTTCTAACTTTTCCTGGGTAACTGTTCTGCTGGGAGAGTCAGAACCACCTGAAGTCTCTGATTTAAATCGGAGTATTGGATGGTTCCCGGTGCAAGGTAATTGCCCATCAGAAGTTTGAACTTCCTGAATGCCCCAGCCCAAACCTGCATTCAATTCCCCAAATGCAAACAACAGGAATGGTCTCAATCCAAGTAACAAAGGAAATAGCTGAAAAAAGATTTATTTTTCTGAAGTGCTTATTACCCAAAGGCCAAAACCTGGAAAAATAAACCAACTCTGTAAAATCTACTTCATAATTTGTCAAATCCTTTCATTGTTCCATATTATTTTATTTAATTCATTGATACTGTGACTTACTCATTAATCAGTAAATTGGATTCAGTACATTGCTGTTAATTCAAAGGTAATTTTTGCCACAGAATTATCCAGATTAGGCAAATTAAATGCAACACAGGAGGTATATTTCCAAGAGAGAAAAAAAATAAGAGATCATTTGAGTTTAGGAGCTTTGAATGAAAGGGTTAGGCTGCAGAAGCTTAAGACTGTACCACTTAGTCCATAATGCAATCTTTGGATTGACAGGCGATGCTGTGAGACTACTACCTGGGTGTGTGGTAGAGGAGGATGTAAAGGATCCCTTGACAATATGAGGAAAAGCAAGTGAATTCTCCCTGGTCATACCTGGTGATGGTCACATATTTTTTTTTGGAGCTTGCTGGACACAAGTCGCCTGCTGCTCCTCGCATTACAGAGACGGCACTTCCGAAACACTTAATTGGCTGTGAAATGCTCCAGGACGTCCTGTGATCATGAAAGGTGATACGTGTATATAAACTCTTTCTTCTTTACATTCAGCTAAACCCTGTTGTGATGTGATTTCATTTTATAGGCCCATAAATTCTGACCTCTGGTGGGGTCACATCCAGAAGATGCGCTGGAGGTGCCCCCTGGAAGTCCACCAGGCAAAGACTGCAGAGGAATTGCCCGGCAAGTTCAAACTTCCAATCGGCAATTGCCCTGCACCGGGAACTATCCGATACTCTGATTTCAATCAGAGACTTCAAATGGTTCTGACTCCCTTAGCAGAATAGTTACCCAGAAAAGTTAGAAGAATTAAAACCACTTAACTCCTGGAGATCTATACTACTGACCACACCCTCCACCCCAAAGCCCCCACTGGATCTCCTGACTATCTCCCAACCCCTGATTACCCTCCCGAGCTCCCACTACGCCCCAACACCCCGATCATCCCCACCCACCTGACTACCCTCCCAACACCTGACTACCCCTGACAACCCTCCCTACCCCCTGACTACCCTCCTGACCCCATGACTACTTGTCACCCCCCCAACTACCCCCCACTAACCCCCATCCCCGACTGACAACACAACCGGCCCCTTCGTAACCCTGCTCCCATCATAGCTCCTCAACTTACCACCGAAGTGGGCACCCCCATTGACCATCAGACTTTCTAATTGACCACTTGAACCCTCCAACACTGACCATTCGACTCCCCCAACTGACCACCTGACCCCCCCCCACCTAGCCCCTCAACTGGCCACCCGAACCCCCCCATCCTAGACACCCCCGCAACACCCTCCCCCTCTTCGTCCATCCTACCCACTTACCTTACACACTTACCTTCCCCCTGGCTTCTCAGAGTGGCTGGGACCTTTAAATTGACCTGCGTCACAGCTGCTGGTGCAGTAAAAAAGGGGACGTGTCTTCCTTTCGCCCGACGATACTGCCCCACACTGCCGGCCTTGGGGACTCGCTGAACCGTACATTTCTCAACGGCTAGCGCGGGAAGGTCGGGTGAGAGAGGTGCGGCTCCATCCCAGCGCAAGTAAAAAGGAGCAGAATGGCAACCGTGAATGCCACTCCCTGGAAGTTGTGGCCCGGATTGTGCACCATGCAGGACAGGGCACTGAGGAATCAGTAAAGGTGCTGATGCGTCTAAACCCAACCCATACTTTCTTGTGTAAGCTTGGCCTTGGTGAATGTAAATCTGTGGACAGTTTTGAGATGAGCCTTTGGAACAAATGGAAACTGGTATAAAACTTGACATGATTTCTTGTGCCTTACTGTGTCTCCACATTGCATAGTGATTGAATATTGCTTCCATCCATAAGGGCTGTGCCAGTTATACAGCAGGCAGCCTGTAATAAACAGACATCGTCACTCATTTCAACACATTTAGTACATGGAACATAGTCTAATGAAGATTTGAGGGACAGTTTCATTTTATAACATTGAATTTTTAATATTTATGATCTATTGGCTTCCACAGCAGAAAGAATTGGAAAATTAATCTCTAAAGTTCCTGTATTACGCTTCTCAATCACCTGAAACTTAGCACAGCTACAAACTCAGAAGCAGGAGGGGAGAAACTGGACCTCACGGGCTTAACATAGGCGCAACAAGGGCCAATTTGTGGGTCAATCTTCTCCCCTCCAAGGATGCCTAAAAGATTGGTTTGAGCCTCTTTATCAGGTGTCTGGTTTTTGCCATCTAAAACAGACACCGGGACCCTGACATAAGTAAACAAGGGTGGGATATTTATGTAAACTGGGTTACGATGAACCTGATCACATGAGATTCTTAAACACGTGCTGTGGCTCGATATTCAGCCGTGCGAAATGGCCAACTTGCCTGCAGGGAATGGAACAGGCACTTTGCCTGTTTATTATGAATAGTTCCAAAGGCCAGTTTCACGTGCTCCTCAGGCTAGACTGTTCTGGCATGTGCAGCATGCATTCTATACGGTGCACACAGAAAAACAGGTGCAAAACAGCTTTCCCTCCCCCATACTTTAAATCACTCTGAAGGCGATCAGAACATCAAAGAGCAAGGCCCCTGGTCATTGATCTGTTCATTGATAAACTAAACAGGGCATTTGACCAATGAAACTCTGTCCTCTGAATCATTTTCAGTTAATAAAGTAATTCCTCGAGGAGGAAAGGACAAGGGCTCTCATGCAGCCTCTTTTACGGCACTAGCTGCTGTAAAGCATGCCAATTTACAGGTCCCAGCCACTCCGAGAAGCCAGTGGGAAGGTAAGTGTGTATGGTAAGTGGGTGGGATGGATGGGGGTTTTGGGGGAGATCGGGTGGTCATTTGGGGAGTTGGGGTGTTAGGGTGGGAGGTTTAGGATGGGGTGGGTCAGGTGGTCGGTAGGGGGAGTTGGAGTGTTAGGGTGGGGGGTTTAGGATGGGGTGGGTCAGGTGGTCGGTAGGGGGAGTTGGGGCATTAGGGTGGGGGGTTTAGGATGGGGTGGGTCAGGTGGTCGGTAAGGGGAGTTGGGCGTTAGGGTGGGGGGTTTAGGATGGGGTGGGTCAGGTGGTCGGTAAGGGGAGTTGGGGTGTTAGGGTGGGGGGTTTAGGATGGGGTGGGTCAGGTGGTCGGTAAGGAGAGTTGGGGTGTTAGGTTGGGAGGTTTAGGATGGGGGGGGTCAGGTGGTCAGTAGGGGGAGTTGGAGTGTTAGGGTGGGGGGTTTAGGATGGGGTGGGTTGCGTGGTCAATTACGGGGGTTCAGGTAGTCAGTTGGGGGGTTGGGCGGTCAGTGAGGGGTCAGGTGGTCAGTAATTTGTCCTGAAAACAGCTCAGGGCTTGACATTGCTTGTCCTTGTAAAGATTGTTGTATTCCAGCTCCATGAACTAATACTACAGATAAATATTCTCAAGGCCACAAAACTCCCATCTTGAGGTGGACTCCTGAATAATAATGAACTTCAATCAATTCTCTTCTGCCCCTCAGTAATCTCTTGTCCGACAAGCTGAGTGAAGTCTCAATAATTAGGATGCAGGATTGCTTCATGCTGACTCTGAATGTAACAAGCCGACATCAAGAGCAATTCCCCTGCTGAAAATTAAACCCAACATAGCAAACAATTACCAGAATAACAGAGCAGCTACTAATCTCCCTACATAATAATTTATCTAAATACCCCAAGGTGGAATCTTTGTTCCCTGAGGATTCTTGCACTGGTATATGGTGCAGGAATACTATGTTCATCCAAGGACATGGGAAAATTCCTGGCAAGGCTTGTAATAACCTGTTTCTAAGCCTTCCTCTTTGTACCTTGCAGTTCCTCAAGTAATTACTACATTTTTAATAGAAATGCTGCAAAGCTCCACCACAGAGTTTAATAAGCTGAACAAATGCAGTTACAATACTTTTTAATGAGAAAGCAAAATTTACTTTAGTTCTTTTCACATCCTTGGCTGGGAGCATTTTCAGCTCTGAGGCTGAAGTTTGTAGATTCAAGAACCCCCTCCAAGAACCTCTGCTGCCATTCCAGTCTGCTGTCAAGAGGAGTTTTTGTAATTTATTCTTTCACGGGATGTGGGCATCGCTGGCTGGTCCAGCATTCATTGCCCATCCCTAATGCCCTTGAGAAGGTGCTGGTGAGCTGCCTTTTTGAACTGCTGCAGTCCATGTGGTGTATGTACACCCAAAGTGCTGTTAGGGAAAGAGTTTCAGGATTTTGACCCTGTGACAGTGAAGGAATGGCTGATATATTTCCAAGTCAGGATGCTGAGTGAGTTGGAGGAGAACTTGCAGGTTGTGGTGTTCCCATGCGCCTACTGCCCTTGTCCTTCTAGATGGTAGAGGATATGAGTTTGTCGAAGGAGCTTCGGAGAGTTGCTGCAGAGCATCTTGTGGATGGTACACACTACTGCCATTGTGCGTCAGTAGTGAAGGGAGTGAATGTTTAAGGTGGTGGATGGGGTGCCAATCAAATGGGCTGCTTTGTCCTGGATGGTGTCAAGCCCCTTGAGTGTCATTGGAGCTGCACAAATCCAGGCAAGTAGAGAGTATTCCATCACACTTTGGTGGACAGGCTTTGTGGAGTTAGGGGGTGAGTTAATTGCCACAGAATTCCCAACCTCCGACCTGCTCTTGTGGCCAGAGTATTTATATGGCTGGTCCAATTTAGTTTCCTATGTTAACCTTCAGGATGTTGATACCATCAGAGATGCTGCCTTTTGATCGAGATGTTAAACAAAGACCCTGCCTGGTAATAAAGACCTGCACAAAAGCAAAAAACTGCGGATGCTGGAAATCCAAAACAAAAATAAAAACACCTGGAAAAACTCAGCAGGTCTGGCAGCATCTGCGGAGAGGAACACAGTTAACGTTTCGAGTCCACATGACTCTTCAACAGAACTAAGTAAAAATAGAAAAGAGGTGAAATATAAGCTGGTTTAAGGAGGGGTGGGACAAGTAGAGCTGGATAGAGGACCAGTGATAGGTGGAGATAACCAAAAGATGTCACAGACAAAAGGTCAAAGAGGTGTTGAAGGTGGTGATATTATCTAAGGAATGTGCTAATTAAGGGTAGAAAGCAGGACAAGCAAGGTACAGATAGACATAGTGGGGGTGGGGTGAAGGAACCAAAAAAGGCTAAAAGGTAGAGATAAAACAATGGACGGAAATACATTTAAAAATAATGGAAATAGGTGTGAAAAGAAAAATCTATATAAATTATTGGGGAAAAAAAGGGGGGGATCGGAAAGGGGGTGGGGATGGGGGGAGGAGAGAGTTCATGATCTAAAATTCTTGAACTCAATATTCAGTCCGGAAGGCTGTAAAGTGCCTAGTCGGAAGATGAGGTGCTGTTCCTCCAGTTTGTGTTGAGCTTCACTGGAACAATGCAGCAGGCCAAGGACAGACATGTGGGCATGAGAGCAGGGTGGAGTGTTGAATGGCAAGCGACAGGGAGGTCTGGGTCATGCTTGCGGACAGACCGAAGGTGTTCTGCAAAGCAGTCACCCAGTCTGCGTTTGGTCTCTCCAGTGTAGAGGAAACCGCATTGGGAGCAATGAATGCTGTAGACTAAATTGAGGGAAGTGCAAGTGAAACGCTGCTTCACTTGAAAGGAGTGTTTGGGCCCTTGGACGGTTAGGAGAGGGGAAGTAAAGGGGCAGGTGCTGCACCTTCTGCGGTTGCATGGGAAGGTGCCGTGGGAGGGGGTTGAGGTGTAGGGGGCGATGGAGGAGTGGACCAGGGTGTCCCGGAGGGAACGATCCCTGCGGAATGCTGATAGGGGAGGTGAGGGGAAGATGTGTTTGGTGGTGGCATCATGCTGGAGTTGGCGGAAATGGCGGAGGATGATCCTTTGAATGTGGAGGCTGGTGGGGTGATAAGTGAGGACAAGGGGGACCCTATCATGTTTCTGGGAGGGAGAGGAAGGTGTGAGGGCAGATGCACGGGAGATGGGCTGGACACGGTTGAGGGTCCTGTCAACCACCGTGTGTGGAAAACCTCGGTTAAGGAAGAAGGAAGACATGTCAGAGGAACTGTTTTTGAAAGTGGCATCATCAGAACAGATGCGACGGAGGCGAAGGAACTGAGAGAATGGGATGGAGTCCTTACAGGAAGCAGGGTGTGAGGAGCTGTAGTCGAGGTAGCTGTGGGAGTCGGTAGGCTTGTAATGGATATTGGTGGACAGTCTATCACCAGAAATTGAGACAGAGAGGTCAAGGAAGGGAAGGGAAGTGTCAGAGATGGACCATGTGAAAATGATGGAGGGGTGGAAATTGGAAGCAAAGTTAATAAATTTTTCCAGGTCTAGACGAGAGCATGAAGCAGCACCAAAGTAATCATCGATGTACTGGAGAAAGAGTTGTGGGAGGGGGCCGGAGTAGGACTGGAACAAGGAATGTTCCACATACCCGGTAAAGAGACAGGCATAACTGGGGCCCATGCAGGTACCCATAGCCACACCTTTTATTTGGAGGAAGTGAGAGGAGTTTAAGGAGAAATTGTTCAGTGTGAGAACAAGTTCAGCCAGACGGAGGAGAGTAGTGGTGGATGGGGATTGCTCGGGCCTCTGTTCGAGTAAGAAGCAGAGAGCCATCAGACCATCCCGGTGGGGATGGAGGTGTAGAGGGATTGGATGTCCATGGTGAAGAGGAGGCGGTTGGGGCCAGGGACCTGGAAATTGTTGATATCATGTAGGGTGTCAGAGGAATCACGGATGTAGGTGGGAAGGGACTAGTCAAGGGGAGAGAGAATGGAGTCAAGATAGCGAGAAATTAGTTCTGTGGGGCAGGAACAGGCTGACATGATCGGTCTGCCGGGACAGTCCTGTTTGTGGATTTTGGGTAGGAGGTAGAAGCGGGCTGTCCAAGGTTGGAGACTATCAGGTTGGAAGCTGTGGAAAGAAGATCTCCAGAGGAGGTGAGGTCAGTAACAGTCCTGGAAACAATGGCTTGATGTTCAGTGGTGGGGTCATGGGCCAGGGGGAGGTAGGAGGAAGTGTCTGCGAGTTGATGCTCAGCCTCTGTGAGGTAGAGGTCAGTGCGCCAGACAACAACAGCACCACCCAATGTCAGGGTTGGACCTGAGAGAACGGAGTGCAGTAAGTTCAGAGAGAGACAGGTTAGAGTGGGTGAGAGGAGCAGAGAAATTGAGACGACTAATGTCACACCGACAGTTCTCAATGAAATGACCCCTCCCTCTGGATTCTTACCTTCTCTTGATCTTTTCATTGAGAACTGTCGGCGTGACATTAGTCGTCTCAATTTCTCTGCTCCTCTCACCCACTCTAACCTGTCTCTCTCTGAACTGTACACACTACTCCAGCTGAGGTATAACCAGTGTCTTATATAAGTTCATCATAACTTCCCTGCTCTTGTACTCTACGCCCCTATTAATGAAGCCTAGAATATTGTATGCTTTAGAATCAGCGCTCTATACCTGTCCTGCCACCTTTAATCACTTATGTACTTATACACCCAGGCCTCCCTGCTGCTGCACACCCTTTAGAACAGTGCCCTTTATCTTACACTTTGACACAAAGAACAAGGAGAGACAGCATATCACCTCACCCTCAATCAGCCTTACCACCAAAACAACAGAATCACAATTTAAAAGTAAAATGCTGTGAATGCTAGAAATATGAAATAAAAACAGAAAATGCTAGAAAAACTCAGCAGGTCTGGCAGCATCTGTGGAGGGAGAATCAGAGTTAACATTGAGTGCATATGAGTCTTCTTCAGACTCTCCTTCATCGAGGAGCCATTTGAACTCGAATGTTAACTCTGGTTCTCTCTCCACAGATGCTACCGGGCCTGCCGAGTTTTTCCAGCATTTTCTGTTTTTATTTCAGAATCACAATTTATTTGCTCTGTGGAAAATGGCCACCATGTTTACTTCCACAACAACTATCAAAGTAACGCCGAGAAACAATTTGATCACAAGATCCCACAGACAGCAATGTAATTAATGGCCAAACAATTATTTTTTAGCTACTGGTTAAAAGATAGATATAGGCCAGGATGCCAGGAGAACGCCCTACTCTTCTGTAAATTGTGCCATGGGATGTTTTAGGTATGTCCAGGAGGACAGATGAGGCCTCAGTTTAACTTCTTGTCTGAAACATAGCACCTGCAACAGTGCAGCACTCATTGCATGTTGTACTTTTCTGAATTTGATAACTCATTAAATCAAAGCAAATCTTTTTTGGTTTCACTGTCTAGGGATTTGGGGATACAGCAGGAAAGTGGAGTTGAGGTAGATCAGCCATGATCTTATTGAATGGCAGAGCAGGCTCGAGGAGCCTAAACCTACTCCTAGATAAAAACAGAATTACCTGGAAAAACTCAGCAGGTCTGGCAGCATCGGCGGAGAAGAAAAGAGTTGACGTTTCGAGTCCTCATGACCCTTCAGCAGAAGTTCTGTTGAAGGGTCATGAGGACTCGAAACGTCAACTCTTTTATTCTCCGCCGATGCTGCCAGACCTGCTGAGTTTTTCCAGGTAATTCTGTTTTTGTTTTGGATTTCCAGCATCCGCAGTAGTTTTTTGTTTCTACTCCTAGATATATCTCTCAATGCTGGTATCATTCCAGTAAATCTTTGTGCCTTCTCAAGTGTCTCTATACCCTTTTCAAAATGAGACAAGAACCATTCATTGCTCTCTAAATCTGGTCTAACCAAGATTCGATACAAGTTAAATATAACTTCTCTGCTTTTCAATTCTATTCTTCTAGAAATGAAGCTCCGTGCTATCCAAATAGTCATTTGCTAGTACGGAACTTGAACATTGCTAAAAGAAGAGATATGCTGCCAAAGCTTTTCATCTTGGACTCATCAGGACATATGTATGAATGCCAAATTTCAAAGAGAGCACCAATTTATACTGCATGAGAAAAGGTTGCTGATTGGTTGGCAAGTGGATTCTGATTGGTCGAGGCGTTGCCATGCAGAATTTGAATTTTTTGAATTTAAACGGAAGCTTGTGGGGTGGGCGGTGGGGTGGGCGGGGGGACTGTTCTCTGATGCATTCTCCATGGCAATCTTCAACCAATCCAAATGCACTCGCCAACCAATCAGCACCCTTTTCTCATGCAGTATAAGCTGGTGTTCTCTTTGAAATTCTTCCATTTGTCCTGGTGAGTGCAAGATGAAAAGCTTCAACAGCATGTCTCTTTTTTCAGCAATACTCAGTGTTATCCTTGCTTTTATACAGCCTATCAAAAGAGTGGCCACTTCATAATGACCAGAATATGGAGAGGTAATGGCTAGAGTTTTTGGATTGCCTTTTACTTCAACTTGCCAGCCTCAGGATATTAAATTATGAAAATAAAGTTAGTGGAATTTGGACCACATCTGTCCTACACACCCTTAAGTGAGAAACAAAATTGTATCAACGGGAGAAAGGAAGACCGGACTGGTGGTCGGTAGGGGAGAAAAGGTAGAACTCTTTTACAGATATGCATAGGAGTGTGTGTGCGCACATGTGTGTGCACGTGTGTGCGTGTACATACAAGACTGCGCCACAGAGGTGTGTCGGTGTAACAGTGTGTGCAACTGTGTCCATGCATACATAAAAACATAGAACGTTATGTGAGTGTGTGTTTGTGTGTATTCATGAGCAGACATGGCTGGAGGTCTGTGTGCGTGAGCGTGCAATCTGTGCTGTAATGATGACAGCTTTGCTGCTTAATTAATTTTTGGCCTCCTGCATTGGTCCAATCAGACTCGGCATAAACTTGAGGAGCAGCAACTCATCTTTTGACTGGACACTTACAGCTTCCCAGACTCAACACTGAGTTCAACACTTTCAGATCATCATTTCTGCCCTTTTTTTTTGGTCAGCAGCTGTGCTGGCAATTCTGTTATTCCCATTAAACCTCCTCTAGACCCATTTTTTTTGTTGCTTTATCTGATACATTACCATCTGTCTGTGTCTTTCACTTTCATCCCTTATTGTTACTTAATCTTCTCTGTCTTCCAACTAGCACAGACCTTCCCCATCGGTCATTGCACCTCCCACTCCACCACCCTGCCTGGCTTAAAAACTGTTACTTCTCTAAATTCTACCAAAGGGTCCATGACCTGAAATATTAACTCTCCTTCTCTCCTCAGAAACTGCTAAGTATTTCCAGCATTTTCTGTTTTTGTTTCAGATTTCCAGCATCTGCGGTGTTTTGCTTTTGCCTAAGTTTTTGTGTGGTTTGCCTCTGAGAAGGCTCCAGTCATATGTATGCAAATTATCTGAATGTCCTGTTCTGGTCACTACTTTTACATCCCTGTGTTACACTTAGGAGAGTAAGTGATGTGACTGAACCCATGAAGATATCTACAGCAGTTGTGCTTAGTCCAGGGTGATGTCACCTGTTCCCTCATTTCCACATGAACAAACATCCATCTAACTTATATTATGATTAAACAGAGGCATCTTAGATAGCAGCTGAGGGAGACTGGAATTCTGAAGGTGAAACATTAGGTGAGTTTTTACTAGCCCTTGGGTAGTGGCTAGGAGGTGGGGTGGCAAGGGGCTAGAGTCACTAAAATGCTGGGATAAAATGGAGAGCCCCCTGTAGCAGTCCTGACATCAGGCCATTTTACCAGCAGTGGGAATGGCAGCAGTTTGGCCATCAGCTAACTGAAGGCAGGTGGCAATTAAAGTCCAATTAAGGGCAATTTTCTGGGATTGACCCTGCTTGGCGTTGGGGGTGGGGACGGCACTAGCTGCATGGAGGTGGCTTCCCAAAGGCTTCTTGGCATAGGGAGGAGGGGTGCATCACATTTGGAGGCTCATGTCCCAAGAATAGGACCCTAGCAGCAAAGACTAACCCACGGCCTGAGTGGTGACCCCTCCAATTGCTGGGGCCTACCTGCCTTCCCTCAACAGAGAATAAACATTTCTAACTCCCCTGCGCCCTCTTGTTCTCTTTGCTGCCTCAGTAGCAGCTACCTCTCTCAGCCAAATAAGAGGTCATCGCGGGGAAGATTGTCACCATGGTCCGGCTGCCCACCCGAGACTTACCAGCTGTCGGGAAAAACCCAGTCACTGTATTTCATTGCGTTGTTGTTTAAAGACTTCTAACTATCTGCTCTTGATTTTATCAGTCTCTTCTCTTGATTTTTGAGGTTTCAAGCTTCACTTGGGGACTCTTTCAAGACTGTCCTTTTGTTTGAGAAATTTCCCTAAAATATATTGTTTCATCCTCTATGCGTTGTGTGCGTGTTGGAAAAGAGGGGAAGAGCATCGGGGAATGCAAGACAGTGGGCTGATCAGGTGAACACCAGAGAAGATCCAGACTCTTCCATTGCTACCCCTTAAACAAAGCCGACAGACGTAGAGAATTATATCTGAAGTCACTGAGAATTATATCTGGAGTTATTTTTGTATAACGTTGAGGGAGCTTTTACAAGAACAAATAAAGCAGATGCTGGAAATATGAAGCAACAGCAGGAAATGCTGGAAAAACTCAGCGGGAAGAACTCGGGGGGGAAGTGCAGGAGCGGGCGCATTCAGGCGCACCTCCGATCGGCGCCCCCAATCGGGGGCACACCGCCAGTTTAAGTGGGTGGGCTTTAATTGGCCCGCCCAGTGTGAAGTCCACCAGGAAGCGCTATGCGCTCCCTGTGCGGGCGGGGAGGGGATTCCCTCAGCCAGGGGTGCGCTCTTTCGCGCATGCGCATGAAAGAGCGCACTGATCTCCCTGAGGCTAAGTGCAGCCTCAGGGAGGTCGGCTCAGAATTAAAACTTTGAAGGTAAGTAAGTGTTGAAAAAATTTCCCTGACATGTCCCCTCATGTGACACTGTCAATTGAGCCGGGACTTGTCCATCACTTTAACTCAAACATTTATTAAATTTTTAAAAACCCTCATGAAACCTCATCCCGCCCGTGGATGAGGTTTGATGCTTTTTCTGAAGCCCCCCAGGGCTCCCGGCCTGCCCGCCAACTTAAGGTTGGACAGGCAGGTCCATTAATTATGTTAATGACTTTTAAATGGCCTCAATAGGCTGTTGACAGCTGATTCGGCTACGCCCCTGCTGACCTGAAAATGGAGATGACGCGAGGTGACGTCGGGAGTTCCGCCCGATGTCATCCCACGTGATTTAACGCATCGGCGAGCGGACCCCGCACCCCCACTCACCGACCTAAAGATCCTGCCCAGCCAGTCTAACAGCATCTGTGGAGAGAAAGACAGAGTTAACGTTTCGAGCCCATAAGACTCTTCCTCAGAAAAGTCACATCTGATGACATTTATACTGTTTAAGGGGGGGTGGAGCAGGTGAAGCTGGATAGAAGGCCAGCGATAGGTGGAGGCAAAGGAGAGATTGCCAATGATGTAATGAACAAAAGGACAAAGTGGTGTTAATGATAGTGATACTGGCTAAAGGAGGTGCTGATGATGGCATTAAGGTCAGAAATTAGATTGTGATAATAGCAGGACAAGGGTAAGCACTCTGGAAAGAACAACATGAACAAGTGTCAGATGGCCCTTGGTGGGGTGGGGAGAGGGGACGGTGTGGGAGAAAAGATCGAAAATAGGATAAAAGGTGGCGATAAAATAATGAATGAAAATGAAAATAAGTGGATAAAAAATAAAAATTAAAAAATTAAAATGAATATTGAAAAAAGGGGATAAAAAAGGGGTGAGGATGGAGGAGAGAGTTCATGATCTGAAGTTGTTGAACTCAATGTTCAGTCCGGAAGGCTGTAAAGTGCCTAGTCGGAAGATGAGGTGCTGTTCCTCCAGTTTGCGTTGGGCTTCACTGGAACAATGCAGCAGGCCAAGGACGGACATGTGGGCATGAGAGCAGGGTGGAGTGTTGAAATGGCAAGCGACAGGAAGGTCTGGGTAATGCTTGCAGACAGACCGTAGGTGTTCTGCAAAGTGGTCACCCAGTCTGCGTTTGGTCTCTCCAATGTAGAGGAGACTGCATTGGGAGCAGCGAATGGCATAGACCAAATTGAAGGAGGTGCAAGTGAAGCGCTGCTTTACCTAAAAGGAGTGTTTGGGCCCTTGCACGCTGAGGAGGGAGGAGGTAAAGGGGCAGGTGTTGCACCTTCTGCAGTTGCATGGGAAGGTGCTGTGGGAGGGGGATGAGGTGTTGTGGGTGATGGAGGGGTGGGTCAGGCTGTCTCAGAGGGAACAGTCCCTACGGAATGCCGACAGGGGGGTGAAGGGAAGATGTGTTTGGTGGTGGCATCATGCTGGAGTTGGCGGAAATGGCAGATGATGATCCTTTGAATGCGGAGGCTGGTGGGGTGATAAGTGAGGACAAGGGGGACCCTATCATGGTTCTGGGAGGGTGAGGAAGGTGTGAGGGCAGAGGCATGGGAGATGGGCCGGACACGGTTGAGGGTCCTGTCAATCACATTAGGTGGTAAACCTCGGTTAAGGAAGAAGGAGGACATGTCAAAAGCATCGCTTCGGAAAGTGGCATCTTTGGAACAGATACAACAGAGGTGAAGGAACTGGGAAAATGGGATGGAGTCCTTACAGGAAGCAGGGTGTGAGGAGCTGTAGTCGAGGTAGCTGTGGGAGTCGGTAGGCTTGTAATGAATATTGGTGGACAGTCTATCACCAGAAATTGAGACAGAGCAGTCAGGGAAGGGAAGGGAAGTGTCAGAGATGGACAATGTGAAGGTGATGGAGGGGTGGAAATTGGAAGCAAAATGAATAAATTTTTCCAGGTCCAGACGAGAGCATGAAGCAGCACCGAAGTAATCATCGATTTACCGGAGAAAGAGTTGTGGGAGGGGGCCTGAGTAAGACTGGAACAAGGAATGTTCCACATACCCCATAAAGAGACAGGCATAACTGGGGCCCATGCGGGTACCCATAGCCACACCTTTTATTTGGAGCACGTGAGACAAGTTTAAGGAGAAATTGTTCAGCGAGAGAACAAGTTCAGCCAGACGGAAAAGAATGTTGGTGGTGGGGATAGTTCAGACCTCTGTTCAAGGAAGAAGCATAGAGCCCTCAGATCATCCTGGGGTGGGGGTGATGGATGTGTAGAGGGATTGGACATCCATGGTGAAGAAGAGGTGGTTAGGGCCAGGAAACACAAAAATGTAGTTCAACAAGGCCATTACAAACTGATAAGCGTCTTGGGAATGAAGCTCCGAAGAAGAGTCATGTTGGACTTGAAACATGAACCGTTTCTCTCTTCACAGATGCTGCCAGACCTGCAGAGTTCTTCCAGCATTTCCTGTTTTCATTTCAAATTTCCAGCATCCACATTAACTTGCTTTTATTGTGTTAACCATCTTTATTCCATAGTCAAGTGAACAAAGAGAAGCACAATTAATCAGATTAATTAGTTGATCAGAATAACTTATCTTGATCAACTAATACCAAATAAAGATATCAGCATGCTTCCCCACCTTAGCAGGCCATTTCACTTGAATTAATCAAGATCACTTCTATCTAAATTGCCTCTATTGCAAACTTCTCAGAGTATTTGCTGTCTGAATATTCATATTATTTTATTTGGGAAACTTCCCTGAATTCTGTAACATTCTGCTTCTCTTCAATGTAAAATTACCAATCATACGCAAAGATTGGTGAAACAATAATATAGGTTCTTTATTTGAAGTTCAGACTATTTACATATAGAGTTAATTGCGAGACTAAGTATTGTACATCTAATCTCTACTGAAGCTGACTACAAGCCATGGGGCTAATACATGATATCCTGTTGATCTAACAATGATTGACAACAGGTTAAGGTGTGCTCTCTTCAAGGTACACACACATCATATCACAACATCCCCCTTTTTTCTAGCCAAAGGTTTACTTTTAAAGAATCAAACTATTTACGTGACAGAAAAATATACTATTATGTCTGAATACGCTTTAATACAGAGCAATCAAGTTACAAGTCTCTGCGATGTATCGGTGGTTTGCCTTTCCATCCAGAAATAATTACAGTAATCTTTGCTGGAGGCTGCTGTATCTTTTCAGAATGCTGATTAGGGGGCGCTTTGTTTGTGGTGCATCTTAGACCATGTTTTGTTTGCAATGTAGCTGCTCAGTGTTTCTGGTCGTGGCATTGTTCTGAATTGGATCTGTTTCATCCCACTTTCATGCTATTTGATGTCCGTATTTGATACGATCTTGGTTCTGGGCATACGCTGATGACTTCTGCTGGATTCCATGTGCCATCAGTTAGGTGTTGTACCCGAACGTTCTGTCCGAGGTTCGAGTTAGGTAATTTGTTACCAGCATGCTGGTAATGGCCATCTTTCACCTTCCCCTGTTTATTGAGTAATGCATCATGTATGCCCAGGAGTATTAGTGAGTAATGACTAGGGAGGTTTGTCTGCACTTGTCTGCCAAATAGCAATTCCGCAGGTCCACAGTATAAAGTTTGCACGTTTGGAATGGGTATAAGTATTTGCTTCAAACAGTGTAGAGTAGCCTGTTGACTAATGATCTGCGTTGCAGAGTTAGGTGATCTTCTCCCAGTATAAGCAGAGGGTTTCTGCTGGTGCTCCTTGTGGTCACTGGTCCTGGTCATAATCTTGACAATGCGTTGATTTTGACCAAGGACAGGTTCTAGCATGCCATATGGTCTGCGATCACTGGACCTGTGGTGTCCACAATATAAAACATCTGGGGTGACCAGGATGAGTTTTTGTAATGGCACTTCAGCATAATAGATCGCAGGGAAGAAACCTCTGAGCTTTTGTACACAATGAATTTGGCAGTGGTTGGTTGAATATGTGTGCAAAGTGGAAGGATGTTTGCACCTGCACCAGTATCCAGATTTACATTTAAGTTGTGCTGACCCTTCATCTGTGGCCATATAATCTGGACGGCCGCAAAGGCTTCTGTTGGTACACTGCTCCAATACATTATTTGATGTTCACCATACTGAATGTCTGCTCACTTTGTGTAATGATGGCCTGGTCATCCTCAACATCTGACCATGGATCTTGCCTAGACATTTTGTGGATTTTGTCTTGATGCTGTTTAGTACATGTTCATGGTTGATTGAAATGATGTACCTGTTAGACCTCTGGTCATGCTCCTCCTGATGTCAAGCCACTTGCTCCAGCCTTTGCTTTCTGCATTGGTGTTTCCAGTATCCTCTGATGCCACATGCCTCGCATACAGCATTAAAGATTGGGTATTTTTTGAGCGCATGTATGAGCCCCACCATCGGCATTTCTCATTAAGTTTACCTGTATTTATTGCCAGGGAAATTGTGGATGAATTACACATAGCCTGTGGACTCTGTCTGCCCATTAGTATGGCTTCCTACTTGCATCTGCTTTGTAGTAGTTCTTCCATTGTGTAAGCTTTAGGTTGGTCCAAGAGGTCTTTTTGGAATGTTTCTATTGGGGTAGATGCTATCATGAGCTCAATTATTCTGTTGGCCAGCTCTGACACCATAAAGTCGCAATTGCATCCCTTGTCTCTGCATCTACTTAAGGTTTGGTTGTTGCCTAACAGGCATAAATTCCAGATGGTGTATTTGGAAGTTGAGCTTCACTCGTAACTGAGTGTTGGAAATTTTGTGGTCATCTTTTAGCTTTTTGCAGGATTTTTAATGCCACCTAGAGCTTTTGACAACTATTGAGGTTTTGTTCAGCGCCTCCGGAGTTAATTTAGCTCTGAGCTGCAGTACTATTAGTGGCCACTGCCTTAGCTGGTCATAGGTTACCGTTTGGCTGCAATGGTGGTACTGTTGAGTCCTTTCTGGTTTTTCCTGGGTTTATTTAAGCCCTGCCCACAAAGAATTATTTCAGCAGGAAAATGACTGTAGGCCTTCAAAAATGAAAGCAAACAGTAGAAAAATATGTTTTACAGGCTTCTTTTAGCTTTTAGGTGCTGTTGCTGGATAGATTCCTTTTCCCAGCCCAATCTGCAATGCCTAGCTTCCCCAGATGTCCTGTAGGGGCAGTAAGCAGTAATGAATGTTCCTGTCTGTGGAGTTCTGTTTAAAGAGAGACTATCAAGAGTCTGCTGTTTAATTTCTGTTCCTGCTTAAAATTCATAGCAAGTAGACTTTTAATATTTAAGCTCTCCCAAATTTGAACAATCTTACCAGGAGCAATGCCTGCTGCCTGGAACGAGGTGCAATCCCACAACAGACAGTGTGCATAGGTTTCCTACAGAGCTGTAGAATCACTTACACATGATGAGTTTTGATAGTTGCTTCATTTTCACACCAGTTGTTTGCTCTTGCTGGATGTGAAGGGTTGAGGCTTATTTACTTTTCATTCAAATCTTGAAAATCATGCTGCCACCCTGCTACCATGTTACATTCTGCTTCTCTTTGACATAAATGTACCAATCATACGCAAGATTGGCGGAACGATAAGGTAGGTTATTTATTTGAAGATTAGACTATATACAGATAGAGTTAACTTGGAGATAAGTTATTGTATACCTAATCTCTATTCTGGCTGCCTACAGACAGACTACAAGTGGTTCAAGAAGGCAGCTCACCACCACCTTCTCAATGGCAACTAGGGATGGGCAATGAATGCTGGCCCAGCCAGCGAAGCCCACATCCCGTGAATGAATAAAACAAATGGGACTAATACAGCATATCTGGCGAGGTAGTAGTGATTGACAGCAGTTTACGTTTGCTCCCTTAAAGGTGTATGTACATCATATCACAACAAAATCCTGTGTCTCTTTGTTGTGTCTCTCACTTTTTAGAGCTATAATGGGATCAAAGACTTTCCAACACAATGGATGTGAAGTGCTTTCCAACACAATGGGTTGCATCACTGCAGGAGTTCCTCAGGGTAGTGTCCTCGGTCCAACCATCTTCAGCTGCTTCATCAATGACCTTCCTTCCAGCATAAGGTCAGAAGTGGGGATGTTCATTGATGATTGCACAACATTCAGTATCATTCGTGACTCCTCAGATAGTGAACCAGTCCATGCCCAAATGCAGCAAGACCTGGACAATATCCAGGCTGACAAGTGGCAAGTAAAATTCGCGCCACACAAGTGTCAGGCAATGACCATCTCCAACAAGAGAGAATCCAGCCATCACCCCTTAATGTTCAATGGCATTACCATCACTGAATCCCCCACTAGCAACATCCTGGCGATTGCCATTGACCAGAAATTGAACTGGACTAGCCATATAAACAATGTGGCTACAAGAGCAGATCAGAGGCTAGGAATCGTGCGACGAGTAACTCACCTCCTGACTCCTCAAAGCCTGTCCACCATCTACAAGGCACAAGTCAGGAGACTGATGGAATATTCCCCACTTGCCTGGATGAGCGCAGCTCCCACAACACTCAAGAAGCTCGACACCATCAAGGACAAAGCAGCCCCATCCGCAAACATTCACTCTCTCCACCACCGAAGCACAGTGGCAGCAGTGTGTACCAGCTACAAGATGCACTGCAGGAATTCACTAAGGCTCCTTTGACAGCACCTTCCAAACCCATGACCATTACCCACCTAGAAGGACAAGAGCAGCGGACAGATGGGAACACCACCACCTGGAAGTTTCCCTCCAAGTCACTCACCATCCTGACTTGGAAATATATCACAGTTCCTTCACTGTCACTGGGTCAAAATCCTGGAACTCCCTTCCTAACAGCACCAGTGGGTGTACCTACACCACATGCACTGCAGCGGTTCAAGAAGTCAGTTTACCACCACCTTCTCAAGGGCAACTAGGGATGGGCAATAAATGCTGGCCCAGCCAGTGAAGCCCACATCCTGAAAATGATTGAAAAAAATGGGATTAATACAGCATATCTGGCGAGGTAGTAGTGATTGACAGCAGTTTGTTTGTTCCCTTAAATGTGAATGCACATCACATCACGACAAACTCCCATGTCTCTTTAGATAAAAACAAAAAGCTAAAAGCTACTGCGGATGCTGGAAATCCAAAACAAAAACAGAATTACCTGGAAAAACTCGCCAGACCTGCTGAGTTTTACCAGGTAATTCTGTTTTTGTTTCCCATGTCTCTTTGTTTTATCTTCACTTTTCAGAGCTATAATGGGATCAAAGACTTTCCAACACAATGGATGTGAAGTGCTTTTCAACGGTTGACACATGCTAATTAATTGTTTTTACTATTTATGCAAAACAAAATCAATACTCATTCAACACCTTTGGTCTGTCCGCAAGCATTACCCAGACCCCCCTGTCGCTTGCCATTTCAACACTCCACCCTGCTCTCATGCTCACATGTCCGTCCTTGGCCTGCTGCATTGTTCCAGTGAAGCCCAACACAAACTGGAGGAACAGCACCTCATCTTCCGACTAGGCACTTTACAGCCTTCCGGACTGAATATTGTTTTCAACAATTTTAGATCATGAGATCTCTCCTCCATCCCCACCCCCTTTCTGATCCCCCCCTTTTTTTCCAATAATTTATATAGATTTTTCTTTTCCCACCTATTTCCATTATTTTTAAATGTATTTCCATCCATTGTTTTATCTCTACCTTTTAGCCTATTTCGATCACTTCCCTTCACCCCACCCCCACCCCCACTAGGGCTATCTGTACCTTGTTTGTCCTGCTTTCTACCCTTAATTAGCACATTCCTTAGATAATATCACCACCTTCAACACCTCTTTGCCCTTTTGTCTATGACATCTTTTGGCTATCTCCACCTATCACTGGCCCTCTATCCAGCTCTACTTGTCCCACCCCCCCTTAAACCAGCTTATATTCCACCTCTTTTCTATTTTTACTTAGTTCTGTTGAAGAGTCATACGGCCTCAAAACATTAGCTATATTCCTCTCCGCAGATGCTGCCAGACCTGCTGAGTTTTTCCAGGTATTTTTATTTTTGTTTTCAATACTCATTCAATTGCATCTTAACTACCTAGTGTTTTAGAGCTAATTGTTAACATGTGTGAAAGCACTGTGCCTTAAAAAGTACCAGATTTGCCAGGGTTGGGTGGTGAAAAGATGTGGCACCTGGGAGTACCAGAGAATGTAAGTGTTGTAGTTGCTCCCAGGGTGACAGGTACACATCTGCAGAATCCATTGGCGATGTCACACACCAGTTTACACATTGAGGGAATGAAATCTCTTTGGGTTAATGAAAGCCATTGGCTGGCCTTTGGGAGCTCTGATGGTCACATGTGTGCACTCTCTGAGACTTTGCCGCTGGGGGAATCCAGCCATGGCAATGAAACCTCTGGCTCTCTCAGCCTGACTGTCCACATCAGTTGTAAACCCGATGTACTCATTGGCCCTTCTGAAGAACTCATCTGTCACTATCTTGATGCAGTGATGTGAGGCTGATTGGGAGATGCCGCACATTTCTCCAGTGGAACCCTGGAATGAACCTGAGGCAGAGAAATTCAGGGACACAGTGATCTTGAGAGCAACTGGCATTGGATGCCCACCAACATAATCGGAGCTCAACTCCTCTGCCATCATGCTGCACAGATCACCCACGGCCTCACAGGACCAGCGCTGTCTTTGATGACACTGTCTCACTACTGCGTAGTGGTATTGTGGTATTCCAGAGTACCAGGGTAATGCTCTGGGGACCCGGGTTCGAATCCCATCATGGCAGATGGTGGAAATTGAATTCAATAAAAATCTGGAATTAAAAGTCTAATGCTGACCATTGCCAATTGTTGTAAAAACCCATCGGCTTCACTAATACCCTCTAGGGAAGGAAATCTGCTGACCTTACCTGGTCTGGTCTACATGTGACTCCAGACCCAGAGAAATGTGGTTGACTCTTAAATGCCTTCTGAAATGGCCACTCAGTTGTATAAACCGTTACATCCAAAAATAGCTCATCCATTGTCTGTACACACTGCCATTGGGTACCCTTGTTTCTGTGCCGATCTCTGTGGCCGGTCCCCTCTGCTGTTTCCCCATCATGCGGCCGCCCCTCCAGGCAGCCTTGAGGTTGCTGCTTTTCAATTTGCCTGCTTCTCCCTGCCTCCCTCCCTCTCAGATCCTCCTCCAGCCGGAGGAACCCTTTCTGGAATAAACAATGCCCAGGTCACCTTGGCACTGCTGCTATAACAGGGGCACGTTTCCAATAGGTGCTGCAAAACTGCCTAGCCCAACAAACCTCCCCTCTGTCCCCCAACCCCACAATTTACCCCCACCCCCCCTCCCCCCCACCCCCCACCCCCCCCAAAATCAGGCTCCTCTCCAGTGAGCTGCCTGCCAGGAACAAAAACTCCTCAGTGAGCCTCAACCTCAAACCAATGGCTCGCCTGCTCCTGTGGGCGAACGAAAGTGAGAAACCTCCCCTGCATGACTGTCAAGTGCAACAACACTAGTAGCTGCCAGCCCATGGCCACCTTTTAAAAGCTGCCAAGGCTGTGAACCCATGTCCCCCGGGCACCTAACGAAAATATCTTAGGGTCCTGTTAAATTGGTTCCAATTGACTTCTAGAATTGCCTGTCAGTTTCTCATTTTCAAATCACAACTGGGTATCCCCATGCGGCTTTCTGTACGCCACTCATAAAACTGCAGCCCGGCACGCTGACGTCCAGGGCCTGATGATTAGGCACGTTGGTTTACCAGACTCAACATTGAGTTGAACATTTTCAGATAATGGCCAATGCCATCTGCTCCACCTCCCCTCTCCCCACCCCCTGTTATTGTATTTCCTTTTCCTTTGCTCATTTCAATTCAAGTCACATTTTTCTCTTGGTTTTTTGGTTTCACTGTTCATCATTCTGCCATTTACACCTCCTCTGGACATACCTTTTGTTTCTTTACATGTCCCTTAACCACTTTCTTTAGCCTCGCACCACCAACTCTTTTCTCTAACCTCTCCTGTCTTCCACCCTATCACAGGTTCCTTCTTGTGTTCTTTTTCCACCCTTACCCTTCACTTGCTGAAATGTTGAACTTTTCCCAGTTCCAATGAAAGGTCATCAACCTTAAACGTTAACTCTGTTCTCTCTGCACAGAGGCTCCCTGGCCTGTTGAATATTTCTTGCATTTTCTGTGTTTATCTCTTTAATCGGGGTAGGCTGCTCTTGGTAAAGATTCACAATCAACCTTGAGAGGAGGTTTAACTTTTAGATAATCATATGGTAGTACAGAACTTGAGTATTGCTGAGGTTAATGACTTAACACTCCCAGCTGGTGTCTCAGTTAGTGGGAGGGTGGGTCAGAGAATCAGGCGCAGGGAAAAACACATCTGAATTGTGACAGTCTCAAACTTTTAGTTACTTGTAATGAGCAGAAAAACAGGAGAGCAATGATGGGGGCTGAGAGCCACACCCAATTCTCCAACCTGCCCTCCAATTCAGCGAGACTTCACCCCAGGAGCACCAATGAAATTAATCCCATAAAGATAGCAAAACAAACAGCCGCTTGGTTGGAAAGAACTTAAATATTGCTGAAAAGAGAGACACGTTGCCGAAACTGTTCATCTTGCACTCATCAGAACAAATGCAAGAATGCCAAATTTCAAATGATCACAGCAATTTATACTACAGGACAAAAGGGTGCTGATTGGTTGGCAAGTCAACTCTGATTGGCTAATAAAGCAACAGGGAACTTTGGGCTCCCCAATTTCCCACACGATTCAAAAAAGATCCAAGGCTTGATCATATTACTTGTGTTTGTAGAGAATGTGTCCCTGCATATGAATGTATGTTGCTTCTAGCAAGCATAATATGCCACATTATGAGCTCACAGGTTATCTTAAACTGGTTGTTAGTGTAGCACTTAGCACACTCAGGATTGTTCAGCAATTGCTGCCCAATTGCAGAATCAATCGCATCTAACAGTAGATGTTTTGTTCTGGGTTTTGCAAGGTTGGGTTTGTTGAGTATGGTCTGTACGATGCCTATTACAAACAACAGGGTGAACGTGCTGTCTGATTCCTTCAGCCAATCATTGTGACACACAGCCTCCATACCTGGCATCGCGCCAGCACTGAAATTCATACAGGACTTTGTTCAATTGTGTGGTAAGCAGAACGTCTTTTTGGACTGGCTGCAGTATTATGTTAGTGGAAAAGGCCACTTGTGTAGCCACTGCACAGTAGCAGCCTGAAACAGCTTGCTTGACCTATTCAAATTGTTTAAATACTTTTCCTTTCCAGGGCGATTGGAGGTAGAGCAGGCACTTCTCAGGTCCGAAAGTGGCGACTTTTGGCTCATTTGTGAGTTTGCACAATACACAGTGAACAATGATCTGATCAAGGTAGCCTTTGACCCACAGGATAGCTTTGATGCGCTCTATTTCTGCTTTGAGTTTACAAGGTGAGCAAATGGCTAGCGGCTTAGTTACAAGATTGCTGATAAGGTTAATCTTATAGCACATGGAGCTATATGAACCCCAACATGGATAGTGTCAAGAAGATAAAATAATTCTCATAATGTTATTAGAGTTTAATATTAAATAGAGTAATAGTGGGATGTGTCTATAATAAGACCATAAGACAAAGGAGCAGAAATTAGGCCATTTGGCCCATCGAGTCTGCTCCGCCATTCAATCATGGCTGATAAGTTTCTCAACCCCATTCTCCCGCCTTCTCCCTGTAACCTTTAATCCCCTTACCAATCAAGAACCTATCTATCTCGGTCTTAAATACACTCAATGACCTGGCCTCCACAGCCTTCTGTGGCAATGAATTCCATAGATTCACCACTCTCTGGCTAAAGAAGTTTCTCCTCATCTCTGTTCTAAAAGGTCTTCCCTTTACTCTGAGGCTGTGCCCTCGGGTCCTAGTCTCTCCTACTAATGGAAACATCTTCCCCACGTCCACTCTATCCAGGCCTTTCAGTATTCTGTAAGTTTCAATCATCCTTCTAAACTCCATCGAGTATAGACCCAGAGTCTTCAAACATTCCTCATATGTTAAGCCTTTCATTCCTGGGATCATTCTCGTGAACCTCCTCTGGACCCTCTCCAGGGCCAGCACATCCTTCCTGAGATACGGGGCCCAAAATTGCTCTCAATATTCTAAATGTGGTCTGACCAGAGCCTTATAAAGCCTCAGCAGCACATCCCTAGTCCTCTCGAAATAAAAGCCAACATTGCATTTGCCTTCCTAACTACCGCGTCAACCTGCAAGTTAACCTTAAGAGAATCCTGGACTAGGACTCCCAAGTCCCTTTGCACTCCAGATTTCTGAATTCTCTCCCCATTTAGAAAATAGTCTATGCCTTTATTCTTCCTACCAAAGTGCATGACCTCACACTTCCCCACGTTGTGTTCCATCTGCCACTTCTTTGCCCATTCTCCTAACCTGTCCAAATCCTTCTGCAGCCTCCCTGCCTCCTCAATACTACCTGTCTCTCCACCTATTTTTGTATCATGTGCAAACTTAGCCAGGATGCCCTCAGTTCCTTCATCTAGATCATTAATGTATAAAGTGAAAAGTTGTGTGCCAACACTGACCCCTGTGGAACTCCACTAGTCACCAGCCGCCATCCTGAGAAGGACCCCCTTATCCCCACTCTCTGCCTCCTGCCAGACAGCCAATCTTCTATCCATGCTAGTACCTTGCCTCTAACACCATGGGCTCTTATCTTACTGAGCAGCCTCCTGTGTGGCAAAGGCCTTCTGGAAGTCCAAGTAGATAACATCCATTGGCTCTCCTTTGTCTAACCTACTCCTTTGTCTATGTGCCTAAATATGTGTGTGTGTGTGTGTGTGTGTGTGTGCGTGTGTATGTGAGATTTAATTGAATTAGAGGCAGCTAGTCTGGGTGCTTTGATCTAAGATGAGGTTAGGTTTGAAATGTTAATTAGATAAACATGGGGAAGTTTAGAAACACCAGGAGTAAAGGGAACATTTGCATTTTGAAATAAACCAGACAAAATTGTTTTCAAAGGAGGGGTGAATGTGTCACCTAGTCAGATGAAGTTTAGAAACAATGTGTTTATTTTCCCCAAAAATGACTGGTAAAACTCAGTGCTATGCGAGGGTTTTAGTATCAGGGAGATAAAGTCCAAAGACATAGTGAAACAATGGCCAGAACATTTCACTTCCTGGCGGGCGCGCACCCAACCTGAGCGAGTGTAAAATGACGTGTGATATTTTGGTCAGCAGGCAAACGTGGAAGTCAGCACACTGACAATTAACAGGCCTATTAAGGCCATTAAAGATCTAATTCAATGAAATTTTTCGCTGCCCATCCAACCTTATGGTTGGCAGGCGAAAAGGCCAAGCGGCCTTTGGATTTTTTGCGAAACCCCTTCCACGGGCGAGATGAGGTTTCGATCCATCATTACAAAAAAATTTTCAAACTAATTTCTAACGTGTCCCTACTCATGTGACAGGGTCACACGAGGGGACATGTTGTTAACATTTTTTAAATCTTTCATTTTTATTTTTCAAAATCTCTGTGCCTCAGGGAGCTTTTCCTGCGCACACCCGCGCACATGCATGAACTTGCGTGCTCGCCCTCCTACACCCCCTACAGAGGCAGCACTGGGTGCTACAGCATGCGTTTCACGCTGGGTGGGCCTTCAGTGTCCTGCCAACATGAAATCGCAGTCAGGGCCAGACTCACTCCCGCTCGGCCCCGCCGAGCCCCAACAAGGGCAAAATCCTGGCCAATGGGTATTTACATTGAAAGAGAAAGATATGCATAAAGAAGAAGCAAGGGCTGTGTGTAGGGGAAGGCATTTTTAAGATCTTACAAGTGTGTCAAAAAGCCTTCAACATCTATGCCTTGAGCTGCTGAATTCAAAGGACAGAAGTTAAGAAAACTCACTCGGAAGTTGACTTGTTCAGGGTATCATGTTTTTTTGCCTGGGTTTTTTTAAAACCTATGAGTCCCACTGTTGACTTAACGAAAGTGTAACTGGGGAGTTAGCTTGATTAGGGAATTTAGAAATTATCATAGTAGCAATTTGTAGATCTATGTATGTATTTAAAATCATTTCTTCTATTAATAAATGTTTAATTTAGTTTTGTAAAAACCTATAAGACTTGGTGGTCTTATCACTACCGAATTCAGGGCAAACATCGCAAAATTTATTCAAATTGCAAAACAAATTGTGGCAGTTGTTTCAAGTTTCCCTTTGGGATTTGAACAACTCAGCATTCACCATCGGCTGTGCCATAACAATAGTGACCGGTGTAGGTAGGCTTATGGTAGACAGATGTAGAGAACCCATAGTTCCCCATCGCTTTCCCCATGGCAATGTCTCAGTCAATCAGATTCAACTTGTCAACCATTCAGCACCCTATTCTCTTGTAGTATAAATTGTTGTGATCATGTGAAATTTGGTATTGCGTTTGTCCTGATGAGTTCAAGACAAAAAGCTTCAGCAGTATGTCTCTCTTTTCAACGATAGCAAACAATAAATGAAATGACTGGAATGAATTCTCAGGTCCTTTAGGCCTAATTTTATTTTAACCAAACTCACCAGGTAGGAAAGGAATGAGCTGGGGTTGGATGCCCATCCCACACGCCAACTCCATTTTACTGCAATGGTGGGCGTGGGGGTGGGGCGGAGAGGAGGTGTAAAATCGGCTCCCGTCCTGATTCTATCAGCTTCTCACAGAAAGGTTAGGTTTGAAATGACCTTTCAGTTACAAAATTACACTGGAGGAAACCAACATCTACCTTCATTCTTGTCATTAAATATGATCAATTCACACTCTCCGAGATAATCCCGCAGATAAACAATACACGTCTAAACTCTTTATATTCGGAATGTCATCGAAACATTTTCAAAGGTCTTTTCTAATGCTCAGCTGATGGCGTTCTTCAATTTCTGTCTCCTTTAATTAAGGTCAGTAGTTCTTTTGAAGTTTTAAGAGAGAGAGATGTGACAGATGTTGAGTGCAGAGTGCACTGCACAATTTTGCAATGGCCTTCTACTCCATTCACACACTCCATTAAGGGCTTTGAATTATTTTAACCTAATTCCTGATAATATCCTTTAACTTCCGAGTGCAGAGGGAGCTGTGAAGGAAACATGCCTGTGGGAATAAGAGCAACGTGTCACAGTGGTCATTTTATTTTGACTTTGCTATTGGATTTAACCCTTCATCTGGCTGAACCATTACAAATTCCATGCCGTGGGCACAACCAATGCTGAGATTAACAGTTGGGGTAAATGCTGCTTGGGCTTCTGTAGGTGCTAAAGTAAGTGCGTTGCCGGGGGCTTTGATATTTAGAGCAAATTATACCGATTTCACTGCTCTCACCATGACCCGGTGACCCAGCTTACTGCAATCTCAGAGCCTGGGTTTACTACAACGAATAAACAACTGGTGCCCATATTAAAAAGAAGGAGGTTCATGTGTTGGAGAAGGTGCAAAGAAGAATTACAAGGATGAGACCAGGAAATATTAAACAAGTTGGTAAACAAAGAAGGTTGAGTGGTTACCTAACACTGCCTTTGGTTTGATAGGATAGAGATAAAGAAAATGTTTCCAATTGTGGGGAGACCAAATCTAGGGGCAATAATTTTAAGATAGGAACTAATAAGTCCAATAGGGGATTCAGGAGAAACTGCAGCGTTAGGATTTTCAGGATTAAAAGGGTTAATATGAGGAAACAGTACCGTTGATGAAGTAAAGGGAGTCACATGATTGGTAGTTGTGTAATAGTACAGTAGTTATTTGGTAGAAGTCTGCATGGAGATGGCTCATGGCTAGGCCTAAATCCTGTATATTTGTTTGTAGTTATGTTTTATAATAAACAGTTACCGTTCAGACATACAAGCCTCTAGACCCCTTCATGAGACAGCAACATACAATATTCAACAGAAACTTCTTCACTCAGAGAATGGTTGGAATGTGGAACTCACTACCACATTAAGTAGTTGACTTGAATAGCATTGATACATTTAAGGGCAAACTAGACAGCTGTATGAGGAACAAAGGAACAGAAGGATATGATGAAAGCTAAGATAGAGTGGGAGGAGGCTCATGTGGAGCATAAAAGGTGAGGTGAGAGTGACTGCCCGCCCTGGACATCAAAGTCACATTTGACCCAGTGTAGCACCAAACAGCCCTCGCAAAACTGGAGTCAATGGGAATCAGGGGGTAAACTCTCCACTGGTTGGAGTCATACCTAGTACAAAGGAAGATGGTTGTGGTTGTTGGAGGTCAGTCATCTTAGCTCCAGGGCATCACTGCAGGAGTTCCTAGGGTAAGGGCCCTCGGCCCAACCATCTTCAGCTGCTGCATCAATGACCTTCCTTCCATCATAAGGTCAGAAGTGGGGATGATCGCTGATGATTGCACAATGTTCAGCATCATTCGCGACTCCTCAGATACAGAAGCAGTCCATGTCCAAATGCAGCAAGACCTGGACAATATCCAGGCCTGGGCTGACAAGTGGCAAGTACCATTCACACCACACAAGTGCCAGGTTATGACCATCTCCAACAAGAAAGAGCCTAACCATCGCCCCTTGATGTTCCCTGGCATTACCATCACTGAATCCCCCACTATCAACATCCTGGAGGTTATCACTGACCAGAAACTGAACTGAACTAGCCATATAAATACTGTGGCTATAACAGCAGGTCAGAGACTAGGAATCCTGAGGTGAGTAACTCACCTCCTGACTCCCCAAAGCCTGTCCACCATCTACAAGGCACTTGCCTGGATGAGTGCCACAACACTCAAGAAGCTTGACACTGTCCAGGACAAAGCAGCCGGCTTGATTGGCACCCCATCCACAAACATTCACACCCTTCACCACCGATGCACAGTAGCAGCAGTGTGTACCATCTACAAGATGCACTGCGGGAATTCACCAAGGCTCCTTCGGCAGCACCTTCCAAACCCATGACCACTACCACCTAGAAGGACAAGAGCAGCAGATAGATGGAAACACCACCATCTGGAAATTCCCCTCCGAGTCACTCACCATCCTAACTTGGAAATATATCGCCGTTCCTTCACTGTCGCTGGGACAAAATCCTGGAACACCCTTCCTAACAGCACTGTGGGTGTACCTATACCACATGGGCTGCAGTGGTTCAAGACGGCAGCTCACCCCCACCTTCTCAAGGGCAACTAGGGATGGGCAATAAATGCTGGCCCAGCCAGCGAAGTCCACATCCCATGAATGAATAAAAAAATGACACAGACCTGTTGGGCTTATGACAAAACGTGATAATTATTTTTAAATTGGCAGTCAGAGCTTAGGAAGTGGCTGCACACGCACACTTTAGGGTTTTTGTATAATCTTCAGGTCTTCTGCACACGCACCATTCGGGAAATGGCTGCACGTGCACAGTTAATGTTTTTTTTTCATTCTTCTGGCCAGGAGCTGACCCTGCGCAGAAGAAAAGAAGAAAAAAAGTGAGATGATGCGAAAAGTGGGTCAAGTGACCTGGAACAGGGGCTCCACTCAGAAGAAAGTGTCCCAGGAGCAGGAGACAGGGAGAAAGGTCCCAAATCAAAGAGCGGGACAGAAAGGATTTCCAGGAGAAAGTCCCAAGCAGGGGAAAAAAGGCAGGGATCAGAAAGCGCCTCAGAAGAGAGTCCCAGTTAAGGCGACAAGGACAGAAATCAAGAACAGATCCTGTTAAGTAAAATTGAGAGAAAGGAGCAGAGAAATGGGCTTTGAGTTAAAAAGACAGCTACGGGGAGCAGACTTGAAGCAAAGCCGGCTTGAGAGGAGTCCAGAAGATCTGCAAGGACAGCCGAAGGTCAGTGAGTCTGGACTGTGGGCTGTTGCGACGAAGGTATCCTTTGGAGCAGTGGTGTTCAGCTTGGCTTGGCTGAAGATCTGAAATTGTGCTTGGAAAGTGTAGCGAGAGTGTACTCGGAGATGTGGGGGAAGGAATCATGGAAGGCGAGATTGAAACCCTGGAGGTTGATCCCTGCTGAATCTGTCCGTGTGGGAGCGACTTTTGGAGAGAATTCCAAGGGAAGTTCTTCAAACGAAGATTGGAAACCCTGGTGAGATAGACAGAGTTTCAGTGAGACCCAGTTGGCTCACAGTGTGACAAGTGCCTGTGTGGGTTGTTGAGAAATTCATGGAATCTGCTTGGGTGTCATTTGTCACTTAGTTTGGAGTGAGGTGTGTCTGACCACAGATCACTCTGTTAATTCACGTGCACCACCTACTTACCCTGAATATTAGAATTAGAGGATAAGATAGATAGGGTTACTGTTTTTATCTTTCCAAATTTGTATGGAGAGAATTTTCCCCCCGTTGGGGTGGGGGGGATTGTGCGGGGGCAGGTGCTGGCCCAATCGGTGCCCCCATTTTGTGTGGGCGGGCCAATTAACGCCCGCCCAGCGTGATGCGCGACTGGCAATGCTGTGCGCTCCCTGTGCGGGCAGGGCGGGTTTCCCAGAGTCAGGGGTGTGTTTTTTCACGCGCATCTGGGTGCCTCAGGGAGATAAGTTTTAAGTTTTAAAAATTTTAATGGAGAAAAAGTAAATTAAAGACATGTCCCCTCATGAGACAGTGTCACATGAGCTGGGACATGTCAATGAACTTTAACGAAAAAATTTATTTAATTTATAAAACCCTTCATGAAACCTCAGCCCGCCCGTGGATGAGGTTCCATGAAAAATGCGAAGGCCGCCTGGGCTCTTCGCTTGCCCCCCAACCTTAAGGTTGGACGGGCAGCGTTCTCAATAACCTTAATTAGTTAATTAATGGCCTTAACAGGCCTTTGACAGTTCGGCGGGCACACAGCCAAGTCGGCTG
The DNA here is from genome assembly GCF_964194155.1 of Cetorhinus maximus. NCBI lineage: Eukaryota > Metazoa > Chordata > Chondrichthyes > Lamniformes > Cetorhinidae > Cetorhinus > Cetorhinus maximus. The sequence goes on along the minus strand of NC_135903.1, from coordinate 40,900,719 downwards.
CACACCCACCGAAACGAAAATCTAAACGATGCACGGTGACATTGGGACGCACGCCCGACATCACCCCACGTCAATTTACGCCTCGGCAAGCGGGCCCTGCCCCCACTCGCCAAGCCGAAAATTCTCCCCCATGTGCCCGTAAAGATATAGCTGGGGTGAGGGAACAGCGAATATTTGCATCATGTTCTTGTGTTTGTACTGAGATCTTTCTAATCTTTTTGTCTGGTGTCATATGGTTCTTTTTTCTTGATTAATAAATGTTTCATTCTTTGTGTTAAAGTTCATCAGCATCTCCTGTGAATGTGTTCAGTAACTTACCTCCACAGTTTGTAAAAAAAATAAAAGTTGGGATCTACCAAGCCAGGTTTCACCCTGGGATCTGACTTCTCCAGTATTAACATCAGCTGGGATTGTAACAGGCTAAATAGTCCGTTTCTGTGCTGTCCATTCTACGCAATATAATCCAATGAATAATTGAACAGGCAAACCCAAGTCTGGAAATTCTGCAATAATGACATTAAGTCTCCCATTAACCCCTAATTAAGAAAATAAGTGAAATAAATAATGCTCATGCCAACTGTGGAGTCGGTAGATTGCAGCACTGATGAAGGAAATGAGGAATAATCGGACCTGCCTAACCAATGAACTCCTTCAAATCATTGTGGGTGGTGCAAGGGGACAAAGAAATACCCCACCCACAGATGGTGAAATCTGTCATAAAACAGAAGTCATGAGGGAGCATCCAGGAGGTTAGCACAGTGCCAAGAACTAAACGCTTGCAGAAGAACGTGTAGAATATGGTACATGCTTCAAAGAGAAATGGTAAAGTAAGGAATGAGGAACATTATCAATGATATCACAGGGCTACACGTAAGGAAAGAATGCTGTTACAATCCTGTTAGGGACCATTAATGTTTAAAGAAGAAACTCGAACACCCAGCTATTAACCAACAAGACTATGTCACATGGTCTCACATTTTTAAACAAAAACAAACTTTATTGTATATATAAAGAGAAATTAAACAAAGCAAACACCATGAACTGAACACTGTAATTTATAAAGACCTATGCTATAAACTCAGTTCTACGTTTTACTTTCCCCCACACCACCGCCCCTCCCAACCCCCGCCTTATCTTTTGAAATCTTGAAGGTTCAGTGACTTCTCTGGGACCAAACTAAAGATATAAATCACCTGTCTCTGGAATTCGCTCTGATTTCTATTCAGTGTTCCAGTTATTCTCCAAGGTACAAGATTTCATGGGGGTCCTTCCATTCGCCTTTGTCTAAGCAACCCTCCAAAGTTCCTTAAGGCCTCATGACTCTGGATCCCAGAGCTCAAACACGGGCCTCCCTGCAACTCCTGTGCAGTGCCTTAAAACGTCAGAAAAGGCCCTTGGTTTCCAATAGCCCACTGCTCTGGTTTCAAATTGCAACCAAGCTGATTACTTGCTGAAACAAAAAATAAAAAAAATACCTGGAAAAACTCAGCAGGCCTGGCAGCATCGGCGGAGAAGAACACAGTTGACGTTTCGAGTCCTCATGACGACTCGAAACGTCAACTGTGCTCCTCTCCGCCGATGCTGCCAGACCTGCTGAGTTTTTCCAGGTATTTTTTATTTTTTGTTTTGGATTTCCAGCATCCGCAGTTTTTTTTGTTTTTATCTCTGTGATTACTTGCTGAACTTAGCCTGCACCAAGGTCAGCTGCCTTTCACTGGAGGGATTACTGTAAAGCTCTTCCTTCATCTTCCAGATAAACAATCCTTCCAGTTGTTTTTCCCCTTACCAACTTTTTCTTATATTGAATATCAGCTCCCAATCGCAGGCTGCATCACGGACAATAAATCTAGCATTTGCTCTACATCCAGTGTAGGTCTGGCTTTATCTCTCCACTTCCAAAGAGCTACAGGCTACATAAGACCCAAAGCTGACACACTCCCTTAGCTGCCTTTCCAAACATTAACCAGTCTTCCTTCCTGTGGCTATGCACTAATTCAATTAACAGACATCGAAACAAACAATTTTACTAAGATCCACACATCTCCACGGAATTATGGCACACACACAGCCTATTCCCAGGTAGAAATGCAAACTACCTTTTAATTCAAAAGCTTTCTTTAATTCCAGGAAACCACGTGAATAATTTATATATTTTATTGAAACCCTGTCATGTCTCCAGTACTTTAGCTAAGTAAGCTCACCTGCTCTTTTCTGATTCTCACTCTTTTATCCAGTAAACACAATTTACCCTTTGAATTGGAGCTACTTTACGCCTCTGTGGTTTGCCAGTCTCTGGATGTTTATCAGAGTTTTGTTTTCCCACTGAACTCCATTTGAAATTCAATTTCTAAAACTAAAAAGCTATACCTCTGAAACATATGAGCTATGATGTTAGGCATATGTAACAAATGATCAAAAACCAGTCAAAGCACTTACCCAAGGACGGGCATGGACACAGAAGGACTTCTTAACCCTATACCTTGAAGAAACAGAGCCACCACGGTGAAGTGGTAGCAGATCCAGGAAAATTCCCAACCTAAAACTTCCATTACGACAGGAAAGAGGAGGAGCAAGGCAAGGAGAAGCAGGAAAAACAGGAGACAAGGGTGGGAAGTGCTTGAGGACTTGCTCCTACCCGATGCAACAGAAGGACAAGCTGGACCTCAGCAACCAACAGCCCATAAGAGAAAGCTTCAAATGGACCAGATCCCAGGCCTACCTCAGCTCCAGAAACCTGACCATTAAACAAAGAGAAACACCTCCCTTACTGGCATTCTCAGTATAAGTGAGAAACTATTTCCTCTGCCAGGAACATGAAGGAGAATGAAATTAGAGTAAAGTCACTCAACAGCAGAATCAAGAAATGCTTTCTCATATAAAGGACAGCGGATATCTGAAACCCTCTCTCTCGAAAGGCTGTGGATGCTGGTAGTCCTGTGGAGAGGTTTGTTATTTAACGGATGTGAATCAAAGGTAAGTAAATGAAGTTGAGGTACAAGCTCAATGGGCTGAATGGTCTCCTCCTATTCCTCATCTTCCTAGGTGAAAATGAAAACCACATAATGCTTCATTGTGTCCTTACAGATGTCCACAGGACCATCCAGTGTGCCATTCTGAGGCTTATACCTCAGGCCCCAGAGAGCTGTTTTCAATACTATTCACTTTACATTAAGTGCAATAATAGCGCATAGCATCAGTGGAAGAAGTAGACCCAATCTTTCTCCATAGAATGTCTAGAATACAAGCTCCTCACATCACCATCATAATCCCTGTCTTCACTAAAATGATGGCTGCTCCCCCAAGTGCTGTAATGACGTGCAGGTACTGACAAAAAATATTTACACAGGTTCATGCTTATAGGAATTCTCACAAGACAAACCTTCTGAAATAATCAAGCACTATCCAATAGTCAGAGCAGTGAAACAGAATTGAAAGGCATCTCTTGAAAGGAGAGCATCATCCAGTTTAAATATAGATGATGAACTCTCAGTGGAATTCTTCGAACTAAACAGCAAAAACCAATAGCATGTATTTGTGAATCTTGCTTTGGTTTCTTGAAACAACATTGTCAATATTTAAAGAACCCTGGTAATAGCTTGCAGTATGAGCTAGAGTCGGTTAGCAGCCTAATTGTAGCGTCTTGAAAACTGCTCAGTATTGAGAAAGGCTCTTGCTTGTTCATCGATGAGGAATTAGCTGCAGCAAACTAAACTTCGGAAGAAAGTGAGGGTGAGGGGCATATGTAGAATCGTGAACACTCTTTCCAAATGCAGCTCACCCTCTCCCCCTCCGTTTTGCTTGAGTGGGGGAGGAGTCTTAGGTTTGCCAACCGTCCTGGATTGCCCGAGGTTTTCCGGGATGGAAGATTGATCACCTCGGCAAGAAAGGAAAAGTTCAAAATGTTCAGGTCACTGTGAAAATCAGTAATGCTGGCACTGGAGTTCCATTTTAAGGTGTACAAGACCAGTTCAGGCAAGTTTTACCGGCCCCCTTCCTTTCTGAGTTTTCCTGGTTGTTCCTTTCGGAGTGCCAGTTCACACAGATGTTTCGTTCTGATGACCTGTGGTGAAGTCAGTTTTTTTTTAACAGGAAGGATTATGAAAGTTTTAGTTTTAATTTTCACCTTTGAACCCTCGTAGGCTGAACACTTTACGACACTACTCTCCCATCCTTCGGCACTGAGCGCGACCACTGCAGCCACCTGCTCAAAAACTGCTTTCCTTGACCATTGCCTCTATTCATCACTGTCATTTGCATCTTCTCACTGTAGCAACCCAAGGAGAGAGAAACCCAAATAAGTTATGATCAGATCAGTGAAAATGAAAATGTTTTCTTTCGCATTTTAAATCCTTAATTTAACCAAGGGTCATATGCACCCGTCGAACGTAATTATTGATAATATAAGAAAATAAAACAAGGGCAACAGAAGGTGGGTGGGGAGAGGATGTTTCCTCCTGTGGGAGATTAAAAATAAGGGGTCGCCAATTTAAGCAGAGATGAGGAGGGTAGTGAGTCTTCGGAACTCCTTTCCGCAAACAGTAGTGGAAACAGAGTCTTCGAATATTTTTAAGGCAGAGGTAGATAGATTCTTGATAAACAAGGGGGTGAAAGGTTATTAGGGGTAGGCGGGAAGTTCCCAGAAGGAAAAAACAGTTCAGACCAGTATACTCTTATTTCCAAGTTTTACTGGTGTTCCATTTTAAGGTATACAAGGCCAGATCAGCCCAGTACTTTTATTTCCCAGTTTTTACTGATTTTTCCTTCTGTGTTACAATCCGATCAGCCAAGACCATGTTGAATGGCGGAGCAGACTCGAGGGGCCAAGTGGCCTACTCCTGCTCCCAATTTGTATGTTTGTATGTTCAGCAGAATTCTAGCAAGAGATAAGTTTAAAAAAGACCAATAATTAAATAAGACCATGCTAAGCGATGCAGTGCAGATTCATCAGGATGATATCGGGTTTAGCCGGTTAAATAATAAGCACAGGTTTTATAAACTACCTTGTAGCTCATTGAGTTTAAAAGATTAAGCGGTAATCCTCTGAGGTTTTTAAGTTGATTAAAGAATTTGATAGGGTAGATGGAAGCTATTTCCTTTGGAATCCAGATCGAGGGGGCATAACCTAAAAATGAAAATTAGACTGTTCAAGGGTGATGCCAGGAAGCACTTATTCACACAAAGTGGATTGGAAACCTGGAACTCACTCCTTAAAAATGCTGTTGCGGTTGTGGGTTAAGTCAAAATTTCAAATCTGAAATTGATAGGTTTTTGATGGGCAAGAGTGTTTTTGGTTAAGGAGCCAAGGTGGGTCAATAGAGTTTAAGATACAGATCAGCCACAAACTAATTGAGTGGCAGAACAGGGGCTGAATGGCCCCCTCCTGCTCCTCATTGAAAGAGAAAATGTTCAAGAGATGAAGCATAGGTTTGGAGGTACCTCGAGAGGTGAGCGGTGAAATTTTTTATTGTTAAAGCAATGACGGTGGAGATTAGTAAGGGGTGTGAGACTCAGGTGGAAATACTTCAAAATGCCAAATAGTAGGGGGTGAGCAAAAAAGATGAAATAAATTGATGGGGAATAACTTGTTAACACCTCAGTACAGGACACGTGGAGCACTTTCAAAGGCTTACATCAGAACATAAAGCTCGACTAATTTTTTACCTTGGCACGGTTAGACTCAAGAGAATAGCCCAAAATGAATCAGCGTGACAGCTGATTGTAATTAAAGGAAGAGAAAGGAGCTTTGAAAATGGTTGATTGTGATAAACATAAACTTCAGAAGCTTGTCAAAAGAGTGATCAGACAAGCGTAGGTGGAAATGGAAATGAGGCTGGCTGCATACAAGAACACAACTTTCTTCCAGTTCCATGAAACAAAAGGACTGTCAGAGAAGACACAGAGGTCTAAAGGAGGAAGCCAGTGGGTGCAAAAGTAAATGCCTTCCTTATTCATTCTTGGGGTGTGAGTGTTGCAGTCAGGGCCAGTATTTATTGTCCATCTCTAAATATCTTTGAGGAGATGGCGGTAAGCCACCTTCTTGGGCTGCTGCAGTCCATGTGGTGTAGGTACATCCACGGTGCTTTTTCAGTGGCAGTTTGATACAACTGAGTGGCTTGGTGGGACATTTCAGAGGGCAGTTAAGAATCAATCACATTGCTGTAGATCTGAAGCCATGCATAGGCCAGACCAGGTGAGGATGACAGGTTTCTTCCCTTGGAGGTCTTTAGTGAATCAGGAGGGTTTTTACCACAATCCAGTAGGTCCATAATCACTATTAATGAGACTAGTAATTTATTTCAGATTTATTAATTAATTGAATTCAAATTTCTTAGCTGCCGTGATGAGAATTAAACTCATGCCTCCTAAACATTACTCCAGGCCTTTGGATTCCTTGTCCAGTAACATTACCACAATGCTACCATCTGCTAAAAATGTCCTAAAGTATTTCCATCATGTGACCAGCTGTCCAGGAAGACCTACAACTAGAATTGGCAATTCTGGGACTAATAACTCCATTCCTCTTTGGAATGCAAACTCATCAGTTTTGGAACACTTTAACAGTTGGCTGATTTTTACTCCAAAAAATTCATTTTGAGTCATTTGAGGTTAGTCTACCTTGAATGCGACTTTCAAGGCAATAAGAGCAGAATAGATATCTATTGCGATAAACACTATAGCCACAGTTAATTTTAACTTGCAGACTGAATTTATTGCGGTCTATTGAACAATAAATTAATTCAGTAAAGCTGGTTTAACTTATTACTAAAATTGATCTATTTCACGATCCTATTACTTCTATGTGAAATGTGATTATCCTGGTACATTTTCCCCCCTCAAGGTCCCTCAACTAGAAGAATGCAGCCTTATTACAAACAAAAAACCTCATCATAAATTTTATCCTTTAATCTCAATGTTTTGAGGTTCATAACCATCAGCTCAGAAATCTTATGCAAATTATTAACTCTATATTCAGACCACTTCATACCAGCACAACATCAAATAGAATAGTTTCTAAATAGTGAAAAGTAGAAATAATGGAGGTCCAAAGAAACTTAGAAGCCTAAGTAACTAGAGCATTAAAATGTCATGAACAAATGCAGAGAGTAATCAGATATGCTAATTGAATGCTGGACTTTATATGTCTAGAGGAACAGAATACAAGGGGTAGGAGTCATGCTTCAGCTGAATGAAGTCCACACCTGGAGTTACTGTGATCAGCTCTGGGCATCATGCCTTAGGAAGGATATATTGGCCATGGAGGGAGTACAGCAGAGATTTACCAGAATGATAATGGATTCAAGAAGTTAAATTATCAGAACAGGTTACACAAACTAGGGTTGTATTCCCTGGAATTTGGAAGGATAAGGGTGATTTGATCAATGTTTTCCCGGAGAACAGATAGGGTAGATAGAGAGAAACTATTTCTGCTCCTTGGGATGACCTTTGCCTCGGGAACATAATCTAAATATTCGAGCCAAACCTTTCAAGAGTGAAATTAGGAAACATGTCTATAAGCAAAAGGTGGTAGAAATTTAGAATTCTCTTCCACAAGTAGCAATTGATGCTAGATCTGGGTGATGACGGGGGCCTGTTGGGCGCCAGGTCCAATGGCAACCCGGTGGAGTGCTTGAAAAATGGCACAGGCAGCTCCTTGAAGGCTGCCAGGGAAGAACATATCTTCCATGTGCTGAACACCAAATCTATAGCCTCAAATGCGGCTGGACACGCAAGGTGGGAAGACAGGTAGGGTGGAGACGGGGCCCCCCTGTTTTTGGACGAGTGCCTCATGGTCCTCCTGGAGGAGATGGCTGCAAGGAGGGGTACCCTCATCCCCAGAGATGGAAGGAGGAGGTCACCGCACCTGACAAAAAGAGCTTGGGAGGAGGTGGCAGCCCAGGTCAGCAGCCACGAGGTTGTGTGGCGCACATGGGTGCAGTGCCGCAAAAGGTTTAACGACCTGCTGCACTCAGCAAGGGTAAGTACCATGTTGGCATGGATCAGTGTGGAGGTCTGGCCATCCCCCCTGTGGAGCTCAGGGGTATTACTGTCTGAGTGCTCAACTGTCAATAATACCGGAGCTGGCCAAGGAAGTGAGCCCTGGCTGCTTGGACTGAGTGCCTTGGGGCTTGAGGCCCACCACTCGGATGTGCTCTGCGAGGTGCACCCGCCGACCTGAAGATTGCACACTTATGGGATGATGTTGGGACGCTCGCCCGACATCTTCTCATGCTATTTTTATGAGAAAATATTTACGTCCTATTGGGTCGGGCGCATGCCCTCCCGCAGGGTGCAAAATTCTGCCCCATTTTTGTCAGACAGATCTACTCTTGAATGTCGTTCCTGTTTGCATTTGGGATCAAAGCAATAGGACTGTTGTCAGAGGCTAAGAATCGTGCGACGAGCAACTCACCTCCTGACTCCCCAAACCCATCCACCATCTACATGGCACAAATCAGGAATGTGATGGAATACTTCCCACTGGCCTGGATGAGTGCAGCTCCCACAACACTCAAGAAGCTTGACACCGTCCAGGACAAAGCAGCCCGCATGATTGGCGTCACATCCACAAACATTCACTCCCTCCACCAACGACACACAGCAGCAGCAGTGTGTACCATCTGCAAGATGCACTGCAGGAATTCACCAAGGCTCCTTCGACAGCCCCTTCCAAACCCACAACCACTACCATCTAGAAGGACAAGGGCAGCAGATACATGGGAACACCACCACCTGGAAGATTCCCTCTAAACCACTCACTACCCTGACTTGGAAATATATCGCCGTTCCTTCATTGTCGCTGTGTCAAAATCCTGGAACTCCCTCCCTAACAGCAGTGTGGGTGTACCTACACCACATGGACTACAGTGGTTCAAGAAGGCAGCTCACCACCACTTTCTCAAGGGCAACTAGGAATGGGCAATAAATGCTGGCCCAGCCAGCAAAGCCCACATCCCATGAATGAATAAAAAAAACTACACAATGGCTGAGGAGCTGGAATGGATCTGATTTGTCCTTGGTTACGCCTCACCATTGTGACTTTGTGTGTAATGACTTCATAGGGCCTTGGTTCTGAACAAATCCTTGTCACCTCATCTGATTGCCACGTACATTCTGTGGAATCCTGGATGTGAACCTATTGTCCCAAATGTAAACCTGGCAATTCTGTACCTGCCTTTTTATCATGCAAGTTGGTCGTCATCTCTTGTGTTTTTAAAAGTTGCTCTCTAATTTCTGAGAGAGTAGAATTATCAAGAGTAGGTAAATTGGTACTCGCTGGTCTGCCAAACATGAGCTCTGCCAGTGATAGAATAGTTGCACTTAAAGGTATCGCTCTCAGATGTAACATTGCAATGTGTAGGTCTTGTTTGGTCTGTCTACATTTGAAAATTAGGGATTTCGTTTTGGGCCTAGCTGAATGAATAAGTCACATGTGTGAGTGATGAAGTTGTTGAAGAATATCAGGTCACAAAGATTCCAGTATGCTGACCTGCCTGCCTTTAAAAATGTCTCCCCAGGAGATGCCTAGCCCATCCCGATAAGGCCAAAATGGTCTCAAGTGTTTGTAGACATGCTGAATCGAATTAAGCCACCCTTCAATTATGGTTTTCCACAGTTTCTGTAATGTGGAATCTTCCACCATTTCTTGCAGCTGCTGGCATTTGCACTGTGCAAAATGTACTAGATCAATGGACGGACTCACATTCTCCTGCAAGTGTAATGTTGCAGCTCCCTTTAAACTGCCAATTTTGTCAAAACAGTCTGGATATTTTGGTGTTAGGTTGTGAACTAGAGGAATAGGAGTAGCTCCTGAGGCTGACCTGCTTTGTGATATCTGACTAATTCCATGGACTGCCGCTAGTCACTACTGCGAGGTCAGGGCACGCAGTAGTGACCTGCAATCGCCGGGCCTTTAGTCTCCATGATGTGGAACATCTCTGACATCCAGGAGTACTGATTGTACTTGCACTCCAGGACTATCAATTCCTGTGGAATTAGTGAACCATTCTACACTGAACATTTCACAGCAGTAGGTTTCACCTTGGCTTTGGATGTCTGTGGATTTGTGTGTTTTAGAATTTGCAGGGTTAGTATGTTGACACTGGCCCTTATGTCAATCTTGGCCAGTAACGAATAGTTACCAACTTTCTTAGGGCAGATAATTTGAATCTTGGCAAATGCTTCGAATAGTGAGATGGCATTTATGATTTCCATGAGACTGATGGTGTGAAACATGTGTTCACCGCTCTTCATCTCCTCATGCACATCGTTGTCATTTTTTGGGTTGTCAGTCATCTCATGTCTATGTTTCTGATGGGAGATCGGATGGTCATTCTTATTGCTGGAAGGTACCCATTGTGCACGGTCTGTTTGGATCAGTGCACGGCTCTTTGTAGCTGCGTCAGCCTTTGCTCTCGTGCACTGCTGCTTCCAATCCTCGCAGAATTGATAAAAAGCTGGGCATTTCCTTGCTGCATGCAGAAGGCCTACACCTTCCACATGATTGCTCGGTTTGGGTGTTCTAGTGAGTGCGTCAACAATTGGGGCTGTACTTAGGACCTGTAAACTTCGTTGACATGCGAGGATCACTTTGAACTTATAACCATCCTTGAGTGGCTCTTCGAAATTTTAAGTTTCTGGGCTTGTCTAGCAGATCTTTCTAGAATGTTTCCATGGGAGTGGATGCGATCACCAACTCAACAATTCTGTCTGCTAGCTTTGAAAAATCACAGAATGTACCCTTTTCTCTGCATCAGCTGATGAAGTGGTCTATGGATTCTGTAGGCTGTTGCTGAAATGACATGAACTCTAGTTGTTGAATACGGAAGTTTAACCTGATTCTGAACCGATCTTCCAATGTAGTCCATATCTTTTGGGGGTCCTTTAGTTCTTCTGCTGTTAATCCTGATGCGTTCAGCCTGTGTAGACCTTCATTCCCAATTGCTAGGCAAATTTTTATGTCTTGCTTGCCTGGTTCAGACACACCTGAATCAAGAAACCATAGCTCTGTATGCTGTTCATATATTTTGAATGCGGATAGTAGGTCAGCTGCATCCCAATTCAAACTGGGGAATTTGGTGGACATGCGACAATATTACTTTGATCTTCCTTCTCCTATAAGACCTGGGATGAGTGTCGCTGTAGCTGCTTTCGCACGCTTTTCCAAAGCTCCATCCGTTATAATCGCAACCTTCTCCGACTCAATTTTATGACGATTTTTTTTGTTCTTTTTTGTTTGTTTGACCCTCCCTCGCTCGCTATTTATCTGTCTGGCCCATCCCCTGGTCACTTGCCCTTCTCGTCTCAGCTAACCTGGTGCTGGTCCTCTCGACGTGCTGTCCCACTCACCACGAGGGATTTGCCCACTTATTTGAGCACTCTAGGACTGTGTCCTCCGAGCTTTTCAGTCAGCGCGTTGCCTTTTCAACATCCTCCAACACTGACCTTGTTGCAGTCTGATCAAAATGTCGGGGGTTATCTCAAGCCATGTCGCGCGATCTAAGACTTCTCTCCATGTCATACCTGTATTTAATCTTGCTGCCAGGCTGAGCACAATGTCGTTTAGAAGGAACCACTGCAAAGCCCAGGTTGTGTTTTTATGATGATATAAAGGCACGATTCACTCATAAGAGATTGGATAAACATATTGTGGGTTCATTTATTGAGACTGGGCACATGGGAACAGACATCCATGGATTTAAAGCTCAAAGACATCATCAGCAGAGCTGCCTATGTGTCATAAAAACCAAAAAACTGCAGATGCTGGAAATCCAAAACAAAAACAGAATTACCTGGAAAAACTCAGCAGGTCTGGCAGCATCGGCGGAGAAGAAAAGAGTTGACGTTTCGAGGACTCGAAACGTCAACTCTTTTCTTCTCTGCCGATGCTGCCAGACCTGCTGAGTTTTTCCAGGTAATTCTGTTTTTGTTCTGCCTATGTGTGCTCTGCTCTAAGCAAAACTGGAACTAAAACTGGATCGCATGACACACTTCCTCCTTATGATGTCATGCTGCAATCCCTTAAAGGCAAATTGCAACAGAAACCATCTGCTCCTGGGGGTTGTCACTCTTTAGTCTTGTTCTTTTCTTCATTACTGTTACTTCCCTCTCATTAATTTTATTGAGTCCCCATCCATGATTCCTTGTTTCCTTGGCATTTCCGACATTCTGACCTCTTCCATGATTGTAAATACTGATGCAAAGTGATTACTCAAGAGTCCGCCTTTTCCTTACAGTATTTTAATTGACGATATCACCTTTATTAGTTTTAAAGGGACTTTCATTGCTCCTGACCACCCTCTTTCTCCAAATATGATTATGAAAATGTCTCTAACAAAAACAGAAAATTCTAGAAAAACTCAGCAGGTCTAACAGCATCTGTGGAAAGAAAAACGGAGTTAACCTTTCGAGTCCATATGGCTCTTCTTCAGAGCTAAAGATAAGTAAAAATGTGATGAAATTTATACTGTTTAATGGAGGTGGAGCAGGTGAAGCTGGATAGAAGGCCAGCGATAGGTGGAGGCAAAGGAGAGATTTCCAGAGATGTCATGAACAAAAGGACAAAGGGGTGTTAATGGTAGTGGTGCTGGCTAAAGGAGGTGCTGATGCTGGCATTAAGGTCAGAAAGCAGAATGTGATAATAACAGGACAAGGGTAAGCACCGTGGAAAGAACAACATGAACAAGTGACAAATGACCCTTGTGGGGGTGAAGGGAGGGGAGAGGACAGTGGTGGAGAAAAAATGATTGAAAATAGGATAAAAGGTGGGGATAAAATAATGAATAAAAATGAAAATAAATAAAAGTAAAAATAAGCTAATAATAAATTTAAAAATGAAAATGAATATTGAAAAGGGGGGATAAAAAAGGGGTGAGGATGGAGGAGAGAGTTGATGATCTGAAGTTGTTGAACTCAATATTCAGTCCGGAAGGCTGTAAAGTGCCTAGTCGGAAGATGAGGTGCTGTTCCTCCAGTTTGTGTTGAGCTTCACTGGAACATTGCAGCAGGCCAAGGATGGACATGTGGGACAGACCCAGTCTGTGTTGGTTTTGATATCCCCTGTAAGTTTATTTTCATACTCTCTTTTTGTCACCCTTTGCTCCTCTTGTATCTTTTCCATTCGCCAGAATCTGTGCTAGCTTTTGTATTTTTATAGCTTTTCCTTTCAGTTTTTTATTGCCTGTTACCTCTTTAATTATCCATGGCTGTTTTTTTTTGGAAAGTAGAGGTCTTCCTCTGTAGAGCTGTAAACTGGTCCTGTATTTGATTAATTCGTTCTGAACACCTCATTCAGATCACTCGTTTTATCCACTAACAGATTTGCCCAGTTTACCATGGACAGTCCTTCCTTTGAATTCAACTGCACCTAAATCTAGAATCTTAGTAACTGTTTCACGTTCTCCCTTTTAAACACAATATTGGACTTGATCATACTATGTTCACTATTAAATAACTATTCGCGCACTGTCAACCTATTAACTTTTACCACAGGAGTGGGGGTTAATTTAAACAGCACTAATTTCTCTTCTCACCATCCATCCGTAAACAGAACGGTGTTTTTGATTTGCCTTCCCCTTTAGAAGCGTATTTCTCAACCCCTCAGTTTTAGTGTGATCCAATTTTCTGTTAATAGCCCCATGGCAAACTCGAGGCACGGTGAACTGCACACACTCAAAACCGTGGGAGAAGGATGGCAATGTTGCCTCCTTTGCATTCATACAGTAAAAGAGGGACAGAGAAAAGAAAGCTTTACATCTCAGTGACCACAGAGGAAAGAAATATTGGGCTGCATCTCCCGGTTGGCGAGCGGGGGGGGGGGGGGGGGGCGGGGCCCTCTCACCAACACGTAAAATGATGCGGGTCGATGTCACCGCGCGTCATTTACATTTTCAGGTCAGCTGTGGCACCCGCCGACCTGTCAACGGCCACCTAAGGCCATTAATAAAGTAATTGAGGTAATCAATGGACCTGCCCATCCAACCTTAAGGTTGGCGGGCAGGCCGGGAGCCCTGGCGGGCTTCAGAAAAAGCATGAAACCTCATCCACGGGAGCGATGAGGTTTCAAGAGGGTATTAAAATTTGTATGAAATGCCTAAATAAAAGAAATTGACTTGTCCCAGCTCATGTCACGGTGGTACATGAGGACACATGTCAGTATTTTATTTTCTGGTCTTTATTCAACCTTTCAAAGCGGAGCCAATCTCCCTGAGGCAGCGCTTTGCCTCAGGGAGATCTATGCACTCTTTCGCCATGTGCAAAAATGCACACTCCCAGCTCAGGGGATCCTCCCCTGCCCACACAGGGAACGCATAGCGCTTCCTGGCGGACATCACGCTGAGCACGCCTTATTTGGCCCGCCCATATAAAATGGTGGTGTGCCCCCAACTGGGGGGCGCTGATGGGGAGCCCGCCCACCTGCGCACATCCCCACACATCCGCCCTCAACGGGGGGAAATGTTGCCCATAATATATATACACAAGTCCTTGGTATCAACATAAATCACTCCAGTTCAGTGTCCAGGTTTTTTAAAAATGTTCCACTTTCTTTTAAGCTTCAAACTCTTGAAACCGCATCTGCAAATAGATTTTCTCTTCCAGCAAATAATCCGTAGATTAAATGATTGCAATAATAGACTCCATCTGAAAAGCTTTGCACTTTTGTCACAAAATTTGTTCCAAAATTTCAAAGGATTATGGTCTGTATAAACAATTGTTTCTGATGAATTGTTTGCAACATAAATTTCAATCAAACCCAAAGTCTCCTTTTCGATTGTTGAATATCTTCTCTGTTGTACATTCAGCTTCTGTGAAAAATACCCTATCGGTTTTTCAATTCCAGTGTCATCATCTTGTAACAGTACAGCCTCAATGCCTATATCGCTTGCGTCAACGGCCAACTTGAATTGCTTAGCGTAATTGCGTTCTGCCAAAACCGGTGTCATAGTTAATACAGTTTTCAAACTATCGAATGATGTCTGACACTCCAGTGACCATTGAAACTTCTTGTTCTTTTTAATAGTTCAGTCAGTGGAGTAGCCACTTGGCTAAAATTTGGTACAAATTTCCAGTAAAATCCACTCATGCCCATAAATCTCAAAACTTCTCATTTTTTGTAGACACTGGGAAATCTATGATAGCCTTGACTTTCACATCTCTCGGAGCCACTTTACCAGGTCCAATGGTTTAGCCTAGATACGTAACTTGCGCTTTTGCAAATTCACTTTTTGCCAAGTTCATCACCAAATTAGCTTCTTGTAGTTGAGTAAATAATTCTTCCAGATGCTGTAAATGCTCCTTCCACATCTAACTGAAAACTATTAGATCATCAATATAAACAGCACAATTGCTTAGACCTGTAATTATTTTATCAGTCTTTGAAATGTCGCAGGTACATTCTTCATACCAAATGGCATGACTTTAAACTGATATAGTCCACTTGGCGTTTCAAAAGCTGGTATCTCCTTTGCTCTCTCCAACAACGGTACCTGCCAATATCCTTTTATCAAGTCAATCTTTATGATAAATTTCAATTGTCCCACTTTCTCAATGCAATCCTCCAACAGTGGTATAGGATATGAATCCTCTTTTGTCACCGCATTCACCTTTTGATAGTCCACACACAGTCTTTGTGTTCCATCTGGTTTCGGTGCCAGCAATGATTACCAGGTAAAATGACGCACGGTGACATTGGGCGAGCATCCCAACATCACCTCGTGCCATCGCGATATTTCATTGGTTGCGTGCCCGCCATTAATTAATGGGTCACTTAAGGCCCTTGAGGCGCTAATCGACGGTGATTTTTGGGTACCGGGTGATCTTTGGGTCGGCGCACAGGCGCAATGGGCAGGCGAGTAGGACTCATTTGTATAAACCTCATCCATGGGTGCGATAAGAGGGCTCAGAGGGGTCGCGAGTGTGCTCTGTCAAATATTGATTTTTCAAAGTTACTAGTACTTGCCTCTGACCTGTAATACTTCAAAACGTATACCAGCTGCTTGGTCTGGACTCACAACCTTCAGGTCAGCACTCTACAGTGAAGAATCGTTTTTGGGACTGCAGATTTCACGAAGCCTTCCCTTAGCCTGGGAATAGGAGCTGAACTCTCCACTGGAGGCATCTCCTCTGAGGAGGAAGGGAGGGCTGGAAGGGGTAGGAAGTCAGAAGTGCACATTCAGCCTCTAGGGGAGCCACCTTTGGGAGGTCAGGCGCAGGCACAAGGGGTGCAGGGCCAAGAGGTAGTCCAAGGCAGAAGGGGCCACAGAAGATGCCACTATCCTGCTGCCAGGGACACAGGCAGCGAAGCAGCTACCTCAATATGTCTGAGGTGCAGTGACGAAGGAGGCTCCATCTCTCTAGGGAGACAGTCAACTATATCTGTCAGGTGATTGGGCCTGAGATCTCCCCTAACTGTGTGGGTGGACACCCCATGCCAGTGGCTCTGAAGGTCACAGTTGCCCTCAACTTCTATGCCTCTGGCTCATTCCAAGGGTCAGTGGGTGATCTTTGCGGTGTCTCCCAATCAGCTGCCCACGCTTGTGTTAGTCAGATTACAGACGCTCTGTTCAGACGTGCATTGGCCTTCATCCACTTCCACTGGGATCAGGCAAGCCAGGCACAGTGAGCCAGAGGCTTCGTGGCCATTGCTGGCTTCCCCCGTGTCCAGGGTGCTATAGACTGTACACATGTGGCCATCAAGGCACCAGCAGGTGAGCCCGGTGCCTTCGTCAACAGGAAGGGCTTCCACTCCATGAACGTGCAGATAGTATGAGATCACAGGATGCAGATTCTACAAGTCTGTGCAAGGTACCCAGGCAGCTCCCACGTCGCCGACATCCTCAGACACTCCCAGGTGCCGGGGCTCTTCAGTGCTTCGGCTTGGCTGGATGGATGGCTGGTGGGTGACAAGGGCTATCCCCTCAGAAGGTGGCTCATGACGCCTCTCCACCATCCAAGAACAGAGGCTGAGCGGCGGTACAATAGGAGCCAGGGCACCACAAGGGCTGTGGTGGAGAGAACCATCAGTCTTCTCAAGATGTGCTTCCGAAGCCTGGACCACTCAGGGGGCGCACTCCAGTACCCCCCAGATTGTGTCTCGCTGATAGTGGTTGCATGCTGCGCTCTCCACAATCTTGCGCTGGAAAGGGGGGACGCAGTGGACGATGAAGATGTAGACGCAGTGTCTGCGGCTGCACACGATGAGTCCAGCAGTGAGTCCGAGGATGAGCACGCACAGGGAAATGCTGATACGCTGACCCGGGCATGTTCCAGGGAGGCAGGGACACCTGGGAGGCTTTAATCGAACGAACTTTCTGCTAGCACAGCACATATGGACCCCCAGGACAAGCCTGGGCTGCAGGCTCCATACTCGATACATGAGTACAAAATCTGCCTAGATAGGAACATTAACTAAGAGCCTTGTTAATAAAGCTGAATGTCTCACAAAACACTCAAAACATCATGGGTAACCATCCACCTGCAGAAGAAAAGAGGCTCCCTCAACCACGGTGACATGTCTGAATTTAATATTACAACCAAAGGGTCTTAAGAAAGCAAAATGACAAAGGTGTTAAAAATCGTTCCATAAGGACCTCATCTCGGGCCAACATAAAAGCACCAGTGATAAACCCGTGGTGTGCCTAAGGTGCCTTATGTTTACGTTTACAAGTGCTACGTCTTGGTCCCGCCCCATCGCTTGGAGTGGCTGCTGACCCTGCTGTCCTGTTGGCCTCGATGACTTTGGCGGGCGTCCTCTGGCCCGTGGAGCCTGTGCTGGACCTGCCTGGGAGGGAGCTGCCAGTTCCACAGCTGGCATCTCCCCAGTCGTCGCAGCATCACCGGATGCCACGGTCACTGGGAGAGGAGTGGAGGAGCTGCCGCCCTCACCCAGAGCGCCCTGAGAGGTGCCCGCAGAGACGACAGGCAGCTGCTGCGCTGACGTGAGGCCACTTTGGACACTCCTGCTCACCGTGGATGACGGGCACTGAGCTGGGAAAGTTGATGCCCAGACCATCTCCCATATTGGCACTGACCAGCTGAGGTCAACGCCGATGTGAGGGCTTGCTGGTCAGAGCGCATCCCCAGGAAAACCTGATGGGTCTCCTGGAGGAACCTCTCCCCAAGAGTCGCCACTCTCTCCAGGCAGGACGCATGGCGCTCGGACATATGGCTCATTGCTTTGGCGAGAGTCCTCATAGACTCCTCCATCGCGGAGACCAAGCCAAGCATAGCCTCATGTATCTCCCCCAGATGCTCCCACACACCCGGCCGCATTTCCTGCGTTTGCTGCATCACGGATGACTCCAGAGGCTCATTATCAGGCACCGACTGAGCATGTGCCTGGTCCCTTGCATCCTCCGACTGCTGGCACCATGGGCACTCTCTGTCTCTGCCAGCTCCTCCAACAACTGTGAAGTGCCCTCACCGCTGTGCCCCAGGACACTAGCCGATGTTCTAATTCCCACCGAGGTGCTGGTATCTGCGCTGGTGCCTGCCTGGCAGAGATGATGTGATGCTGGTGAGACTCCAGGGCCCTCAGGTGTGAGAGGGGGCCTCTGCTGCTCCTCCTCCTGGCCCTGCTCTGTTGATGCTGAAAGGAAGAACAAGGACATTGGATCAGTTAACGTGGAGACAATGTCAATGTGCATCCCTGTCCCCCGGATCATTATGCGCTCATCCTTCCATAAGCAATGGTCAAGCCATGTTGCAAACTTCAATCACTGAACATTCAGCACTGCCTTGGCTGTTGGGAGAACAATGGTGACCTCACTGCTGGGCAAACACACCTGCCTGTGGAACCCCAGCCTCACCAACACCTGAGACCTGGGCACATGGCGCCGCTCCAAATCTAGGGCCTCCTGCTCGAAACGGCTGAGAATCAACAAACAGGCCAGCCCTCCGCTGGTCCTCTCCCATTCGGCGGCATTATGAGCATTCTTCTCCTGAAAAGGAGAGAAGAGCATTGATTAACGCTACCTGTACCTGGACTCTCTTTGCACACGGCCCACCCCAACCAGAGAGGGACATATCAGGGCTCCAATGCCTCCTCATCCCGCTGCTGCCGAACACTCACACAAAGATGCCAGGCCTGTCCCCCCCAACCACCTGCCCCTTGGCCGCATGCTGCCTACATCACATTTGTCACCACACAGCCTAACCTTCCATAGCAAGGAGGCACAAGCACGTGGAGCGCAGAGGGCAGCAGATCGATCAGTGCCAACGCCACCTTGAAGCTCCCCTCCCAGCATCTCATCACCCTGACTGTGACATGTCCTGGAGTTCCAGCACTGCGCCCAGGTGTAGCTCCTCCAGGCTGACCCCAAACCAGTCATGTGGGTCTCAGTGTAACACATGCTGTGGGGGCAGAACCCATCTCTTCACCACCCTCTCAGGGTGACCTCGGCATGGGCAATATCTGCTGGTCCACCCAGCGAAGGACACATTCCGTCAATGATTCAATGCAGTCACTGCACTCAGAGTTGGGGGCGGGGGGAGGGGGAAAAGCCTACCCACTGGGTTAAGTGACCAATGCCAACATGGTGCCCACCCTTCCTGAGAGCAACAGGTCATTAAAGGCTTACGGCACTGGATCCAGGTGCACTGCACCATGTCGCGGGAGCTCACCACCTCCGCCACCTCCTCCCAGGCACGTTTGGTCATGTGGGGGGGCCTCCTCCTCCCGTCCTGGGAAACCAGAACCTCCCGTCGTGTTTCCACCTCCTCGAGGAGGGCAGCAAGGCAATCGTCAGAAAAACGAGGGACACAGTGGCCTCCCTGCCCTACCCTCCTGCCTGGCCTGCTCACCAGCAGCGCCCTGGGGAGCCCTTCCACTGGCCGTGATTCACAGCCTTCGAAAGGCTGCAGCAACTTTTTAAAACAGGCCGCCCGGGTCGCCATTGGACCCGGTGGTCATTGCAGTCCCGCCGCCGCCCGCCCACTCCCGCTGTCCTTGGGAGCCGCGATTCACGTTGGGCGGGCCTTAGTTGGCCTGCCTGTGTAAAATGGCAGTGGGGACCCAATCGTGGTCAGTGATCAGGTCTGTGCCCGCCCGCACCTGCTCTCACACCACTCACCTGATAGGCAGGAAATTCTGCCCATTGTTTTGTGAAAAGGGAATTGAGTTTGACAAATTTATTCGAGTTCTTTGAGGATAACAAGGAGGGAGGATAAAGGGAAACCAGTAGATGCAGTATATTTAGATTTCCAAAAGACATTCAATGAGGTGCCACATATGAAATTACTACTTAAGGTAAGAGGTTATGGTGTTGGGGGAGTAATATATTGGCAGGAATAGAAGATTGGCTAACTAACAGGAAACAGACTGGATAAATGGGTCACTTTCGGATCGGCAAACTGTAACTAGTGGAGGCCACAGGGATCAGTGATGGGGCCTCAACTATTTACAATGACTTGAGTGAAGGGAGCAACTGTATTGGAACCAAATTTGCTGATGATACAAAGATAGGTAGGAAAGTAAGTTGTGGGGGGCATACAAAAGACTGGATTTTCACTGAGTTGAAATGACTTAGGAGCCCTTTACAAATGGCAGCCATGACCCAACTTTGGATTCCTGACCCCAATTCCCGGGATTTTCGGGAATGATTTTTAAGGGTCGTGGGCTGGTTCAGGTCAACAGCCCACACCCTGCAATCCCAACCTGGGCGGCTCTACTGAGGGATGGGCATGTCCCAGCCCTCCGTAATTTTCATGGAGAAGGATTGTTCGCTGAGCGGGCGGGTGCACGCCTGACCCACTCGAGTGTAAGATGATGCACGATGATATTGGGTGAGAGTCCCGATGTCATTGCGCACTATATGGACGTCAGCAGGACGGTAAAATCCCGCTGTCATAAAATCTCGCCCTCACTGGCAACAGCGTATACCATCTACAAGATGCACTGCAGCAACTCACCAAGCTTCCTTCGATGGAGTTTGACATTGGGAGTTTGGTGAGTGAGGGAATCTTAAGGGTCTTAACCATCAGGGGCAGATAGAAGGTCAAAAACGTAGGCAAATCTCTGAGAAGTACAAAAACAATAGAGAAGAAATAGCAGGAGACTGTAATTACCCTGATATTAACTGGGATAGTTTAAGTGTGAAATGAATAGAGGGAACAGAATTCTTAAAAGGTGCATTCAGGAGAACTTTTTTGGCCAGTACGTAGCAAGTCCAAGAAGAGTTCTGGACTTAATTTTAGGTAATGAAGCTGGGCCGGTGGAAGGGGTGGCAGTGGGAGAGCATTTTGGTGGTAGTGATGCAAAACATAATTATGGAAAAGAACAAAGATAAAACAGGAGTTTAAGTTCTAAATTGAGGTAAGGCCAATTTTACAAAGCTGAGAAGTGATTTAGCAAAAGTGGACTGGAAACAGCGACTTGAAGGTAAATCAGTGTCAGAGCAGTGGGAGGCATTCAAAGAAGAGATTCAAAGTAAACATGTTCCCACAAAGCAAAAGGGTGGGATGGCCAAATCTAGAGCCCCCTGGATGTCTAGGAGCTTAGAGGGTAAAATAAGATAGAAGAGGAAAGCTTATAACAGACACCGAGAACTCAATACTACAGAAAGCCGAGAGGAGTAAATAAAGTGGACGAGTGTCATGAAGATATATTAATATAATGTTAATGGAATTTTTTTTTTAAATAGAGGTTTAGTTTGTGTCTGTCTGTGAGTCTGTGTGTGTGTTAACTGGATTAAAGCCAGCTAGCCTGGGTGCTTTGAGATGGTAGTTTTGAGGTGTAAACAGTAAGGTAGAAGATATATTTGCATTTTGTTGAATAGAGCATTCAAAAGTGGGAATGAAATCTTGCACCTAGCTAGGAGACACCAAGAATGTTTATATTACTAATAAAATTGGTACTATGAAAGGTTCAAAGAGCCTGGTGATACAATGAGCATGTACATTCAAAGGGGAAGGCTGGGTATAACAGAAAGGAGTCTGTGTATGCAGGTCAGAGGCATATAAGATCTAAGCCTGTAAGTCTACAATTGTCTGCAAAGGAACAAATTGAAAGGAACCTCATTTTGAATTTTTAAGGTGAAAAATGTTTTGCCTGGTGTCTGTTTATGTCTATTGGTTATTGCTGCCTTAGTGGAGATTAATTTGGGAATTTGTTAAAAAGTTATGGTAGTAGTAATTTGCAGCCATGTGTATGTGTTTAATTTATTTTAAATTAATAAATGTTTCATTTAGTTTGGTATAAAAACCTCTGGAGAACTGGTGGTCTTATTCCCGAATTTAGAGCTGCAACTCAAAAAGTACCAATTGAAAAATAGATTATGACAGTTGTTTAAAGTTTCCCCCTTGGATTTTAAAAAAACACACCCTTTACAAACTGCTGTGTAATCTACAGTTGGAAGTGAATCCTGACACTAGTGAGTTACAGTTGGAGGTAGCGAGACTTCAGTTACAATAGAAGATGCTTGAATTTGAACCAGCAAAAGAACTGAAAAAACTTGAATTCGAAGCAAATGAAAGAGAATGGGCAGTTGAAAGGGAACAGGTAGAAAGGCAGGAGAGAGAAAGAAAACAGGAAATGGAATTAGAAATTGTGAAGATAGAGAGGGAGGAAAGAGAAAGAGAGAGAGACAGAGAATTCCAACTGAAAATGTTGGCAGTTAAAAAAGAGACACCATTAGGTGAGGAAGGACTTATCTCCAGAGTAGAACCTAATGAGGAAATGTTTAGATTTCTACAAGCTCTTCCAAAGTTTAAGGGAAAAGATATTGGAGCATTCTATATTTCATTTGAGAAGCTAGCTAAACAGATGAAATGGCCACGGGAAAATTGAATGTTATTATTACAGTCTAAGTTGCTGGGTAGAGCACATGAGGTATATGCTTCACTATCAGAAGAAATGTCGGTGAATTATGATGCAGTGAAAAAGGTTACTTTGAGTGCAAACTATATCGAGTTTGAAAGAGTGAAACAAAGCAATTTTGACTGGTGGATATGAATGTTAAAAATAGAGTCAACATATGCAGCTCATAGGGAAGTAATTCTTTTGGAATAATTTAAAGATTTAATCCCTTTGGTAGTGAGAACTCATGTGGAGGAACAGAGGGTTGATTCTGTAAGGCAAGCAGCAGAGAGAGCTGATGATTATGAGTTAGTTCATAGAGCTAAATCTTCTTTTTGTCACCATTCAAATCGGAAAAGGATAAAAAGTGGGAAGGTGAAAGGAAGGCAGGAAGTCAGGGGAGAGAAGGAGTAGCTGGAGGTTCCCAGGAAGTTATTTTTTTCACAGAATAAAAAGGAAGATGCTGAAGTTAGAAATGACATTCGAAAATTGAGGCATTTTCATTGTAATAAAGTAGTGCACAAAAGGTCAGTGTGTTAGAAATTGCAGGGAAAATCTGTTGGAATTATTGGGGCACAGGAAAGTTCTGGAAGTAAAAGTACTGTGGGTTCTGAGGTTCAGGCACAGGGGAAACCAATGGCTTATGTATAGATGAAACAGGGAGAATCAGTGATAGGTAAAGACGTGGGGATGTGTTCATAATTTATCCAAGAGAATTCTGAGGAGCAGGTTGCAGAAATGTTTAAAGATTTTGTGTGTGAAGGGAAAGTCTTTCCATGTGTAAAGGATGGAGTATGTAAAGATGTTAAAATTTTAAGAGACACCGGGGCTAGTCAATCCTTAATGTTGTGGGATAGTGATATTTGTTGTTCAAAGGGAGTATTGCAGGAACAGGTAATAATAAGTGGGGTTCATGGGGATGCTAAATCCATTCCATTGTGGAAGGTAAATTTAAAGAGCAAATGGAGGACAGGTGAAGCTATAGTTGGAGTGGTGGAAAAATTGCCCATTGCAGGGGTTCAATTTATTCTGGGTAATGATAAATCTGGATTGCAAATGTGGGTGATGCCTATGGTAGTTGAGCAGCCTGTAGAAGTGTTTTCAACAGAGGTGTTACAGAAGGAGCATCCTGGATTGTTTCCTGATTGTGTTGTAATGAAATCAAAGACTCTTAGGGAAGAACAAGATAAACAAGAAGAACGGGCAGTTCCAAGGTGTTGAAATCCAATTAACTAGCACTCTGTTTGATAGCATTGTTCAGGAGGAGAGAAAACAGGACAATTCAGCTGAAGTGTTTAACTCAAACAAGTTAGTGGACTTACATAAAAATGATTTTCAATTAAAGCAGTTATATCAGAAAGTTTACTCAGAAACAGAAGCAAAATGTATTCTAGTATGTTATCACCTTAAGGGGGATATTTTAATGAGAAAATGGAGTCAGATTGTGCCTGAGCAAATGAAAGCTGGAGGGAGGTGCATCAGATTGTTATCCCAGCTGATATAGAAATGAGATTCTGAGGATTGCTCATGAAATTCCAATGGGAACAGGGGAGGTGGTGGGGGTGGGGGGGGGGGTGGGGGGGGGGGGGGGGGGGCGGCGGGGGGGCCACATTTAGGAATTTGGAAAACACAGGAAAAGATACAGAGGTTTTTCTTGGCCGGGATTGCATTGGGATGTAGTCAAATTCTGTAAATTCTGTCATACATGTCAAGTAACAAGAAAACCACAAGCAGTGATTAAGCCAGCACTTTTAATCCCAATACCAGCATTTGAAGAACCTTTTACCAGGGTCATTATTGATTGTATAGGACCCTTCCCTAATAGTAAAAGTGGAAATCAGTATTTACTGGCAATAATGGAAGTGTCTACCAGGTTTCCTAAAACGAGGCCTTTAAGAAATACTACAACTAATAGGATTATGGAGGAGTTAATTGAATTTTTTTACAAGATACGGATTACCTAAAGAAATACAATCAGATCAGGGGTCAAATTTCATGTCACAGTTTGGGGATAAAACAGTTTAAGTCAACAGCTTATCATCTGGAGTCACAAGGAGCTTTGGAAAGATGGCATCAAACTTTAAAAACTATGATGAGAGTGTACTGTCAGGATTATCCACAGGGTTAGGATACAGGAATTCCATTTTTGTTATTTGCTATTAGAGACGCTCCTAACGCATTGACTGGTTTTAGTCCTTTTGAACTAGTTTATGGTCATGAGGTAAGGGGACCACTGAAATTGATTCATGAGAAATTGGTGGGTCAAAATTCAGAAACTATTCTTCTGGATTACCTATCAAATTTCAAGGAAAGATTGAACAGAGCATGTGAGTTGGTTAGGGAACATTTAAAGACAGCAAAGCAATTGATGAAAGTGAAGGCAGACGAGAAAGCTAAAATGCACAGTTTTGTTTCTGGAGAGAAAGTATTAGTTTTGTTACCAGTACTAGGTGATTCATTAAATGCAAGGTTTAGTGGGCCTTACAGGATTGAAAAGAAATTGAGTGAAATAAATGATTTAATGAATACTCCAGATAGAAGAAATAAGCAGAGCGTGTGTCATGTAAATATGCTTAAAAAGTACTTCTACAGGGAAGAGGAATAAAAGGAGGTATTAGTGATGCTGGGTGATGAGAAAGATTTAAAAGTGTAGGACTCTGAAATTGATTTTCTTCTAGTCAAATTGGATAATGAGGGGGTGCTTGAAAATTTAAATGTGATATTGAGTTACCTTCCAAGCAAGTGTCAAAGTGATTTGGAAAAGCTATTGCAGTTACACAAACCTATTCCTGGAAATAAGTTGGGGAAGACAGATTTAGCTATTCATGATGTATCTGTACAGGTTTCATGTTCAATAAGGCAACATCCTTATAGATAAAATCTGGCAAAGTTATCACAAGTACAAAAAGAAATTGATTTCATGCTTCAAAATGATATCATTGAGTCTAGTTGCGATAACTGAAGTTTGCCTATTGTACCAGATCGAACACAAAGACTGTGGGCAGAATTTTACCGTCAGCGAGCAGGGGGTGGTGACCGCTCACTGACACTTAAAATGACGCGGGATGATGTCGGGCGGAACTCCCGACATCATCCCACCCCATTTAAATTTTCAGGAAGGCGGGGGCGCAGCAAAATCAGCTGCGGGCCCACCGACCTGTCAATGGTCACTTGAGGCCATTGACAGGATCAATTAACCAATTAAAGGGCCTGCACATCCAACCTTAAGGTTGGTGGGTTGGCCAGGAGCCCTGGCAGGGAATAAAAAAAACATGAAACCTCATCCAGCGGCGGGATGAGGTTTCATACAGGGTTTTAAAAAATTGTAATAAAGTTGATCTGTAAATTATGAACATGTCTCAACTCATGTGACATTGTCACATGAGGGGGCATGTAAGGGAATTTTTTTTCCTCTATTTTTACTATTATTAAAATTCCAGGTGATCTCCCTGAGGCTGCACTTAGCCTCAGGGAGATGAGTGTGCTCTTTTGTGCACATGCGCCAAAGAGCGCACTCTCAATTTTAGGGATTTCCCCCCGCCTGCACAGGGAGCACATAGCGCTTCCTGGCGGACGTCACGCTGGGCGGGCCTTAATTGGCCCACCCACGTAAAATGGCCGTGCGGCCCCGATCGCTGGTGGCGATCGGTTCCTCACCCGCCCGCAATTGGGTCAGGCCCGCCCACCCGACAAATGGGAAATTCTGCCCTGTGTGTGGACTATTGAAAGGTGAATGCGGTGACAAAAGTGGATTCATATCCCATACCATGGTTGGCAGATTGTATTGAGAAAGTGGGACAATCGAAATTTATCATAAAGATTGACTTGCTAAAAGGATATTGGCAGGTACCGTTGTTGGAGAAAGCAAAGGAGATACCAGCTTTTGTAACGCCAAGTGGACTATATCAGTTTAAAGTCATGCCATTTGGTATGAAGAATGTACCTGCGACATTTCAAAGAAAGACAAACAAAGTAATTACAGGTCTTAGCAATTATACGGTTTATATTGATAATCTAATAGTTTTCAGTTAGATGTGGAAGGAGCATTTACAGCATCTGGAAGAATTATTTACCCAACTACAAGAAGCTAATTTGGTGATGAACTTGGCTAAAAGTGAATTTGCAAAAGCGCAAGTTACGTATCTAGGCTGAACCATTGGACCTGGTAAAGTGGCTCCGAGAGATGTGAAAGTCAAGGCTATCGCAGATTTCCCAGTGTCTACAATAAAACGAGAAGTTTTGAGATTTCTGGGCATGAGTGGATTTTACTGGAAATTTGTACCAAATTTTAGCCGAGTGGCTCTTCGCTGACTGAACTATTAAAAAAGAACAAGAAGTTTCAATGGACACTGGAGTGTCAGACGTCATTCGATAGTTTGAAAACTGTATTAACTATGACACCAATTTTGGCAGCACCCAATTGTGCCAAACAATTCAAGTTGGCCATTGATGCAAGCAAAATAGGCATTGAGGCTGTACTGTTAAAAAAAGGTGACACTGGAATTGAAAACCTGATAGGGTATTTTTCACAGAAGCTGAATGTACAACAGAGAAGATATTCAATCATCGATAAAGAGACTTTGGGTTTGGTGTTAGCATTGCAGCATTTTGAAATTTATGTTGCAAACAATTCATCAGAAACAATTGTTTATACAGACTATAATCCTTTAAAGTTTCTGGATAAAATTTCGAGACAAAAGTGCAAGGCTTTTTAGGTGGAGTTTTTAATACAACCACTTAATGTACGTATTATACATGTTGCTGGAAGAGAAAATCTATTTGCAGATGCGTTATCAAGAGTTTGAACCTTAAAGGAAAATTGGACTTCTTTTTGAAAAACCTGGACATTGAACTGCAGTGACTATATATGAAGAGATATTAATGTATATAATGTTATTGGAATTTTATTTTTAAAATAGAGGTGCAGTTTGTGTCTGTATCTGTGAGTCTGTGCGTGTGTTAATTGGATTAAAGCCAGTTAGCCTGGGTGCTTTGATGTATTGTAGTTTTGAAATGTAAAGAGAGGTAGAGGGTACATTTACATTTTGTTGAATAGAGTATTCAAGAGTGGGAATGAAATCTTGCACCTAGCTAGGAGACACCAAGCAATGTTTATATTACTAATAAAATTGGTACTATGAAAGGTATGCAAAGGGCCAGGTGATACAATGAGAATTTACATTCAAAGGGGAAGGCTGGGTATAACAGAAAGAAATCTGTATGTTCAGGTCAGAGGCATATAAGATCTAAGCCTGTAAGCCTACAACTGTGTCTGCGAAGGAACAAATTGAAAGGAACCTCATTTTGAATCCGTAAGGTGAAAAATGCTTTGCCTGGTGTCTGTTTCTGTCTATTGGTGACCTAACCAGCGTCGCCCACATCCCACGAAATAATAAATAAGAAGTAAAGCTATCATATATTTATTAATAGCAAATCATATTTAACTAATGTGATTAGGGTTTTTAATGAGGTAATAGGGAGGGTTGATGAAGGTAATGATATGGACTTCCAAAAAGCATTTAATAAAGTGTCATATAGCAGGCTTGCCAGCAAAGTTGAAGCCCATGGAATAAAAGGGGAAGAGGGAGCATGGATACAAAGTTGGCTGAGTGACAGGAAAGAGAGAGAGAGCAGTGGTGAGAGAGTAGTAGTAGTTTTCTGAACTGGAGGTTGATATACGGTATACGGTAGGGTTCCCCAATGGCCAGCATTAGGACCACTTTTTTCTTGATCAATATTAATGGTCTAGACTTGGGTGTCCTGACTACAACTTCACAGCTTCCAGATGGCAAAAATCTTGTGAACCGTGAGAAGGTTGTTGATAAACTTCAAGGGGACTTGGGAGGTAGGTGGAATGGATGAGCACGTGCAAATTAAATTAAAGGAATAAAAGTGCAAAGTGATGCATTTTGGTTGGAAAAATGAGGAGAGCCAATATGAACTAAAGGGTGCAATTGTGAAGAGAGTGCAGGAACATTGAGATCTGGCGGGGTATATGCACAGTTCAGTGAAGGTGGCAGGGCAGGTGGAGAAAGTCGTTAAAAAGACAAACGGGATCCTGGTTGTATTAATAAAGCAAGAAAATTATTATGAACCCTGAAAAGAAATTGGGACTCAACTCGAGCTCTGTGCCCAATTCTAGACACATTACAGATTTGGAAGGATGTAAAAGATTCAGAGAGGTTGCAGGAAAGATTTACGAGAATTATTCTATTGATGAGGGACTTCATTTACATGGATAGATTGGAAGAGCTGGCATTGTTCTCCTTACAGGAGAGAAGGTTTGAGAGCAGAGGTGTTTGAAATTATCAGGGATCTAGTAGATATGGAGAGAAATTGTTCCATTCGCAGAAGGATTGAGAACTCAAAGGCACCAACTTAAGGTGAATGGCAAAAGAACCGGGAGGGATATGAGGAAAACTTTTTTATCCAGCAAGTGCTTAGGACCTGAATGCACTGCCTGTGAGTGTGGTGGAGGCAGATTCAATTGTGGCTTTCAAAAAGGGAATTGGGTAAACACCTGAAGAGAAATAAAATTGTAGGGCTACATAGAAAGGGCTGGAGATTGGGACTAGCTGAGTTGCTCTTGCAGACAGCCGACATGGACACAATGGCCCTAATGGCCTCCTTCCACTCTGAATTATTGTACATGAGCATGGCATATATCTGTCTAGTAGAATTGGAGGTCTATCAAATTTCCTCATCCAACTCATCCTCACTTTGATACCACTCGATAATCGGATACTCCTAACGAGGAAAATTAAGGCTTTCGTGCTTCTTTCTTCCTTCATTTATGTTCTTGACTCTCAGCTTCAAAGATAGCCATCTATTGTGTAGTGCCCTTCACAGCCTCAGCAAATCATTTACAGCCAATGAAGTTGCGATGACACGATGCAGACAGGTTTCAACAAAAAACAGCTAAACTTTATTACAGAGAGCTTTCCAGCTGCTACACGCTCGGCCAGGACTCTTGTCAGGAAGCCCCGCCCCCTAGGTCGCCCACACAAAGGACTCACTGGTCAGAGCCCCCACAGAACATCACATGAGCCCTGATGGAAGCAGAATGGGCTATACCCCCAGTTACCACAGAAGTATAATCACTGTTGTCCTGTTCTGGGGTCCAGGATATTGTCCTCCAGTCTCTGGAATATGGGAACTGCATTTACAAAACTCTGAGTTAAGAGTCAAAGAACATTACCAGCTGAGCCACAGCCGGTTAGGCGCAGGGATGGGTGCCTCATCCATTAGTTGCTCTCTGTTTAATTCTTGTTTGCTTTCTCATTTCCACGTCCCATTGCTCTACTCGGATGATAGCTTTTTTTAAACTGGCTCTTTGGTTCTCGATCTGTTTCTGTTTAAACCTATTTGCATTTCAATTTACTTTTTTGTCGGCTTTTCCCATTCACTGGGTTCTTATTTTCTTTCATTTGTTCCTCTTAATGGTTATTCTATTTGCTAAGATCATTGGCAGGTGACTCATTCATTTGCGTGGTTGTTTGTACGTTTGCCTTTTGCTTTTATTTCCTGGGAGGGTTGTCACATGGAGTGAAATAAATTTATTGCAAGAAGTTTTCATTAAGGAAGGTTTTAATTACCTGGTTCCACTGAGCTTCCTGTTTGCACCAAACATCTTCATTTTTTAATTAAACAAATCACATTTCAACTGGAGTCGTGTAAATTCAGATCATAGAATCCACTCAGCGCCATCATCCAGGTCCCCTGTTCGGCACCCTCAGTTACCACGAAATCTCATTCCTGCACTAATCTATATCCCTCCACTCCCTATCGAGCCTGACTTTCAGTTCGAGCGCTCATCCTCTTGCGCTAATTGGCTGCCCCCCGTTCCCAAAGTTGGCAACCCCTGGGTGTTAACCTTCTCTGAGTGAAACCAATGCGTTTCATTAAAAATTTAACGAGATGGAGACAAACGATTTTTTGGCATTCAGCAAGTACACACCTGTGACTGCTTCAAAAACAAGTGAGACTTGGCAAAGTGCTGAGGCGGAGGGGGATGTGGGGATGTGGGGATGGTGTGGCAGCAAAAGGGCAACAGTGGTCCCACAATATGGCTGAGAACAGCCACAGTTCATCTCTGCAACTAGTAGAGTCACTTTGAAGTGGTTTATTTTATCCAAGTGATGTTTTCACAGTTCAACCTAACTGTATAATGAGATGTCAAGGCAGGCAGGAAATCTAACGCAACTCTTTTCCTTTCGCATGCAACCTGAGTAAATTTTCACCTCAGAAAATGGCAACCTGGCCTCCCAGTGAGCAAATAATAAAACCCAGACACAAAAGACATATTTTGATCTGCATTCTCAGCGATGTGTTAAAAAAATAATTTAATACCCACTATCACTGCCAGGTAAATAGCTCAGCAAAGTGAGTAATGAACTTTGAGTAAATTTCGTATATCACAGCAGGTTGAGTGTCTGAATCGTAGGCAGGGAAACAGGGCAGCTAGGCTTCCTGAACTAACAACTTGTTTTTTTGTATGTTTTCATCCCGCACAGCGTGAAACTAAAACAAACAATATGACAAAATTCAGGGACTTAAGTGTCAGCAGCGACTTAGGCCAGGATTATTCCTTTGTCAGACGGGCTCGATGTGGGGTGGGGTGGGGGGGGTCAGAGGTCAGGAAGCTGACCACCGCCCACGATCGGGGCTGGACCGTGATTTCAAGCTGGCAGACCAGTTAAGGCCTGCACAGCGTGAAATGTGCTTGGGCAGGGAGGGAGGGGGAGGAGGGCAAGAGCGCAAGTTCGTGCACGTGCACCCGGGTGCGCACTGGAAAAGCTCCCTGAGGCACAGTGCTGCCTCAGGGGAGATGAAGAGTTTTGAAAATTAAAAATCAAGATTTTTTGCAATGTTAAAAAAACGTCCCCTCGTGTGGCTCTGTCACATGAGCAGGGACACGCTAGAAATTAGGGTGACAGCTTTTAATTTTTTTTTTTAATGACGGATCGAAACCTCATCCCGCCCACGGATAAGGTTGCACAAAAAATGCAAAGGCCGCAGGTTACACTGTCAATGGCTTTAATAGGCCTTTTCATTGTCAGCGGGCGCGTCGCCGATTCCCGCGTGGCACCCACTGACCGAAACATTGCGCGAGTGCGCGATGACATCGGGGCGCTCACCCAACGTCATCGCGCGTCATTTTACTCTTGAGCGGATCGTGCACATGTCCACTCGCTCTGCGAAAAATCCTGCCCTTAAATGCTATATTATTAGCTACAAAAACCAGTAGCAAACTATTGAGTCCCCTATTTTAGCGTAAGCCTCAGCTCAGTTGGTAGCACTCTCATCTTCCAGCCAGCAGGTTGTGGTTTAAGTCCCATTCCAGAAATTTGAGTGTAGAATCCATGCCAACACCCTAGTGAAGTACTAAGAGAGTTCTGCACTGTCAGAGATAGTGATCAGCTAATCTCAGTGAGAGTGACCATGAAACTATCATCGATTGTCGTAAAAACCCATCTGGTTCACTAGTGTCCTTCAGGGAAGGAAATCTGCCATCCTTACCCGGTCTGTCTTACATGTGATTCCAGACCCACAGCAATGTGGTTGACTCCTAACTGCCCTCTGAAATGGCACAGCAAGCCACTCAGCTCAAGAGCAATTAGAGATTGGCAACAAATACTGACCCTGCCAGCGATGCCCACACCACATGACAGAATAAAGAAGATGGTGCCTTTGGCAGGAGACATTAAAAAGCTCTGCCTGTCCCCGCAGATAGTTGCTAAAAAATCCTCTGGCATTATTTCCTCAAAGATCAGTAACTTAGACACTCACTGTCTCTCAACCAAAAACACTAAAACAGATTATCTGGTCAATTACCTGGGTAAATAGGTTAAAAGAGAACCTGGTGCAGAAGCAGTGGCAAACACTTAAGGAAACCTTGCATTACTATCAATAAAGATATATTCCATTGAGGAAGAAAGACTATAACAGAAAGATGCACTATTCGTGGCTAACTAAGAATGTTAAGGATAGCATCAAATTGAAAGAAAAGCCAGAACAGTGCTGTAAAGGTTAGGCCAGAAGATTGGGAGAGTTTTAGAAACCAGCAAAGGATAACTTAAAAAGTCATAAAGAGGTATAAATTGGGCATACAAGAGAAAACTAGCAAGAAATATAAAAACAGACAATAAAAGCTTCTACAAGTATATAAAACGGAAAATAATAGCTAAAGTGAGCATTGGTCCCTTGAAGGAAGAGACTGGGGAATTCATAATGGGAAACAAGGAAATAGCTGAAGCTTTGAACAAGTATTTTGTATTTGGCTTCACAGCAGAAAACACAAAAAGCATCCCAAGAATAGTAGAAAATCAAGAGGCAAAAGGGAGGGAGGAACTTAAAGCAATCACTATCACTAGAGAAAACGTAAGGGGAAAACTAATGGCACTTAAGGCTGATAAGTCCCTGGGCCTGATGGCCTACATCCTCTGTCTTAAAGAGGTGGCTGCAGAGATATTGGTTTTTAATCTTCCAAAACTCCCTAGATTCTGAAAATGTCCCCCGTGGATTGGGGAACCACAAATTTAACACCCCTGTTCAAGAAAGGATGGAGATAGAAAGCAGGAAACTATAGGCCAGTTAGCCTAATGTCTGTCATTGAGAAAATGCTAGAATCCTTTACTTAAGAAATTGTAGCAGGACATTTAGAAAATCATAGGCCAGGATTTTCCCCTCAGCAATTTGGGGGCGGGGCCCGCTCGCCAAGGGGAAAATGACACGGGATGATGTTGGGAGGAATCCCCAACCTCATCGCGGTCCATTTAAATCTTCAGGAAGGCAGGCAAACAGTGAAATCAGCTGTCCGCCCGCCGACCTGTCAATGGCCAATTAAGACCATTGACAGGCTCATTAAAGTAATTAAAGACCTGCCCGTCCAAGCTTAAGGCTGTCGGGTAGGCCAGGAGCCTGCGGGCTTCTGATTATTCATGAAACTTCATCCACTGGCGGATGAAGTTTCATGTCTGTTTTTTAAAAATGTAATAAATTTTAAGTGTTTATTATTAACATGTCCCATCTCGTGTGACATTGTCACATGAGGGGGACATGTTAATAATTTTAATATTTTTCTATTTTTAGACTTTACTTACCTCTCACAAATCTCCCTGAGACAGGACTTTGCCTCAGGGAGCAGTGCGCTCTTTGACAGATGAGGAATCCCTCCCCCCACCCCCGCACAGGAAGCGCATAGCACTTCCTGTCGGGCATGCCGCTGGGCGGGGCCTTAATTGGCCCGCTCACTCAAAATGGCGGAGGGCCCCATTTCAGTAGCGGGGTCGGCTGTCCACCCACCGCCAAGCCTGTGGGGGCTGCAAGCCATCCGAGGGCAAAGTTCTGCCCATAATATCATCAGGTAGAGTCAACATGGTATTGTGAAAGGGAAATTGTGTTTGACAAATTTATTAGAGTTCTTTGAGGATGTAACAAGCAGAGTGGATAAAGGGGAACCTGTAGATATAGGGCTGAATTTTCCCCCTGTCCAGGGGAGTTGTGCGGGGGCGGATGGGATCAAGCGCAGACCTGATCGGCGCCCCCAATCAGGTGCGTGCCACCATTTTACGTGGGCGGGGCCAATTAAGGCCTGCCCAGAGTGACGCACACCCAGAAGCGCTGTGCGCTCCCAATGTGGGCAGGGGGGAGTCCCCTGCGCGGAAGAGCACGGAAATCTCCCATTCGTTTAAGTTCTGAAAAATTTAATAAAGGGGAAAAAAAAAATTTACGGATATGCCCCCTCATGTGAAACTGTCACATGAGCTGGGACGTGTCCATTAAATTTTTCAATAAGTTTTAATTAATGAATAAACCCTTCATGAAACCTCATCCCGCCCGTGGATGAGGTTTCATGAAAAATGCGAAGGCCGCCTGGGCTCTTCGCCTGCCCGACAACCTTAAGGTTGGACGGGCAGTATTCTTAACAACTTTACTTACTTTCTTAATGGGTTTAATAGGCCTTTGACAGTTCGGCGGGTGCACAGCCAACTCGGGTGCTCGGCTGCCGAATTGACAATCTAAATAACGCGCGGTGACATTGGGACGCCACCCGACGTCACCACACATCATTTCATGCATTGGCGAGCGGATCCCGCCCCCACTCACCGACCGGAAAATTCTTTCCATAGTGTATTTGGATTTACAGTACAAGATAAGAGCTAATGGTTTTGGGGGTGATATGTTAGTCTGGAATAGAGGGCTGGCTAGCTAACAGGAAATAGAGAGCAGGGATAAATTAGTCATTTTAAGGATGGCAAGCTAATTAGTGGACCGCCACAGGGATCAGTACTGGGGACTCAATTATTTAAGATGTATATTAATAACTTGGATGAAGAAACCTATAGATTAATGGGCTAATGGTTCTGTTAATGAGACCATGATGATATTAATGATGTAACTATGACATCAAGGGAAGAATTTCCCCCCATCAGCGGGGGAGGAGTGCAGGAGTGAGCATGTGCAGGCGAGCCACGGATTGGGGGCGCGCCGCCATTTTACGTGGGCGGGCCAATTAAGACCCACCCACCAGGAAGCGCTATGCGCTCCCTGTGCAGGCAGGGGGGTGGGGGGATTCCCTCAGCCGGCAGTGCACTCTTTCAAGCACACTCATCTCCCTGAGGCTACGTGCTGCCTCAGGGAGATCGGCGCCAAATTCAAAAATGGTCAATGCACAAAAATAAAATTTCCCTGATGTGTCCCCTCATGTGACAGTGTCACATGAGTTGGGACATGTCCATCACTTTTATTCAAACTTTTATTAAATTTTTAAAAACCTTCATGAAACCTCATCCCGCAGGTCTATTAACTAGTTGAACTAGTCTTTCATTGGCCTCAATTGGCCATTGACAGGTTGGCGGACGCACAGCTGATTCGGCTGTGCCCCCGCTGACCTGAAAATTGAAATGACGCGGGGTGACATCAGGGGTTCCACCCGACATCATCCCGCATCATTTTATGTTTCGGCGAGCATGCCCTACCACCCCCCCGCTCGCCAACCTCAATATCCTGGCCCAAGAGTCAGATGCCCAAGAGGCTCCAAGAGGGCTAGGTGCAAAATAATCAGTGCCCTGAATAACATGTGCTTACCCTAAGGTCTTTGTAAATAGTTCTTAATTAATTGTTTTAAGTTAAACTATTCCAACTATCTCGAGTCTGTCATAGGAGAAGAAAAGTATCATCAAGATATAGTAAGACAAGAAGACACGGTAACAGTAAAGCGTCACCAAAGCTCAATGACCACACGAAACATGGGCAGCACCGGAGGCCACAGTTTAGCAAATGGTCCACAGATCAGCAACCCATGAGTGATGACTGGTGAACAGTTTGACTTTGCAGCAACAAAGATCAAAACTGAAAAGTACAATGGTGAGAGAACAATGAGACATGCATGATGTCAATAGCTACTGAACAGCCATTACCCTTTCCAACACATTGAGAGTCTGCAGCAAGGACAATGATGGGAGCTCTGGAAGAGACAGTTCAAAAGGTACCGAAGAGCTTCAGTTTTACAATGGAAAACTTATAAAAACCAGGTCTGTAAGGGTGCCATAGCTGATGATGTCCTAGCGCAGCCAGGCACCGAGGAAACCTCGGCATCATGCGATGGGTTTATGGGGGCCTTTGATAAGTATTTCAGCCCTTAGAAGAATTTGGTTGTAGAAACAGCAAAATTCAACCAGGAGAGCCAAAATTGATTCACTCGTGAATTATTTATATCGGTTGGCTAGTACCTGCAGTTAAGGAGCCTTAAAACACAAACTGATTCCAGACCATATCATAGCTGATGTGCTCACAGAATTGCTGTCTGACTTATTGCAATCCAAAGAGGATATTACCTCAGAGAAGGCCAAATAGATAGTCAGGCAGGCTGACTTGCAACACCGGTATCAGAGTATAATTCGGGGCGATGTGAGTTGGCTTGGGATGGGTCGTTCCAGTATGTAGGTCCAAGGTGCAGAACTAGGTACCTTTTAAATGAGTTGAGAGTTTCAGCCTCAACCACCAATTCGGGCAGTGAATTCCAGGCGTGCATCACCCTCTGCGTGAAAATGCTTTTCTTCATGTCCCGTCTAATTCTTCTACCAATCACCTTAAATCTCTGCCCCCTGGTAATTGACCCCTCAGCTGGGGAAACAAGTCTCTACTGTCTACCCTATCTAGGCTCCTCATAATATTGTACATCTCAATTAGGTCACCCCTCATCCTCCTCCGCTCAAAGGAAAACAACCCTAACCTATTCAATCTCTCATCACAGCTGCAATTTTCAAGACCTGGCAATGTTCTTGTAAATCTCCTCTGCACTCTCTCTACAGCAATCATGTCCTTCCTGTAATGTGGTGACCAGAACTGTACACAACATTCCAACTGTGGTCTAACCAGCATTTTATACAGCTCCATCATTACATCCCTGCTTTTGTTTTCAATACCTCGCCCAATAAAGAAAAGCATTCCACATACTTTCTTTACCACCTTATCCACCTGTCCTGCCACCTTTGGGGACATGTAGACATGCACTCCAAGGTCTCTCACTTCCTCAACCCCTCTCAATAACTTCCCGTTTATTGAGTATTCTCTTGCTTAGTTTGCCCTCCCCAAATGTATTACCTCACACTTTTCTGGATTGAATTCTATTTGCCACTTCACCACCCACTCAATCAAACCATTGATATGATTCTGTAGTGGATAGCTATCTTCTTCACTATCAACTATACGGCTACTGTTGTGTCATCTGCAAATTTCCCAATCATGTCTACCACATTTAAGTCTAAATCATTAATATATACAACAAACAGCAAAGCACTGAGCCCTGTGCAACAACACTGGAAATGGTTTTCCATTTGCAAAAACATCCATTGACCATTACCCTTTGTTTCCTGTCACTGAGCCAATTTTGGATCCAACCTGTCACCTTCCCCTGTATCCCTTGAGCTCTCACTTTCCTCACCAGTCTGCCATGTGGCACCTTGTCAAATGCCTTACTGAAATCCATGTAGACAACATCTGCTACATTACCCTCATCAATCCTCCTTGTTGCTTCCTCAAAAAACTCTATTAAGTTAGAAAGGCAGGATATTCCCCTAGCAAAACCTTGCTGACTATCCCTTATCAATCCTTGCTTTTCTAAGTGACAGTTTATCCTGTCTCTCAGAATTGTTTCCAATAATTTGGCCACCACCAAATTCAGACTGACCGGCCTATAATTATCTGGTCTGTCCCTTGCACCCTTTTTAAATAATGGTACAATGTTTGCAGACCTCCAATCCTCTGATACCTTGTCTGTGACTAGTGAGGATTGGAAAATGATCCTCAGAGCATCCACTATTTCTTCCCTGGATTCCTTCAACAGCCTGGGATACAATCCATCTGGACCTAGTTATTTATCCACATTCAAGGATGCCAGTCCCTCCAGTCCTTCCTATCTCACTATGCTTACTGTATCTTCTATTTTACACTCCTCCTCTTTAACTAGAATATCTGCATCATCCCTCTCCTTAGTGAAGACAGAGATTAAGTATTCATTAAGAACCCTGCCCACATCTTCTGCATCAACACACAAGTTACCATGTACATCTCTAATAGGCCCTAACTTTTCCTTAGTTATTCTCTTGCTTTTAATGTACTGGTAAAACATCTTAGGATTTTCTTTGATTTTACCTGCCAATATTTTTTTTGTATCCTCTCTTTGCTTTCCTAATTTCCATTTTTACTTCACCTCTGTATTTTCTACACTCCTCTAGGATTTCTACAGTATTAAGTCTTTTGTGGCAGTCGTAAGCTTTCTTTTTCTGTTTTCTTGGCCTGTTTGCTTCTGGGATAATCAGGGGGCTCTAGATTTGACAGTACCACCCTTTTTCTTTGTGGGGACATGTCTGCACTGAGCCTGTAGAATTTTGCCTTTGAATGCCTCCCACTGATTTGATACTGTTTTCCCTTCTAACAGTCATATCCAATCCACTCTCACCAGCTCAACTCTGAGCTTCGTAAAATTTGTCTTCCCCCAATTTAGAATTTCACTCCTGTTCTATCTTTGTTCTTTTCCATAACAATGCTAAATCTAACTGTATTGTGGTCACTATCTCCGAAATGGTCCCCCACTGCTACTTCATCCACCAGCCCAGCTTCATTTCCTGAGACTATATCTAGAATTGTGTCCCCTCTCATTGGGCTTGTTACGTGCTGGTTAAAAAAGTTCTCTAGAATGCAGTTCAATCATTTTTCACCCTCTGTGCCCTTCACACTGTTCATATCCCAATTGATATTAGTGTAGTTGAAGTCCCCAACGATCACTGCCCTATTGTTTTTGCACTCAGAAATCTGTCTCCATATTTGCTCTTCTATTTTAGGCCTATAGCGCACTCCAGCAGTGTGACTGCCCCTTCTGATCTCGGAGATCAACCCATATGGCCTCATTTGATGCTTCATTTGGTATATTATCCCTCCTAACAGCTGTAATTGATTCTTTAACCAATAATGTTACACCCCCACCTTTTTTTGCCCTTTCCTATCCTGCCTGAAAACTCCATATCCAGGGATGTTAAGCCGCCAATTTTGCCCCTCCTTAAGCAGTTATAGTGATGATATCATGTGTCTATCTGTGCGCTCAGCTCATCAGCTTTATTTACCTTTATTTACACACGTGCCTTTCAACACTTGTATATGTTACTAAACACTTACTCTTAAACTGCACAAGGCTCAGAACCTCTTCATGAGACCTATCAAACTATACGCAACTTCTTACAATATAGTAGCAGCTATCAGAACAACCCAGAATCTCACAGAAGCTGGGGAAGAAAGTTAAAAGCTGGAAGATTGAAGAAGCAGCATTCTGACCTGACGAAAAGCACCAGAAGCGAAGGAGATCGCCAGGGAAAAGCTCCAAAGCAGGATTGGAAGCAGAAGGCAGAAATAAAACTCCACACTGCAGAAGAAGATTCCATTGAATCCAATAGCAGTCCAGCTTCATTATCCAGAGTGTAGACCTGGGAAGGGGTGAGCTTAAAAAAACTTAAGTCCTTGTCCAGAACAAGATTTTAAAAAAGCTTTTACGACAGCAGCAGTCGGAATTGTCGTTTTAAAATGCGCTGCAAACAGGCTAAGTCACACGGCGACTGAGCTCACTCCAAACAAAAAAAATTAAATTAAATAACAAATAATCGTCAGTTAAAAGGCCCGGCAAAAGCCAGGAATTAATGGGTTCATGACCCGAATACATTTAAATATTACAAGGGGAGAACTCAAAAATGGTCAATCCAGGGAATCGCTGAATCACTGAAAATTTACAACATAGAAATTGTGACTGCCATCACTGTGGGAACCCACTGAAAACTACAAGCACGGGAAACCTTGGCTAGAATGTTCCAGTCCTGTTGGCATCAGGCATCATGGTGGACAGGGGGACAATATGTTGAAAAGGCCAAAAATCGGTTTCACGCCGGCGTGAAAGCACAATAGGATCATCCGACGGTGTCCGCCATGGAGGAACGTTAATCCCACTGGAGGACGGCGTGAACCTGCTCTGCATCCCACTAATGGGATACGAAGTAAGGCCCAACCAGAATCGTGCCCCCCACGCCAGATTTACCATTACACCAGGGGGAATTCATACTGGCCCAGAACACATATGGACAAGTGAGATGTGCAGACATCAGGACTTACCGTTAGGGCCTTGCTCAGATCACGGACATCCGAGGAGCAGAGGATCCTTGAGCCCTACAGGTACCAGACCCTGGAGAACACGTCCATTGCAAGGTGGGTGGTTTCTCATGAAAATAGCTCCACTGCGAAGCAGCTCACGGAAGGTGAGAGGTCTCCACTGATGCTTTGGGTCTGCTTCAGAACATCACGGTCTTGGCCATGGGCTGCTACAGATGATCGGCGAGGTGGGAGAGGAAGGTCCAGCTTTGAGTAGGAGAGGAAGGTGTACCGGGGGTTGGGGGGGGGGGGGCGCGGTGTGGTGGTGTGGGGGGACAAAGGTGTCGGGGGGGTGAGGTTGGGAGTGGTGAGGAGGGAGTATTGGGGGAGGAGGCTGTAACAGGGGAGAATGCGGGAAGTGGGCAGGTATGCGTAAGGGGGGAGGAAGGTGTAAGGGAAGGAGTTAGTTTGGAGGGGGGAAGGACTCCAGAGGGGGAAAGGAGTTTGGATGGGGAAAGGAGTCCAGGGGGAGGAAGGTGACCAGGGGGAGGAGGGAGTAAGGGTGGAGGAGGGAGTAAGGGTGGAGGAGGGGGTAAGGGTGGGGGAAGGGGTAAGGGGTGGGGGATGTCCAGGTGAACGTGCAAGGGAGGGGTCTCTGGAGTCAATGATGGCCTCCTGGGAAGCGAACTGAGGGTGGGTGTGGTAGGAGGGAATGGTGAGTATGAGAGGGACATAGTGGGCCGGAAGAGTGGGACGGTGAGGATGTGATGGTAGTGCTAGAAGGGATGGCGAGGGTGGTTGTTGGGGACTCAGGGGCAGACACGGACCCTGAGTGTGGGAAGGTGGAGGCTGGGGAGATCAATGTGGATAGGGGTGGGA
Organism: Cetorhinus maximus; assembly: GCF_964194155.1. NCBI lineage: Eukaryota > Metazoa > Chordata > Chondrichthyes > Lamniformes > Cetorhinidae > Cetorhinus > Cetorhinus maximus. Next base: position 40,859,417 of record NC_135903.1, on the reverse strand, counting down.
TTCTCAGGAAGGTAGGGAGCGTGCACATTCACCTGGACACCCTGGAGAGGCAAGGGTTCGGGCTGGTAGGTGATAGTGGGGAAGTGGAAGGTGATGTCAGGGGAAAGGACATGGGTGACTGGGGGAGGGGAAAGGACGGGGGAGCTGAGAAGAAACTTAACGACTACCATGGTTGTCGAAATCGAATGTGAGCGGAGCCTCGTGTTGGACGGGCACATGTGCTGCTGGGAGTGTGGTCAGTGGGTGGGCGGAGATGCAGGTCGGCTCAGATGGACAACTGAAAGACACCCCAGCCGGCAGCATTGAAAACACTCAGGACAGTGAGGTGAGTGTGATGGATGAAGGCTCCGCGTGCTTGGGAGAGAGCTTGCACGAGGCTCCGAAATGTCCTGCCACACACACACTTCACCCACCAGAGTCACTCATGGTTCAGCTGTGGGCAGATGAAATGTTAGTGGTGGGTGGTGGGTGGTGGGGTGCGTGGTGAGATGCAGTGGAAGGACTTGCAAAGCCTGTAAATGAAGCTGAAAGTCAAGATTACACATTATACAGTAAAAGTGAATACATTTTCAGATTATAAAGTGACAAAATGTGTTCACCTGTGCAACCAATTGTGATCAGAATTTCTTAACTTTTTTAGGCCTGCCAATTCTTCTGATATCCACAGCAGGGCTGGAGACAGCCTGTGCAATGGTTGGCCTTTTTTTGGCTGTCCTCCTGTGGGCCAGCTGCTCCCTCTGCAGTTACGGAGGATGAGGTTGAGGGGGTAATAGGCAAAGGGGGCTCGGAGGGAGCAGACAACCTCTGAGTGGATGACCCAGGGGTGTCCAGCTGCCACTCCTCCTCCTTTTGGGTGCCCGACAACCCCTGCTTGACTCCATGAGGGAAAGGAGCACCTGGAGGGACATCAAGGTGCCCCATTTCCCTCTCACGTTGCCACTGCAGGAACTCACATGGCTACCGCGATGGAGTGCAGGTCTGTGCGCATCTCTGCGTTCTGGGTCTCCATGGCGTCCGCTATCCTTCCCATGGAGACCTCGATACATATGCATGTGGGCACCACTTCATCAGAGAGCAGGTGTACGTACTCCTCCGACTCACGTGCCACTCTGTTGAGGGCTTCCAACAGCTCTGCATGATGTTCCCCCGCCTTCTGCTGACTCTCCAGGATGAGTTGGAAGACCAAATCCAGAGGCTTGTCATCTGACTCCAACCTCATGGATGCCTCTTCCCCAGCAGTCCTCCAAGTGCTGGGTAGCTTGGCTGAACCTGCCTCATCCTGCTGCAGACACACGTGTGCGGTGACCACCAGATTGTGAAGCCAACCCTGCTCTAGATCCAGGTCCCACCAAAGTTTGTGTCTCTGCGCTGGTGGAGGGTGTGGGTAAACGCTGTGATGAGTCTCCAAGCCTGCATATTTCCCGTTCTTCAATGGAGGAGGTGTCCTCTTGGCTGGAGGTGAGGACCTGGATGGAGCTAAGGGACTGGCTGGCTGAGGGTGTCGGTCTCTTGGCAGAGCTTCCTGTGAACCAAAGTAGAGATAATTAGTGCATGGCAGCAGAGTCAAAAGCAGGAGAGAGAGAACTCACAATTGTGTTGAGAGAGAGATGATGCGATGCAAGATCCTCACGTGGGTGTTCACCGCCGACCTCATCGTTGACACAGGCATGCTCAATGCCCTCACTAGTCAGCGTGATGGCACATGCTCAAAGCGAGTGAAGGCCTAATGTGGGCAACTCCACTCCAGGTCTGGGACCTCTCCCTGCTGTTGTGAGCCAGCTTCTCCTGCATGAAAACAGATGAAGAGTGTGTGAGCTGGACACATGGCACTACATGAGCCACGGACGGGGTGAGGACGAGAGCTCCAGAGGATATGAGCCTGATGGAGATGTGAGGGTGTGTGTGGAAGTTAGTGGTGTTGTCCCTTGTTGTGTGAGATCCCTGTGGATGTGTGATGGGTTTGTGAGTGTGAGAGTTGAGAGTGATGAGGTGGTTGACTTACCCTGGCAGAGCGGATGAGACCATTCATCCTCTTCCTGCACTGGATGGCTGACCTCCTCTGTGCTCCGGTGGCGCTGACCACCGCTGCCACCGCCCCCCCAGGCCAGATTAGTGACTCTGGTGGACCTCCTGCGGCCAGAGTGGGGGTAGAGGACATCGCAGCAGCTTTCCACTACATCCAGCAGGCGCCCAGAGAGGATTCACTAACTTTGGGGGCTGCCGACTTCTTTGCTTTTGGGGCCGCCTGTCGCCTGGAATAATCCTGGTCTGAAGACTTGAAGTAGGCTGTGCTCTACTTTAAATATGGCGTCCAGAGCGAGGAAGCGCTGTGGTCACAGTGTGGTGGGAAAATCTGAGCCCGCCCACCAATGATCTGGCGTGTTCCCTGTGAATGCATAATTAATGGGACTACACAGCACGAAAAGCCACCTTTGCGGCCCACGGATAAAACGCCCTCTTTCCCACCTACTACCACACTTTGTGCAAATCTGGGCCACTTCCGCCCATTGCTGAGAAGTGTGCAGCAGTGCCATCTTGGATTTCCTAACAACATTTAAAGCTATACACTGTTTTAATTTAAATAACCGTGGATCAAAAATCTAACTTACCAGACCCAGTTTGGACTCATCCAGGGACAGACCAGTCACAAAATTGGGGACATCAGAGAAAGAAGTCCCTTAGATATATGATTGCTTCAAGTCTAGTCAAGAAGACAGAAGTTGAACAGGTTATTATTCAGTAGGTCAAATAGCCAACAATATAGTAGCTAGACAAAATTTGATGAAGATTTATAATCATTTGACACATGTTTTGATTTGAGCAACAACAGGATCCTTGAAAGAGCAAATTTTAACAAATATATCCAACAGCCAGGAGAATCTGCTGGCTCCTTCCTGTACAGAATGGCTGAAGTCTGAGCTAATCAGGGACAGAATTGTTGTTGGAGTGATGGACAATGCACACTCAGACATGCTTCAAGCTAAGGAAGACTTGACCTTTGAAAAAGTCATTCAGATTGTCAGGCAATACGAAATCCGTTTACAGCACAGATCCATCTTAAAGCAAAGCTAAAACAAACAGATGCGCAGATGATCCCAAGACAATTCACGAGGCTGAAGTACCACACTAAGGGGAAACACAACCATGCTTCTTGAGTGAGGTCAAAGATCAGGGATTTTCATCCGAGAGCACAGACAGCGGTGGCACAGTGGTATTGTCACTGGACTAGTATTCCAGAGACCCAGGGTAATGCTCTGAGGACCTGCGGTTGAATCTCACCAGTGTTTGGTGAAATTTGAACTCAATAAAAATCTGGAATTAAAAGATGACTATGAAATCATTGCAAATTGTCATAAAAATCCATCTGGTTCACTAGGGAAGGAAATCTGCCATCCTTACCTGGTCTGGCCTTCATGTCACTTCAGAGCCACAGCAATGTGGTTGACTCTTAAATGCCCTCTGAACAAGGGCAGTTAGGGATGGGCAATAAATGTTGGCCTAGCCAGCAACACCCACATCCCACGAATGGATAAAAAAGAAATCTCGGTTAATGGTCAACTCCCAAGTTCTCAATTAGACATGGGAGCCAGTGGACAAGGAACCATGACTGAGACACCTCTGACTACACCACTCTATGGGCCCGGAGGAATCCAACTTCCGGTTGTAGGTATGATTCTGGGACCATTAAAGTATGGCAGCAAACAAATCTTTAAGGTTATGTACGTCATCTAAGCAGAGATGCCCATGTTGCCCTGAACCTTCTTAAAATGGCAGAAAACATTAAAGCAACCTCAGTCATCAATTACACAACTTCAAGTTCCCAACAGAAAAGATACTCTCGACTGGGGCTTCAGCTCTGAATTGTTTTCACTTTTTGCAGAGTTGCTTTGTCCATTTTGCTTGCGGGTGCCAGAAGCTCCTCATTGGTCAGACCAGCCAACCAATCAGATGGTTACCACAATGCCCCAGGAGATGAACCAGCAGCAAGAAGAGCCTCAGCCATTGGCTCCGGCATCTGTTTGTAAGATACCACGAGACACTACCACACAGAAACTGCATCTCCGACCAGTACAACCGTTAGCCAGATCATGCTGGAACAGAGAAGCAGCCATCAATTGACCACAGCACACCTCAGTTAGGCAAGGAAGCAAACCAATGAGAAAGTTGTTGCACAGAAAATTAAACTGCCTGTTGATAAGTCACACACCCACAATTGGAAGAGACATCTTCCATTCCAATTTGCTTCACGGTGAACCACACTTAGAAAGAAAAACAGAATGAGCACTATAGATAATTCGTTCTCCTCATAAAGAACTGGATAAACCAATGACCATTGATAACACCAGATGAGGAGTTGAGAAGGAGCAGTTTAACTCTAAAGAACAAAAGAGAGAATTAAGATCAACTGACCAAATGCCAGAATGACCGCATCCAAAGCAACCTCCTATTCATTAAGCTTTGCCCAGTAGAACAGAGTCTACCACTCCTCCAACTGTTGTAAGGACAAGATCTCAAAGAATTATAAAGCCTCCAGACTGTAAACACAGAGACTTGAGGCGGTAGGGGGAGAAGGGTAGGAGAAGTAATGTAAGTATGTTGGGTAAACAGGAAGACATTGTAAGAATGGTGAATAAAGACTTGGGAGGAGGTGTAGTATAAGGATCTGGCATAGAAAGGGTTAATGTGGGACTGGATACAGTACCACGCACAATGTGATTTAAAGGAACACATGACCTGAACTTAGAGGGCAATCTTGTACTGAACAGAGTTGTGTGTAGTGGCAAGCATGGAGATAGCTCCTAGCTTAGACCTTATACTGTATATATGTATATGGTTACAAGTAGTTAATAAACACTTATTGTTAAACTATACAAAACACAGAAATGCTTCATGATACCTACCGAACTATACACAACATCTTACAACAAAAATCAGATCAGTCATGATCTTATTGAATGGTGAAGCAGGCTCAATGGGCCAACTGGCCTCCTGCTCCTATTTCTTATGTTCTTATGTGGTGAATCATTGACCATAAGGTTGCAGGAGTTGGAGCAGACAGACAGGATTCCACTTGTGCCAGCTTATTCAAAGACAAGGTCACATACTAGCTCTGCTGCAAAGGACTTATACATTGACTTTCAGAGCCCAGCCTATTGCAGAAGCAGGATGGACAGAAACCAGGGAACGCTGGGTGCACTGAGTGAGTTTGTGCACATGTTCCAGAGCGTTGTGGTGTCCAGTTACAATTTGTGTCAAGGTTTCACTTGGAAAATGGAACCATTCTCTCCAACGTGGACCAAGTGATCAGCTCCATGAGCAGCAGAGTTTATGCTACTGCATCGACCCTGGCAGATCTCACAGCTGCTGTGGAAGCTCAGATGGCTGCATTCCTGGGTTTGGGGTACCACTATTGACAGGCGCTTCTCTAGTCCAGCCCCCTGTCTCTCTAATGTTAACAGCCTCTCCTTTAATGCTCCCAGTCCCCAATCATTCCTGTAATGCTCCCAAAAACAAATGCCAGACACACCACTGCTGTAAGCTGTCCAATTCATCTCCTTTCAGTCAGTGGGAGAGGGTAATGAATTTTTACTCAATTGCTGGATTTCCTAAGGTGCAAGGTTCAATCAGCTAGAGAGAACACTATGACCAGGTGAGAAGGAGTGAACTGCATCACGCTGTGGGTGGTACTGCATCCAGTCTCCTCTATTCAGCCTCCTCGGTTGCTCACAACAAAGGTTTAAGTTTCTTTCTAACGAGGAGATGCCTTTTCCAAATCAGAATGTACTTAACTATTTAAGCTGTGAGCACTAAGCAACCAAACAAACAAGGTTTTTTTTTGATTAAAGAAAGAGCAAATTTATTAACTAGTAAACCCAAGAAAAATAATAAAAATGCAACATCACACACATGCAGGTATCAGAAATAAGGGAAGTTAAAGTCCAATTTAAAAATTTAAAAATATACTGTGAAGTGTCCTTCGGCTGTCCTTGAAGTGTAGATTTTTAAACGTTATGGCTGATTTGGTTTAGCTGGTTCTGCAGATGTGGTCAGATGTAGAAGATGTTGCAATTATTATGAGATCTTGGTTCACTGGTTGATTGCTAGTAAAGTTGATTTCTAAACTGAGTAATGCACTTGTTCCAAAAGAGAGAGAGGGAGAGAGCCCAGCATCCAGCCTGTTTCCTCCACTGAACATGTTCTTGCAAACTCTCTGCAATGGCTGCAGCCTGCCCTGTTATACACCCATGGTGTATTTCCAAAGAGTTTTGGGTGGGTCTGTCTATGGCAGCCATTGTTTCAATATCCAGCACTTTGCATTTTAGTGTCTCTTCCTTAGACAGTGACGAGTTTCAATGGATCTCTGAATGAAAGGAAATATCTCTCTCTTCACACTCCCCATCCTTGCATTTTAAGCACTTTGCTCTGTCTCATTTCAAATTGCAAAATTCCCAGTCAGTTGAAAGTTTAAATCATATTTCCAAAAACAAAGGGGCATGGCCTTGAGACATTATCTTTCTGATCAACAAGAGGATAATCTTAATCTAATGCACAAGCGGTAACCCTAAGGGATCGGGTTGACCGCCCTGCTTTCTCTCAGTGTTCCCAACGGCCTCACTAGAAATGCAAGTGCACATCCTGACAGCTGGTACACCTATTATTTGATACCAATTGACAAAACCACCATTGTTCACTGAGACTAATTGGGTGGCTGATGAGAATTCAGGATTAAAACAGAACACACAGGAATATGTGCAAGTATGCCCATTAGTGCAATCGGCTGTGTGCAGAGAGAATCAGGTCTACCACTGACAGTATAAAGCACATACAAACGAATTAGAAGCAGGTTCAACCATTCAGCCCCTCGAGACTGCTCCACCGTTCGATAAAGTCATGGCTGATCTAACTGTGGTCTCAACTCTACTTTCCTTTCTACCCCCAATACCCGTTAACTCCCTTGTCAGTCAAAAATCTATCTAACTCAGCCTTAAAAATACTCAATGACACTTCCTTCACTGCACTCTGGGGAAGCGAATACCACATACTAACATGCTGTGAGAGAATACAATGCTCCTCATCTCCTTTTTAAATGGACACAGGCCCAACCTGTCCACCCTTTCCTCTTAAAATAACCCTTTCATCTCAGGAATCAGTTGAGCGAACCTTATCTAAACTGCTCCTAATGCAGTTTCTTAAATAAGGAGACCAAAGCCGTACACAGTACTCCAGGTGTGGTCTCACCAAAGGTCTTTACAGCTGTTGCAAAACTTCCTTACTTTTATATTCCATTCCCCTTGCAATAAACAACACCATTCCATTAGCCTTCTGAATCACTTGCTGCATCTGCACACTAATTTCTCCTGATTCATGTACTAGATCGCCCTGTACTACAGAGTTCTGCAGTCTCTCTCCATTTTAATAGCTTACTGCTTTTCTGTTCTTCCTGCCCAAGTGGAAAAATTCACATTTTCCTACGTTACACTCCATCTGCCAAATTTTTGTCCACTCACTTAACTTCTCTCCCTTTGAAAGCTCCTTCTGCCCTCTTCACAACTTAGGCCAGAATTTTCCAGCCCCGTTGGTGCCAGGCATCATGGCGGGCGGGGAGGAGGGACAATATGGAGAGAAGGCCAAAAATTAGTTTCACACCGTCGTTAAACCGGTTTGTGATCGTCCCATTCCACCCGTCAATGATGGGCCACATTTCCTGCTGCTGCACATCGGGAACCTTATTTCAATATTTTAGCATCTCATTGCAAGCCCTGCTTGCTAGAATCATACCCCCACGCTGGATCATCCGAGAATGTCAGCACCATTCACGACTTCTTAGAAGGCAGGGGTGGCTTTTCAATGGCTGCAGGAGCTAGAGCCTACTTGGTGGAGGGGGTGAAGTGGCCTCAGGCAAAGGAAGAGGCTGCAGGGCGAGGGCTGTACTGATGAAGAGGGGTATCCCAGGGCACATGTTGATCTGTGCTAGTGGCATCAAGACGGTGAGCACTGGGGAGGCAGTCTCCAGAGGAGATCAGGCCAGGTGGAGATGTGAGGGTATGTGTGTGAGAGAGTTAGTGGTGAAGTTCCTTGAGCTGGCAGTGGGTGAGATGCCAGTGAGTGAGATGCCAGGCTTGTGAGTGTGTGAGTTTAGAGTGATAAAATGGTTGCCTTATCCCGGTGGCACGGATGAGATCATTCATCCATTCTTTGCACTGGATGGCCGACCTCTTGTGTGCAACATTGGCACTGACCACCTCTGCCACTGCCTCTCAAGCCGGAGCGGTGAGACCGATGGACCTCCTGCTGCTAAAGCGGGGGTACAGGACATTGCAGCAGGTCTCCAAGGCATCCAGAAGGCATCTCAGGGATGTGCCAGTGAATCGGGGGGGCTGCACTCTTCTTGGCTTTTGGGGCCATGTCTTCATTGGAGCAGTCCTGAGCTGCAAGCATTGAGAAGTTTGCGCACAGCCGCAGTTTAAATAGGCACCCTGTGTGAGAAAGCGGAGAGGTAACAACTTGGCAGAAAACTTGCAGGCCTCCCGCCAGTGAGACGGCGTTGTTTCCTGTGGCTGCATGGAGGCAGGAATGGGATGATACAGCGTGATTTTTTTCCTGCCCGCTACACACCTTGTGAAAATCTGGGATGATTCCACCTTTATTCTCCTACTTACCTTTGGCATCAGCAAATTTAGCAACGTACATTCGGTCCCTTCATCCAAGTCGTTGATATAGATTGTAAATAGTTGAGGTCCCAGCACTGAGACATGTGGCACTCCACTAGTTACCATTTGCCAACCTGAAAAATGACTCTTTTATCTCTGCCCTCTGCTTCCTGTTAGCTAACCAGCCTGCTAAGATGTTACTCCCCACACCATGAGCTCTTATTTTGTATTGCAATCTTTGATGTTGCACCTTATCTAATCGCTTTTTGAAAATCCAAGTACACCCCATCTACAGGTTCCCCTTTATCCATCTTGCTTGTTACTTCCTCAAAGAACTCTAATAAATTAGTCAAACATGATTTCCCTTTCACAAATCCATTGTGTCCCAACATGATTGCATTGAAATTTTCCAAATGCCCTGCTATAACCTCCTTAATAATAGATTCAAGTATTTAGCCTATGACAGATGTTAGGCTAACTGACCTTTGGTTTCCTGCCTTCCGTCTCCCTCCTTTCTTGAATAGAGGACTTACATTTGCTATTTTCCAATCTGATGGGACCTTTCCAGAACCTAGGAAATTTTGGAAAATTACAACCAATGCATCTACTATCTTAGCAGCCACTTCTTTTAAGACCCTAGGATTAAGTCCATCAGATCCTGGGAACGTTTTAGTCTTTAGTGCTAATAGTTTTCTCAGTACCCTTCCCCTGGTGATTGTAATTGTTTTAAGTCCCTCCCTCCCTTTTATTTCTTGATTTACGAGTATTTCTGGGATGCTTTTTGTGTTTTTCACAGTGAAGACAAACATAAAATATCTGTTCAACACTTCTGCCCCCTTTTTTAAAATCCATTGATGAAATGTGGGCATCGCTGGCTGGGCCAGCATTTATTGTCCATCCCTAGTTGCCCTTGAGAAGATGGTGTTGAGCCACCTTCATGAACTGCTGAAGTCCATGTGGTGTAGGTTCACCCACAGTGCTGTTAGGGAGAGTGTTACAGGGTTTTGACCCAGCGACAGTGAAGGAACAGTGATATATTTCCAAGTCAGAATGGGGAGTGGTTTGGAGAGGAACTTCCAGATGGTGGTGTTCCCATGTGCCTGCTGCCACTGTGCTTCGGTAGTGGAGGGAGTGAAGGTTTGTGGATGAGGTGCCAATCAAGCGGGCCACTTTGTCCTGGATGGTGTCAAGCTTCTTGAGTGTTGTTGGAGCTGCACTCATCCAGGCAAATGGGGGGTATTCCATCAGACTCCTAACCTGTGCCTTGCAGATGATGGACAGGCTTTGGGGAGTCAAGGTACGATTTACTCGCTGCAGACTTCCTAGCGTCTGACCTCTCTTGAAGCCACATTATTTATATAGCTAGTTCAGTTCAGTTTCTGGTCAATTGTAACCCCCAGGTTGTTAATAGGAGGGGATTCAGCGATGGTAATGCCATTCAATGTCAAGGGGTAATGGTTGGATTCTCTCTTGTTGGAGATGGTCATTGCCTGGCACATGTGTGGTATGAATGTGACTTGCCACTTGTCAGCCCAAGCCTGGATATTGTCCAGATCTTGCTGCATTTGAACATGGACTGCTTCAGTATCTGAGGAGCCGCAAATGGTGCTGATCATTGTGCAATCATCAGCGAACATCCCCGCTTCTGCGCTTATGATGAAAGGAAGGTCATTAATGAATCAGATGAAGATGGTTAGGCCTAGGACACTACCCTGAGGAACTCCTGCATTGATGTCCTAGACCTGAGATGATTGACTTCCTTCAACCACAACCATCTTCCTTTGTGCTAGGTATGACTCCAGCCAGCGGAGAATTTTCCCCCTGATTCCCATTGACTCCAGTTTTGCTAGGGCTCCTTGCTACCACATTCGGTCAAATGCTGAATTCATATCAAGGCCAGTCACTTTCACCTCACCTCTTTTGTCCATGTTTGAACCAAGTAATGAGGTCAGGAGCTGCATGACCCTGGCAGAACCCAAACTGAGCTTCAGTGAGCAGGTTATTGCTCAGCAAGTGCCTCTTGAAAGCACTGTTGATGACCCCTTCCATCACTTTACTGATGATCGCGAGTAGACTGATGGGGAGGTAATTGGCCTGGTTGGATTTGTCCTGCTTTCTGTGTACAGGACACACCTGGGCAATTTTCCACATAGCTGGGTAGATGCCAGTGTTGTAGCTGTGCTGGAAGGTGGGTGCACCAAGTTCTGGAGCACAAGTCTTCAGTACTATTGCCAGAATATTGTCAGGGCCCATAGCCATTGCAGCATCCAATGCCTTTAGCCGTTTCTTGATATCATGTAGAGTGAATTGAATTGGCTGAAGACTGGCATTTGTGATGCTGGGGACCTCCAAAGGAGGCCAAGATGGATCATCCACTCAACACGTCTGGCTGAAGATTGTTGCCAATGCTTCAGCTTTATCTTTTGCACTGATGTGCCGGGCTCCTCCATCATTGAGGATGGGGATATTTGTGGAGCCACCTCCTCCAGTGAGTTGTTTAATTGCCCACCACCATTCACAACTAGATGTAGCAGGACTGCAGAGCTTAGAACTGATCCGTTGGTTGTGGAATCACTTAGCTTTGTTTATTGCTTGCTGCTTATGCTGCTTGGCATTCAAGTAGTCCTGTAGCTTCACCAGGTTCACCCAAGTTCCTCAGTTTCCATTATTAATTCCTCAGATTCACGCTCTAGAGGATCAACACTCACTTTATAGATACCTGTAGAAATTCTATCTGTTTTTATATTTCTGGCTACCTTTCTCTCATACTCCAATTTCTCCCTCATTATTTTTTTGTCATTTTTTTGTCTAACCTACCACTAATCTTCACAGAATTGTATGTTTTTTCTTTCAATGTAATTCTTTAACTCCCCCAATTAGGCACAGGCAATGCATCTTTCCCACTGGAACGTATCTTTGCTGAGTGTTATGAAATGTTTCCTGAAATGTCTGTCACTGCATCTCAAATGTTCTACCCTTTAACATAATTCCCAGTTCACTTTAGCCACCTGTGTCTTCATACCTTTGTAGCTCCCAATATACAAATCACTCCCCCCACAACTGCAGAGCTCAGAGCCGCGGTATTGAGGGATAGCTAGTGTACAACTCTTTCCCTAATTTCTCTTTGTTCACTCACCTCTGTGTCCAGTACCAGCTGTCATGATGACAGCTGATTGTGTGTTTGGGCCTGTGTATTAGATACTATATCATTCTCGGATAAGATTCTATAAGGTACACTTATATATTGGGTCACCTGACCTGGAGGTTGAAGGTCAGATAGCACATGTTAAGAAGTTGGCCAACATGGCAGATTAAATGATGTTGTTCTTGCAGCCTGAGATATGACACCAGCAAAGGCTCAGTTCTTACTCTGGCCTAAGAGGTCATGAGCTCTGAGTCCTGCTCTGTGTTGCCACCTTACTCTGTGTACTCTTGGTGTGGCTCCTGTCTGTTGGTATGTGTGACCTATCTACCCTAGACAGACTGCAGTCTTACTCTGGTACTTGCTTTAAGCTGGTTTATTAACACTCTATATAAGACACGTTACAGTATAGGTACGTTGCTCCCCAGTACAGTATATTCCATCCTCTCAAGAGAGAGAGAGAGTCCATCACGTGATGCTGATGTCAGTAACATATCATTATCTACATCACTCATTAACATATCTATTTTATTAACCCATTACACTACACCTCCCCTAAGTACTCTATCACCTTCTTAATAACAATATTAAACACTATTTAATCTATTTATATTACATTTCTGTAACTCCTTTTTACTGCTACAGATTCTACCCAACTCCTACTCTTACTCCTCCACTCTCAAAATCAATGTTATGAGGGATTCAGTCTCCCACAATGTTCTCAGCTCTTTGGTAAGATGTCTTGGAGACATGCGGACATTGATCTTTTCCTTGGAGAACATCATCATGAGCAAAATGGAACAGCAACTTTCCAGTATTGCTAGTAATCAGACTGCAGACTTCAGGACTGCTAAACTGTAAGGACTGTGGAGCCTTTGTAATGAAAGGCTGTTGCAAGGGAGAAAACTGAAGGACATCAAACTTTGGACTCTCTTGGACTAGAAGAGGAGAAATTAGGACACTTTGAGGAATGTTCTGCTCCTCAAAGCACACTGGGGAAAGATCTGAGAAGATGAATAATCTTCAACTCCATTGAAGACTTTCACAGCTGTATCATTCACTGCTGTATTGAAGACAAGAAAGGTATTGAAGATCTGAGATCCCAATGAATCTGAATGATGAGAAGAAAAATGACAAAATTCCTGTAAACATTTCAGGAAACAAAGAAGAGATCATTTCCCAATGACATTTTGGAAAGGGAGTTCACTTTGTGTAGGCAGTGATAACATTGCCACACTTATCTTTGTGTGAGGCTGCTCCGCCATGGGCAATGGGAAGAATTTTTTAGGATAAGAAGTTAAGAGAGCACTATTTTCTCCAACGGGGTGAATCTCTAAGACAATATGAAGACACATTTCCTGTAGAGGAATTGCTTGTAGACGAGTGTCCTGTACAGGATTCTGAAGCTTGAGAAGCTCTGAAGATTCTACCCCGGCTTCTGTGCTGAAGAACAGCTCTAGTGGGAAGAAGATTTTCATCTGGGGCTGAAGTATGAGCATCAATTGACATTCAGCCCTGGAAATAGGTGCTCCCAACTCTTTGGCAGAGGGATCTTCTATGGACTCATACCTGAAATCAGGCATGTTGCTCTCCCTGGAAGACTCTTCATGGTTAACCAGCAATAGATTAGGCATTGCATTGGAAGGTTCAGTGGGATAAAGATCTTAATGCTGCTCAGCCACAAGAAACACAGCTGACTCCTCAAAAAAGACAACAGAGACTTCTGTCGATTGGAATGATGGACCAACCTCTAGGACCTCATCCTGCAACAAATCACTCAGTACTATCACAGCCTCTTCCTCATTACCTTCTTCAGGAAAGAGCCAACTCAGGTCTAAAGGGTCTTCTTGCAGATGGCCACAGTCTGCCACAGTGCCTTCTGTATTTCACAGAATCACAGAATCTTTACAGTGCAGAAGGAGTCCATTCTGCCCATCGGGACTGGCTCTCTGAAAGAGTATTCTACCTAGTTGCACTCCCCTGCCTTATCCCTGTAACCTTGCACATTCTCTCTTTTCAGATAGCAATCCAATTCCATTTTGAATACCTCGATTGAACCTGCCTCTCAGGAAGTTTGTTCCAGACTTCAATCACCTCTGGGTGAAAAATGTTTTCCTTGCATCACTTTTATTCCTTTTGACAATTATTTTAAATCTGTGCCCTCCAGTTCTTGATGCCCTCTTGAGTGGGAACAGTTTCTCACTATTAACCCTGTCTATACCCCTCAGGATCTTCAATACGTCTACCAAGTCTCCTCTCAGCCTTCTTTTCTCCAAGGAAAACAGTCCCAACCTCTCAAATCTATGCTCGTAGCTACAGTTCTTCATCCCTGGAATCATTCTTATGAACGTCCTCTGTTCTCTCTCCAAAGCCTTCACATCCTTCCTCAGAACTGGGCACAGTACTCCAGATGAGGCCTAACTGCCACCTCTGGCCTAGTTTCATGAAGAACTGAGAGATCCACAAACCCACTATCCACGGGGGTTCTAGTGGATAGTGTCTCTGTGATGGAAAGGAAATCACTGCTGATGGAATAAATTTCCTCAGCTGCTGTAGTTTAAAATTCACTGGTTCTACATAAAGCCATGAAGATTACTCCATGAAAGATGAAAGATGCTGGTCATCATATATTTCTTCCAGAATTCCCAATAGTACGCCAACATCTCCACTCGATAAGGCTGTGTATTGATTGTGAACAACATAGAGAGGATCAATGATCTGCCGCCCCTTATGACAATGGGGAGCAATTATCCTGCTTTTACTTGGAAGGTCAATGCCACCTTGGCCTTGCAATTTAATATCTGATGGATGAAAGTTATTGGCTGAAGCCAGTCTAGATCACCTGCTAGTATGTTAACGTCATCCAGTGTCAATTTTAAAGTTGGTGTCAAAGCCTTTAACTTATGCTGTAACTGACCACTAATGTTGATTAAGACCATTTACTGCCCTTAGGAACTGTCATTTTGTCTTTGTCTTGATTTCCAATTTCTCGGGTGGAGTGTGTTTCAGGAATATTCTCTTGTCTTCTCCCTCCCTTAAAGTTGTTGGATTTACAGAAACATTTGAAATGTCCGGTCTTCCCGCACTGGAAACATTCCGTGCCTCCTGCTGGGCAGCCTTGGCATCTGTGTTGTTTCTTTGCACCACAGTATAAGAATCTTAAAATGGCTATTGTGAGGTTTCTTCCCTTTTGCCCATTTTGGTGGGCTTTTGTGTGGGTGGGGCTGCTGCCCATGGACATAGAGATAAAAACAAAAAGCTAAAAGCTACTGCGGATGCTGGAAATCCAAAACAAAAACAGAATTACCTGGAAAAACTCAGCAGGTCTGGCAGCATCGGCGGAGAAGAAATCAGTCAACGTTTCGAGTCTTCATGACCCTTCGGCAGAACTGGGGTATGTGGAACATTCCTTGTTCCAGTCCTACTCCGGCCCCCTCCCACAATTCTTTCTCCGGTACATCGATGATTACTTCGGTGCTGCTTCATGCTCTCGTCGGGACCTGGAAAAATTTATTAATTTTGCTTCCAATCTCCACCCCTCCATCATTTTCACATGGTCCATCTCTGACACTTCCCTTCCCTTCCTTGACCTCTCTGTCTCAATTTCTGATGATAGACTGTCCACCAATATCCATTACAAGCCTACCAACTCCCACAGCTACCTCGACTACAGCTCCTCACACCCCGCTTCCTGTAAAGACTCCATCCCATTCTCTCAGTTCCTTCGCCTCCGTCGCATCTGTTCTGATGACGCTACCTTCAAAAACAGCTCCTCTGACATGTCCTCCTTCTTCCTTAACCGAGGTTTTCCACCCACGGTCGTTGACAGGGCCCTCAACCGTGTCCGGCCCATATCCCGCGCATCCTCCCTCACGCCTTCTCCTCCTTCCCAGAAACATGATAGGGTCCCCCTTGTCCTCACTTGTCACCCCACCAGCCTCCGCATTCAAAGGATCATCCTCCGCCATTTCCGCCAACTCCAGCATGATGCCACCACCAAACACATCTTCCCTTCACCCCCCCTGACGGCATTCCGTAGGGATCGTTCCCTCCGGGACACCCTGGTCCACTCCTCCATCACCCCCTACTCCTCAACCCCCACCTATGGCACCTCCCCATGCCCACGCAGAAGATGCAACACCTGCCCCTTCACTTCCTCGCTCCTCACCGTCCAAGGGCCCAAACACTCCTTTCAAGTGAAGCAGCATTTCACTTGCATTTCCCCTAACTTAGTCTACTGCATTCGTTGCTCCCAATGCGGTCTCCTCTACATAGGAGAGACCAAACGCAAACTGGGCGACCGCTTTGCAGAACACCTGCGGTCTGTCCGCAAGAATGACCCAAACCTCCCTGTCGCTTGCCATTTTAACACTCCACCCTGTTCTCTTGCCCACATGTCTGTCCTTGGCTTGCTGCATTGTTCCAGTGAAGCCCAACGCAAACTGGAAGAACAGCACCTCATCTTCTGACTAGGCACTTTACAGCCTTCCGGGCTGAATATTGAATTCAACAACTTTAGATCTTAAACTCCCCACCACCCGCCACCCCCCCTCCCCCCATCCCCACCCCGTTTCTCCCCCTCCCTTTTTTTTCCAATAACTTATATAGATTCTTCTTTTCCCACCTCTTTCCATTATTTTTAAATCTAAAACTAAAACTTTGTTAGTCTTTCCACCCCACCCCCACTAGAGCTGTACCTTGAGTGTCCTGTCTTCCATTCTTAATTAGCACTTTTCTTAGACAATATCACCACCTTCAACACCTCTTTGATCCTTTTATCTGTAACATCTTTTGATTATCTGCTCCTATCACTGCTTGCTTATCTCCACAATCACCACACCCTCAACTTCTCTCTCTCCCCCCGCCCCCCCACCTTAAACCAGCTTATATTTCATCTTTCTCCTAACTATGCTTCAGTTCTGCCGAAGGGTCATGAAGACTCGAAACGTTGACTGATTTCTTCTCCACCAATGCTGCCAGACCTGCTGAGTTTTTCCAGGTAATTCTGTTTTTGTTTTGCCCATGGACATACCCAGTTAACAGAGCCATCTAGAGCCTCAGAGTCGCGATGAATTATAGCTCAGTTTATCTCCCCGAGCGTGGCCCCATACCCTTTGATCCCTTTCGCCCCAAGAGCTATATCTAACTCCTTCTTGAAAGCATACAATGTTTTGGTCTCAACTACTTTCTGTGGTAACAGATTCCACAGGCTCACCACTCTCTGGGTGCAGAAATTTCTCCTCATCCCAGTCCTAAATGGTCTACCCCATATCCTCACACTGTGACCCCTGGTTCTGGACTCCCCTACCATCGGGAACATCCTTCCTGCGTCTACCCTGTCTAGTCCTGTTAGAATTTTATAGGTTTCTATGAGATCCCCCCTCATTCTTCTGAACTCCAGCGAATAAAATCCTAATTGACTCAATCTCTCCTCATATGTCAGTCCCGCCATCCCAGGAATCAGTCTGGTAAACCTTCGCTGCATCCCCTCTATGGCAAGTACATCTTTCTTCAGATAAGGAAACCAAAACTGCACACAATATTCCAGGTGTGGTCTCACCAAGGCCCTGTACAATTGCACAAGACATCCCTGTTCCTGTACTCGAATCCTCTGGCTATGAAGGCCAACATACCATTTGCCTTCTTTACCGCCTGCTGCACCCGCATGCTTACCTTCAGCGACTGATGTACGAGGACACCCAGGTCTCATTGCACATTCCCCTCTCTCGATTTATAGCCATTCAGATAATAATCTGCCTTCCTGTTTTTGCTACCAAAATGGATAACCTCACATTTATCCACATTATACTGCATCTGCCATGCATTTGCCCACTCACTCAGCTTGTCCAAATCACACTGAAGCATCTCTGCGTCCTCCTCACAGCTCACCCTCCCACCCAGCTTTGTGTCATCTGCAAACTTGGAGATATTACATTTAGCTCCCTTATCTAAATCATTAATATATATTGTGAATAGCTGGGGTCCCAGCACCAATCCCTGCGGCACCCCACTAGTCACTGCCTGCCATTCAGAAAAAGATCCGTTTATTACTACTCTTTGTTTCCTGTCTGCCAACCAGTTTTCTATCCATCTCAATACACTACCCCCAATCCCATGCACTTTAATTTTACACACTAATATTTTATGTGGGACTTTGTCAAAAGCCTTCTGAAAGTCCAAATAAACCACATCCACTGGCTCCCCCTCATCAACTCTACTAGTTACATTCTCGAAAAATTCCAGTCGATTTGTCAAGCATGATTTCCCTTTCATAAATCCATGCTGACTCTGTCCAATTCTGCCACTGTTTTCCACATGCTCAGCTATTAAATCTTTTATAATGGATTCTAGAATTTTCCCAACTACCGACGTCAGGCTGACTGGTCAATAATTCCCTGTTTTCTCTCAGCCTCCCTTTTTAAATAGTGGGGTTACATTAGCTACCCTCCAATCAGTAGGAACTGTTCCAGAATCTATGGAATCTCAGAAGATGACCACCAATGCATCCACTATTTCTAGGGCCACTTCCTTAAGTACTCTGGGATGTAGATTATCAGGCCCTGGGGATTTATCGGCCTTCAATCCCATCAATTTCCCCAACACCATTTCCCTGCTAATACTGATTTCTTTCAGTTCCTCCCTCTCACTAAACCCTGTGCTCCCCAACATTTCTGGTATGTTATTAGTGTCCTCCTTTGTGAAGACAGAACCAAAGTATGTATTTAGTTGGTCAGCCATTTCTTTGTTCCCCATTATAAATTCCCCTGTTTCTGACTGTAAGGGACCTACATTTGTCTTCACCAATCTTTTTCTCTTCACATACCTATAGAAACGTTTACAGCCAGTTTTTATGTTCCCTGCAAGCTTACTCTCGTACTCTCTCTTCTCCTTCATCAATCCCTTGGTCCTCCTTTGCTGAATACATGTTGAAGGCTTTGAGAATGGTGTCAAAGTCCACAGTGGACTCTCCCATCCCCAGCCTCAGGATACCGTCGTCTGCTACCCAACCCACAACATAAAGAAACAAACTGACTTGGTGCTTCTGCTCCTTATTGTGTAGGCCCGGTGCTGCTCCATATTGAAGTGCTTCATCCATAACTCGCACTTTTGACCTTTCTGCTGGCCCTCGAGACACTCAAACAGGCAGTTTAGGGGCAGTGACTGCTCACCGGGTACAGACATAGGGCAGCATTTCCCCCCCGCTGTCAGTGGGGTGTGCGGGAGCGGGAACAGACGCGGGTAGGTTCCTGTTTGGTGCCCCCAGTTGGGGGCGCGCCGCCATTTTACGTGGGTGGGCCAATTAAGGCCCGCCCAGCGTGACGTCCACTCGGAAGCGCTGTGCGTTCCCTGTGCAGGCAGGGAGGGTATTCCCTCAGCCAGAAGTGCGCTCTTTCACGCATGCGCACGAAGGAGCGCACAGATCTCCCTGAGGCAAAGTGCCGCCTCAGGGAGATTGGCTCAAGTGCGAAAACATTATTAAAGGCAAAAAAAAATTCGTGACATGTCCCCTCATGTGACGCTGTCACACCAGCAGGGACATGCCAATTCCTGTTATTTTTAAATTTTACACACATTTTAAATCCCTCAGGAAACCTCATCCTGCCCGTGGATGGAATAGGACGGGCAGGTCCGTTAATTAGGTAAATCACTTTTGTGAAGGCCTTAAGTGGCTGCTGACAGTTCAGCTGAAAATCTAAATGATGCGGGGTGACGTCATGACGCACGCCCGACATCACCCCACGTCATGTTACACGTCGGCCCCCACTCGCCAACCGGAAAAAGCTGCCCATAGAGTTATCTCTCTCGAGTTTGCCTCCTCTTTCAGTAGGGTTATGAGTACGAGCTGCCACCAGGTTTTCCTTCACTCTTATTGCGGTTCTGTCGATGGCAACAAGCCACCATACTCTGTGTTGCCACCTTGCCCCGTGTACTCTTGGTGTGGTTCCTGGCTGTTGCTATGCATGGCTGATCTTTCATAGACACACTGTCGTCTTATTCTCGTACTTCCTTCAAACTGGTTTATTAACACTATATATAAACAGGTTACCGAGTAGGTGTGTCTCTCCTAAATACAACATGTTTCATCCTCTCTCAAGAGACTAACTCATGACTGCTAATGTCAGTGACACATCATCATCTACATCACACACTAGCACGTCTATTCTGTTAACCCATTCCACCAAAAGCCCCACTGCACAGATTTAAGCACAAAGTCCAGGGGGGAGGAATTTTCCCTCGTCGGGCGGGCTCGGCAGGGGTGGGCGGGAGGGGTCGGGAAGCTGACCACCGCCCACGATCGGGGCCGGACCACAATTTCACGCTGGCAAACCAATTAAGGCCCGTCCAGTGTGAAACGCACACGACAGCGCTCAGCACTGCCTGTGTGGCGGGGGGAGGAGAGCGAAAGAGCAACTTCGTGCATGTGCGCGGGTGCCCACTGGAAAAGCTCCCCAAGGCACAGAGCTGCATCAGGGAGGTGAAGAGTTTAAAATATTAAAAATAAAGATTTTTAAGATGTTATAAAACATGTCTCCTCATGCGACAAGTTATTAATGAAATGTTTTAATTTTTATTTAATTTTTAATAGCTGTGGAAACCTCATCCCGCCTGTGGATGAGGTTTCCTAAAAAGTGCAAAGGTCGCTTGGCCTCTTCGCTTGCCCGCCAACCGTAAGGTTGGATGGGCAGCAAAAAATTTCATTCAATTATCTTTTTAATGGCCTTAATAGGCCTCTTAATTGTCGACGGGCATGCTGCCAACTCCGGCGCGCACCCGCCAACCAAAATATCACGCCAGTGCGTGATGACGTCGGGACGCTTCCCCAACGCCATCGCGCGTCATTCTAAGCTCGGTCGAGCTGGGCGCGTGCCCGGCTGACGAGCGTTATATTCTGACCCAGGTTAACATAGGTTCAGAGAGGGAGTGCTGCACTGGTAGATCAGGGCCTGCTCACCAAGGTGAAAAACACATGCCCAATTCGCTTGACATGTGCTCCCAGTGACCAAGACTCCAGGGTGTATAATCAGGAAACTGCCTCTAACCCCTTCTCTCAAGATCCTTCAGCTCCTCAGCCCAGCCAGGCTGAGACTAGAAGAAAGCACTGAGCTGATGTCAGTCATGGAGTTTAGTCACTCCCTAAAATCAACAGCAGCTGTTCCGATGTGGGTGATGGCTGAAAGAAAGAAAGCCTTGCATTTTTATAGCACCTTTTCCCCACCTCAAGATGTTCCAAAGCGCTTTACAGCCAATGAAGCGGAGCCAATTACATAGCAGTTTAGGAAACATGCAGCCAATTTGTGCACAGCAAGCTCCCACAAACAGTAATGTGATAACGACCAGATAATTTGTTTTCGATGCTGGTTGAGGAATAAATATTAGCCAGGACACCTGTTCTTTGAAATAGTACTGTGGGATCTTTAACATCCACCTGACAGGGCAGACAGCATCTCAGTTTAACATCTCATCCAAATGGTGTCACCTCAGGCAGTGCAGCACTGACCTGTCAGCTGAGACAAGTCCCACATGGGAGACTTATAAAGAAGGCAAATGCACATGGAATACAGGGTAATTTGATAAAGTGGGTTCAAAATTGGCTTAGTTGTAGGAGGCAGAGGGTAATGACAGAAGGATGCTTTAGTGACTGGAAGCCAGTGTCCAGTGGTGTACCACAGGGATCTATGCTCAGTCCCCTATTATTCGTCATTTATATAAACGACATAAATGACTATGTGGGAGGCAGGATTAATAAGTTTGCGGATGACACAAAGATTGGCCGGGTGTTTAATAGTGAGGTTGAGTGTCTTGGGCTACAGGAAGATATAGACGGGATGGTCAAATGGGAAAATAATTTAACCCTGAAAAGTGTGAGGTGATACACTTTGGAAGGAATAATTTGACAAGGAAGTATTCAATGAACGGCATGGCACTAGGAAGTTCTGAGGAACAAAGGGACCTTGGCGTGTGTATCCATAGATCTCTGAAGGCGGAGGGGCATGTTAGTGGGGTGGTGAAAAAGGCATATGGGACACTTACCTTTATCAATCAAGGCATAGATTACAAAAGTAGGGAGATCATGTTGTAGTTGTATAGAACCTTGGTGAGGCCACAGCTGGAGTACTGTGTGCAGCTCTGGTCACCACATTATAGGGAGAATGTGATTGCACTGGAGGGGGTGCAGAGGAGATTCACCAGGATGTTGCCTGGGATGAAACATTTAAGTTATGAAGAGAGGTTGGATAGACTTGGGTTGTTTTCGTTGGAGCAGAGAAGACTGAGGGGTGACCTGATTGAGGTGTACAAGATTATGAGGGGCATGGACAGGGTGGATAGGGAGCAGCTGTTCTCCTTAGTTGAAGGGTCAGTCACAAGGGGTCATAAGTTCAAGGTGAGGGGCAGGAGAATTAGGGGGAATGTAAGGAAAAACTTTTTTACCCAGAGGGTGGTGACGGTCTGGAATGCACTGCCTGGGAGGGTGGTGGAGGCAGGTTGCCTCACATCCTTTAAAAAGTACCTGGCTGAGCACTTGGCACATCAAAACATTCAAGGCTATGGGGCCAAGTGCTGGTAAGGATTAGGTAGGTAGGTCAGGTGTTTCTCACTTGTCGGTGCAGACTCGATGGGCCGAAGGGCCTCTTCTGCACTATGTGATTCTGTGATTCTGTGATGTTGTGCTCATTTCTCTGGTGTGACCTGAGGCGTGGGGAACCTGAACCCACAACTTTCTGACACTCTGAAATGAGAGGTTGGCGACAGCTTGGATATTTGAAGCACAAGCAATATTCAAATTATGATGGGACAGATCATCTATTAAAAACTAAATGGGAAGAGAATAGACTATTTTAGAGAAAATTCTCCCGCCCCCGCTAATAGGAAGGGAAAACCAGTAAAACTTGGAAATGACTTGAACTGGAGTTCCATTTTAAGGTCCACAAGACCAGTTCAGCTCGGAGCTGTAGCAGCTATTTCCAGGTTTTACCGATTTTACCTTCTGCTCCAACCAGTCTTTGTGTTTCCTTGAACTTAAAGTGATTTTAGGTTCGGTATACACCTTACTGGACAAGGGACTGGGTCCCAGAACAGTTACTGAGGACAAGGGCTCACTCTTGGCCCCTCCAAAAGCCCCAGGAAGAGGAGGTTGAATTTCACCCCGACAATGCCTTTTATTTGTGTGTGTGTCAGTATCAATGCCTCAAACTCCCTCGATTAATCCCTGCGTTACCCCATTGGCGCAGACAGGAATTTACTGTGTATATCGGCGGAGACTGAGCTCCGAAAGCTAGAATTGCTGCTGAATTTGTAATTAGAGGAAAGCATCCATTCACTTTCTATTCCATCCCTGCTGTAAGATCCCTTCCTCATTGATCCAAACTGAGAGTCCGGGGGTGGCTAGACAGTTTAATTCTGTCTTAAACCTCGGATAAAATTGGGACTGGGGGGGTAGGGGGGGGGTGACTCAAATGCTGATTTCCAGGTCTCTTAATTCCTGAATGCCAGATGCTGGGGAGACCTGGGGGTCTAAAGGGGTCCTGGATTCTGTTAACACTCATTGAGTCAGTCTGGGTGGAAACTCTTCACTGTTGCTGCTGCTGTCACTGGCTGCTGCGGGTACCCAGTGCCCGTCACACGTCCCTGACATCTGGAGGGTCTTCCCGGGGCCAGAGACTCCGCCGCGCTGGGGACAGCATCGCTCGCCCGGCATCGCCCAAGCCCAGCTCCTCGCCTGGAACCGACATCCCCAGCACGATGCGTCCGCCCAGGCTGGTACTGCTGACCTGTCTCTGCACCGTGTCTGTGAGTATTGTGCTGTGCACTCGTGCCCCAGGAGGTTGGTGAGAGGGGAGAAAAGTAATCAGGACGTCTGAAATATCAGCATTGCTGCCCTTATATTGCATTGTACAGCGAGGAATAGACCTTTGTGTGAGTTTCCATC
Source organism: Cetorhinus maximus (assembly GCF_964194155.1). NCBI lineage: Eukaryota > Metazoa > Chordata > Chondrichthyes > Lamniformes > Cetorhinidae > Cetorhinus > Cetorhinus maximus. The sequence goes on along the minus strand of NC_135903.1, from coordinate 40,835,695 downwards.
TCGGGCTGTGTTCAGAACAGAACCTGTTTTATTCTTCTCTGTCTAATAGACATTGTGTAAATCGATCCAGTCCTTTTTTTTTTGTTTGTTTGTTTGTTTAGCTACTGAGCTATTCGCTAATTTGGGGGGATTTTAAGCAACCTGAACTTGGCCAAGACGGAAAGAACCAGGGTGTTGGTCTCTCAGCCAGGTCCTGACATTGCCAACAGAAAAACTGAGGCTGTTGGAGAGTTTCAGCAGGTCTGGCAGTGCCTGAGGAGGGGAACAAGGTCGGTGACCCCTTCATCCGAACTCAAACCCTGGCAGTGCCACTTCTCACCCGTAGGTGGTCCTGGTAACCTTCCCTTTTAATAATCTGCTCCACTATTCCCTGCTAGTACCCACTCGGCGGTCATTGAGAGACCATGGCTGATGCCACCCTTCATGCCCACAGGTTGGTCAGAGGGAAGGTTTGAAGGAGGGTCTCGAATGGGGAAGAGAGAGGTGGAGGGATTTAGACAGGAAAACAAAACAGAAGAGGTGCATTTCTACATGGCCTGGCACAGCCTAACCAATGAAGTACTTCAAAGTGTATTTGCTGTTGTAATGTAGGGAACACAGCAGCCAAATTGTGCACAGCAAGATCCCACAAACAGCAGCATGATCACGACCAGGAAATCTGCGTTGGTGATGTCGGTTGAGGATAGACGTTGGAGACCAGAGACTCTTTTTCAAATTGGTGCCATGGGATTTTTTTTTTTACATCCACCTGAGAGAGGGCAGACGTCTAAACATGCACCCCAAAATATGACACTGTTGGCACCTCTGACGCCTGTGAGTTAAAAAGATGATCTCAGCACTGCAATATCCTGTCAGCTGAGATTTTGTCTGTGATTCGCAGGGGAGAGCAGATGGGATAATTAGCAAGATAGTGAGGCAGATAGATGGATTTAAGGGTAAACAGACAGAATGGTTGACTGGGAAAGGAAGACAGGCAAATGGAAAGACAAACAAATATTAATCAGTTGACTGTAATGTGTTAAGTGTTCCAACCAAGAGATTGGATGACATTATAAATATTGAACAGCTTGTTAATTTGGTTGAAGCTCTATAACCTTGCCTAATACACTCTTTCTGTATTATAGTCAAGTTGTATTATTGCAGCTCAGTCTATCTCTGGATAATCCATGATAGACACATCAAGGTAGCAGTGATCAGTGCTGTAATACATCTGTGAATTGGGGAATTTACACAAAACTCACAGCCAACTGGGACAATTCATGCTGAAGAACAGGCTGATCTACCACAGAAAGTCCCAACAGTTACTGTAATGCAATCACAACAAACCTGTTGTTAGCAACACATTATTGCGTTGCGACTCTTAAAGTGATAGAAGTTTAGACTTAACGGGGAAGTTTTGTAATGGATCATTTTTATCTGTAGTACAAGATGGAACAGACTTTATTATTTTCTGGGATGAAACTCAATCCAGAATCAGAAGTATTTTTTGGCTTCATGTTCTATTCCAGTTCTTCATTGAACTGGTGAAAAACATATTCCTTTACACATTATATTTTGCCTACATTAAAGGTAGGTGTCACAGATAAAAGCTCATGACCTAGTTATTCCTAAATTCTTTGAAGACAGTCTAATCATGTAATGGTAGTTGCTCACTCCAAAGCTATTCCCTCAAACACGACTTCCTGACCTAACTATTCCGAACCTCTTTGAAAGACAGGCTTTATCAATCATCCTCTTTCCGAACTATTGTTCATAGATCCCACTACCTGTGTTTATTACCCTAAAGTTACACTTTAGTCACTCATGGTTAATATCATAACTGTCACTTGTTTTCTGGCTTAAGCACTTCTCATATCGGAAGACGAACTAAATGCATTCCTCTTACCGAACACTTCAAACACACCCTGTTTATCTCGAAAAACTTGTTGCTCCAAGGAAAAAGGAAGTTTGACAATTAACCCTAAACTCCCCAAGATATTCAGTGTACATCTCTCCAAGATGTCCAACAGAACATTGTATAGGATCAGTTGGAGAACTTTGTGGGATCAGCTGGAGCATTGTAATGTGATTAACTAGAATATTGTCCAGGGCCCGCTGGAATACTGTATAGGATTAGCTGGAATATTATATGGGATTATATTACTGTGTCCTGCTTCGGATCATCTTTTTTTACTCCAGTATATACATCATATCAGTGATTCTCTCATGGCATCACTCATGGACGATACATCATTTTATTAGGAAAGGATCAAAGTTACTATAGTCTATAGTGTATTGTTCTACAGCCAGGATGAAAGTGTTTTTGATTTTCAGGCTAGCAGTCAGGTTGTTTCACCTGTACAGGTGTTGGCCAGCCATCCTAACTATTTAGATCACTCTGTCCCCGTGATTCTGGAGAGGGTCAACATCAATGGCAGTTGGCATCTTTGCTTCCCAATGTCCCACATCCATGTCCAGAAAGCAGAGCAGTGGGAGCATTAGCCCAAGGAATGTCGCACGTGTGTGTTTGCGTACATGTGTGCGTGTGTGTGCATACATGTGTGCGTGTGTGCATGTATGTGTGTGCGTGCGTGCATGTGTGTGCGCGTATGTATGTGTGTGCGTGCATGTCTGGTTCCAGGGGTTCAGTCTGAGATAGCAACAAAGCCCGACGCTGAGGCTAGGAGAAAGCTGGGTGTGTTCTGTGAAGGAGGAGGCTAAGGAATTTTAATGGGGAAGGGTAGAGTCAGTTGTGCCAAGATTGTGGAGGTGGAGACAAACAGCCCTAAGATATGTCAGAACAGGACTTGGAGATTGGCAGCACTTGAGGCAAGATTACAATATGGACATTGTTGGCATGTTATTTATTATTCTTCAACCACAAAAGGCAAAAGGCAAGAGAGGGATCGTCCATGTGTTTTTTTGGATGCATTGTTTAAGTGATGCCTCAGCTGGGCAGATACCATTTTGTGAAGTTTCAGAGCTGGTGTGTCCAGTATTTCTGTTGAAGTGATTGGGGCATCAGACCAACTGGTTTATGGGGATGTCTTTGGGGATTTTTCTGTATTTTGTGTGGGGTGGGAGTAATTTTCCACAGTTGGTGGGGGGTGGGGGCCATGTTCTCTTTGCCATTAGCTCCATATAAACACCATCTGCTTTCTGTAACTCTTCCATCGTCAGACAAATAAGAAAATACCCATGTAAGTTCATCCAGTATAGAATAATAGAATGGTTACAGCACAGGAGGACACCATTCTGCCCGTCATGCCTGTACTGGCTCTATATGGTGGGACTGGAGTTGGACTGGATTTTGGTAGACCAGGAGTGTGAAACCCAAAGTGCACAGATTAGACCAGGTAAGAGGAGACCTGATCTCAGTGGATTAGATTGGATAGCCAGGAGACTCCTTTAGAAAGGTAAGGTACCACTTTGGATATGGTCCCAAGGCACATTTGGGAGAGGTAAGGCAGCCGTTGGGATTATTAAAGGTAAACATGATCATGCGTAAAAAGTGCCTAAACTCATTGGAACTGTCGAGCTTGTCAAGGAACTGTCAAAGAATATTGCTGAGTTGCCATGGAGGGGGTAAGGGCAAACGGTGGTGGGTGGGAGGCATGGATTTGATGATTTGGCACTAAGTTGGCATAGCAGTTATCAAGTGCCATGGGAATGCGGGGGGCATAGGGAGTATGATGAGCCATGGGGGGGGGGAGATGGGACGGGGCATGAGGTGGCATAGGTTGGCATGGATGAGGCATGGGGGCGAGGGAGCATAAAGGGTGAGGGCTGGAGGGCTATTTTTTATTTTAAGATTTTAAAAAATAACTTAAAGACCTTCTGCCCAGCCCACCCCCTCACCCAGCAGCCTCCACACTTTGGGGAGCAGGCCCGACTTCCAGTCCAGCCCGCAGCCACACCCGCCACACCCCCAACACCTTGGAACGAATGGCGAGTGGCCGTTTGTAAAGGTCAGGTCCTCAGAGCCGGGAATTCTCTCCCGCCTCTGCACACTCCACCCGGGAGCAAAAATCTAGACCAGAGCGTTTCCACTTGTGGGGAGGAGCAAAAATAGTGGCCATCGGTATAAAATAGGGCAACATTTTCCCCCCGTTAGGGGGAGCGTGTTGGGGGGAGTGCGGGAGAGGGCAGCCTTCCGAATCGGCCGCACGCCCGCCGAACTGAAAATCTAAATGACGCGGGGTGACATCGGGACACACGCCCCACGTATCCCCGCGTCATTTGACGCATCAGCGAGCGGGCCCCCCCCCCCCGCTTGCCGACTGGAATAACCTGCCCATAGTCACCCAGAAATCCAATAGGAAATTAAGAAGAAACTTCTTTACCCAGAGAGTAATGAGAATGTGGGAGCACTTTATCATAGAGGGTAATTGAGCTGAATCGTGTTGATGCAGTTAAGAAGAGGTGAGTTATGCTAATGAAACCTGATCAGGCTAGATCTGGAAGAATAAGAGGAGGCTTGATTGGGGTACAAATGTGTATTGGATTATGTATACGCGTTTTTATATAAAACCACATTGCCATATTATCCAGACACCGAAAGTAATGAATTCATTGATTTCCCTGGTTCATTTCTAATGAATCAATATTATTCTTTGCACTGTCCATTATGGACACATTAACATGATCATATGAAATTCACCTATGCACTGTTTTAATGTCATTGTTAATATGATTACTTTAAATGGGTTAACAGATATTCAGAAAAATTCACTTGAATGTTTTTTTTTTACAAATGTAACTGGCAGGAAGTTCCTTGCGAAAGTCACCTCTCATATTTATACTCCGTTGATAACATTTTGTGTGTTGCACATTTTTCACCTCATTTGTAATATTTTACACATGCCAGAAATAATTTAGTTTCTCTTTTGTCTGTTCAGTTAGATAGCCAATTTAAATATTTTTGCAAATCAGGAACATTAGCCTATGTCTGAAAGATTCGACCTGTCTTTGTGCCATCTGCAAACTCACAAATGGGTTTGGTATCCAAGACTTGAATGTAGATTGGGACCAACAAGAGTTCAAGAATGCTTGAGAATTTTAAACAATACCTCCCCAAATGTTATATTGCTTCTCTTATGTTTTATCATTTTTCCAACCTGACGTTCTACCCTGGATTCTCAGCAACTTTTAACTTAATAAGAAGTCTTTCATGTGGAACTTTTTCAAAACCTTTCCAAAAATTCAAAAGGACTATATCACACCAGGTTCCACAGGACAAGCCCTTCACCACTGAGCTTGGTGAAGAGAGAGTTGGGTGAATCTGCTGGGACGGAATGATTTGCAAACAGAGTGAGGGTTTTAAAATGGGAATTTAGTGAGAGTGGGAATTAGATGCAGAGGAGGAAGGCGGTGTTAGGTAACTTAAACCAAGAAGCAACTGTAAATAAATAAATATATTCATAAATAAATAATCATAGTAATTAATTAGATCTAAGGGGATCCAACTAAAATTAGAATGATTTAGAGGGTAGCAACATTAGAGGAATCAGAATTGTATTAAATAAAACTTGGTACATGTAAATAATAAATAGGAATAAGGGGGATGTTAAACTAAAACATATACCATAAGCAACAGAACTATGTAACAGAAGTAGACAGGCTTTTTTTAATAAAATGATGGGACAGCATTCCGTGTGGGAACTCAGGATGTTTTGTGTATTCCGGATAATTACTTATGCAGGGAGTACCTTCTGCTGCTCCTGTTTGAGCTCAGAATTCCTGATCTTGAGAAGCCGCTGGAATCACTGCCAGTCATCTGGGAAGCTGAGAACTTCCTGGAGTGCATGTTCCAGGTGGTGGTCAGCCCATGGCCATAGGAAGAGCAGGAGGATTGTAAGTGAGTGCCGGACTGGCAGGTTAGGAAGAGAGAAGCAGCACGAGAGTCCTCCTTCAGTGTGATACTCGCAAACCGGTTTTCTAGAGCGCATCCACGGCACCAAAAGGAAAGTGACTGCATGGGGGTGGGGGGTTGGGTGGGGGGGGGTGGGTGTGTGCAGGTGGGCACAACAAAGTGTAGAAATGCAGTGGTCATAAGGGATTCAATAGTCAATGTGTGCCCCACGTAATAGGCAGAATGTTATGCTCTCCCCTATGGCGGGATGGAGGATAGAAAGACATTTAATCAGGTGTGATGGTGTTGGATGAAGACCCCACTTCCACCCAGCTTAAATCCATGGCAGGGAAGCCCGCTGAGCATCATGATGCCTGGTTGAGGGACCAGCATGAGGAAGGGTGGACTCGCTAAGACCCACCCAGCCCCTGTCCTTGCTGCCGACCCCCTACATGCCAAACCCGTTGCCCCCACCCCGTGAAATCCCTCCTGCCATCTGTTGCCTCTGTCTTGAGTTGCCCCATGATCCTGGACCTCCAGTGAGTGTATTACCTGCACCAGCCACCACCTCCCTGGTGGTGCTGCTGAGCAAAAGATCTGCCAGTCTCTGATTGGCCAACGGCTCTTGGCGGGCAGGGCTTCCCAATCCCAGGTCTTGATCCCATGAAAGGCCTGCCAGATACCTCTCAACTGCAGCCGAGACCCCTGTCACCTCCAGAAAACTCCCCCCAATACATTGTCTCCTGATGTCAGGGTAAAGAAACTCACTGAGAGGGTGAAGAACATTTTGCAGGGGGAAGGGAAGCAACCAGAAGTCATGGTCCACGTCGGGTCCATTGACATAGGTAGGTTGGGGTCCTACAGGCAGAGTTTCATGAGCTAAGGAGAGATTAAAGAGCACAGGTTCATAATAGTACTCATCTCTGGATTACTTCCAGTGTCACATGCTAATGAGTATAGGACCACTAAGATAAAGACAGGCTAATATATGACTTAAGAAACAGTGCAAGAGGGTGAGCTTCGGATACCTGGGGCATTGGGACTAGTGCTGGGGCAATTGGGAACAATATTAGATGGACAGGTTACATCACAACAAGGCTGGGACCAAAGTCCTCACAGTAATGTTAACAACTGGGAGAGAATTTAAATTAACTCTGCAGGCAGAAGGAAGCCGGGATGAAGCACTAGAGAGGAGATACAAGGTGCGCAGAGGACTGGAAAAGAACAGCGTTAGAACAAAGAGTCGTTCAGAAATAGGAGGGATCAGACAGGGGAAATTGCGAGCCAGTCTAAGATGGGCTTGGAGAGCATGTGCGCAAACGCATGGGGTGTGGTAAATAAGGTCGGTGAGCTGCAGGCACAAGTACCCATATGCAATTGTGATAAAGTGACAATAACAGCTGAAACAAGGGAGGAATGGGGTTTATTCCAATCCAAAAATTATTCAGGACAAGTAGCAAATGCTAAAAACAGATGGAAGTAGCAATGTTGATCAAAGATGCTATTGAATCACTACAGGGGGATGAAAGGAAGGGCATCCAAATCTAAAGATACAATGGTTATAATGAACAGAAATTAAGGCTTATGATCAGTGTCATGTTCATAATTCAGCAAAGAACCAAATTGAAAGCAAAATGTGCAGTGGAGAACTGAAGAGAGAGGCTAAGAGCATGTATGAGACAAGATCAGGAGGGAACATAAAAGGGGCACAAGCATTTTACAAACATATTTAGTTCTTTGATGTAAAGACAGAGTAGGTTGATGAGAGGAGTGTAGTTGATGTATATCCAGATTTTCAAACAACGCTTGATAAAGTACCGCACAATCGTCTTCTCCAAACAGCAACATAACAATCAGCTAATCTGTTTTTGGGATGTTGGTCGAGGGATAAAATATTGGTTAGAGCACTGCTAGTATCCACATCCATTTTGGCTGGAATTTTTCAATCACTCCCACCGAAGTCAACGAACACTTGAATGGCTCACCGTATCCAAGTCCACGGCAGCAGGGCCAGAAAATTCCAGCCTTATATCCAAGTTTCGGGAATGGGATGTGAACCCGCAGCCTTCTAACCCTAACAGAATGAGTGCTATCAACTGAGCCACAACTAACAGCTAGCAAACACACAGTTTTCACATTGTCTTCAATTCACCACAACTTTTGGCCTTTCAAGTCTAGTCCTGACTACCTTGTTATGCTGGAAGATTTTATCTTTGGCAGTTAGCATCCTTCGCTCCATCCTTCTCTCAAGTTCTTTATTTCAGTTCTGATAAATTCTTGAGGCTGAGTTAATATTTTTCTCCTCCCAATATTTTCCCTCTTGGGCTGTATATAGTTTGCTTCTTTTTCTCATAACCATTTAACTTGATCAATTCCGCACCCCCATTCTTGGAACCTCTCATTTCATTTACCTTTATCTTTCTTGGGTATTTATTAATTTAAAGAAATAAAGAATTTGCATTGACACAGTGTCTTTATGGCCTCAGTTTGTCTCAAAGTACTTTACAGCCACCAAAGCGCAATCAATGTTACAAAGTAAAAATAAAAATAACAATACCTGGAAAAACTCAGCAGGTCTGGCAGCATCTGCGGAGAGGAACACAGTTAACGTTTCGAGTCCGTAGGACTCTTCAAAAGTGTTGATTGATGAGTCAATATTGACCAGGACAACCTCCCCTTCTCTTCTTCCAAACAGTACCTTGGGATGTCCACCTGACCAGACATACAATCTTAAAATCTCATCAGAGAAACCACACCTCTCCGCCCCTTATGGAAGTATCAACCTTGATTATATATTCAAGTCCCTGTCATGAGTCTTGAACCTACAACCTTCTCATTCTAGAGGCAAGATTAGTACCGCCGGACCAAGGCTGATACCACATGAATGTTTCGGTATAATGTCGCTCTCTGTTTGAAGTGTTAACCCGAAAACACCGTCAACAATGTTTCCTTACCTATAATTTTAAAGCAGTAAATTTGAAGTCCTATTAGGTGTGATTATATGATTCATCCAGCCAGGAGTTTACAGAGAGCATTGAGGTCCATTCTTGCTCCTGCCTCTGACACACATTCCCTGAAATCAGTTCCCCAGGAGGAGTATGGGGCCGTAGAACGCAGTTAACTATATTATTTCAACCATGGTAATATGACTGGACCGCAATGATATAACGTACAGCTGGGCTTCCAAGGATTAACAGTCCAGCACTTCAATATCGAGCAAAAGCATTTTAATGAATGGCCTGACTTCTGCATCAGAAAATAAATTTCTTCACAGAACCTAAGAACAGGGCAACATGCCTAAAGTGGCAAATATCACCTGGACATAGGGTACTTCAGACCTCCACATACCACGAGTTCCATTTCACTGTAGCAAAAAAATCCCTTCAGCAACACAATTAAAATTGCAAATTATTTTCCATTTTCAGCCAATGCATTTCTTCCTCCCAATAGACAAACCTCATTTCCATATAATTAACAAGTAAAAATACTCTTGCCTGAAACTTGGCTTGGTGATCCAATCATCCACTGTCATGTGCGTCACCTTGTTCACAAAGTTACCACACCTAGTTCCTTCAAACAATTGTTGATCATATTGGCCAAATTGTGCTATCAAGATAACTGTGGGTGAATGAGGCTTTTGTTATCTATGTGAAAATTGCACAGACATTGCAGGTGAGGGCAGATGAGCAGTTAAATCCAGAGATTCGAAAGTTGCTGTGCAAGATGCAGCATTTTGCCGTTCATTAACTTTGCAAAAATGGCATCTCGCTGACTGCCTCACCACTTGCATGCATTATACGGTGTGAAATTCCCGTATTTGTACAGCAGATATGAATTAAATCCTAACAGAAAGTTAGAGCTTGTCCATTTAAGTCAAAGTACTCTTTTTTAATGGCGTGATGAGTCTTAATTTCTGTCAATCAATTTCTCTGGCACTGAAAAGTAACTAAACAAGTATGGAGTCTCATTTCTTCGGATCTTAATTGCTGTTTGAGGTTGTTTTAATTTAAAACAAACTTCTTTCTGTGCCTTTTTTCTTTCTCTCTTAATCCAATCTTTCTTTCCATCTCTTTATTTCTCTGTCTGTACCTGGTTTGATCTAGAACTCACTCACTTAAATTTACATTTCTTTGTTCAGGCCTTGCAAAATTAATTTCACAATCCTATAATCTGATTGGTTGTGGAGATACACAGGCTGGAATCACCCAGATTTACACTAAATGCGGTAGCAGGCGGGAATAAGGACGCAATAGTGGCTTTCCATATTGTCTCCTTCCCAGGCATCCCACCTCATTAATAGTGCAATCCCGGGAAACACGTTGGGTCGCAGGTGGTGCAGCCTCTGATACTCCCACCCTGCCCTCTCCTCAGGCCTTCAGTAAACCGGAACCCTATTTAAAGACTGCCTCTTCACAGAGCTAGCACTCTTCAAGGGACAGGAAGCTTCTGGGAACTCATGGCTGCCAAAGGGAGGAAACATGCTGCCTCCAAATTTAGCAACACCTCCCTCGAGCACCTACTGGACGCAGTGGAGGCCCACCTCAAAATCGTCACACCCTGCTCTGGGCAAAGACCAGCAAGCAAGGTCACAATCCAGCATGGGAGGCAGTGGTGAGTACCAACGCCCTGCAAAAGAGGACAGCCACCCAGTGCTGAAAGAGGAGGAATGATCTCCTCCATTCCACTCTTCTCATCACTCAACTCACACACTCACAAACCAATCACACATCCACTCACTGCCAGTTCAACGGACATCACCATTAACTCTCCCACACACACCTTCATCTGCCCTGCAGATTGTGTCCTCATCCTGTCCAAGGCACCACTCACCACCCACAGATCCTTATTATCTGGCCTGGCAGGCGTCCTGCTTACACTCTCTCCATTTGTCTTCATGCAGGACAAGCTGACACACAACAAAAGTGAGAGGTCGCAGACTGGTGGAGGAATGCCTGACATCAAGGTCCTCACAGACTTTGAAAATAGAGTCATCCAGCTGGCCGGTGACAATCTGAACCATTCCTGTGCTGATGGTGAGGTCAGTGATACTCAGCCAATTGAGGATCCAGCACTGCAACATCTATCAGACAACCATGCTGTGAGTGAGTTCCTCTGTTCCGCAGTCCCCTGCCATGCATTAATTATCTCTAGATAAAAGCAAGAAACTGCGGATGCTGGAAATCCAAAACAAAAACAAAAACAGAAATACCTGGAAAAACTCAGCAGGTCTGGCAGCATCGGCGGAGGAGAGCACAGTTGACGTTTCGAGTCCTCATGACCCTTCAACAGAACTAAGTAAAAATAGGAAAGGGGTGAAATATAAGCTGGTTTAAGGGGCGGGGTTTGTTGGGACAAGCAGCCAGTGATAGGTGGAGATAATCAAAAGCTGTCACAGACAAAAGAACAAAGAGGTGTTGAAGTGGTGATATTATCTAAAGGAATGTGCTAATTAAGGGTAGAAGAAAGGACAGATAAGGTACAGATAGCTCTAGTGGGGGAATACTAAAAGGTAGAAATAAACAATGGGTGGAAATACATTTAAAAATAATGGAAATAGGTGGGAAAAGAAAAATCTATATAAATTATTGGAAAAAACAAAAAGGAGGGGGAAGAAACGGGAAGGGGGTGGGGATGGAGGAGAGAGTTCAAGATCTAAAATTGTTATCTATCTGTACCTTATCTGTCCTGTCTTCTACTCTTAATTAGCACATTCCTTTAGATAATATCACCACCTTCAACACCTCTTTGTTCTTTTGTCTGTGACAGCTTTTGGTTATCTCCACCTATCACTGGCTGCTTGTCCCAACAAACCCCCCACCCCTTAAACCAGCTTATATTTCACCCCTTTCCTATTTTTACTTAGTTCTGCTGAAGGGTCATGAGGACTCGAAACGTCAACTGTGCTCTCCTCCGCCGATGCTGCCAGACCTGCTGAGTTTCTCCAGGTATTTATGTTTCTGTTTTTGTTGTCACTAATTATCTCTTCTTGCTTTTGCAAGCACATCTGTGATGCAGCTGAGGGGGTCCATGACCCAGGCCCTCGACTCAAGCCATCTTGACACCTCAGAAGAAGAATCTGATGACATCCTCATTGAGGACCCATCACAGCGCTCACCCACATCTTCCACCAGCGCAGAGACACACACCTCAGTGGGACATAGCTCCAGAGTGGCCTCGGGGTCACAATCTGGTGAGCACATCACACCGTCTGATCCACAGCAGGCAGAGACAGGGAATTCCCAGGTTCCCGGCACCCAGAGGACTGCTGAAGGCCAGAAATCTGCTGAGTCAAAGTCAGATGAGGAGCCTCTGGACTCGGTCATGTCACAGTTGCTGGAGCTGCAAAGGCAAACTCAGGAACATCAGGAAGGGATATCCACTGCACTCCTCAGATTGCAAGGCACAATAGAGGAGCCCTTCACCTTCAGTCTGAGGTGATAGCACCGGCATGCCAACGCACCGAGGTCAACACTGGTAGGATGGAGACCTTGGTCCAGGACATTGGTCCTGCACTGCTGCGTGGGCTGAACTCCATCGCTGATGCCATAGTTGGCCTCCAAAAGTGTCAACGCGGGAGGAGTGTGGGGCAACTCGATCTCACTCCAGCTTCCCCTTCTCCTCTAAGAGTCAACCAGGGGCCCTCGGGCACCCATAGAGAGGAGGATCAGCAGCTCGACACCCCGGGACCATCCACCCAGGTGACTCTGGGAGTGACTGGCCCATCTGATTACCCTCTTCCTGTGACCCCTGCTCCATGGGTTGAGGGGTCACACAGCAGGACCTGAAAGCAGGCCAGGGCCCTCCAGGTCTCGGCCCTCTAGAAGATGCCAGTCATGGTCATCACAGACAGTTGGAGCAGTCAGCAGGCTGCCTTCACCTCCATTATGGATGTTGGGTGATCACCAAAGCATAGCGACAGGGTTAGGAAGGTTAAAAAAATGTAGTTTCACTGTGTGGGCATGAACGTTAATCAGTTGTACCTAATGTCAATTGTAAATAAACTCCCAACAATGTCATCCTCTCTATGGCCCCTTGTTATGATGAACAGTGTTCGTGTCAGTCTGAAGTGAAAGCTTGGCTCCTGATCAAGACAGAGGCAGGTGTCTCAGTCCAAAGCCTCTTCCCTGTGCTTTATGCAACATTCCCAGCACACTGATGATGCACCTTCACTGTCACTGGACACATCAGTCATGCCTGCACCTCGATGGGGTTTATCATCGATGCCAGAATGTCCTGGGCCGGTGGCACAGAGTTCCGTCATTCTCTCTGTGTGCTTTCAGCAGCTTTGAGATGCAGCTACCCCCTCATCTTGTCAGCATCTGTGTCCAGTGACTGTGGTCCTGAAGGGTTCAGCTCACGAAGGATACCATAGGATCAGGAGAAGTTAAAGTTTCCCCGCTGCATCTCCATGATATGACCCTGATCACAGAGCGCAAGTGATCTGCCATCAGCCAGACAGGAGTCAAACATTCACATAACCTGTGTGAGGGTCTATGGAGTATCCCCACTGCACATCGTCATCATCCTCCTGGAATGGAGGGACTATGGGCTCCCACTGCGCCTCCACGACAGGAGCATTATCACAGAGGGTATGTGCGCTGCCCTTAGCCAAACAGGAGTCAATGTTTACAGATGCAATGTGAGGATCTATGGTGTCTCCTCACTGCATGTCGTCATCATCCTCAACAAATCTAGCAGCTATGAGGGCCTCCTGAGCGCGCCTACCTCATCGGACAACATGATGGCCTCATCGCTGTCACCACCGCCTTCGAGGATCCCCTCACCCTCATCCCCATTGACATCCTCCTCATCGGAGGAGACCTCCAGATCGTCCATCTCCTCCTCAGCCAGCTCCTCTCCATATTGAAGTGCCAGGTTGTGAAGGATGCAGCAGGTAACACCGATGCGTGACACCCACTGTGGACTGTGTTGCAGGATCCCACCAGACCAATCCAGGCACCCGAACCTCATCTCCAATATCCCACTGGTTTGCTTCACCAAAGTGCAAGTTTCAGCATGAGCCTCATTGTACATTCTCTCTGCTGCAGTCTTAGGCTGCCACACGGGTGACATCAGCCACGTCCTCTGCAGGTAGCCCTTGCTCCCAAGCAGCCAACCCTGCAGCCTCTGTGGACCCAGAAAGACGTAAGGGATCTGAGACTTATGAGAATGCAGGAGTCGTGGACACTTCCAGGAAACCATTTGCAGACCCGCAGGATGCGTTTGCTGTGATCGCAGAGCAGTTGAACATTGAGCGAGTGGAAGCCCTTGTGGGTGACTTGGTTGACTGCTCGTTGCCACGGAGATCTAAGCTCTGCGTGAGTGCAGTCAATTGCATCCTGCACCTGTGGAAAACCTGAGGTCTGCGCAAATTCCTGTGTTCTTGCTTCCTGGCATGCCTGATCCTGGGCAAAATGCACAAAATTGTGTGCCTTCGCAAATGTGGCACCTGTGACCTCCTGGATACACTGCTGTGTGGAAGCTTATGAGATCCCACAGAGGTCACCTGGAAGAAGACACTGGCATAAAAATTAAGCCCCATGGTCACTTTCATGGCCACTGGCAATGGATGCCCTCCATGTCCCCGTGGTGCCAAATCCTGCAGCAGGTGACATATGTAACCGATCAGTTCCCTGGACTTGTGCAGTCTTCAGTAACACTGGTTCTCGGTCATCTGCAGGAATGACAAGTGCCATCTATAGACCCTGGGTCTAGCTCAGCGCCAGTCGGTGATGGCTCACTGTGACTCTTCAGTGGCGTGCGGAGGAGCCCCAGACACCCATTCTTCCTCAGGGTGATGCTCCCCTCTTTGTCCAGCCAGGCACCTCCGTCACTCTCTTCTCAGTTGTCCCCTCTCTCTGTAAGCCATGAGGCATACAGCTAGTTCACCAGGCTCCATGCTCCTGATGTACTCCTCCTGCAGGATGAAACAGAGACGTGTGAGTTAGCATGGGTGCACTAAGAACCTCTCTTAGTTAAGTCTGAAGGCCCCTTAATGCATGCCGCAGAGTGCTAGCCATCACCTGGACGGTCAGAGTTTAGTGAGCTGCATGGCTGCCCAAAATCCCACCCACCTCCACCCCACTCCACCTGACTGATTGGTGGCAGCTTTGCCCATTGGGCTGCATACTGTGCTCTCAGCTCAGACACAGGCATTCTCCTAACCCACACTGCAAGGCTGCCCTGTTAGCTTGAACCATGGGGGAGACTGGTCCAAACCTGAATGATGACCTTGCAAAGGGCTGTGAGCACTTCCAGCAGTGACTGCTCCATGGGCAACTTTCGCAAGAAGATTGTACAATGTGCCCATTAGTCCAATTGTTCTGCAGCCCCCTAAATTGCTCATTAATTTGCAGTCTGCGCCTGAAGAGTGCAAAGTTCAGGAGCATTTGGTGGCAATTTCATGCCTCTGTATTGCTTGAGTGGCAGATAAGCTAGAGGCCCGACTCCACACATGTCAATGTGGCTGCGTCTGAACTGTCTCAGCTGTGGAGGAATGCTCGCTTCATGCCTAATGCGTGATGGCTCGCTGCTTCCCTCCCTCCAACTCCAACCCCCCCTCCCCAACTGCCACATGCACTTGTGCACTACCATTATACCATGCTGCCTTGCACCAGCGTCCTCATCCCAAGCACAGTGCAGCCCCAATCCCGGCATCGCACTGTCAGCCAGCCGGGAAAAAGCAACCTACCTGTGCCCTCGCCAGAACGTGCGGCGCCTATTCCTTGAAGTCGAAAGGTGAGCCATGCGAGTGCCGTGCAACATCAGTGCGGGCTCACCTCCGAGCTCCCCTCAGAGTGCAGCTCATCAGCTGCACGCCTTTTAAAAGCTGTTGTGAAACACGTCGGCGTGAATTCACACTGACGTGCCCGGATGATCCAGCACGGGGGGAGGTTGATTCTGGTGAGCAGGCAAGATGATGAGATGCAAATGCATTGAAATTACGTTCCCGACGTTGGACAGTGGGAAAGGCAGCCCTGCCATTGACAGGCAGGATGGACGATCACAAACAGGTTTCACGACGGTGAGAAGCCTATTTTTGGCTATATTGTCCGCTCATGTCCGACGCCAATGGGGGCAGAAAATTCTGGCCCCTGAACACTCAGATCGCACTTACAACAATTTGCCATGCAAAATATCACAGTGATTAAACAGTCAAGTGCAAGGGTAACTGACCACAGCAGATTTTGAGATAATATCTAAGCATGTTTTTGAGCCTTTCATTGGTAGCCAGCAGTTTAAGGAGCCCCTCAATAGTGGCAAAGTGAGCAGCTCAACAGCAACAACAAACAGCAGCAAGTTGCATTAATATAGCAACTTGAATGTAGCAAAACATCCCAGGTATTTCACAGGAGTGCTATCAAACACAAGCCACATAAGCAAATATCAAGACAGATGGTTAAATGTTTAATCAAAGGGGATCTTCTTCTTTGAGGCATTAGCATATAAAGTACTCTGAATAATTGCCTTCTCCAACATGCATTGTTTGCATTGCAACAAGCAGTTTGCCCTTTGCAGTAATGTGTAATCGAGAATTAATGGGATCAGTATGTAATATAGGCAGATTGTGAATGAATTTACAATAACATTAGAGTAAGACTGAAGATTTTTATGAGTGAGTTTTGGCACTCTTCAGTCCCTGAAGTCTAAGAGACCCTAGAATATAACGGGTTCTTTCCTTTCAGGAAATCTTGTTGCGTTGTTTTATTAAGTTTATATTAAACATTCACTAAAGTAAGTCTGAGCTCTGAGTTGAAGGGTGCCTTTGACCAATCAAATTGCAGAAGCTACCTTCCTGTCAATCAACTAATGGCAGAAGACTGCCCCCCGACCACAAGATTACCTGCGTCTGAGGTCCACACTGAATCTCACTAAAACTACTTATTTGTACTTTGAGTGCTTTGTCCAGTCTTGGATGAGCTGCACTTTACCCCAACTAAACATTGGAAAGACCAAAGCCTTCACATTAAACCTCTGCCACACACCCTTGCAATCTGAGGTCCTGAGACTTCAGCATAGCCTTTGATAAAATACAGCATGGCAAAATTACATGTTAGAAAGATATAGAATGGGGAAAAAACTTTGAAATGGAGAAATAGTTGGTAAAGTCAGGACATGGAATGTTATTTACTAAACAAGCATTTCTTGCATGCAAAGAGGTGAATAGTGAAGTACTACAGGGATGTGGTTGTTCTTAGTGTACAGTAATTCATTTGGAGGAACAGTAACGATCCCCAAATTTGTTGATAATAACTAAACAGGAGCCATTTAACTGGTAGAGAACAAGTGGAACAACTCAAGTATTTCAGAAAGATATTGGGTGGGCACTTGAGGGAAACAAACCTGCAGAGCTACAGGGATAGATCAGCGGAGCAGGTCTGATTGGATTGCTCTACAGAGAGCTGGCATGGACTCGATGGGCCAAATGGTCTCCTTCTGTGCTGTAATGACTCTGTGACTCTATAACTCCTGCAGGTTCTGGATGGGTTGAAGTTGGGCCAAATAACGGAAGATGGACATACACACCCAAAGATGGTGGACAGGAAAAGACTGATTGGCCCATCGAGACCACCCCATGAGTTGTGATACCACATGCATCACAGTCTGTACATTCCCCACCCACCCAGAGGCATGTAATCTCCTGGGAGAGTTGGGGGAAGAAACATTTTAAAAACCCAAGCCAATTAGGGAAAATAAAGTAGAAAATGTCTCTCTTACTCCCTTATATCATCAAGACCACATTGGTCTGGTTTACACAACAGGATATTTACCCCTTGTACAAGGCGATACCCACCACAATCAGAAAAATCTTTTATTTGAAAGAATTCAGCAAATCAGTGTTCACCACATGGGCCCACAGCCTGCAGCAGAAGTCCACTATTCTTTAGGAAAGGAACCGTGTAACTTGTAAGCACAACCCGTAGTCTTCTTTGTAATCTTCAATTGAAAGGATTCATCCACATAAACATAATCTAATTCCTTCATTAATTAATAAATCTGCATCAAATCATGATTCTCTGAAGTGTTGTGAGCCAGCTCCTTAACCCTAGGTAACTAAGATGTTTGGAAGTGGGAATTAATCTGTGTCCTCCTCCATACCCTTTCCAAAACTGGGACGATTATTATAACTGAAGCCTAATCAAGGCTTTATACAAAGATAAAATAATAGGTTTCATTTTTAGGTGAATTTCCCTGTTTATACATCCCCGGACCCTGTTTATTGGAGTATAGCTTCACAGCATTAGCCATGAACCTTGAGAGACTATCATTCATCATAGAGAAATGCAAAGACATGGTTTTGGGCAAGAAAACAAACAATGGGAGTACAAAGAAAGCGGCTAAGGTCTACAATAAATGATGAAAAGGATCTGTGTCGCTTGAATAGGGAGCTCCCTTAAACCATCTGCACAGTGAGAAGAAAACAGGAAATACAGGAAACACACCACGGCCTGGATTTAAGCCGGGTTGACTTGGGAGACCTTTAAAAATGACGGCTGGTTCTGATTCTGGGATTCCTGACCCCATTTCTGGGCTGTGCAGTTTTCAGGAGTGCCTTTAAAAGGTATGGTCTGCTTCCTGTCAAAAGCCGGCTTCCAGCACTCCTGACCTGGCCGGCTCCATTGCGGAGATAGGTATCTCCTATTCATCCTCAATTCTCATGGAGTCTGGCCAGGTTTTTAAAGAGTAGTGGTTCATGGCCCCTCAGAGGAGTCATGAGCCCTAATGTGCAAGAGGAGACCTTTTAAAAGGTAAGTTCAAAAAGATCCCTCATGCCCCCTATGTCAAGTTACGCACCCCCCACCCACCCACCCCATGTTCCCTCTATGCCAAGCTCTGCCCTTCCACCCACCACCTATGTCCCCTCACGGGGAGCCCTATGCCAGGCTCTGGCACCTCCAGGCCCATTGGCCCACAATAAACTTTCTAGAACCAATGAGAACCACTGTGTAATGTATATATGAAAAATACTTTGAAAAAATGTAATCCATTGATCACTTTCTCCTATAAAACAGATCTGGGCAGAAAGCTAATAAAAGTGTCAATTATCAAGACCCTGTGAAGTTTTAAAAACTACAAACCACAACTCTTGTTGTGTTATCCCAACAAACATTGTGAAATTGACCACAGAGATCAGAGAGTCTAAGCTGTTAATCAAACAATGGGGAGCAGGTGTTCTGTTATTCTAATAGGTGTCTAGGCTCACAGCCAAGCGTACATAATGAGGTTGGGTTGTGTATGGAGGTATTTAGTGTGAGGGAGCTATACACGCAGGGCACAGGACAGAATATTGGATCCACTGTTATCCATACTGCAGGAGATAAAGAAGTTAGTTAATGTTGCTTAAAGAAAGTGACGAGTGTATTGTTATTCTGTTGGGCAAGAAAGGAAAGAAGAGAATGCTCAGTGTGTTGCCTTGGAAGCCCAAATGAAGTCATTCGCTGTTTCGTAGAATTTCTCAGCAATTTTGGGGCTGAGGGGTGTGGAACTCAGTTTCAATCCTGGGGAAGAGGGGATTGGGGTTCAGTGTCAGTCCTGGGAGTGTGGAGGCTGGGGTTCAGTGTCAGTCCTGGGGGTGAGGGGGTTGGGGTTCAGTGTCAGTCATGGGGGTGAGGGGATTGGGGTTCAGTGTCAGCCCTGGGGGTGAAGAGGTTGAGGTTCAGTGTCAGTCCTGGGAGTGTGGGGTTTGGGGTTCAGTGTCAGTCCATGGGTGAGGGGTTTGGGGTTCAGTGTCAGTCCTGGGAGTGAGGGGGTTGGGGTTCAGTGTCAGTCCTGGGAGTGTGGGGGTTGGGGTTCAGTGTCAGTCCTGGGAATGTGGGGGTTGGGGTTCAGTGTCAGTCCTGGGAGTGTGGGGATTGGGGTTCAGTGTCAGTCCTGGGAGTGAGGGAGTTGGGGTTCAGTGTCAGTCCTGGGAGTGTGGGGATTGGGGTTCAGTGTCAGTCCTGGGAGTGAGGGAGTTGGGGTTCAGTGTCAGTCCTGGGGGTGAGGTGATTGGGGTTCAGTGTCAGTCCTGGGGGTGAAGGAGTTGAGGTTCAGTGTCAGTCCTGGGAGTGTGGGGGTTGGTGTTCAGTGTCAGTCCTGGGGGTGAGGGGTTTGGGGTTCAGTGTCAGTGCTGGGGGTGAGGGGGTTGGGGTTCAGTGTCAGTCCTGGGAATGAGGGGATTGGGGTTCAGTGTCAGTCCTGGGAATGAGGGGATTGGGGTTCAGTGTCAATCCTGGGAATGACGGGATTGGGGTTCAGTGTCAGTCCTGGGGTGACGGGATTGGGGTTCAGTGTCAATCCTGGGAATGAGGGGATTGGGGTTCAGTGTCAATCCTGGGAATGAGGGGATTGGGGTTCAGTGTCAATCCTGGGAATGAGGGGATTGGGGTTCAGTGTCAGTCCTGGGGGTGAGGGGATTGGGGTTCAGTGTCAATCCTGGGAATGAGGGGTTTGGGGATCAGTGTCAATCCTGGGGGTGAGGGGATTGGGGTTCAGTGTCAATCCTGGGAATGAGGGGATTGGGGTTCAGTGTCAGTCCTGGGGGTGAGGGGATTGGGGTTCAGTGTCAATCCTGGAAGTGAGGAGATTGGGGTTCAGTGTCAGTCCTGGGGGTGAGGGTGTTGGGGTTCAGTGTCAGTCCTGGGGGTGAGGGGTTTGGGGTTCAGTGTCAGTCCTGGGAGTGAGGGGATTGGGGTTCAGTGTCAGTCCTGGGGTGAGGGGATTGGGGTTCAGTGTCAGTCCTGGGGGTGAGGGGGTTGGGGTTCAGTGTCAATCCTGAAAGTGAGGAGATTGGGGTTCAGTGTCAGTCCTGGGGGTGAGGGGTTTGGGGTTCAGTGTCAGTCCTGGGGTGAGGGGATTGGGGTTCAGCAGTTAAGATATTGTTTGGACAGGAGAGAGAAAGACGGAGAGAGGTAAACAGTACCTATTTTGTCTTACCATCTGTCCGCAACCAATAGCGACCTTTCCAGCTACTGAATTTTTCCCTTTTGGCTCCTAATTGGTTCTCTTTGTAGCAGATTCGGCTCGTGTCTGGATTTGGACTCTGGTCAATTTTTTTTCCGCTGATATTTTCTCATTCGATTGACTTTTGGTTCGAATGGGCTTTGCCCAGACCTGAGTTCCTAATTTCTGTTACAGATAGGAGACAGGCAAATGCTACCTAATTCCTCTTACCACCAGTCTGTAAACAGAAGGTGTTTTGAATTAGCTAGAAAGTAAGTGGTGGCATGTTTTCTCAATCCCGCAATTTGGGAGATCCAATTTACCAATGATTCGTAGCAAACTCATGTTATGATTAATTCAGAAGGTTAGTTTATTTCATATTCAAAAAAGACCTTGGGGAAGAAGTGTCTGCAACTTCCCCGTCCAAACACATACACAGACACACACACAAAGTACAGAGGGAGAGCAAAAAGGAGTTTTACAGTACAAGAACCATGGAAATGAATATTAGTTCATGTGATTTCCAGAGTCTGAGACATCAGTGTCCGGAGGGTGTTTCCTTTGTGGCGGGGTTCAGTTCTGATGAGTTTCTAGTTGGAGATAACAATACATAAATCCTCGATATGAACAATGCTGCTGCATGATGGGTTTCAGTGCTTAAACCACTTGGGAGGTATTGATCAGAGACTTTTAAAATCACGCAGGCTTCATGGAGTTGAGAGGTGGTGACTGATTGCTTCTTCAGCCAGGTTGCTGGAGTCTTGTCTAGTTGAGTTAAACAGCAGTCTGACGATTCTCATTTCTCAAAGGCATATAGAGATTTCAAAATGGTCATTCGAGTCATGTGACCTTCTTTCTCCACAATGACTTCAAAAGGGATGTTTATCCAGTGTCTGAGTATTTGATCTCAGGACTGATGATGTCCCAGTCATTAACTGTTGAAAGAGTATTGAGGGTTGGGTGTTGGGAAGCCATTGTCTAGACAGACCTGCTGACTCTGCTAACAAGGTGAGCTTATCAGATGCAAATGTGGTCCCCATGGTTCCCCTTTGAAATGGGCCTGGACAGTCCCAGGTATAATATGAGTCTGTTAGCAGCTCTGTAGGCATGACAAGTCCTGATGTGCGAGTCTCCTGGTCTTTTGTGATTACAAAGGGTTTGCACAATGAAGTGTGAGATCCCAGATGCTGAGAAAAGAATTCCTTTCTTCCTGCAACTTCTGGGGTAGCTCCCAAGACAAAGGGTCAACCCTGTGGTCATGTGATTTGTAGCAGCCATTTTTTTTTTGCTTCAGCAGAAAGTTTTTTTTTTAAATGGCAAAAGAATACAGTTCTAGATTTCTTTTCATGTCCCAGGGACCCAATAATGTTTTAAAACAACCTGTATTTCAGCAGCATCTCTAATGTTGTAAAATATCCCAAGGTGCTTCACAGGAGTCTTATAAAAAAAAATTGACATCAGGTCACATAAGAGATATTGGGCTAGTTTATGTGCCCTCTGCCCCATGCTCGTCACCTATCCTCGCACCTCTGCCCCCATCACAATTAAATGGAGATTATTTGTCAATTTACAAACAATTAGTAGTCACTTAAAGGCCTCATCCCACCTTCTACCCATGGTGTGGGAAGGCCAATACCAGTCACGAAGCCCAGCAGCTTTAGCTGCACAGGTTTGTGTCAGGCAGGGTTGGGGTAGGAACATCCTTTACGGGCTCCCTGGGCCCATTGGAGGCATCTCCTAAAGGTCAACACTTTAAACCTCACCTCCTGGCCTCTCAAATCTAGACCTCCCCACCCTATACCGGGACGAGCTAGCCTGGGCCCAGTGAGATCCCAGGCTGACCTGTCAGTCCATGCTCCTTGACATGGTGGGACAACCTGTAGTTCCCAGCAATGGCCCACTCTGCTGGTGACCCTGCTGGGACTATAGAGATGCTGGGCCATTCAATTGACTGGCAGCTCTCTTAAGAACTTCTTCCTGAGATACCAATTAACGCTGCTGTCCATGTTAAGTGGCTGTGGAGCAGTGGTTAGGATCAGGGACAGCCCCTTTCTACTGACTCTGACCAAAGAGGTATGTTTTAAGGAGTATCATGATGGAGAAAAGAGAGGTGGATATGTTTTTTATTGTATCATTTGAAGTTAAGTAGATACAGATGGAGGGCATTGATTGGACACTTACTTGAGCACATATAAAAAGACACTAACTGTGACAAGAATAGAGTGGAGTTAGGACAGATATACCTGCAATGTTTCACTCTGTGAATACATCTATTCAAAGTAAAGACTGGCTCTGGTTTAATTCTTTCAGTAACTGGGTATAAGGACAATAAATGGTTTATGGAGGATATTCCAGAGTTTAGGGCCTCAGCAACTATAGGCACAGATGCCAATGGTGTGTCTATGAAAATCAGGGGCATTGCAAGTGGGCAGAATTAGTGGAATGGAGAGATCCCAGGAGCTTGTGCCGGTAGTGAAGGGAGGGCTAGGGAACAAAGAGGCTATAAAGGGATTTGGGAATAATCATGAGAATTTTAAAATTCTCAGAGGCAGGGGCAGAGACCGGCGACGCTATGATGTAGCAGTAGGTGGTGCTGGTGCTGGGGGCGATATGGGGACAAGAGGAGTCAGACCTGCATGGGAGCAGGTTCGGGGCTGCGAATAAAGAAAGGCTGA
Source organism: Cetorhinus maximus (assembly GCF_964194155.1). Classification (NCBI taxonomy): domain Eukaryota; kingdom Metazoa; phylum Chordata; class Chondrichthyes; order Lamniformes; family Cetorhinidae; genus Cetorhinus; species Cetorhinus maximus. Next base: position 40,812,268 of record NC_135903.1, on the reverse strand, counting down.
GGCTCGGGGCCCTTTCTCTTACCTTCCAGGGTTACGAGGAGTCAGACCTGCGTGGGAGCAGGCCCGGGGCTGTGAGTAAAGAGATGCCAAGGCTCAGGGCCTTTCACTTGCCTTCCAGGGGCAAGAGGAGCTGGACCTATGTGAGTCCTGAGCTGTTCAGTGGATTTGAAAAAAAGTGTGAATGAGATCACAGGAAAGGGGTGAGTTGGTTGGTTCTTGAGCAGCTGCTGTTAGGGACTGTGTTTCAACCCCAGTAATTTCGAAAAATGTAAATTTCTAAACTAGCAAAGGAAAGTAAGAATTTATAGGAGCAGGAAAGGGAGCTGAATTGTGAGTGAGGGCGAAGAATTTCTACTTTCTACTAATCTCCAGTTTAAAGTTAATAGTACAAGAGTAAGGTTAGAGTAAGTAAAAGTAACTCAAATTAAAGTAAATAAAGTGATTTAAAAGTTTAAGGCAGCTCAGCCAAGTGGAATGCCCGTCCTGTGGTATGTGGGGAGTCGTGGACACTTCCCGTGACCCAGACGAGCCCCATGTCCAGGAAGTGTCACCGGCTGCACAGGCTTCAGCTCCGTGTTTCAGAGCTTGAGCAGCGGCTGGAGTCACTGAGGTGCATCTGTGAGGCAGAGAACTACGTGGATAGCACATTCAGAGAGGTGGTCACACCGCAGGTTAGGGGAAAGCAGGCAGATAGGGAATGGGTGACCACCAGGCAGTCCACGAGAAATAGACAAGTAGTGCAGGAGTCCCCAGAGGTCCCGCTCACTAACCGGTTTTCCATTCTGGATATCTGTGAGAACGATGGATCCGTTTTATTTATTCATACATGAGATGTGGGCTTCGCTGGCTGGGTCAGCATTTATTGCCCATCCCTAGTTGCCCTTGAAAAGGTGGTGGGTGAGCTGCCTTCTTGAACTGCAGCAGTCCATTTGGTGTAGGTACATCCACAGTGCTGTTAGGGAGGGAGTTCCAGAATTTTGACCCAGTGACAGTGAAGGAACGGTGATATATTTCCAAGTCAGGATGGTGAGTGGCTTGGAGGGGAACTTCCAGGTGGTGGTGTTCCCATGTGTCTGCTGCCCTTGTCCTTCTAGATGGCAGTGGTCGTGGTTTGGAAGGTGTTGTCTAAGGAACATGCAGTGCATCTGCACCATGCTGCATCCTTGGAGGAGTGCAGCAAAAGCCAAGCCTGTGGCACCATGGGTGGTCCAGCTGTACAGGAGGGGAGGAAGAAGAAGGGCAGTACAGATAGGGGACTCTTTAGTTAGGGAAGCAGGCAGGCGTTTCTGCGGCCATCAGCATGACTCCAGGATGGTTTGCTGCCTCCCTGGTGCTCGGGTCAAGGATGTCACAGAACGGCTGCAGGACATTCTTGTGGGGGAGGGCGAACAGCCAGAGGCCGTGGTCCACATTGATACTAACGACGTAGGTAGGAAGGAGGATGTGGTCCTGCAATCAGAATTTAGGGAGCTAGGTAGAAAATTAATAAGCAGGACCTCTAAAGCAGTAATCTCTGGATTACTCCCAGTGCCACTGCAAGCAAGTACAGAAATAGGAAGATAAGGCAGATGAATGCATGGCTGGAAAGATGGTGCAGGAGGGAGGGCTTTAGATTCCTGGGACACTGGGACTGGCTCTGGGGTAGATGGCACCTGTACAAGCCGGATGGGTTGCACCTGAACAGAGCCAGGACTTAGTTCCTCGTGGGTCGTTTTGCTACTGCTGTTGGGGAGGGTTTAAAATAACACTGTAGGGGTGTGAGAACCAGGAGAGAATATTAGAAAGTAATACCAGGGTGCATGGAATGCTGGGAGATAGCACTAAAATAGAGAATAGTAATCTAATAGATGGAGTGTGAGTAAGGGAGCAAGTAATGACATCTAAATCAGTGTTGCACTGCATATATGTGAATGCACGGAGTGTAGTTAATAAAATTGGGGAGTTACAGGCACAGATTGCCTTGTGGAATTGTGATGTTGTGGCGATAATGAAGACCTGGCTTAAGGAAGGGCAGATTTGGGTGTTAAATATTCCTGTTTACAAGGTGCTCAGAAAAGATAGGAAAGGGAAAATAGGAGGAGGGGTGGCATTTTTGGTTAAGGAGAGTATTGCAATACTGGAGAAAAAGGATGTGTCAGAGGATTCAAGGGCAGAATCGACTTAGCTAGAGCTAAGGAATAAGAAGGATGAAATGACATTGCTCGGTGTAATATATAGACTACCTGCTAGTGGGAAGGATATAGAGGAACAAATCTGCAAGGAAATTGCAGAGAGGTGTAAACATCCTACAGTAGTAATAATGGAGGGCTTTATTTACCCATATATAAACTGGATTAATGGTAGAGTAAGGGGAAGTGAGGGACAAGCGTTCCTAGATTGTGGTCAGGAGAATTTCCTACAGCAATATGTGTCCAGCCCAACAAGAAAGGAAGCATTGCGAGACCTGGCTCTTGGGGATGAAGTGGGCCAAGTAGATCAAGTGACAGTGGAGGAACATTTAGGGACAGTGATCATTTTATCATAAAGTTTAGGATGATGGTGGAAAATGACATTGGTCAATCCAGGGTACGAATAATCAACTGGTTGAAAGTGGACTTCAGTGGGGCAAGAACGGAGCTGGGCTGGATAGACAGGAGCCAAAGGTTGGCGGGAAAAACAGTAGCTGAATAATGGGCTACCTTCAAAGAGGAGTTGGTTTGGGCACAGTCAAGATATGTCCCTCAAAAGGGAAGGGTAGGACAAACAAATCCAGAGCTCCCTGGATGGCAAAGAGGTAGAAATTAAGTTAAAGAGGAAAAAGTGTGCTTACGACAGATGTCAGGTAGCAAATACAATTGAGAACCAAGCTGAACACAGAAGGTTCAGAGGGGATGTGAAAAAGCAAATACGAGAAACAAAGAGGTTATGAAAAAAGACTGGCAGCTAATATAAAAGGAAATCCCAAAGTATTCTATAAGATCATCAATAATGAAATGGTGATAAAAGGAGGAATAGGGCTGACTAGGGACCAAAAGGGCGGTTTACACATCGGGCAGCATTTTCCCCTCGGTGAGCGGGGTGGGGGGGGGCCTGCTCGCCGACATGTAAAATGACACGCGGTGATGTCAGGCAGGCGTCCCAACATCACCGCACGAACTTCAGATAATCAGTTCGGCAGGAGCGCAACCGACTCAGCTGCGCACCTGCCGAACTGCCAAAGGCCTATTAAGGCCTGTAAATAGTAATTAAAGTAACTAACTGAGCTGCCCGTCCAATCTTAAGGTTGACGGGCAGGCGAAGAGCCCAGGCGGCCTTTGCATTTTTCATGAAGCCTCATCCACGGGCGGGATGAGGTTTCATGAAGGGTTTATTACTTAAGTAAAAACTTTTGAAATAAATAATGGACATGTCCCAGCTCATGTGGCAATTTCATATGAGGGGACATGTCCTTAAGTTTTTTTCCCACCTTTATTCAAATGTCCATAACTGAAACAAATCTCCCTGAGGCACCTCCATGCCTCAGGGAGATCTCTGCGCTCTTGCCCGAAAGAGCGCGGGGAACCACTCAGGGAATGCCCCCCTGCCCACACAGGGAGCGCTCAGCACTCCCGGGCACGAGTCACAATGGGCGGGCCAATTAAGGCCTGTAAAATTGCGGCGTGGACCTGATCGGGAGCGCCGATTGGGTTCACGCCCACCCCCGCCCACCTTCGCACAACCCCCCCAACAGGGGGAATGTCCTAGCCTTAGAGGCAAGAGGCATGGTTGAGGTATTAAATGAATACTTTGCAACTGTCTTTACCTATGAGGCAGATGCTGCCCAGGCCATGGTGACAGAGGAGGAAACTCAGTCACTAGAAGGGTTTAATATTGATAAGGAGGAGGTATTGGATAATCTGTCGGTACTTAAAGTTGATAAGGCACCGGGTCCTGATGAGGTGCATCCAAGAATATTGAAGGAAGTGAGGTTGGAAATTGCAGAGGCACTGGCAATAATCTTTCAACGTTCCCTGCATTCAGGGAAGGTGCTGGAGGACTGGAGAATTGCAAACATTACGCTCTTGTTCAAAAAAGCTTGTAAAGATCTGCCCTACAATTACAGACCAGTCAGATTAAATTTGGTGGTGGGGAATCTTCTAGAAATAATTATTTAGGATAGAATTAATAGTCACATGGAAAAGTGTGGATTGATTCAGAAGAGTCAGCATGGATTTGTTAAAGGAAAGTCATCTAACTAACTTGCTGGAGTTTTTTGAACAGATAAGAGAGATAGTTGATGAGGGCAAGGCCGTTGATGTGGTATTTATGGACTTCCAAAAGGCATTCGATATAATGCCACACAACAGAGGAAATTTATAGGTCATGGAATAAAAGGGACACCAGCAACATGGAGACAAAATTGGCTGAGGGATAGGAAACAGAGAGCAATGGTTAATGGGTATTTTTCAGGCTGGGAAGGTTTGTAGTGGAGTTCCCCAGGGATCGGTATTGAGATCCTTGCTTTTCCTGATATATATAAATGATCTAGATCTTGGTGAGCAGGTGGCAATTTCAAAGTTTGTGGATGACACAAAACTCGGGAGAATTGTAAACTGTGAGGAGGACAGTGTAGAACTTCAAAAGGACACTGACATATTAGTGCAGTGGGCAGATAGGTGGCAGATGAAGTTTAATGCGGAGAAGTGTGAGGTGATACACTTCGGTACAGAGAACATGGAGAGACAGTATAAAATAAAGGATACTATTCTAAAGGGTGTACAGGAGCAGAGAGACCTGGGTGTATAGGTACATAATTCATTAAAGATGGCAGGACAGGTACAAAGAGCTGTTTCTAAAGCATTCTTGGCTTCATTAATAGGGACATAGAGTATAAGAGCAGGGATGTTATGATGAACTTATATGAGACACTGGTTAAACGTCAGCTGAAGTATTGTGTACAGTTCTGGCAGACACACTATAGGGAGGATGTGAATGTATCGGAGAAAGTGTAGAAGAGGTTTACGAGAATGGTTCCAGGGATGAAACACTTCAGTTATAAGGAAACATTGGAGAAGTTTGGACTATTTTCCTTGGAGAGGAGAAGGCTAAGAGTAGACTTGACAGAAGTTTTCAAAATCATGAGGGGTCTATACAGAGTAGATAGGGAGGAACTGTTCCTGCTCGTAAACAGATCGGGAACCAGAGGGCACAGTTTTAAAGAGTTTTGCAAAAGAAACAAATGCGAGGTGAGAAAAAACTTTTTCACACAGCGAGTAGTTAGAGTTTGGAATGCACTGCCTGGGAGTCTGGTGGAGGCAGATTCAATTGAGGCATTCAGGAGGGCATTGGATGATTATTTAAATAGAAACAATGTGCAGGGTTATAGGGAAAAGGCAGGAGACTGGCATTAAGTTAAAATGCTCAGAGAGCCAGTACAGACACGATGGGCTGAACGGCCTCCTTCTACACTGTGAAAATTCTGTGAAAGCTCAGCTCAGGGGACACCAAGACTATGAATGGTTTATTTCAGCCTCTATCCAGGCAGAGGGACGGAGTTGCTGACTAGGGAACAGATCATTTGGCACAAAACAAAGACAATGGGTGGAATTTTCCATGCCCACTGGCATCGGGTGTGTTTGGCGGCACAAGCGGACAATATGGCGAGAAGGCCAAAAATCGGTTTCACGATGTTATGAAACCAGTTTGCAATCGTCCGCTCTGCCCGTCAATGATGGGCCACATTTCTCGCTGCTGCATGTCAGGAACTTCATTGTAATACATCTGCGTATCATCATAAACCCAGCCCGCCGGAATCATCCCCCCCACGCTGGATCGTCCGAGCATGTCGGCGTGATGGTACGCCAACGTGTTTCACTACTGTACAGAAGTGATGTGCGCTTGGCGGGCTACACTTCACTCAGTCCTTCGAGGTTTGTCTACCTACCTTGCTTCGGGCAGCACTCGCAATCATCAGCGCCAGGCTTCACAGGCAGCACCACATCACTGTTAGGGGAGCTCACAGGCAGGTCTCTACCTACCAGACCAGCCGTGAGACAGAGGCGGCTTTTCAATGCCTGCTTGCGTTAGGGCTTGCTTGGAGAAGGTGGAGAAGTGGCCTCAGGTAAGGGAAGAGGCTGCAGATCGAAGGCTGTACTGGGGAAGGGGGTGGGGGTGGGGGGGGGTGGCGGTGTATGCCAGGGTGTGTGTGGGGGCACAAGTTGATTAGTGTAAGTGGCCTGAAGATAGTGAGGGCTGAGGAGGCAGTCTCCAGAGGAGATGAGGCCAGATGGAGATGTGAGGGTGTGTGTGAGAGAGTGGGTGGTGATGTTCCTTGAGCTGGCAGAGAGTGAGATGTCAGTAAATATGTGATGGGCTTGTGAGTGAGAGAGTTGAGATCTCATCTGTCTGACGGCACAGATGAGATCATTCATCTTGTTCCTGCGCTAGATGGCCAACCTCCTCTGTGCAGCATTGGTACTGACCACCACTGCCATCGCCTACCAGGCCAGAGTGGTAATGTTGCTGCCCCTCCTGCGGCCAGAGCAGGGGTAGAGGACATCACGGCGCGCCTCCACAGCATCCAAAAGGTGCTTGAGTGACACATGACTAAACTTGGGGGCTGCAGTCTTCTTGGCTTTCGGGGGCCATGTCTGCCTTGCAGAAGTCCTGAGAGGTGTGCACGCGGCTGCACTTTAAATGTGGCGCCCGGCGTGATAAAGCGGCGAGGTGATGGCGAAGCCGGCGAATTGGAGCCCGTCCGCCATCAAAATAGTGTGTTTCCCGGGAATGCAAGATTAATGAGGCGGGATTGGGATGATACAGCGTGAGAAGCCGCCATTGCAGCTGACGGGTAAAACATTCTTTTTCCCGTCCGCTACCGCACTTAGTGCAAATCTAAGATGATTCCGCCCAAAGCCTTTTGCTCTTCATAATTTTTCAATGGAGAAAATTTCTGCTCATTCAACACTGGATGTCGGATAAGCAACGTGACAAATCAGAGGCAGCAGAGGGATTGCGAGAGTAGATCCTGAGGTGGAGCTGTGAGTTATTGATGTAGAACCGGACATATTTTCGGATGATGGCACCAAGGGACAGCACATAGATGAGGAATCAGAGGGAGCCAAGGATAGATCCTTGGGATATCCAGAAGTACGAACATGGAGTTGCAGGAAAGAAGAGCGGGAATTTGGGGAATGACAACACATTCAGGGACCTTGGAGATAAAAAGGGAAGCCGGAGAAGGAGCAGCAGTTTGCAAGGACAGGGATTTTTCAGGCGATAGTAACAGATTTTATGAGAAGGCGATTGTACTGAGGAAAGGCAATCGTTAAACATGTCGCCAAAGTTGGGAGTCAGGAAGGGAAGTTTGTAGTTCGGTGGGAATATGGCCAAGGGAGCAGGAGGTGGGACTCAATGGACAAGCTGAACTTGGTGAGGGCATGAGGGGAAATGGGAGAACAACTGAAGAAAGATGTGAACTCAGGGCTGAGACAAGGGTAAATCTTAGAGGAAGTTTAGCCCAGTTGCTAAAGTGAAGGGCAGAAGCACCAGGGGCGGTTTGAACAAATTTTAGCAAAACGCAGTCTACTCCATGAGTTGGTTCCGATGCTTACAATGAATGGGTTATGATGAATCAAAGCTTAGTGCATCATTAAATGGCTGAGAGAGCAACTTGACAAAAGTGTGTTAATTGTGCATATGATAAAGGCACTTAATGCCATTTCTTCCCCCCTTTGATTGATGCTTTTAGTAGTCCTTTAAAAAGTACATTTAAAATCCTGTTGCATTTTAAATGTAAATTGCTTTAATTAAGTGTGTGATATGGAGCGGCAGTTTGAGATTGTGATTGACAGACACTCTTTGCAAAGGCACCAAAATATGAGCTGAGGTGGAGGACCCATTATAAATGTCTGCAAGTGGGATTCAAAACATTTTAGAGTCTGGCCAGCACCATGTGTAAGAAAAGGGAGGGGAATTAGGGGACATTATCAGGATGAACAATCCAGATTTTGCTATAGCTGGGCACCTAACCCCCTCTGCCATTAGTTAGACTTACCCCCTGAACATTTCAGCTAAAAATCATTTTGCCCAGAAAGATGTTGAAAGCATCAGCTGATAATAACACATGGAGACAAACACAGCAACCAAGAGAATAGCCCCTTAACCAATCAGATTGACAGGTTGGAAAATAACCAGCAGAAGACCGGAGATGGAGTATGAATCTGAGTGGGTGATTTAAATGTCAAACTGGGCGCAGGAAGAAAAATAAATTGAGGGGAAGAAGGATTGGATTAAAAGAGAGACAAAAGAAAGAGACACAGGCATATTTAAATTTTAAATTTTACATTTTTGGGCCCCCTCTCTGAAAAATTCAAAGCCTGAAAGAATGAGGCTCCACATTTGTAACCATTAATTTTCAATACCAGAGAGGTTGATTAGCAATAATTAACAATTACCATGTCATTAAAGAAGTTCTCATGTTTTTAATTGCAGACTCTAAAGATTTGCAGCGAGTTTAGTTTATGTCTCCCATTCAACTTCAGGGCATTATGTGCATGTCAATGTTGAGGCTGATAGATAGTTCACTAATCTAACATTTGAACAGCGCAGCACAGACAATTTTTGGATATCCACATTTATTTGTCCACCTACCACATTTATGCATCAATAACAGTGAACTCCATTAGCCTCACAATTATTTTGATGATGAAATCTGGCCCAATAATGTTAAAGTTGAACCTTTCTCATCATTAACCACATTCCATTCAGCCTCTGAAACAATGAAATCTGGTGGGCATCAATTGGAGTGCAACAGAAAGAGGAACATTCTGAACAAACAGGAACACGCCTTATTAAAAAGGTAGGTGTAGAAAATGAGTTCAAAAGCAGCACAATCAAGAGATGCAGAAATGTGTAATTATGAACAGGGAAGGAGACAAAGGCAGAGACACAGAAATTGAGAGACAGAGAGAGCGAGATTTCCATTCTTTCCACAAAGGGTATCAGAAGCTTGTTCACTCCGTCTCTGTACCTCCATCACAGGGACGTGTAACCACTAAATGTGGTCTTCTCACATTGCTCAGGTCAATTTCATGTTAGTTAAGCTGCAGACATGTAATAAAATCCACACCCAACAAGATAAGGTGGCAACAACAAAAAACTACTGCGGATGCTGGAAATCCAAAACAAAAACAGAATTACCTGGAAAAACTCAGCAGGTCTGGCAGCATCGGCAGAGAAGAAAAGAGTTGACGTTTCGAGTCCTCATGACCCTTCAACAGAACTCAGTATAGTTAGGAGAGGGGTGAAATATAAGCTGGTTTAAGGTTGGGGGTGGGGGGAGAAGTTGGGGGGGGGTGTTGTAGGGACAAGCAAGCAGTGATAGGAGCAGATAATCAAAAGATGTCACAGACAAATGAACAAAGATGTGTAAAAGGTGGTGATATTATCTAAGAAAATGTGCTAATTAAGAATGGATGGCAGGACACTCAAGGTACAGCTCTAGTGGGAGTGGGGTGGAAAGACTGACAGGGCATTACAGTTATAGATTTAAAAATAATGGAAATAGGTGGGAAAAGAAAAATCTATATAAATTATTGGAAAAAACAAAAGGGAGGGGGAAGCAACGGAAAGGGGGTGGGGATGGGGGAGGGAGTTCAAGATCTAAAGTTGTTGATTTCAATATTCAGTCCGGAAGGCTGTAAAGTGCCTAGTCAGAAGATGAGGTGCTGTTCCTCCAGTTTGCGTTGGGCTTCACTGGAACAATGCAGCAAGCCAAGGACAGACATGTGGGCAAGAGAGCAGGGTGGAGTGTTAAAATGGCAAGCGACAGGGAGGCTTGGGTCTTTCTTGTGGACAGACCGCAGGTGTTCTGCAAAGCGGTCGCCCAGTTTGCGTTTGGTCTCTCCAATGTTGAGGAGACCGCATTGGGAGCAACGAATGCAGTAGACTAAGTTAGGGTAAGGTGGCATAGCTATAAAAATAGGGAATCTTGCTAAAACTATACAAGGCATTCGTTAGACCACACCTAGAAAACTGAACAGTTTTGGTCCCCTTATCTAAGGAAAGATATACTGGCATTGGAGGCAGTCCAGAGAAGGTTCACTAGGTTGATCCTGGGTAAGGAGGGATTTTCTTATGAGGAGAGGATGAGTAGGTTGGGTCTGTACTCATGGGAGTTTAGAAGAATGAGAGGCAGCCTTATGGAAACACATACGATTCTTGACGGGCTTGAACATGGTAGATGCTGAGAGGTTGTTTCCCCTTATGGGAGAGTCTATGGCCAGAGGGCATAATCTCAGAGTGAGGGGTCACCCATTTAAAACAGAGCTGAGGAGGAATTTTTTCTCTTCGAGGTTAGTGAATCTGTGGAATTATTTACCACAGAGGGCTATAGGGGCTGCATCATTATTTATATTCAAGTCTGATATAGAGTGCTTTAAATTAGTAAGGATGAGGAGGAAGAGATAAGTGAATTTGAGGATTATCAGGTCTCATGATCTCATTGAATGGTGGAGCAGACTCGATGGGTCAAATGGCCTACTTCTGCTCCTACTGCTTATAGCTTTATTACTGCCACAGAATAATTTAGTAGATGAGAGACTGTGGAAGAGCAGTACTTTACAATCTGATGGGAACAACTAACCTGACACAACAGTCAGCACATATTCATCCATCAGAGCATCGTGTCAGAGAGCATTCATCCCACAACGTGTAGTGACAGCTCTAATCCCACACGGTGTAGAGACAGCTCTAATCCCACACGGTGTAGAGACAGCTCTAATCACACACGGTGTAGTGACAGCTCTAATCACACACGGTGTAGAGACAGCTCTAATCACACACAGTGTAGTGACAGCTCTAATCACACATGGTGTAGAGACAGCTCTAATCACACACGGTGTAGAGACAGCTGTAATCACACACGGTGTAGAGACAGCTCTAATCACACACGGTGTAGAGACAGCTCTAATCACACACGGTGTAGTGACAGCTCTAATCACACACGGTGTAGAGACAGCTCTAATCACACACGGTGTAGAGACAGCTCTAATCACACACGGTGTAGAGACAGCTCTAATCTCACACGGTGTAGAGACAGCTCTAATCACACACGGTGTAGTGACAGCTCTAATCACACGGTGTAGTGACAGCACTAATCACACACGGTGTAGTGACAGCTCTAATCACGCTCGGTGCAGAGACAGCTCTAATCACGCACGGTGTAGTGACAGCTCTAATCACACACGGTGTAGAGACAGCTCTAATCCCACACGGTGTAGTGACAGCTCTAATCACGCACGGTGCAGAGACAGCTCTAATCACACACGGTGTAGTGACAGCTGTAATCTCACACGGTGTAGTGACAGCTCTAATCACACACGGTGTAGTGACAGCTCTAATCACACACGGTGTAGTGACAGCTCTAATCACACATGGTATAGTGACAGCTCTAATCACACACTGTGTAGAGACAGCTCTAATCACATACCTTGTAGTGACAGCTCTAATCACACACGGTGTAGTGACAACTCTAATCCCACATGGTGTAGTGACAGCTCTAATCACACACAGTGTAGTGACAGCTCCAATCACAGACTGTGTAGTGACAGCTCTAATCACACACCGTGTAGTGACAGCTCTAATCACACACGGTGTAGTGACAACTCTAATCCCACATGGTGTAGTGACAGCTCTAATCACACACAGTGTAGTGACAGCTCCAATCACAGACTGTGTAGTGACAGCTCTAATCACACACGGTGTAGTGACAGCTCCAATCACAGACCGTGTAGTGACAGCTCTAATCACACACGGTGTAGTGACAGCTCTAATCTCACATGGTGTAGTGACAGCTCTAATCACACACGGTGTAGAGACAGCTCTAATCACACACGGTGTAGTGACAGCTCTAATCTCACACGGTGTAGTGACAGCTCTAATCTCACATGGTGTAGTGACAGCTCTAATCACACACGGTGTAGAGACAGCTCTAATCACACACGGTGTAGTGACAGCTCTAATCTCACACGGTGTAGTGACAGCTCTAATCTCACACGGTGTAGTGACAGCTCTAATCTCACACGGTGTAGTGACAGCTCTAATCACACACCGTGTAGTGACAGCTCGAATCACACACGGTGTAGTGACAGCTCTAATCACACACTGTGTAGAGACAGCTCTAATCACACACCGTGTAGTGACAGCTCTAATCACACACGGTGTAGAGACAGCTGTAATCACACACAGTGTAGTGACAGCTCTAATCACACACGGTGTAGTGACAGCTCTAATCCCACACGGTGTAGAGACAGCTCTAATCCCACACGGTGTAGAGACAGCTCTAATCACACACGGTGTAGTGACAGCTCTAATCACACACGGTGTAGTGACAGCTCTAATCACACACGGTGTAGAGACAGCTCTAATCTCACACGGTGTAGTGACAGCTCTAATCACACACGGTGTAGAGACAGCTCTAATCACACACGGTGTAGTGACAGCTCTAATCTCACATGGTGTAGTGACAGCTCTAATCACACACGGTGTAGTGACAGCTCTAATCACACACGGTGTAGTGACAGCTCTAATCACGCACTTTGTAGTGACAGCTCTAATCACACACGGTGTAGAGACAGCTCTAATCACACACCGTGTAGAGACAGCTCTAATCTCACACGGTGTAGTGACAGCTCTAATCTGACACGGTGTAGTGACAGCTCATATCACACACCGTGTAGAGACAGCTCTAATCTCACACGGTGTAGTGACAGCTCTAATCACACACGGTGTAGAGACAGCTCTAATCACACACGGTGTAGAGACAGCTCTAATCACACACGGTGTAGAGACAGCTCTAATCTCACACGGTGTAGAGACAGCTCTAATCACACACCGTGTAGAGACAACTCTAATCACACACCGTGTAGAGACGGCTTTAATCTCACACGGTGTAGTGACGGCTCTAATCACACACGGTGTAGAGACAGCTCTAATCTCACACGGTGTAGAGACAGCTCTAATCTCACACGGTGTAGAGACAGCTCTAATCACACACGGTGTAGTGACAGCTCTAATCACACGGTGTAGTGACAGCACTAATCACACACGGTGTAGTGACAGCTCTAATCACGCACGGTGCAGAGACAGCTCTAATCACGCACGGTGTAGTGACAGCTCTAATCACACACGGTGTAGAGACAGCTCTAATCCCACACGGTGTAGTGACAGCTCTAATCACGCACGGTGCAGAGACAGCTCTAATCACACACGGTGTAGAGACAGCTCTAATCTCACACGGTGTAGAGACAGCTCTAATCACACACCGTGTAGAGACAACTCTAATCACACACCGTGTAGAGACGGCTTTAATCTCACACGGTGTAGTGACGGCTCTAATCACACACGGTGTAGAGACAGCTCTAATCTCACACGGTGTAGAGACAGCTCTAATCTCACACGGTGTAGAGACAGCTCTAATCACACACGGTGTAGTGACAGCTCTAATCACACGGTGTAGTGACAGCACTAATCACACACGGTGTAGTGACAGCTCTAATCACGCACGGTGCAGAGACAGCTCTAATCACGCACGGTGTAGTGACAGCTCTAATCACACACGGTGTAGAGACAGCTCTAATCCCACACGGTGTAGTGACAGCTCTAATCACGCACGGTGCAGAGACAGCTCTAATCACACACGGTGTAGTGACAGCTGTAATCTCACACGGTGTAGTGACAGCTCTAATCACACACGGTGTAGTGACAGCTCTAATCACACACGGTGTAGTGACAGCTCTAATCACACATGGTATAGTGACAGCTCTAATCACACACTGTGTAGAGACAGCTCTAATCACATACCTTGTAGTGACAGCTCTAATCACACACGGTGTAGTGACAACTCTAATCCCACATGGTGTAGTGACAGCTCTAATCACACACAGTGTAGTGACAGCTCCAATCACAGACTGTGTAGTGACAGCTCTAATCACACACCGTGTAGTGACAGCTCTAATCACACACGGTGTAGTGACAACTCTAATCCCACATGGTGTAGTGACAGCTCTAATCACACACAGTGTAGTGACAGCTCCAATCACAGACTGTGTAGTGACAGCTCTAATCACACACGGTGTAGTGACAGCTCCAATCACAGACCGTGTAGTGACAGCTCTAATCACACACGGTGTAGTGACAGCTCTAATCTCACATGGTGTAGTGACAGCTCTAATCACACACGGTGTAGAGACAGCTCTAATCACACACGGTGTAGTGACAGCTCTAATCTCACACGGTGTAGTGACAGCTCTAATCTCACATGGTGTAGTGACAGCTCTAATCACACACGGTGTAGAGACAGCTCTAATCACACACGGTGTAGTGACAGCTCTAATCTCACACGGTGTAGTGACAGCTCTAATCTCACACGGTGTAGTGACAGCTCTAATCTCACACGGTGTAGTGACAGCTCTAATCACACACCGTGTAGTGACAGCTCGAATCACACACGGTGTAGTGACAGCTCTAATCACACACTGTGTAGAGACAGCTCTAATCACACACCGTGTAGTGACAGCTCTAATCACACACGGTGTAGAGACAGCTGTAATCACACACGGTGTAGTGACAGCTCTAATCACACACGGTGTAGTGACAGCTCTAATCACACACGGTGTAGAGACAGCTCTAATCTCACACGGTGTAGTGACAGCTCTAATCACACACGGTGTAGAGACAGCTCTAATCTCACACGGTGTAGTGACAGCTCTAATCTCACACGGTGTAGTGACAGCTCTAATCACACACCGTGTAGTGACAGCTCGAATCACACACGGTGTAGTGACAGCTCTAATCACACACTGTGTAGAGACAGCTCTAATCACACACCGTGTAGTGACAGCTCTAATCACACACGGTGTAGAGACAGCTGTAATCACACACAGTGTAGTGACAGCTCTAATCACACACGGTGTAGTGACAGCTCTAATCCCACACGGTGTAGAGACAGCTCTAATCCCACACGGTGTAGAGACAGCTCTAATCACACACGGTGTAGTGACAGCTCTAATCACACACGGTGTAGTGACAGCTCTAATCACACACGGTGTAGAGACAGCTCTAATCTCACACGGTGTAGTGACAGCTCTAATCACACACGGTGTAGAGACAGCTCTAATCTCACACGGTGTAGTGACAGCTCATATCACACACCGTGTAGAGACAGCTCTAATCTCACACGGTGTAGTGACAGCTCTAATCACACACGGTGTAGAGACAGCTCTAATCACACACGGTGTAGAGACAGCTCTAATCACACACGGTGTAGAGACAGCTCTAATCTCACACGGTGTAGAGACAGCTCTAATCACACACCGTGTAGAGACAACTCTAATCACACACCGTGTAGAGACGGCTTTAATCTCACACGGTGTAGTGACGGCTCTAATCACACACGGTGTAGAGACAGCTCTAATCTCACACGGTGTAGAGACAGCTCTAATCTCACACGGTGTAGAGACAGCTCTAATCACACACGGTGTAGTGACAGCTCTAATCACACGGTGTAGTGACAGCACTAATCACACACGGTGTAGTGACAGCTCTAATCACGCACGGTGCAGAGACAGCTCTAATCACGCACGGTGTAGTGACAGCTCTAATCACACACGGTGTAGAGACAGCTCTAATCCCACACGGTGTAGTGACAGCTCTAATCACGCACGGTGCAGAGACAGCTCTAATCACACACGGTGTAGAGACAGCTCTAATCTCACACGGTGTAGAGACAGCTCTAATCACACACCGTGTAGAGACAACTCTAATCACACACCGTGTAGAGACGGCTTTAATCTCACACGGTGTAGTGACGGCTCTAATCACACACGGTGTAGAGACAGCTCTAATCTCACACGGTGTAGAGACAGCTCTAATCTCACACGGTGTAGAGACAGCTCTAATCACACACGGTGTAGTGACAGCTCTAATCACACGGTGTAGTGACAGCACTAATCACACACGGTGTAGTGACAGCTCTAATCACGCACGGTGCAGAGACAGCTCTAATCACGCACGGTGTAGTGACAGCTCTAATCACACACGGTGTAGAGACAGCTCTAATCCCACACGGTGTAGTGACAGCTCTAATCACGCACGGTGCAGAGACAGCTCTAATCACACACGGTGTAGTGACAGCTGTAATCTCACACGGTGTAGTGACAGCTCTAATCACACACGGTGTAGTGACAGCTCTAATCACACACGGTGTAGAGACAGCTCTAATCTCACACGGTGTAGTGACAGCTCTAATCACACACGGTGTAGAGACAGCTCTAATCTCACACGGTGTAGTGACAGCTCATATCACACACCGTGTAGAGACAGCTCTAATCTCACACGGTGTAGTGACAGCTCTAATCACACACGGTGTAGAGACAGCTCTAATCACACACGGTGTAGAGACAGCTCTAATCACACACGGTGTAGAGACAGCTCTAATCTCACACGGTGTAGAGACAGCTCTAATCACACACCGTGTAGAGACAACTCTAATCACACACCGTGTAGAGACGGCTTTAATCTCACACGGTGTAGTGACGGCTCTAATCACACACGGTGTAGAGACAGCTCTAATCTCACACGGTGTAGAGACAGCTCTAATCTCACACGGTGTAGAGACAGCTCTAATCACACACGGTGTAGTGACAGCTCTAATCACACGGTGTAGTGACAGCACTAATCACACACGGTGTAGTGACAGCTCTAATCACGCACGGTGCAGAGACAGCTCTAATCACGCACGGTGTAGTGACAGCTCTAATCACACACGGTGTAGAGACAGCTCTAATCCCACACGGTGTAGTGACAGCTCTAATCACGCACGGTGCAGAGACAGCTCTAATCACACACGGTGTAGAGACAGCTCTAATCT
This sequence comes from Cetorhinus maximus, assembly GCF_964194155.1. Lineage (NCBI taxonomy): Eukaryota > Metazoa > Chordata > Chondrichthyes > Lamniformes > Cetorhinidae > Cetorhinus > Cetorhinus maximus. Next base: position 40,795,380 of record NC_135903.1, on the reverse strand, counting down.
CACACGGTGTAGAGACAGCTCTAATCACACACCGTGTAGAGACAACTCTAATCACACACCGTGTAGAGACGGCTTTAATCTCACACGGTGTAGTGACGGCTCTAATCACACACGGTGTAGAGACAGCTCTAATCCCACACGGTGTAGTGACAGCTCTAATCACGCACGGTGCAGAGACAGCTCTAATCTCACACGGTGTAGAGACAGCTCTAATCTCACACGGTGTAGAGACAGCTCTAATCACACACGGTGTAGTGACAGCTCTAATCACACGGTGTAGTGACAGCACTAATCACACACGGTGTAGTGACAGCTCTAATCACGCACGGTGCAGAGACAGCTCTAATCACGCACGGTGTAGTGACAGCTCTAATCACACACGGTGTAGAGACAGCTCTAATCCCACACGGTGTAGTGACAGCTCTAATCACGCACGGTGCAGAGACAGCTCTAATCACACACGGTGTAGTGACAGCTGTAATCTCACACGGTGTAGTGACAGCTCTAATCACACACGGTGTAGTGACAGCTCTAATCACACACGGTGTAGTGACAGCTCTAATCACACATGGTATAGTGACAGCTCTAATCACACACTGTGTAGAGACAGCTCTAATCACATACCTTGTAGTGACAGCTCTAATCACACACGGTGTAGTGACAACTCTAATCCCACATGGTGTAGTGACAGCTCTAATCACACACAGTGTAGTGACAGCTCCAATCACAGACTGTGTAGTGACAGCTCTAATCACACACCGTGTAGTGACAGCTCTAATCACACACGGTGTAGTGACAACTCTAATCCCACATGGTGTAGTGACAGCTCTAATCACACACAGTGTAGTGACAGCTCCAATCACAGACTGTGTAGTGACAGCTCTAATCACACACGGTGTAGTGACAGCTCCAATCACAGACCGTGTAGTGACAGCTCTAATCACACACGGTGTAGTGACAGCTCTAATCTCACATGGTGTAGTGACAGCTCTAATCACACACGGTGTAGAGACAGCTCTAATCACACACGGTGTAGTGACAGCTCTAATCTCACACGGTGTAGTGACAGCTCTAATCACACACCGTGTAGTGACAGCTCGAATCACACACGGTGTAGTGACAGCTCTAATCACACACTGTGTAGAGACAGCTCTAATCACACACCGTGTAGTGACAGCTCTAATCACACACGGTGTAGAGACAGCTGTAATCACACACAGTGTAGTGACAGCTCTAATCACACACGGTGTAGTGACAGCTCTAATCCCACACGGTGTAGAGACAGCTCTAATCCCACACGGTGTAGAGACAGCTCTAATCACACACGGTGTAGTGACAGCTCTAATCACACACGGTGTAGTGACAGCTCTAATCACACACGGTGTAGAGACAGCTCTAATCTCACACGGTGTAGTGACAGCTCTAATCACACACGGTGTAGAGACAGCTCTAATCTCACACGGTGTAGTGACAGCTCTAATCTCACACGGTGTAGTGACAGCTCTAATCACACACCGTGTAGTGACAGCTCGAATCACACACGGTGTAGTGACAGCTCTAATCACACACTGTGTAGAGACAGCTCTAATCACACACCGTGTAGTGACAGCTCTAATCACACACGGTGTAGAGACAGCTGTAATCACACACAGTGTAGTGACAGCTCTAATCACACACGGTGTAGTGACAGCTCTAATCCCACACGGTGTAGAGACAGCTCTAATCCCACACGGTGTAGAGACAGCTCTAATCACACACGGTGTAGTGACAGCTCTAATCACACACGGTGTAGTGACAGCTCTAATCACACACGGTGTAGAGACAGCTCTAATCTCACACGGTGTAGTGACAGCTCTAATCACACACGGTGTAGAGACAGCTCTAATCTCACACGGTGTAGAGACAGCTCTAATCACACACGGTGTAGAGACAGCTCTAATCTCACACGGTGTAGAGACAGCTCTAATCACACACCGTGTAGAGACAACTCTAATCACACACCGTGTAGAGACGGCTTTAATCTCACACGGTGTAGTGACGGCTCTAATCACACACGGTGTAGAGACAGCTCTAATCTCACACGGTGTAGAGACAGCTCTAATCTCACACGGTGTAGAGACAGCTCTAATCACACACGGTGTAGTGACAGCTCTAATCACACGGTGTAGTGACAGCACTAATCACACACGGTGTAGTGACAGCTCTAATCACGCACGGTGCAGAGACAGCTCTAATCACGCACGGTGTAGTGACAGCTCTAATCACACACGGTGTAGAGACAGCTCTAATCCCACACGGTGTAGTGACAGCTCTAATCACGCACGGTGCAGAGACAGCTCTAATCACACACGGTGTAGTGACAGCTGTAATCTCACACGGTGTAGTGACAGCTCTAATCACACACGGTGTAGTGACAGCTCTAATCACACACGGTGTAGTGACAGCTCTAATCACACATGGTATAGTGACAGCTCTAATCACACACTGTGTAGAGACAGCTCTAATCACATACCTTGTAGTGACAGCTCTAATCACACACGGTGTAGTGACAACTCTAATCCCACATGGTGTAGTGACAGCTCTAATCACACACAGTGTAGTGACAGCTCCAATCACAGACTGTGTAGTGACAGCTCTAATCACAGACTGTGTAGTGACAGCTCTAATCACACACGGTGTAGTGACAGCTCCAATCACAGACCGTGTAGTGACAGCTCTAATCACACACGGTGTAGTGACAGCTCTAATCTCACATGGTGTAGTGACAGCTCTAATCACACACGGTGTAGAGACAGCTCTAATCACACACGGTGTAGTGACAGCTCTAATCTCACACGGTGTAGTGACAGCTCTAATCTCACATGGTGTAGTGACAGCTCTAATCACACACGGTGTAGAGACAGCTCTAATCACACACGGTGTAGTGACAGCTCTAATCTCACACGGTGTAGTGACAGCTCTAATCTCACACGGTGTAGTGACAGCTCTAATCTCACACGGTGTAGTGACAGCTCTAATCACACACCGTGTAGTGACAGCTCGAATCACACACGGTGTAGTGACAGCTCTAATCACACACTGTGTAGAGACAGCTCTAATCACACACCGTGTAGTGACAGCTCTAATCACACACGGTGTAGAGACAGCTGTAATCACACACAGTGTAGTGACAGCTCTAATCACACACGGTGTAGTGACAGCTCTAATCCCACACGGTGTAGAGACAGCTCTAATCCCACACGGTGTAGAGACAGCTCTAATCACACACGGTGTAGTGACAGCTCTAATCACACACGGTGTAGTGACAGCTCTAATCACACACGGTGTAGAGACAGCTCTAATCTCACACGGTGTAGTGACAGCTCTAATCACACACGGTGTAGAGACAGCTCTAATCTCACACGGTGTAGTGACAGCTCTAATCTCACACGGTGTAGTGACAGCTCTAATCACACACCGTGTAGTGACAGCTCGAATCACACACGGTGTAGTGACAGCTCTAATCACACACTGTGTAGAGACAGCTCTAATCACACACCGTGTAGTGACAGCTCTAATCACACACGGTGTAGAGACAGCTGTAATCACACACAGTGTAGTGACAGCTCTAATCACACACGGTGTAGTGACAGCTCTAATCCCACACGGTGTAGAGACAGCTCTAATCCCACACGGTGTAGAGACAGCTCTAATCACACACGGTGTAGTGACAGCTCTAATCACACACGGTGTAGTGACAGCTCTAATCACACACGGTGTAGAGACAGCTCTAATCTCACACGGTGTAGTGACAGCTCTAATCACACACGGTGTAGAGACAGCTCTAATCTCACACGGTGTAGAGACAGCTCTAATCTCACACGGTGTAGAGACAGCTCTAATCACACACGGTGTAGTGACAGCTCTAATCACACGGTGTAGTGACAGCACTAATCACACACGGTGTAGTGACAGCTCTAATCACGCACGGTGCAGAGACAGCTCTAATCACGCACGGTGTAGTGACAGCTCTAATCACACACGGTGTAGAGACAGCTCTAATCCCACACGGTGTAGTGACAGCTCTAATCACGCACGGTGCAGAGACAGCTCTAATCACACACGGTGTAGAGACAGCTCTAATCTCACACGGTGTAGAGACAGCTCTAATCACACACCGTGTAGAGACAACTCTAATCACACACCGTGTAGAGACGGCTTTAATCTCACACGGTGTAGTGACGGCTCTAATCACACACGGTGTAGAGACAGCTCTAATCTCACACGGTGTAGAGACAGCTCTAATCTCACACGGTGTAGAGACAGCTCTAATCACACACGGTGTAGTGACAGCTCTAATCACACGGTGTAGTGACAGCACTAATCACACACGGTGTAGTGACAGCTCTAATCACGCACGGTGCAGAGACAGCTCTAATCACGCACGGTGTAGTGACAGCTCTAATCACACACGGTGTAGAGACAGCTCTAATCCCACACGGTGTAGTGACAGCTCTAATCACGCACGGTGCAGAGACAGCTCTAATCACACACGGTGTAGTGACAGCTGTAATCTCACACGGTGTAGTGACAGCTCTAATCACACACGGTGTAGTGACAGCTCTAATCACACACGGTGTAGTGACAGCTCTAATCACACATGGTATAGTGACAGCTCTAATCACACACTGTGTAGAGACAGCTCTAATCACATACCTTGTAGTGACAGCTCTAATCACACACGGTGTAGTGACAACTCTAATCCCACATGGTGTAGTGACAGCTCTAATCACACACAGTGTAGTGACAGCTCCAATCACAGACTGTGTAGTGACAGCTCTAATCACACACCGTGTAGTGACAGCTCTAATCACACACGGTGTAGTGACAACTCTAATCCCACATGGTGTAGTGACAGCTCTAATCACACACAGTGTAGTGACAGCTCCAATCACAGACTGTGTAGTGACAGCTCTAATCACACACGGTGTAGTGACAGCTCCAATCACAGACCGTGTAGTGACAGCTCTAATCACACACGGTGTAGTGACAGCTCTAATCTCACATGGTGTAGTGACAGCTCTAATCACACACGGTGTAGAGACAGCTCTAATCACACACGGTGTAGTGACAGCTCTAATCTCACACGGTGTAGTGACAGCTCTAATCTCACATGGTGTAGTGACAGCTCTAATCACACACGGTGTAGAGACAGCTCTAATCACACACGGTGTAGTGACAGCTCTAATCTCACACGGTGTAGTGACAGCTCTAATCTCACACGGTGTAGTGACAGCTCTAATCTCACACGGTGTAGTGACAGCTCTAATCACACACCGTGTAGTGACAGCTCGAATCACACACGGTGTAGTGACAGCTCTAATCACACACTGTGTAGAGACAGCTCTAATCACACACCGTGTAGTGACAGCTCTAATCACACACGGTGTAGAGACAGCTGTAATCACACACAGTGTAGTGACAGCTCTAATCACACACGGTGTAGTGACAGCTCTAATCCCACACGGTGTAGAGACAGCTCTAATCCCACACGGTGTAGAGACAGCTCTAATCACACACGGTGTAGTGACAGCTCTAATCACACACGGTGTAGTGACAGCTCTAATCACACACGGTGTAGAGACAGCTCTAATCTCACACGGTGTAGTGACAGCTCTAATCACACACGGTGTAGAGACAGCTCTAATCACACACGGTGTAGTGACAGCTCTAATCTCACATGGTGTAGTGACAGCTCTAATCACACACGGTGTAGTGACAGCTCTAATCACACACGGTGTAGTGACAGCTCTAATCACGCACTTTGTAGTGACAGCTCTAATCACACACGGTGTAGAGACAGCTCTAATCACACACCGTGTAGAGACAGCTCTAATCTCACACGGTGTAGTGACAGCTCTAATCTGACACGGTGTAGTGACAGCTCATATCACACACCGTGTAGAGACAGCTCTAATCTCACACGGTGTAGTGACAGCTCTAATCACACACGGTGTAGAGACAGCTCTAATCACACACGGTGTAGAGACAGCTCTAATCACACACGGTGTAGAGACAGCTCTAATCTCACACGGTGTAGAGACAGCTCTAATCACACACCGTGTAGAGACAACTCTAATCACACACCGTGTAGAGACGGCTTTAATCTCACACGGTGTAGTGACGGCTCTAATCACACACGGTGTAGTGACAGCTCTAATCACACACCGTGTAGTGACAGCTCCAATCACAGACCGTGTAGTGACAGCTCTAATCACACACGGTGTAGTGACAGCTCTAATCACACACGGTGTAGAGACAGCTCTAATCCCACACGGTGTAGTGACAGCTCTAATCACGCACGGTGCAGAGACAGCTCTAATCACACACGGTGTAGAGACAGCTCTAATCTCACACGGTGTAGAGACAGCTCTAATCACACACCGTGTAGAGACAACTCTAATCACACACCGTGTAGAGACGGCTTTAATCTCACACGGTGTAGTGACGGCTCTAATCACACACGGTGTAGAGACAGCTCTAATCTCACACGGTGTAGAGACAGCTCTAATCTCACACGGTGTAGAGACAGCTCTAATCACACACGGTGTAGTGACAGCTCTAATCACACGGTGTAGTGACAGCACTAATCACACACGGTGTAGTGACAGCTCTAATCACGCACGGTGCAGAGACAGCTCTAATCACGCACGGTGTAGTGACAGCTCTAATCACACACGGTGTAGAGACAGCTCTAATCCCACACGGTGTAGTGACAGCTCTAATCACGCACGGTGCAGAGACAGCTCTAATCACACACGGTGTAGTGACAGCTGTAATCTCACACGGTGTAGTGACAGCTCTAATCACACACGGTGTAGTGACAGCTCTAATCACACACGGTGTAGTGACAGCTCTAATCACACATGGTATAGTGACAGCTCTAATCACACACTGTGTAGAGACAGCTCTAATCACATACCTTGTAGTGACAGCTCTAATCACACACGGTGTAGTGACAACTCTAATCCCACATGGTGTAGTGACAGCTCTAATCACACACAGTGTAGTGACAGCTCCAATCACAGACTGTGTAGTGACAGCTCTAATCACACACCGTGTAGTGACAGCTCTAATCACACACGGTGTAGTGACAACTCTAATCCCACATGGTGTAGTGACAGCTCTAATCACACACAGTGTAGTGACAGCTCCAATCACAGACTGTGTAGTGACAGCTCTAATCACACACGGTGTAGTGACAGCTCCAATCACAGACCGTGTAGTGACAGCTCTAATCACACACGGTGTAGTGACAGCTCTAATCTCACATGGTGTAGTGACAGCTCTAATCACACACGGTGTAGAGACAGCTCTAATCACACACGGTGTAGTGACAGCTCTAATCTCACACGGTGTAGTGACAGCTCTAATCTCACATGGTGTAGTGACAGCTCTAATCACACACGGTGTAGAGACAGCTCTAATCACACACGGTGTAGTGACAGCTCTAATCTCACACGGTGTAGTGACAGCTCTAATCTCACACGGTGTAGTGACAGCTCTAATCTCACACGGTGTAGTGACAGCTCTAATCACACACCGTGTAGTGACAGCTCGAATCACACACGGTGTAGTGACAGCTCTAATCACACACTGTGTAGAGACAGCTCTAATCACACACCGTGTAGTGACAGCTCTAATCACACACGGTGTAGAGACAGCTGTAATCACACACAGTGTAGTGACAGCTCTAATCACACACGGTGTAGTGACAGCTCTAATCCCACACGGTGTAGAGACAGCTCTAATCCCACACGGTGTAGAGACAGCTCTAATCACACACGGTGTAGTGACAGCTCTAATCACACACGGTGTAGTGACAGCTCTAATCACACACGGTGTAGAGACAGCTCTAATCTCACACGGTGTAGTGACAGCTCTAATCACACACGGTGTAGAGACAGCTCTAATCACACACGGTGTAGTGACAGCTCTAATCTCACATGGTGTAGTGACAGCTCTAATCACACACGGTGTAGTGACAGCTCTAATCACACACGGTGTAGTGACAGCTCTAATCACGCACTTTGTAGTGACAGCTCTAATCACACACGGTGTAGAGACAGCTCTAATCACACACCGTGTAGAGACAGCTCTAATCTCACACGGTGTAGTGACAGCTCTAATCTGACACGGTGTAGTGACAGCTCATATCACACACCGTGTAGAGACAGCTCTAATCTCACACGGTGTAGTGACAGCTCTAATCACACACGGTGTAGAGACAGCTCTAATCACACACGGTGTAGAGACAGCTCTAATCACACACGGTGTAGAGACAGCTCTAATCTCACACGGTGTAGAGACAGCTCTAATCACACACCGTGTAGAGACAACTCTAATCACACACCGTGTAGAGACGGCTTTAATCTCACACGGTGTAGTGACGGCTCTAATCACACACGGTGTAGTGACAGCTCTAATCACACACCGTGTAGTGACAGCTCCAATCACAGACCGTGTAGTGACAGCTCTAATCACACACGGTGTAGTGACAGCTCTAATCTCACACGGTGTAGTGACAGCTCTAATCTCACATGGTGTAGTGACAGCTCTAATCACACACGGTGTAGAGACAGCTCTAATCACACACGGTGTAGTGACAGCTCTAATCTCACACGGTGTAGTGACAGCTCTAATCTCACACGGTGTAGTGACAGCTCTAATCTCACACGGTGTAGTGACAGCTCTAATCACACACCGTGTAGTGACAGCTCGAATCACACACGGTGTAGTGACAGCTCTAATCACACACTGTGTAGAGACAGCTCTAATCACACACCGTGTAGTGACAGCTCTAATCACACACGGTGTAGAGACAGCTGTAATCACACACAGTGTAGTGACAGCTCTAATCACACACGGTGTAGTGACAGCTCTAATCCCACACGGTGTAGAGACAGCTCTAATCCCACACGGTGTAGAGACAGCTCTAATCACACACGGTGTAGTGACAGCTCTAATCACACACGGTGTAGTGACAGCTCTAATCACACACGGTGTAGAGACAGCTCTAATCTCACACGGTGTAGTGACAGCTCTAATCACACACGGTGTAGAGACAGCTCTAATCACACACGGTGTAGTGACAGCTCTAATCTCACATGGTGTAGTGACAGCTCTAATCACACACGGTGTAGTGACAGCTCTAATCACACACGGTGTAGTGACAGCTCTAATCACGCACTTTGTAGTGACAGCTCTAATCACACACGGTGTAGAGACAGCTCTAATCACACACCGTGTAGAGACAGCTCTAATCTCACACGGTGTAGTGACAGCTCTAATCTGACACGGTGTAGTGACAGCTCATATCACACACCGTGTAGAGACAGCTCTAATCTCACACGGTGTAGTGACAGCTCTAATCACACACGGTGTAGAGACAGCTCTAATCACACACGGTGTAGAGACAGCTCTAATCACACACGGTGTAGAGACAGCTCTAATCTCACACGGTGTTGAGACAGCTCTAATCACACACCGTGTAGAGACAGCTCTAATCACACACCGTGTAGAGACGGCTTTAATCTCACACGGTGTAGTGACGGCTCTAATCACACACGGTGTAGTGACAGCTCTAATCACACACCGTGTAGTGACAGCTCTAATCACACACGGTGTAGAGGCAGCTCTAATCACACATGGTGTAGAGACAGCTCTAATCTCACACGGTGTAGAGACAGCTCTAATCACACACGGTGTAGAGACAGCTCTAATCACACATGGTGTAGTGACAGCTCTAATCACACACGATGTAGAGACAGCTCTAATCACACACGGTGTAGAGACAGCTCTAATCTCACACGGTGTAGAGACAGCTCTAATCACACACGGTGTAGAGACAGCTCTAATCACACACGGTGTAGAGACAGCTCTAATCTCACACGGTGTAGAGACAGCTCTAATCACACACGGTGTAGAGACAGCTCTAATCACACACGGTGTAGAGACAGCTCTAATCACACACGGTGTAGAGACAGCTCTAATCTCACACGGTGTAGAGACAGCTCTAATCACACACGGTGTAGTGACAGCTCTAATCACACACGGTGTAGTGACAGCTCTAATCACACACGGTGTAGAGACAGCTCTAATCACACACGGTGTAGTGACAGCTCTAATCACACACGGTGTAGTGACAGCTCTAATCACACACGGTGTAGAGACAGCTCTAATCACACACGGTGTAGTGACAGCTCTAATCACACACACTCCTTTTTACTTACCTTAGTCTGGCAATGCACATTTCTCACCCAGATTCTGACCAGAGCCTGCTAAGAAATGTACAGCATAACTGGTTCCCAAGGTCTTCCAGTGCAGGACAGCAGCATTGGGGGAAGCGAAGCTACACCCCCTTTTACAGCATTGGGTAGTCGGGTAGTTAGGGGTTGGTCAAGGGGCAGTTGGGTGATCAGGGAGGAGCTTGGGTGGCCTGGGGGGGTGGGGGGTAGACAGGGTCGGGGGAGGGAGGTGGGTGAGGGAGGTGGGATCAGTACTATCGTTGCCCATGAATTAGAAGCCTTTTTAACCCTTCTAACTTTTCCTGGGTAACTATTCTGCTAAGAGAGTGGGAACCATCCAAAGTCTCCAGTTTAAATCAGAGTAGCAATGGTTCCCAGTGCATTGAAGTTTGAACTTCCCAGGAAACTGCCATGCAGTTCTTCCTTGAGGACTTCCGGGGAAGTCCCCCAACACATCTTCTGAAGCATCCCCTGCTCTCAAACATCGGAACTGAAACACTTTCAATATTCTCCTGTATCTGGATAGATTTCATAAACTTTGACTTACACTTTGGTAGCTTGGTCCATAAGCTGAGCTGAACTCATCCCAGATCCCTGTAAACCACTCCTAACTTCTGGGTTGGGTGCTGGACTATTTTATTGCCATCTGTACAAGTAATACCAGAAGGTCAGTTTTTGATTCAAATATGAAGCCAACCCGACAGCAGACATCAGGCAACATTTATTAAAACTTTACATATTGGTCAATCCAGTCTATTGACTGATGGAGCTCCTCTGCTTCCCTGAGATTCTATCAGGTCTGTTATCATCGGCATAGGTCTTAGATGTGGTCGTGGATCTGAATGTACAGATAAGGCTGGAGGCTTGTCCGTTGATAAACCTTCATGTTTATTGAACATTCAGCTAACTATGTACAATACTGATTCAGCATGAGGCTGTACATAGAACTATCTCTCTCCATGCTCTGTTGTCATTTAACCTTATGTCACTGATGATGTAGAGTATATATTTACATATTTAACATTAGCCCTTTATACTACATTGCCCCCATGTCCAGGTGAATGTGCACAGTCCCTTCCTTCCCGGAACTCACACCCCGATCCACGTTAACCTCCACGACCTCCTCCTTCCCACCCCCAGGGTCCATGTCTGCCTCCGAGTCCCCACCAACCACCCTCACCGTCCCTTCTATCGCTAGTGTCAAACTCTGACCCTCCCACCCTACCGCCTCACTCTGCCCTCAGTCATTCCCTCAATCACTCCCTCCCTCAGTTTGCTCTCCAGGAGGCAGTCATGAACTCATCGGACCCTTTCCTTGCATGTTCACCTGGACAGCTCCCCCTCTGGACCCCTTCCCTCCAGGGACTCCTTCCCCCCTGGGAACCCTTCTCCCCTCCAGAACCCATTCCTCTCCTGGAAGTCCTTCCCTCCCTTAGTCCTCCCACTCCCCCAGACTCCCTCCCACTTACTCCCTCTCCCTTCAGACTCCCTCAGGCACTCGTACTTCTTCCGCTACCCTTAGTCCTTCCCCCCTCCCAACTCCTTCCAGCCTTACCTCTTGCTCCAGTTTCACTTCCTCCAGTCTTACACCTTCCCGCTTCCTCACTCCCTCAGACACCCTCCAGCTTTACTGCCACCCCAACCTCCACCTTCCCATCTCGTTCCTCAACCCTTATTTCTTCCTCCACACTTACTCCCTCCTCTCTCGGAACTCCTTCCTTCCCCCGGACTCCCTCCCCCTCTCCACACTCCTTTCTCCCCCTGAACTCTCCCCCCTATCCGCACTCCTTCCCCCCTCAAACTCCTTCACTTACACTTCCCAACCCCCCATACACCTACCTCCTCAGTTGCCATCTTTTCACTCTTTACCCGCTTCTCCCCTTCATATTCCGCCCCCACTCCCAACCTCCCCTCCGACACCTGCATTCCCCCTCCCAGTCTCAACCCCCAACACCTTTATTCCTCTCTCCCAACCTCACCCCCCAAAACCTTCAATCCCCCCTCCCAAATGCACCCCCAACATCTTTATTCCCTCCCACAACCCCACAACATCCGACACCTCTTCCTCTCCAAGTCGATCCTAGACGTTTTTCTTCCACCCTTGCACCCATCATCCATTGTGAGCATCAATGGTGACTTTCCATCGTCCGTGAGCTGCTTCGCAGCAGAGCCATGTCCATGGGAACCCACCCAACATGCCTTGGACATTCCTCCAGGATCCCACTACTATCAGGCTCCAGCATCTTCCGTTCCTTGGATGTCTGCGATGAGAGCAGGCCCTGGCAGTAAGTCCCACTCTGCACGATCACAGTTGTCAAGACATGTTCTGCACTGGCCTGTTTTCCTGCTGACATGGGTGGACAATCCAGCAGTGGGGTGGGGGAGGGGGGGTTCGTGGCGGGGGGTGTTGGATGAGTCTGGCGGGATGGCCTTATAATGATATAATGATATGCTGATGTATTACAATGAGGGACCCCACGTCCGATGTGTGGGTGAATGCAGCCCGCCATCAGTGGGCTGAGCGGACGATTGCAAACTGGTTACACAACATCGTGAAACAGATTTTTGGCCCTCTTGCCATGTTATCTGCTCTCGCCACCAAACACGCCCGACACCAGTGGGCACAGAAAATCCCAGCCTATTTCAATGATTTGGAGATAAAAGCAAAAAACTGCGGATGCTGGAAATCGAAAACAAAAACAGATACAGAAATACCTGGAAAAACTCAGCAGGTCTGGCAGCATCGGCGGAGGAGAGCACAGTTGACGTTTCGAGTCCTCATGACCCTTCAATAGAACTAAGTAAAAATAGGAAAGGGGTGAAATATAAGCTGGTTTAGGCGGGGGAGGGGGGGGTTTGTTGGGACAAGCAGCCAGTAATAGGTGGAGATAACCAAAAGCTGTTACAGACAAAAGGACAAAGGGGTGTTGAAGGTGGTGATATTATCTAAAGGAATGTGCTAATTAAGAGTAGAAGACAGGACAGATAAGGTACAGATATCTCTAGTGGGGGTGGGGAATACTAAAAGGTAGAAATAAACAATGGGTGAAAAATGTCCTGTCTGCTATTCTTAATTAGCACATTCCTTTAGATAATATCAACACCTTCAACACCTCTTTGTTCTTTTGTCTGTAACAGCTTTTGGTTATCTCCACCTATTACTGGCTGCTTGTCCCAACAAACCACCCCCTCTCCCTTAAACCAGCTTATATTTCACCCCTTTCCTATTTTTACTTAGTTCTGTTGAAGGATCATGAGGACTCGAAACGTCAACTGTGCTCTCCTCCGCCGATGCTGCCAGACCTGCTGAGTTTTTCCAGGTATTTCTGTTTCTGTTTTTGTCAATGATTTGGTTGTGGGGATCAAGTGTAATATTTCCAAGTTTGCTGATGACACAAAGCTTGGTGGGAATGTGAGTTGTGGGGAGGATGCAAAGAGGCTTGAAGAGGATTTAGACAGACTAAGCAAGTGGACAAAAACATGGCAGATGGAATATAATCTGGAAAAATGTGAAGTTATCCACTTTAGTAGGAGAAACAGAAACGCAGATATTTCTTAAATGGGGAGAGATTGAGAAGTGTTGATGTCCAAAGGGACCTGGGTTCCTTGTTCATGAGTCACTGAAAGCTAACATGGAGGTGCAACAAACAAATAAGGAGGCAAATGGTATGCTAGCCTTTATTGAAAGGAGATTTGTGTACAGGAGTAAGGAAGTCTTGCTGCAGTTATAGAGCCTTGGTGAGACCACACCTGGAGTATTGTATGCAATTTTGGTCTCCTTACCTAAGGATGGATATACTAGGCATAGAGGGAATTAAATGAAGGTTCACCAGACTAATCCCTGAAATGGCGGGATTGATTTATGAGGAGAGAATGAGAAAACTGGGCCTGTATTCTCCAGAGTTTAGAAAATTCTTTCAGGGCTCGACAGGGTAGATGCAAGAAGGATGTTTCCCCTGGCTGGGGAGATCTAGAACCAGGGGACACAGTATAAGAGGTAGGCCATTTAGAACCAAGGTGAGGAGGAATTTCTTCCGTCAGAGTGTGGTGAATCTCTGGAATTCTCTACCCCAGAGGGCTGTGGAGGCTCGGTCATTCAGTATGTTCAAAGCAGAAGTCAATGGATTTCCAGATACCAATGACATCAAGGGATACGGGGATAGTGCAAGAAGATGGTGTTGAGGTAGATCAGCCATGATCTAGTTAAATGGTGGAGCAGGCTCGATGGGCCAAATGGCCTACTCCTGCTCCTATGTTCCTATGTTTGGACACCATAGGCTTGTCCTATTCCTTCCGGAAGGAGTGTTCACTCCTTTCCTTCGTAGTACGAACACGGCTTTTCTTTTCCCGTGGGGTCCGCCATGATCTTTCTGGGAGTTGACGGTGTATCTCCATTCCGTTTGAATGTTCCTCATCCATGAGCTCAACCTGCAGTTTGGCTTTCATTGCCACACTGTGTTCTTTCCTGGGCCCTTGTACCTCACTGAGGTTCGCTCTGGTGAGTTGGTCATTACTCTCCCGCTCCAGCATCGCCTTGCTGCTGTGCACTTCTGCTGGAAATTGCAGTTTCTTTGCCATGGCGTTCCCCGGTTATGTGATAGCAACCATTGGGGATCATCGTTCTGTTGCCGGTCATTTTCACATGTGTCTTCTGCTCAAAGTATGGTGGTACTGACCTGGTGGCTTAGCTGGTCTGTCCAAAAAGGAGCTTCTGCCACCTGCAAGGGAGTTGGACAAACCGGCTCTGCAAATAGTGAAGACAATTCAGAGCTGAGGTCCAGGGCGAGAGTCTCTTCATTGCTGGACCTCTCTAGAACTTGCAGTTCTGTATAGTTGGCAACAGAGGTTGTTTTGATGTCTTCTGTCATTTGAGGAGGTTAAGGGCAACAGATGCTTAAGAGGGATTAAGAGAAAAAAAGGGTTGGTTTTGGATGACGTACAAAATTATGAATATTTGCTTGTCACCATACTGGAGTGGTTCTAGGATCATGCCTGTGACCGGACGTCGGATTCCTCCAGGGCCATAGAGGGTCAGATGTTCATAGCCAGAGGTCGTTCAGCCATGGTTCCTCGTCAGAGAGCACTGCAACACTGGCTCCCATGTCTAATTTGAAATTGTGAGATGACCACTTACAGAGATGTCAGCATTGCAAAAGGAGGGTTCAGGATCCTTGATTTGACCCAAGAAGCACGATTGGATTTCTTCCTGGTCTGGCATCTCAATCTTGTGGAGTGTTTTGGGATCCTCCGCACATCTCAATGAGCTGAATCAGCCCAGATTGGCACTAAGTGTGGTAGCGGATGGGAAAAAGGACATTTTATCTGCCAGCTGCAATGGCGGGTTTTTGCGCAGTATCGTCCCATTGCACCCCCCCCTCATTAATTATGCAGTTACAAGAAACATGCCGTCTCGCTGGTGAGCGGCTTCCGATTTGCCTGCCACACCATTACCTCACGCAGGGCGTCATATTTAAACTGCAACTGCGCGCACAGTTCTCAATGCTTGCAGCCCAAGACTGCGCTGGTGAAGACATGGTCCCAAAAGCCAAGAAGAGTGCCCCCAATTCAGTGAAGCATCCCTGGTACACCACCTGGAAGCCTGCCGCAATGTCTTCTACCCCTGCTCTGGCCGCAGGAGGCCGATCAGTCTCACCACTGCGGCTTGGGAGGCGGTGGCAGTGGTGGTCAGTGCCAATGCTGCACACAAGAGGTCAGCCATCCGGTGCAGAAAATGGATGAATGATCTCATCCGTGCAGCTAGGGTAAGGCAACCATCTCATCACTCTAAACTCACACACTCACAAGGCCATTACACATTCACTGGCATCTCACTCACTGCCAGCTCAAGGGACATCACCACTCACTCTCTCACACACACACCCTCACATCTCCATCTGGCCTCATCTCCTCTGGAGACTGCCTCCTCACCCTCACCACCTTGAGGCCACTTGCACAGATCAACATGTGCCCCCACACCCTGGGATACTGCTCTTTCCCAGTACAGCCCTTGTCCTTCAGCCTCTTCCTTTGCCTGAGGCCACTTCTCCCCCTCCCCCAAGCAAGCCCTAGTCCTTCAGCCATTGAAAAGCCACCGCCCCCCACCTTATGGCCGGTCTAGTGGGTAGAGACCTGCCTGTAAGTCCCCTAAAAGTGCCGCCTGCGAAGCCTGGCGCTAATGACCACACGCACTGCCGAAGAAAGGTCGGCAAACAAAGGTCAAAATCCCGAGCAAAGTGCAGGTCGCCAGGTGCACATCACTTATGTACAGTTGTGAAACACATCTGTGTGCAAACACACTGACGTGCCTGGATGATCTAGTGTGGGGGGGATGATTCCAGCAAACAGGGCTTATAATTATATGCAGACGTATTAAGATGATGTTTCCGGTGTGTGGCGGTGGGAGGAAGGGTGACAGGTGGAGCAGACCATCGCAAACTGGCCTCACAGCTGCATGAAGCTGATTTTTGGCCTTCTCGCCATATCCTCCGCTCACAGCCGCCATGACGCCCGACACTTAAGAGGACGGAAAATTCCGGCCGATGTCTCAGGCTTACACAGCTTTCCAAAGTTGCAGTTGTAGTTGACATGCTGCACAGAGATGGCTGGACATTGCTCTCAGCTGAGAAGTCTTGTGGCTCCACAGCTCTGACATGGGCTCTCACCGTCGTGTGGACTGTTTGGATATTGTCGACTTTGACCTGGAGTCTCGCTGCCCTTTTATTGCTTTATGAGCTGGACAGTTGGGGTTGCCCTATACCATGACTTAACCTCGCCTCGTAAAATGGACTGGTGTCGTTGGCGAAATTTAGATTCCCTATTTAGATTGCCCTTTCTAGAGTCAGATCTTCTTTTGCCTGTCGTGTGTCAGAAAGGGCAGCATCAGCCATTCCGACTACTACTTAGTCTCGTACGAACTCTGACTTAAGGTTGCCGTAGTCACAGCCTTCAGCCAATCTGTATAGTTTGTTTAAGAAAGAGTCAATGGGTTTTCCAGGCTGTTGGACTCACTTGTTGAACTTTGCTCAGTCTAAAATGTTATTACTTCTATAATTAAAGTAGGTATCGAAGGATTTCAGTAATTCTTCAAATTTATTTGAAGATTCATTTATTCCTTGCCTCACATTACGTCATCGGCTATCGGACTACTGAGTACAGCAGTGTATTCACTTGTTCTGCCTCTGTCTTCTTATCTAATCCTGAAGCTATCATGTATCTTGAAAATCTTTTTTGCCAGAGTCCCCAATTCTGCACCTGGTCTGGTCCTTGTATCAGCCCAAATTATCGGGTGGGGTTGATTTATTATCCGGGGTTGTTGTTCAGCTCAGGAGAGTACAGGTTTAAAGATGGTTCAGCAGGAACCATTTTTCCATGCTTCTTCCAGCCTGTGTTGGGCTTTGGAGAACTCCCACAGCGATTGCAAACCCAACCTCAACAGGGATTGATTTCTAGCAGTGAATGTTCTAATGAAAGATTTGGGCACTTTGGGACATTTTCTTAGGGCGATTAAAAGGAGATTCCAGGCTTTGGCTGAGTTTTTAAAACTTTTTCAACAGAGCTCAGCCTCCACGTGGCACAGCGCCGACTCTGAACCTGGTCTGGTCGCAGTGATTAACAACATAGACCGCTCTGACCCACCAATAGTTTGAAGACTTTTAAAGGCCTTAGAACTGAATTTTTGCTCACCCTTGCTCGGTCCTTTGACTGTGCAATTGATGGGGATTGCTAATGGACCTCCACGCGCTCTGGTGGAGTCCTGTAGCTTCAAAGTGGATTTTTCTTTGTCCTTCAGCCTCCACATCTGCAATGGAACTTCTTTCTAGGTAATTTCCAGCTGTGTCTTCGGCTCAGGCGCACTTCAGTCAGGTGGGGATGCTGTTCCTTTAGTTTTTCATTGTGCAATCATCAGCGAACATCCTCACTCATTCCTTTGTGCTAGGTGTGACTCCAACCAGCGGAGAGTTTTCCCCCTAATTCCCATTGACTTCAGTTTTGCTAGGGCTCCTTGATGCCACACTCGGTCAAATGCTGCCTTGATGTCAAGGGCAGTCACTTTCACCTCACCTCTGGAGTTCAGCTCTTTTGTCCATGTTTGAACCAAGGCTGTAATGAGGTCAGGTGCTGAGTGGCCCTGGCGGAACCCAAGCTGGGTGTCAATGGGCAGGTATTACTAAGCAAGTGCCACTTGATAGCACTGTTGATGAACACTTCTATCAATTTATTGATGATCAAGAGTAAACTGATGCGGCAGTAATTGGCTGAGTTGGATTTGACTTGCTTTAGATGTACAGGATGTACTTAGGCAATTTTCCACATAGCCGTGTAGATACCAGTGTTGTAGCTGTACTGGAACAGCTTGGCTAGGGGCGCGGCAAGTTCTAGAGCACAAGTCTTCAGTGAATTGAATTGGCTGAAGACTGGCATCTGTGATGCTGGGGACCTCCAGAGGAGGCCAAAATGGATCATCCACTCAGCTCTTCTGGCTGAAGATTGTTGCAAATGCTTCAGTCTTATAATTTGCACTGATGTGCTGGGCTCCCCCATCATTGAGGATGGGGTATTTGTGGAGAGTCCTCCTCCTGTTAGTTGTTTAACTGTCCACCACCATTTGGGACTGGATGTGGCAGGAATACAGAGCTTAGATCTGATCCATTGGTTGTGGAATCATTTAGCTCTGTCTATCACTTGCTGCTTATGCTGTTTGGCATGCAAGTAGTCCTGTGTTGTAGCTTCACCAGGTTGACACCTCATTTTTAGGTATGCCTAGTGCTGCTCCTGGCATGTCCTCCTGCACTCTTCATTGAATCAGGGTTGATTCCCTGGCCTGGTGGTAACGATAGAATGAGGGATATGCCAGGCCATGAGGTTATAGATTGTGGTTGAGCACAATTCTACTGCTGCTGATGGCCCACAGTGCCTCATGGTTGCCCAGTCTTGAGTTGCAAGATCTGTTCGAAATCCATCCCACATAGCACAGTGGTAGTGCCACAAAACACGATGAAGGGTATCCTCAGTGTGAAGGCAGGACTTCATCTCCACAAGGACTGTGCTGTGGTCACTCCTACCGATGCTGTCATGGACAGATGCATCTGCAGGTTGGTGAGGCTGAGGTCAAATATGTTTTTCCCTCTTGTTGGTTTCCTCACCACCAGTTGCACACCCAGTCTAGCAGCTATGTCCTTAAGCACTCAGCCAGCTCGGTCAGTAGTGGTGCTACCGAGCCACTCTTGGTGATGGACATTGAAGTCCCCCACTCAGATTACATTCTGGGAACCTTGCCACCCTCAGTTCTTCCTCCAAGTGATGTTCAACATGGAGGAGCACTGATTCATCAGGTTAGGGGGTGGTGGGGTACATGGTAATCAGCAGGAGATTATTTGCCCATTTTTGACCTGATGCCATGAGACTTCATTGGGTCCGGAGTTGATGTTGAGGACTCCCAGGGCAACTCCCTCTCCATGGGTAATGCTGGGTCTCTGGATTACAAGTTCAGTAACAATACCATTACGCCACCACGTCCCCAAATGTAATATATAAATATAAGGTGTTGTTGTTTATCTGGCTTTATTATAGAGTGAGTTTTAATATACTACTGCACCACCCTTTCAAAACCTACTTCTATCCGCATTAAGATAGGACACTCATAGCTATTGTCATGATGAATCACCCCACTGTGTACTTATTGACAGTGAGAAAAAAGAACCTGCATTTATACAGTGCCTTTCACAACCGCAGGATGTTCCAAAACACTTTGCAACTAATCAAGTCTTTTGAAGTGTCATTACTGTTGTAATGTAAGGAAATTCTATACAGCAACGTCCCACAAATAGCATTGTGTTAACATAAATAACATATTTATAAGTAGCAATCTGCAATGCTACAAAAAGTTGATGATTTAAGCTGTACTGAATGAGAATTCACTGCACAGCTTGTAGTGTGGAATGCGAAGTGTATGTGAATAGTCCTCAGCATTGAGGACGAGGTTAAATTGTGAGCTCTTTCATTCAAGAATGAGAAAAAAACTGATTATATATTTACCTGTGGCCATGTTAAAATCGCAACTCTTTTATAAAGCTGCAAATGGAGGCAGCAGAAGGTTATAGGGAAGCTATAATAGAGCTGACAATCACAACGTCATGGACCTGAAGAGCTGGAAGACTATAAAGACTCAGAACTTACAAATGTCAAAGCATCAAACTGCAGAAATGTCACAGATTACCTTTCACGATGGGTTATCAGAGTCCTTAGAAACTGTCAGTAATCTAAACCTCTGTTTAACTCTATCAGCCTAATTGGTATAATCTCTTTGATGCAGGAGGCAGTTCTGGGCCTGTACAACCTTGTAAATGGCCGAATTAAAATGACAGAAACCAAATCACTGAAGAAGTTCCCCAACAGGCGGTAGTTTCTGTATTGACTCCCTGTCCTTACTGCTGGTGATAACGGTCCAAGGATGGCGTGTTAGAAGACAGGGATGTTCATGGAGTCTCTTCCTTGTCCAAGTTGTTTAATTGTCCGTATTCAGCCCTGGATGTGGCAGGACTGCAAAGCTTTAATCTGATCCAATGGTTGTGAGATCGCCTAGCTTTCTATCACATGCTGCCTCTACCATGCAGCACGCATATAGTTCTGTGTTACAGCTTCTCCAGGTTGGCACCTCATGTTTAGGTATGCCTGGCATGTTCTCACTGAACCATGGTTGGTCTAATTGTAGAGTGAGGGGTAGGCCGGACCATGAGGTTACAGATTGTGGTAGAATTCACTTCTGCTGCTACTGATTGGTGCACAGCACCTCATGGACATCCAGTTTTGAACTGTTAGATCTGTTCTTAATCAATCCCATTTAGCATGGTGATATTGCCACACAACACAATAAAGGGTATCCTCAGGCTGAGCAGGTATTTCCCTCTTGTTGGTCCTCTAACCACCTGCCGCAGGCCCAGTCTGGCAGATATGTCCTTCAGGATTCAGCCAGCTCAGTCAGTGGCGATCCTACTGAGCCACACTTGGTGATGGACATTGAAGTCCCCCAACCAAAGTACATTCTGTTCCCTTATTACCCTCAGTGCTTTTTCCAAGTGATATTCAAGATGGAGGAGCACTGCTTCATCAGCTGAGACGCCGTGGTAGATGGCGGTTTCCGTGCCCGTGTTTGACCTGATGCTATGAGACTTCATGGGGTCTGGAGTAGATGTTGAGGACTCAAGGATCACTCCCTGCCAACTGTATACCACTGTGCCACCACCCTGTTCTATCCTTTTTAGGTACAAAGATGGATGACAATTTTGCACTTTCACTTAGTGATGAATATCTTTTTGTAATCTTATGCTTCCATCCAAACTGCTGAAGGGTCATGAGGACTCGAAACGTCAACTCTTTTCTTCTCCGCCAATGCTGCCAGACCTGCTGAGTTTTTCCAGGTAATTCTGTTTTTGTTTCACACTGCTTACAATACTGTCTATCTTTGTGTTATTGGCAAAGATAGATATGTGGCTTCCTGCCCTATCATCTAAGTCATAAATAAATAAGATGAATAATTGAGGCCCCAACACAGATCCTTGAGGACAACACTAGTCACATCCTAAAAATTAGAGTACCTGCCCAATATCCCTACTCACTGTCTCCTGCCACTCAGCCAATTTCCTAACTGGGTCAATAATTTGCCTTTAATTCCAGCAGAATTAAAAATCTTTGATGAGGGACTTATCAAATACCTTCTGGCAGTCCAAATAAATAATAGCCCTAGACAATCATCTGTCCACTGCTGTCACCTCTGGTTCCCTGAGGAGACAGGTGCACAGCAGAGTGGAGTTTCAGAGGGAGTTGCACATGAGGGAGAACCGCAGAGAGGAGACCAAAGAGGCGCTGAGATCACAGGAGGCACTGCACACATGTGAATGTGGACAGACAGAGGCTCAGCTTCCTGGATCTAACCAAAGAGCAGAGCTTCCACAGACTCAGCTATAGCGTAAAAAGGCACCAATCTCCCATTCTCATAGCCTCTTTTTGCCTCACCCTTTCTCCTCCTGTTATTTGCCAGTGATTGCAGCATTTAGTACAGTTACAGTCCAGTTTAACCAGGCTGCTAACGATGAGAACAAAACAGTTGCAGTGTACGGGGATAATATGAACATACGAATTAGGGGCAGGAGTAAACCACTCAGCCCATCGAGCCTGCTCCTCCATTCAATAAGATCTTGGCTAATCTGATTGTAACCTCAACTCCACATTTCTGCCTACCCCCCCGATAACCTTTTACTCCCTTGCTTATCAAGAATATATCTAGCTCTGCCTCAAAAATATTCAAAGACTCTGTTTCTAACATCTTTTGAGGAAGAGAGTTCCAAAGACTCACGACCCTCTGAGAGAAAAAATTTCTCATCTCTGTCTTAAATGGGTGACTCCTTATTTTTAAACAGTGACCCCTTGTTCTAGATTCTTCCACAAGAGAAAACATTCTTTCCAATATCCACCCTGTCAAGACCCCTCATATGTTTCAATCAAGTCGCCTCTTTCTCTTCCATACTCCAGTGGATACAAGCCTAACCTGTCCAAACGTTCCTCATAAGACGACCTGCCCATTCGTCCATAATAGCTTAGTGCAGTAGTGAAAGCAGAATCCAAGTGGTACTTGCTCTGGCTTGGCATAACCTTTGACCCCTCAGCACATTTTGTCTCTGCTCTTGTAACTTTCAGTCCTGTGAACTTACAGCAGGCCAGAGACAGACTGCTGCAGCCCAAACCGCAACAGGACTAAACACTACCGCAACAGGACTAAACACTACCGCAACAGGACTAAACACTGCCGCAACGACATGCTGCATAGCTCCTGCTGTTTGAGTGTCCCTGCTCCATCAGTGTCATACTCAAATGACAAAATCTGTGTTATTACAGATACCATGGAAACATAATGCCCCATTGCTCATAGATAAAGACATCCACCCTGACCTCTCCACACTGCCCACCCTACCTGTTATTTAAATGACAAGTACAAGCTTAAAACTTATATATACTTATACGTTCATCGAACAATAAAGGTGTACATCACATGAAACATGAAAATGAATTACATCCAAACAAAAAGGATGGGCCAGAGCACTCTAGATTGAGTCAGGGCTGCATTACACACTCACAGGTTAGCTGTAAAACGCAAAGGCTTTTTGGCCAATAAATGAACCTGTTTTTTTTTCTCACCTCAATAAACAATAGGCGTGGGAGGTAAATCATGGATAGAGGGCTGTACACAGATTGCAGTGACAGGGCAGCCTGACCAGGCCGCCTCTGCTTCCTGTCACAGATCTGAGATTTTTATTTTCTTTATCCTTTCACCCGTATATCGCTGAAAAGGCCAGCCCCCCCATTGCCCATCCCTAATTGCCCTTTAACTGAGTCGCTTGCTAGGCCATCTCAGAGAGCAGTTGAGAGTTACATTGCTGTGGGTCTGGAGTCACCTGTAGGCCAGACCAGGTAAGGACGGCAAATTTCCTTCCCTAAAGGACATTAGTGAACCAGATGGGTTTTTTTAACAACAATCGACAATGGTTTGATGGGCACCATTAATGAGACAAGCATTGGATTTCAGATTTATTAATTGAATTCAAATGCCACAAAGTTGTCATGGTGGGATTTAAAGCAGTGTGCCCAGAGTATTAGCCTGGGCTTCTGGATTACTGGTCAGGTGGCATTACTGTAGTAGAAGGATCTGTTACATTAAGGGTTACCCTGGGACTGAGTTCAGTACCCCCACCAGTGATGTAAGAAGGCACCTGACCTAGAGCTTAGGTCAACAGTGTAGAGCTAGGTAACAACATATAAGGACATGCCACGGAATCCTCTCCAAACATATACCCTCTACTCTAAATAGATACATAGCTCAGCGACGTTAACAAAGACTTCTTGGTAACTTCTACAAGACTGCTTAATGGTGTCTAAGCAGTACACACCACAGTTAGCAACAACCACACAAAACAGCTAGAGATCAAAATCCACATCCTCTGTAAAAATAAACTGAAGAAATCAAGCCAAGGACACCAGTAATACGTTTCTGCTCCAAAAATGCCTCACTCAAGAAGCAAGAAGCTGAGAAAACGCACCAGGGACAGAAGATCCTGGCAGCAGAAAAAAGGCAGAAGTTAAACTCAAGTTAAAGTCTCTGCTGGATCGCAATGGAAGTAGCTTAAACAAAGCAGAGCTGACAGCCAGCACCCTGCAGGGTGAGATACACCTTACTGAAGTTCCAGGGAAGCCAGTCCTGTGAACTATTTATTTTAAACATCAGTCAGGCAGTAAAGTCAGTTGCACGTTCATCTCCAGCTCGACCCCTGACTTGGCGCCCCCTCCACATAGCCCCCAAGTCCTGGGTGCAACAAAAAAACATCAAACACGCAGAAACCACCAGTTAAATAAAAGTCCAGGTGCCTCGCAATATTTTCGGCCTCCCAGTCAGTGAGACTTCTACCCTCCCAACCTGTGGCAGGCCAACGCCATCCAACTGACCTGTGGTCACTTTGCAGCATCTTCCTCTTCCCGGCCAGTCATCGCCATTTGAAAAGTTGTGCTAAAAGTCCAAAGCGTGCAAAGATCTTTTCGTCAACAATACCAGCGGCACCATTTTGAATTCCTCCAATCTCTTAAAGGGGAAAAAGACTTTGGAGGAAGTGTAGTAGAAGGATCTGGTACACTAAGGGTTAACCCAGGATTGAGTACAGTACCACCCACCAGTGATGTGAGAAGGCACCTATCCTAGGTCAGCAGTGTAGAGCTAATTAGCAACATGTAAGAACATGCTCTACTGTGAACATGTACATAGTTCAGTCATGTTAATAAAGACTACATAACTGCTACAAGACTGTGTAACGGTATCTAAGCAGTACACATCACGGGTAGCAATAACACAACAAAACAATTACCACTACACCACCATTTCCCCTCAAACTAATCTTAGGCTGAACAAAAGGACTGAAACAAGCTGTTTGGTTCAACTGGCCCATGCCAGTGTTTGTGCTGCACATCTTCCCACTCGACTTGATCACCTCCTCGATCAGTATATCCTTCCATCCCTTTCTCCCTCATGCACTTGTCTAACTTCTCATTAAATACATCTATGTTATTCACTTCAGTCACTCCTTATTGTAGCAAGTTCCACATTCTCAACACTTTCTAGGTAAAGGAGTTTTTCATAAATTCCTTACTGGATTTATAGGTGACTTTATTATTTTTCTGGCCCTAGTTTTGTATTCACCCACGAGGCAAAACATTTTCTCTACACCTGGCCTATATGAAGTCCCTTCATAATTTTAACGACCCTATCAAATCAGCCCTCGGCCTTCGGAGAAAGGAAACCCAGCTTCTTCTTTTCTGATAGTTATAACCTCTCATCATCCTTGTAACTTTGTTTTGCTTGTTTTTTTTTTGCCTGTATTTTTTTTGTAATATGGAGAACAGACTGTGTGTGTGTAGTCTAGGTGTGGCCTAACCAAGGTACTGCAGGGATCGGTGCTGGGACCCCAGCTATTCACAATAATTATTCATGATTTAGATGAGGGAACTAAATGTAATATCTCCAAATTTGCAGATGACACAAAGCTGGGTGGGAGGGTGAGCTGTGAGGAGGATGCAGAGATGCTTCAGGGTGATTTGGACAAGCTGAGTGAGTGGGCAAATGCATGGCAGATGCAGTATAATGTGGATAAATGTGAGGTTATCCACTTTGGTAGCAAAAACAGGAAGGCAGATTATCATCTGAATGGCTATAAATTGAGAGAAGGGAATGTGCAACGAGATCTGGGTGTCCTCGTACACCAGTCACTGAAGGTAAGCATGCAGGTGCAGCAGGCGGTAAAGAAGGCAAATGTATATTGGCCTTCATAGCCAGAGGATTTGAGTACAGGAGCAGGGATGTCTTGCTGCAATTATACAGGGCATAGCGGGTGGGAATGGTGAGTGGGCACGGTGGGTGGGCACGGCGGGTGGGCACGGTGGGTGGGCACAGCAGGTGGGAATGGTGGGTGGGCACAGTGGGTAGGCACGGCGGGTGGGCACGGCAGGTGGGCACAGGAGCGGCCGAGAAACGGTCCACCGCCCACAATCAGGCCCCGGTTTCATGCTGGCTGCCCAGTGAACAGCCAGGCCGTGTGAAACACACACTGAAGGCACAGGGCTGCCTCAGGGAGCTGAAGGATTTAAAAATTAAAATTAAGATTTGCAAAATAAGGGAAACATGTCCCCACATGTGACTCTGTCAGATGAACAAGGGCATATTAAAATGAGTTTAAAACATTTTTACCATTTTCTTATTCACCCGTGGATGAGGTTTTGCAAAAAGTGCAAAGGCCGCCTGACCTAATCGGCCACCCACCAACCGAATGGTTGGACGGGCAGCGAAAAACTCAACTTAAGCTGAAAATCTTGCTCACTAAAGCTATGTACTTCTACCTTCATTACTCTGGTCTACTGACCTGCCAAGAGAGTCCCACTTAAACGGAATTACCTCCAACCAATCTCTGCCCACTAATATATACTGTACACTCTATAATTATCAACTCAGCTCACCTTTGAAGTCAGCATATGGAACCTGCACCTTCACCTTTCCGGTGAGTGTAATACTTTCCCCTGTGAAAGTCACAAATGGCTTGTCTGCTTCTAACATAGATAAATAAAGTAAGTTGGTTTCATAGAAGGCCAAAGATACCTTTGTTACACTGCGTAGTGTAAAGAGTTAATGTTAAACATGTAAATAGACAGTCCACATCATTGGTGATGTAAGCACCCATGACATCGGAACATACTGAGAAACGGTTCTGTGAAGACTCAAGCTAAACCTTGTCCTGTGTGTCATTAGAAAAATGTTTAACAAAAGATAAAGTTTATCAACAGCCTTGTCCCCAGCAGTCTCTAGCAATCCTTTGTTTAAAGACCCACAACAATGATAACAGACACTACACCCTGTATCAACTCGCATGGTAACAACCTTCTCCTCTGTCCCAATATACCTTTAGGGATAGCAATATGACATCACTTAGTTTCACTTTTGCCTGTGAGCAGAACACACACAAACAGCCCTGATCTCTTCAAGCTTTCTACCTTTGTATAACTGTTCTCATGTGCCTAATCTAAATAAATGAACCCACAACGTGTTCACCCAGTCCCTTTTAAGCGATTGGTGCCTTCATACCATTATAACAATACGACATGGTGCTCAGCAATGGTGAAACAGCCTGGCAGTAAGACTAAATACAGGTACGACATGGTGAACAGCCTTAGATCGTGCTACATGGCATGGGACAACCCTAAACGCCTGGTCAAGCCTCAACGGAGAGGCAGCGTCAGAGAGTGTGTAATCGCAGCACGCTGACTGCACAGAAAAGCTTTGAAGACACAGTGCCAGGTAAGCAGATGGATCCCTCATGGTGAGATTGCAGTGCGTAGCCTATCAGTTCAGTGAGTGGGACAGTGTATCGAGAGGGTTAGCTCAGTCGGGAAACGAGAGTGACCAGGGTGTGGGCCGGATCGATAGCAAGCGAGGGAGAGTCGAACACAAAAAAACAAACACAACCATCATAAAAATTGGGCCCAAGACGGTTGTGATAATAATGAGCGGAGCTTTGGAAAAACACACAAAAGCAGCAACCATGACACTTGTCCCAGGTACTATAGGAGAAGGAAGGTCAAAGGGATATTGTCAAAATAGGTGATTAAAGTAGGTGATCTCACTTCATACACATCCATCCATTTTTAATGTGCGTCGATAATCACCAGAAATATGGTACATAGAAATGGTCCTACATAATCGATATGTAGCCTAACCCAGGGTCAACCAGGCCACTCCCGCAGATGCAGTGGAGCTGAAACAGGCAACTTCTGTTGTTGCTGACACTGGAGACTGTGTTTCACCTTTTTTCTATATCATTGTAGGTACCTGGCCATCAGATATAACTTTGGCAAACATCTTCATTTTCGAAATACCAGGATGCGCCCTATGAAGTTCTTCCAATAATGATTCTCTTCCTTGAACAGGGATGACAACTCTTGATCTCCATAACAAAATACCATCTTGATAACTCAGTTTGGATCTACGTACAAAGAACGGTTTTAATTCTTCAGGGACTTGTGCATTTGACCATCCTTTTAATACTTGTTCACGACCCTTGATAAAATTGGATTCCAATTTGTCCAATTCTTTACCTGTCTCGGACAGACTGGTAAGGAGCCCAAGAAATTCAACACAAGTACTACCTCTTGAGGCACTGGAACTTGTGTATTACCATCTAGTAAAGGGAGGCAACTGAGTGCACCTGCATTAGCTATATAAACACCTAGATGGTGCATAAAAGTGCACTCATATGCCGACAAAATTAAAGCCCATCTTTGAATTCTAGCAGAGGCTGTCGGTGGGATTGCCTTATCTTCACTAAACAATCCTGACAGTGGTTTGTGATCTGACGCCATGGTGAAGAATCGACCGTGCAAATATTGATAGAACTTTTTTACTCCGAGTACGATAGATAAGCCTCTTTATCAATTTGTGAGTAACCTTTCTCAGCTGCAGAAGGGGTTCTGGATACATATCCTATTAGCTTTTCGGCTTTGATTTCTGGTTTTTTTCTTATTGTGTTTGCCACAGGTTTCTGTCCCATCCTTCATTCTCATTTCACAGTCGGTCAAACTTCTCTCTGGTGAAATCTTAACTTGGTTCAATTTGGGTGCTGAGTTACCCATTCACATCTTGGAAAGTTCCATGGCTTTCCCTTCCTAATGCCTCTTTTGTCTAAATCAACTGATTCCTCAGTTTTTCTGTCTCTTTTTTGTATCTTTGGGCTTCCTCTTGGAACATTGAACATTATTGGGTTTTTTCTTCCAACTTTCTTCAGTTGGTTCAGAGTGGCACCGCATTTGTTTGGCTTCTCTTCATGATTTTCCTGTGGAAACAACTTTGACCTGAGGGATCCTAGCATCTGGTGAAGGTCCTTCAGTTCTTCTATCTCATTCCAAAGGACAACATCATATTCCCTTGTCAGCTCGAGATTTCTTCCTGCCCGGACCTGAAAAACTTTGGACCAGTTTAGTCTGGTTTCCTTCAACCTTCACGGCCCAGAAGGCTAGGTCTTTCTCCTGTTACAACAATTATTGGCAGCTGAGCTGTCTGTTGCCTGTATGATACAGGTACAGAGGTGATGCCTTTCACCAGTATTGCTTCTCCTGTGTATGTTTTTAACTGAGCAGCGGTTTTCTCCAAACTCAATGGCTGAGTACCTTCTCTGAGGTATTTAAAGATGTGTTCCCCGATCACTGTGGTCGATGCTCCTGTGTCCACCTCCATGAGCAGAAGTTTTCAATTTATTTGAAGTGTAACAGTGATTGGTTCAGTTTTCCTGGCCTTCAGATTGTGCAGGGAATAAATGTCAGCCTCAGTAACTTCTGACTCATCTATATTATGCAATTCATTTAACTTGACCCGTTATCTGAATGGCTGCCTTGATCTAGCCCTCCACTGTTTTACAGCATGCTCTTTTTGTGGCAGTAGTGGTATTCTGCCTCTTTAAATCTACAGGCTTCGGGTGCATGATTTCCCCCACAATGGTAACACTTTAACCTCTGGGTTACTGGTGGGCTGCTTCCAGCATTTCTTTTTGTATTGCTAGTGGTAGGGACCGTGTCCTGCTTTGCGGTAGCCTCCCAAATCTTTGCGTCATGCCCGGTGGCAGGTTCCTGCTCTAGCTGCAAATGGGCGCCAAGTTGCAGAGCCTGCGAGTCCCTCTCAGCGCCCTCCATTGCTAGCGCTATCTCCATGGCGCGCTTCAGGTCTATCTCAACTGCTGCAAACAAACAGCACTGAATGGTGTCATCGTTTAAGCCGCAGACCAAATGATCTCGCAACATGTTGTTTTAAGTATCCCCGAAGTCACGGCGCTCCGTTAACTGTTTTAACTTCACGATGCATGTTGCAATCGACTCACCGGGGGCCCTTACTCGAAAGTTAAACTTGAATCTTTGCATGGTCACCGAGGGTTTAGGCTGAAAATGTCCTTTCACAAGGTCCACTAGCTCAGTGAAGGATCTGGAATTTGGCACGTTTGGAGCTGTCAAGCTATGGCTTAGATTACATTTTTTGCTGCCGCAGACACTTAGGAGAATTGCCTTCTGTTTCTCCTCCACTGTTACTTCGTTATCTACTAATTGAATCCTAATCACTCAACGTATTGATTCCAGTCCTTGACAGATGAGTCATAAGGATCAATTCTGCCAAAGAGAGGCATTGTTGGTGAGTATACTTCTTTTCTTTCTCTTCCCTTAAAATATCGGAATACCCACAGTAGCGAGGTGAGGAGCTGCATCTGTGCTATTTATCCTCATCTCTAGTTGTAATAAACTTGGAATGCGGGACTAGTTTCTTGTTAGAAACAGTAAACTTTATTTGCAGACTCCAGATGAGGGTACATGTTTGTTCCAAGTCCAAGACCAAAAAACACCACACCTAAGATTCCCCACACCTAGGGCTGATTCATCTATACAGTCACATGATCCCCATAACAGTAAGAAATTATTTAACTTACAATCATTACAGCAGGGATCAGTGTTTGGGCCCCAGCTATTCACAATATATATCAATGATTTGGATGAGCGAACCAAATATAATATTTCCAAATTTACTGATGACATGAAACTTGGTGGGAATGTGAGTGGTGAGGAGTGTGTTAAGAGGCTTTAAGGCAATTTAGGCAGGTTGAGTGAATGGGTAAATACATGGCAGATGCAGTATAACATGGATAAGTGTGAGGTTATCCACTTCAGTAGGAAAAACAGATTGGAAGGTTATTTTTTAAATGGTGATAGATTGGGAAATGTTGATGTGCAAAGGGACCTGGGTGTCCTTGTACACCAATCACTGAAAGCAAGCATGCAGGTGCAGCAAGCCATTAAGAAGGCTAAAGCTATGTTGGCCTTCATTGTGAGAGGATTTTAGTACAGGAGCAAGGATGTCTTACTGCAGCCGTACAGGGCCTTGGTGAGGCCACACCTGGAGCATTGTGTGCAGCGAAGGTTCACCAGACTGATTCCTGGGATGGCAGGATTGTCGTATAAGGAGAGATTGGGCCGACTAGATCTGTATTTACTGGAGCTCAGTAAAATGAGAGGGGATCTCAAAGAAATGTATAAAATTCTGACAGCATTGGACAGACTGGATGCAGGGATGTTGTTTTCTCTGGCTGGGGGGGTCTGGAACAAAGGTCACAATCTGAGGATACAGGGTAGACCATTTAGGACTGAGTTGAGAAGAAGCTTCTTGAGGGTGGTGAACCTGTGGAATTCTCTACCACAGAAGGCAGTGGAGGCCAAGTCACTGAATATATTTAAGAAGGAAATAGATAGATTTCCCGACTCAAAAGGCGTCAAGGGGTATGGAGAGAGAGCAGGAGTGCGGCATTGAGATAGAGAATCAGCCATGATCACATTGAATGTGATCCAGCTCGAAGGGCTGAATGACCTACTCCTGCTCGCTAGGCAGGGACCAGACACGGCTCTTCAGCATCATGCTGAGCAGGAACCCCAGCCAGTGGGTGCTGCTCCTCCCTCTGCCCAGCCTGGCACCTCCATCAACCTCTTCGCCTTCCTCTCTGCCCCCTGTAAGCCATGTAGCATCACAGCGAGGTCACCAGGCCTCATGCTCCTGATTTACTCCTCCTGCAGGATGAAAGAGAGAGACACATGGGTTAGCACTGGTCTGCTAGAGACCTCTCATGGTTACGTGTGCGGCTTTGGCTCTGTCTCAAGGCCCCTTAGCACATGCCAGAGAGTGCTGGCCACCACTGGGATGGCCAGAGTTAAGTGCACTGTATGGCTGCCCCACTCCACCTGACCGATTGGCAGCAGCTTTGCCCATTGGACTGCATGCTGTGCTCTCAGCTCAGGCACAGGCATTCTCCTAACCCACACTACAAGGCTGCCCTGTTAGCTTGAACCATGGAAGAGACTGGTCCAAACCTGAATTATGACATTGCAAGGGGCTGTGAGCGCCTCCACCAGTGACTGCTCCATGGCCAGTTTTAGCAAGGAGATTGTACAATGTACCCATTAGTCCAATTGTTCTGCAGCCCCCTAAATTGCTCATTAATTTGCAGTCTGTGCCTGAAGAGTGCAAAGTTCAGGAGCACTTGGTGGCATTTTCATGCCTCTGCGTTGCTTGAGTGGCAGATAAGCTAGAGACCCGACTCCAGACATATCAATGTAGCTGTGCCTGAGCTGTCTCAGCTGCGGAGGAAGGGTCACTTTATATCAGGTGTCCCTAATGTGTGGCCACTTCTCTCAACAACCCCCCACCCCCGCATGTGCTTGTGCACTATTAACCGGTCATGCTGCCTTGCCCCCACCGCCACACCTCACCCCAACCACGGTGCAGCCCTTGTTCCAGCACCACGCGGTCAGCCAGCCGGGAGAAAGCGACTTGCCTGTGCCCTCTCCTGAATGCACGGCGCCTCTTCCTTGGAGTGGAATGGGCGGCCCTCACGAGTGCTGCACAATGTCAGTGCGCACTCACCTCTGAGCTTCCCTTGAAGTTCAGCTTGCCAGGTGCACGCCTTTTAAATGCTGTTCTGAATCCATGCTGACGTGGGAAGTAAATTTGACATGGGGGGATGATTCCGGTGGGCAGGTGAGATGATGGCATTGAAATTAAGTTCCTGGTGTTGGACGACAGGAAAGGTGTCCCGCCATTGATGGGCAGAGCAAATGATCACAAACTGGTTTCATAATGGCATAAAACCAATCTTTGGCCTTCTCGCTGTATTGTCCACTCACACCCGCCATGATGCCTGACGCCAATGGGATGGAAAATTCCAGTCATAGATTCATCAGTTCTATACACTCATAATGTTAATTGAACATCAACATGTATGGTAAATAGTTATACTTCTTTGGCGGGGGAAAGTATCTTTAAAAAGGGGAGGTGTTGTAATATGCCTTTAAGTGATAGCAGCATGACATCACTAGAAGAGAAGCGTGTCATACAATCCGGTCTTAGTTTCACTTTTGCCTTTGAACAGAACACTGCACAGCTCTGATGCCTTCAAGTTTTCTACTTTTGGTATAACCGTTCTCATGTGCCTCGGCTAAATAAATGAACCCACAACGTGTTTAACCAATGCTTCATGAGCGCTTGATGATTTTATATCATTACAACAACGCAACATCCTCTATCTCTACTGGAGCTACTATTGCCCCCTTGCTAATATTTGCAGCATCATACAACTTCAACGTGGTAGTAGATGTAGTCATTCTCACTCTCAGTACTACCTGTACCTTTATCCAATTTGTGAACGTCTTTTATTTCTTCTGTGTCTTTGCTTCTTCTGTCTTTGCCTCTGATTACTTGTGTGGTTCTGTTATGCCTGTGAATCTTTTCTTGGCCTTCAGCAATTTCCTCTCAGTGTGTCCAGTTTTGAGCACCATCTGCAAGTATAAACAACACATGTCTGATGGTGATTCTTTCCACATCAAAAGCATTGTTTTGCTTGTCACTGCTTTTCTCCTTGTTCCGTGAATGTCTTCGTGGCTTTCCATTCACGGCGTTGACCTTGCTGTCTGATCCTTCCTGCCTGAGTGCAACTCCTGTCCGCACTAGTTCAGTATCACCCCTATCTTCCCCCACTGTTACTTCACGTGCGAATGTTGGTCCACTGCCTCTCGAAAAGTCAACCTTGGGTCTGCACTCACTCTTTCCATAAGCTTGAGTGATATGGATTCACTCCGGAGAGCATTAATGGAACAATCTCACAGATTTTCATCCAATTTGTCCCCATAGTTGCAATTTAACTGCATGACATAATTGCTGAAAGACTCTGTCTACCCTTGACCTCGGCAAATAAATTTTTGCCACTGACAGCTGTGTTTTTCCACGTATTTCCATAGTACCACCTTCTGGGTTTGTCTGATGAAATCAAGTCTCACTCTATTCCATAGTTGTGTGCTCCTATCCAATTCAATACAATAGCCACTACCTGCACATCTTCTGCAATATAGTCTGCACTAGGTACCTTCAAGGCATTCGCAATGAGATACAACTTGAACCATTCAATATAACAATCCCAGTCTTCATTATCATCATACTTTGTTGGAAATAGTGGCAATATTGATGGATTTGCACTGTTATGCCCTACATTTTGTTCAATTTCTTATATGTCTATTTTGAACCCTATTCATCACCAATTTGTTGGGTTCGTACTTTTCCAAAAAGGACACAGGACACAGATAATAGGTGGCTTCAAAGACAGTTTACCAAGAACCAAAGGAAACACACAACCAACTCGTAAAGATACACACACCAGAACTGGCCCCCAGCAGATAAAACAGTGTCCACCACCTTCATACACTGTTGTAATATAGGGAGCAGTTAACCACATGACATTGACTCTTTAAGTCATATCTACATACGCAAGTATTGCTTGCATTTGTCTTAAAGGGCCCACATTATTCTCAGCCATCCTCTTTCTCGTAGTATACTTGTAAAAATGTTTGTCCTTGATATCCTTTGCATTTTTTATTGTATTCCTTTTTGCAACTCTTACCATTTTGTCTGTACCCCTTTGCTGTTCTTCATACATCTCCCAGTCTGTGGGGCCATCACTATTCTTCATATTATTTAAGCTCTTTCTTTTAGCTTTATCCTATATCTCATTTCTTTTGTTGACCAAGTTTAATTACACAAGCAGAACTCTTATATGGTATAAAATGTGGTATACTATTGTATAGAATATTTTTATTCAATTGTATTTAATATTTTTGAACACTTCCAATTGTTCTTCTGTAGTTTTTTCCATTAACAGATTGTCAGTTTTATTGAATTTTCGTCTTTTCAGAAATCAGCTTCATCAAAAATTAAACTCACCTTCTCCCTCTCAGTCAAATGTCGAAATCAATTGTGTCACTGTGTTCACTTTGTGCTAAGTGTTCACTTACTGTTAGACTGTTGACTAACTCTAGCTCATTACTCATCACTAAACCTAATATATCCTGTCTTCTGATAACAAGAACATACTGTTCCAGACAAGTGCCCTAAATACATTCAAGGAAATTGCTGCCTTTGTTCACACATAGACACAGAACAACTTGAATCCCAAAGTCTCCCATTTAACTACTTTGCAACAAGTTTCTCTCATCTACGTATTTATGCAGTTCACTACTTCATCATGTTCTGTGGTCGGCAACTCAAGGAAGCAATGTAATGTAATGTAGATGTTCTTTACTTTTAACATCTACAAAGGGGTTTTTCTGAAGCTAATTCCGTAATGTTCAGCAGTGACAGCACACTCCTGATTACTACAGGAACAAGCAATCAACTGTTCATTAAAGGCAACAGCTGTAAGCACAAGTCCTACATTCGAAAACTGACTTTATGATAAGACATTTTAGGAAATTCCCTTAATTTGTTCTTCAGGCATTGATGATCCACCCAAACTGTGACCTGCCTATTGAGATCCAGCTGGCAGAGGAGGTGTGCCCGTCTGACTTCCATACGGACTGGGAGACTGGTGAGTAAACCACAGGAGCTCCAGGAAGGACCTGACTCATGGTGGGGTGAGGTTCCTCGGAGCATCTCCCGCCTTGGTGGAGAGATGCTGTTTATGCAGTGCAGCAGCGGATGTTCCGAGCATATCAGCCGCTTAGATGTTGGCACATCCAGGGAAATGACACTCTTCCTGTGCTGAGCAGCTCCCGTTCATATACATTGATTTTGAAATATTACAATACCTTCTCTCTCAAGGTAAGTCACTAACTGATGTCACACCATGGAACAGGTCTTGATTTTTTGCAATAACTTAAAACGGTTGACAGTGATTGGACAATCCATTTTGCATCACTCCAATTTATATTTTCAGTGTCTTCATAAAACCCAGGAGATTTGTTAAACTGACCACCGATAACTTTCCTCCATTTAACTCTGTCACACAAAGACAAAATCACAGAACCATAGAAATGTTATAGCACAGAAGGAGGCCATTCGGCCCATCATGTTTGGCTGTGCTGGCTTTCCGAAGGACTAATTCACCCAGTGCCACTCCCCCACCTTCCCCTGTAACCCTGCACATTCTTCCTCTTCAGATAATAACCCAATTCCCTCTGAGATGCATCGATTAAAGCTGCCTTCACCACGCTCTCAGGCATTGCATTCCAGACCCTGACCACTCGCTGTGTGAAGAAGCTTTTCCTCGTGTCTCCTTGGTGCTAGGGTCAAGGATGCCTCAGAGCAGCTACAGGACATTCTGAAGGGGGATGGTGGACAGCCAATGGTCGTGGTACACATTGGTACAAATGACAGAGGTAAAAAATGGATGAGGTCCTAAAAGCAGAATATAGGGAGTTAGGAAGTAAGTTGAAAAGTAGGACCTCAAAAGTAGTGATCTCAGGATTACTACCAGTGCCACGTGCTAGTCAGAGTAGAACTAGCAGGATATATCGGATGAATACGTGGCTGAAGACATGGTGTGAGGGAGATTCCTGGGACAGTGGGACTGGTTCTGGGGGAGGTGGGGCCAGTACAAACTGGATGGGTTACACCTGGGCAGGACTGGGACTGACGTCCCAGGGGGAATATTTGCTAGAGTGGTTGGAGAGGGCTTAAACTAAATTTGCAGGGGGATGGGAACCTATGCAAGGAGTCAGAGGAGGGGGAATCAAGGACAAGAACAAAGGACAGAAAGAGGAATAAGAAAAGTGATAGGCAGAGAAATCAAGGGCAAGAATCAAACAGGGCCTCAGTGAAAAATAGTGGGAATGGGACAAGTAATTAAAAAGACAAGCCTTAAGGCTTTGTGTCTTAATGTGAGAAGCATTCGCAATAAAGTGGATGAATTAACCGTGCAAACAGATGTAAACAGGTATGATATAGTCAGGATTATGGAGACATGGCTGCAAGGTGACCAGAGATGGGAACTGAACATCCAGGGGTATTCAGTATTTAGGAAGGACAGACAAAAAGGAAAAGGCGGTGGAGTTGCATTGCTGGTTATAGAGGAAATTAACGCAATAGTGAGGAAAGATATTAGCTCTGACAATGTGGAATCTGTATGGGTAGAGCTGAGAAACACCAAGGGGCAAAAAACATTAATTGGGGTTGTATATAGACCCCAAACTGTAGTGGGATGTTGGGAATGGCATTAAACGGGAAATTAGAGATGCATGCAATAAAGGAACATCTGTAATTATGGGTGATTTTAATCTGCATATAGATTGGGCAAATCAAATTAGTAACAATACCGTAGAGGAGGAATTCCTGAAGTGTATACGGGATGGTTTTCTGGACCAATATGTTGAGGAACCAACTAGAGAACAGGCCATCCTAGACTGGGTATTGTGTAATGAGAAAGGAATAATTGGCAATCTAGTTGTGCGAGGCCCCTTGGGGATGAGAGACCATAATAATAATAATAGAATTCTTCATCAAGGTGGAGAGTGACGTAGTTGATTCTGAGACTAGGGTCCTGGATCTTAGTAAAGGAAACTACGATGGTATGAGGCGTGAGTTGGCTATGATGGATTGGGAAATGTTACTTAAAGAGATGATGGTAGATAGGCAATGGCAAACATTCAAAGAGCGCATGGGTGAACTGCAACAATTGTTTATTCCTGTCTGGCGCAAAAGTAAAATAGGAAAGGTGGCCAAACCATGGCTTACAAGGGAAATGAGAGATAGTATTAGATCCAAAGAAGAGGCATACAAATTGGCCAGAAAAAACAACAGACCTGAGGATTGGGAGCACTTTAGAATTCAGCAAAGGAGGACCAAGGGATTGATTAAGAAGGGGAAAATAAGTACAAGAGTAAGTTTGCGGGGATCATAAAAACTGACTGTAAAAGTTTCTATAGGTATGTGAAGAGAAAAAGATTGGTGAAGACAAATGTAGGTCTCTTACAGTCAGAAACAGGGGAATTTATGATGGGGAACATAGAAATGGCTGACCAACTAAATACATACTTTGGTTCTGTCTTCACAAAGGAGGATACAAATAACATACCAGAAATGTTGGGACCACAAGGTTTAGTCAGAGGGAGGAACTGAAAGAAATCAGTATTAGTAGGAAAATGGTGTTGGAGAAATTGACGGGATTGAAGGCCGATAATTCCCCAGGGCCAGATAATCTACATCCCAGAGTACTTAAGGAAGTGGCCCTAGAAATAATGGATGCATTGGTGGTCATCTTCCAAGATTCTATAGACTCTGGAACAGTTCTTACAGATTGGAGGGTAGCTAATGTAACCCCACTATTTAAAAAGGGAGGCAGAGAGAAAACAGGGAATTATAGACCAGTCAGCCTGACGTCGGTAGTGGGGAAAATTCTGGAGTCCATTATAAAAGATTTAATAGCTGAGCACTTGGAAAACAGTGGCAGAATCGGACAGAGTCAGCATGAATTTACGAAAGAGAAAACATGCTTGACAAATCTACTGGAATTTTTTGAGAGTGTAACTAGTAGAGTTGATGAGGGGGAGCCAGTGGATATGGTTTATTTGTACTTTCGGAAGGCTTTCAACTAAGTCCCACATAAGAGATTAACGTGTAAAATTAAAGTGCATGGGATTGGGTGTGTTGAGATGGATAGAAAACTGGTTGGCAGACAGGAAATAAAGAATAGGAATAAACTGATCTTTTTCCGAATGGCAGGCAGTGACTAGTGGGGTACCGCAGGGATTGGTGCTGGGACCCCAGCTATTCACAATATATATTAATAATTTAGATGAGGGAACTAAATGTAATATCTCCAAATTTGCAGATGACACAAAGCTGGGTGGGAGGGTGAGCTGTGAGGAGGATGCAGAGATGCTTCAGTGTGATTTGGACAAGCTGAGTGAGTGGGCAAATGCATGGCAGATGCAGTATAATGTGGATAAATGTGAGGTTATCCATTTTGGTAGCAAAAACAGGAAGGCAGATTATTATCTGAATGGCTATAAATTGAGAGAAGGGAATGTGCAACAAGACCTGGGTGTCCTTGTACACCAGTCGCTGAAGGTAAGCATGCAGGTGCAGCAGGCGATGAAGAAGGCAAATGGTATGTTGGCCTTCATAGCCAGAGGATTCGAATACAGGAGCAGGGATGGCTTGCTGTAATTATACAGGGCCTTGGTGAGACCACACTTGGAATATTGTGTGCAGTTTTGGTCTCCTTATCTGAGGAAAGATGTACTTGCTTTAGAGGGAATGCAGCGAAGGTTTACCAGACTCATTCCTGGGATGGCGGGACTGGCATATGAGGAGAGGTTGAGTCGGTTAGGATTATATTCACTGGAGTTCAGAAGAATGAAGGGGGATCTCATAGAAACCTATAAAATTCTAACAGGGCTAGACAGGGTAGATGCAGGAAAGATGTTTCCGATGGTGGGGGAGTCCAGAACCAGGGGTCACAGTCTGAGGATATGGGGTAGACCATTTAGGACTGAGGTGAGGAGAAATCTCTTCACCCAGAGAATGGTGAGCCTGTGGAATTCGCTACCACAGAAAGTAATTGAGGCCAAAACATTGTATGTTTTCAAGAAGGAGTTAGATATAGCTCTTGGGGCGAAAGGGATCAAAGGATATGGGGAGAAAGCGGGAGCAGGCTATTGAGTTGGATGATCAGCCATGATTATAATGAATGATGGAGCAGGCTCGAAAGGCCAAATGGCCTACTCCTGCTCCTATTTTCTATGTTTCTATGTTTCTTTTGTCAATTAACTTAAATCTGTGCCTGTGGGAACAGTTTCTCCCTACCTACTCTGTCCAGACCTCTCATGATTTTGAACACCTCTATGAAATCTCCTCTCAGCCTTCTCTTCTCCAAGGGAAGTAGTCCCAGCTTCTTCTATCTATTTATGTAAAAGTTCCTCAACCCTGAAAACATTCTCGCGAATCTTTTATGCACCCTCTTTAATGTTTTCAGATCCTTCCTAAATTGCAGCAACCAGAACTGTTTGCAATAATCCACCTGAGACTGAACCAGTGTTTTATAAAAGTTAAACATATTTGCTCTTGTACTCTATGCCCCTATTAATAAAGTCCAGAATACTGTATGTTTTATTAACTGCTCTCCCAACCTGTCTTGCCAACTCCGATGATTTTTTCATATATACACCCAGGTCTCTCTGCTCCTGCACCTCCTTTAGAATTGTACCCTTTATTTTATATTGTTTCTCTGCAATTCTTCCTACAAAATGAATCACTTCACATTCTCTGCATTAAATCTAATCTATAAATGACCTATTATCTCTCCAAGGTGAGTCTCTGAACAATATCACACTATTACAATGAAGGTAAAGCACTGACTGGTTTTGCAAAAGTTAGGATTACTGAGTTGATTTTACACTGAAGTGTGATTAATCACCAATGTCACACTTTGGGTAGTACCTTCCAAAACCATGAACTACCCCAACTAGAAGGACAAAGGCAGCAGGTGCACAGGAGCACCAGCAACTCTGAGTTCCTCTCCAAGTCTCACACCATCCTGATATGGACATATATCGCTGTTACTTTCACATCATTGGGTCAACACTTTAGAACTCCCTACTTAACATCACTGTGAATATATCTACCACCAGCACCCCTTCTCAAGGGTGTGGAAGGGATGGGCAATAAATGCCAGCCTCATCAGTGATGGCCACACACAGGAAATGAATAAAAACATAGACTGACAACTTTCTCCTTTACTCTTGCTCTACAGTGTTAGTTTATTGATGCTCCTAATACATCCCTTTTTGTCTCCTGCCTCAGGATGTGACTCCATGTGGGACAACCTATCCTGCTGGCCAGCTGCGGTGACTGGAACCACCATGGTACTTCCTTGCCCCAAAGTTCTGCTGCAGTTAATGGGCAAACCAGGTAAACCACTGTGTTTGAAGACTGGAAATTTCTCTTTGTATCACTTCATTCAGGGGCACCTGAGCCCCGCTCCAAAGATCTGAACACAAAGCTCCAGGCTGACACTCCAGCGCAGTACTGCGGGAGTGCTGCACTGTCGCTGTCTTTTGAATGAAATTTTAGCTGAGGTGCTGGCTGGATTTTCCCCTTCGAGTCAGGAGGCACGAGTTGGGCCATTTCCCAACGTTAAGCTCCTGGCTTCTGGAGGTCACCCCATTCACATTGAATTTTCACCTTCCAGAGTCGGGGTCAGGGTGGAATCAGGGTCACCGCCTTCCGAAGCAACCCCTAGATGGGAACAAAGGCAGGCGAATGCCAAGGCAGACAGCAGAACACCTGTCTCTGTTCACTTGGACATTGATCCAGTTCTCTATATGGTTGTTAGGCACCCTAAACCTCTCCCCTCACCCCCTCACCCACCCCCATGCCCCCTCCATTCTTAAAGCATCCTCCATACCCGCTCATATCCTCCATGCCCCAATGCATCCTCCATAACCACACACCCAGTATCCACTATGTACGGAACTCATCAGCCATATAATAACAATAGGAAGTGTTTGAAATGGTCCTGAAATTTAAAAAAAAACAATCAGTCCAAATGACAGTTGAAAAAAAAATGTCCCTCTTAGAAGTTCATAAAACTGACACTCAAACACATAGCCACTGAAACTCTCTTGAAAAAACATTCTGTCCTCTCAAGTGCTCATTAATCTGTCAAAATAAATGAACAACCATTCAGCAACTTCTTCAAAATATTTAATCCTGTTATATGCTCATAAAACTGTCAGTGAAACAAAACACACAGTCCTCTTCACAGCTCTGTCAACAATGCTGCTGAACTAAGTCCATTAGTGAGGTTTGGAACTTAGTCATGCAATTGTAGTGAGATTCCATTACATAACTGAATAAACAAACTCTGCAGAGCTCAATACAATAAAGGCTTTGAAGTTGCCTGACTTGATGCCCAGCCTCCTGTTCCTTATCTTCAAATACTCACCATATGGAGTTTCAACCTGAGACGTCTGACATCGGGCCAGCTTTTTTCAAAGGCTCCCCAGTTGTCTGAACTTTAAGTAAATGCATCAAAGCATGGTGTCCAACTGACCCGTTTAAATCAAATTTTCAATGCTGCTGAATGCATAAGCACACTTTATCAACCTGATAAAATCTTCTAATACGTTTGAATATTTGCACAACGCTGGTCAATTTAATTGTCACTTACCTTTTGAGGACAGAGCCCTCAAAGTTAATCCCTGCTTCAAAAATACATTTAACTTATCGAGCCGCACATGATTATGACATTTGAAGTTGGCAACATCTTTCAAACTTTCCTGCCAAAATGCTCCG
Source organism: Cetorhinus maximus (assembly GCF_964194155.1). Classification (NCBI taxonomy): domain Eukaryota; kingdom Metazoa; phylum Chordata; class Chondrichthyes; order Lamniformes; family Cetorhinidae; genus Cetorhinus; species Cetorhinus maximus. The sequence continues at coordinate 40,752,867 of NC_135903.1, read as the reverse complement.
CCTCCACAGCAGGCTTCCCCCCAAGGTTCACGATCTCGCTTACCTGACATGGTTCACCCACCCTCCAGGAACCCAGCTGTTTTGACCAAAATACAATGGCAGGGAAAATTGCATTTTTTTTTTGCAGGTATTTAAATGGCGAATCCCAACATCATTTTATGTGACTGCAGGCTGATGACCTGCCAAGTTTCCTGCCCCGGGGAAAATGGCATCCATTGTGACTGGCCTGGTAAATACAGATTTGTGGGCCCCCAGGCCGCCAGCTTGGGCCTCCCGGTGCAGGTTTGCTCAGCTTCGGGAGGGGAGAATCCAGCCCCCTGCCTCTAAGTAGATGTAAAAGATTTTGAAGGGGTGTAAGGGAGCTATCCCTGGTGTCCTGGCCAATGTTTATTCCTCAACAAGCATCACAAAACCAGATTACCTGGTCATTATCATATTGCTGTTTGTGGGAGCTTGCTGTGCGCATGTTGGCCGCTGTGTTTCCTGCATTACAACAGTAATGACTACACTTTAAAAAGTACTTAATTTGCTGTAAAGCACTTTGCGATGCCCTTAGGTCGTGAAAGGTGCTATATAAATTCAAGCCTTTCTTTTCTTTTTCTATAAGTTAATTATTTCCTATAATTAATTACCCACCAATGAAATTGCAGAACAGAGTGGGATCTGTTAAGGGAGTTTGTCGTGAGTCTGTGCCAGGGGACTGGTGAGTTACCTGGGCACAGAGAGAATATCAGAAAACTGGTTAGGTTGAAGTGCACATTCTGCTTGGGCACTCTGTGCCCCCACCCTGGGCCCTCCCAGCAGAAAGAGCTGCCCATGCTTGATTATTCCTTCCTCCCCACCACCCCCCTGCCCCTCCCCACCTCCCCCTGGCCTCCTAATGCCACACCACTTTGCCAGGACACTGTCTGACTGGTCCCTGGGGAGCCCGCCCACTTATGTGCCCCTCTGCCCTCCATCGCTGGCTTGGTCCAGGGATCAGCCATAGCCCCAGCAGCTGCCACCATTCCCGGTGGGACATACTGCCTCGGGTTGAGGGGGGGTGGGCGGGGGGGTGGGGAAACAGAAGCCAGGACTTGGGGGGCAAATAATTGCCTGAACCACGCCAAATAGGGGTTGTGGCTTCCTGGGCTGGCAGAGGCAGTGTTGCCCTGACTTTCCAGCTGTGAGCAGGACCACAGCCTCCACCTTAAATCCCAGCCACAATTTAAATTAAAGAAACTGAAGCGACACGAATTATTTATCTCTCACACTTCAGATAATCTTTTAACAATGACAAATGAAAATGTTTCACATGCAGAGACACAAAAGGATCATTATTGCTTTGCTCAATGCACTTTAGGACCGGAACATTTCCAATGCATCCTGTCGAACGTCATCACATAGATACAGAATTCTGTCTTGTGGAATTCACAAATGAGCTAATTTTAACAGCTTGCCATGGCATTTACGTCTGGTGACACTTTATGATGTGCCTTGACAATGTTTACAAAAGCTCTTCCCCTGAACAGTGCTGCTATCGAGCTATCACACAGAGCTGCTGCACCACACCCAGATGAAGGAACCACTCCATATGGCTTGAATTCCAACTTGGAGTCTAGAACCTGACGCCCAGATAATTTCTAGCCCCAACCTCGCCCCCCCCCCAACCCCACATAAATATCCTCACTGGGTCGAGGCAAGCTCAGCGCCCAATTAGTGGCATCGAGCGTTACCAGGAGGTATGGAGCTGCCTGCGGTGCGCAAGCAGCAAAGGCAGGCAGCGGTCATGTTGGGGCCTGCCACGGTCTTGCAGAAGAGAGGAAGCTGCATATTGCAGAGCCAGCAGCCTCACCAAGCACCAAAAGTTGCCAAACGGTCAAAGGAAAAGTTCTGCGCACGATGCTGGATAAGATACCTCAGGTCCTAACATTTTTCAGCATTAAAAGAAATTGTAACTTCTGCCAGCATTGAATCTGACATCTGTTCAATTTACAAATGAAAAATTGCCTTTCTGCCCTCCCCAGCCTATTGACAGAGCTTAACAGGAGGTTAATCAGAGGTGTGCAGGTTTCTGACTCCCTCCCCCGCACTCAGCTTTGAAAATTCAAGGACGCCCTGAAGACGGCAGGACAGACACGCCCTCTGGGAATGACATTTTCAAACTGCACACGCTCTTGTTCCTGTTCCATGGGCAATTGAAAATAGCGCCCATAAAACTCTGTCTCAGAGCCACCTTACGTCGAAAGCAAACTTTATGAATTCAACCTCCCAACATTGATCTTTGCACATTCGGAGGTCAAAGCTCCACATCCACAAATATCAATTTGTAATATTACTCCCTGGCTTTCCCTTTTCCCAGCCATAACTCAGTGATAGCACTGTCACCTCAGAGTCGGTTTTAGGGTTCAATTTTCGCACAAAACCTAGACTGACACTCCAGTCCAGTGCTGAGGGAAGGCTGCACTGTCAGTGGTGGGTGTTTTTCACATGAGGCTTTAAAATGAGTCCCTGTCTGCCCTCTCAGGTGGATGTAAAAGATCTCAGAGACTATTAAGAAGAAGAGCAGACCCTGATGTCCTGACCAATATTTATCCCTCAAAGCAACGAAACAAATTATCTGATCATCATCACGTTGCTCTCTGTGGTACCCCCTCCATTCCCTAAATATCTCCCTGTTCTTAATGATCCTTCCATTCTCTGAATATCCCTCCATTCCATATACTCGGGATAAAATCCTTCACAGGTGAAATGAGATTGCTTATTGGTGCTTGCTGTGTACAAACGGGCTCCCACGTTTCCTACATTACAACAGCAGTTCCCTGGCTGTAAAGCACTTTGGACTTCCCCTGAGATCATGAACAATGCTTTGGAAATGCACGTCTTTCTTCTTTCTTTCACTCTTTGTTAATGTACAGACGTTTTTAAAATAAATGCACAACTTCACCAACAGTAGACAAGGGGATTCTATATCACCCACTGTCTACAGCATCATTTCAATGCTGGAAGCAAAACACTGCGGATACTGGAAATCTGAAAAGGAGCCATAGGGACTTGAAATGTTAATTCTGGCCGGGATATTCTGGCCCCGCCATGGTGGGACCTGCCGCAGGGGATATGGCGGGCCAGCCAAAAGCCCATTGACTTTTGGTGGGAATGGACAATCATGATGGCAGTTGGGGCTGGAAAATCCCACCCTCTGTTTCTCTCTCTACAGATGCTGCCAGACCTGCTGAGTGTTTCCAGCATTTTATGTTTTTATATCATTTCAATGCTGTTAATCGTGAATCCTGTTATCATGGAATCATAGTCCCTGAGTTTGGAAGATTACTGAAGACAACTAGCAGTAAACCCTTGAGATTAGGATTCATCCATCTTGAATCAAAAAACATTACCATGTTGTTGTCATATCTTCCCTTGAAGAACAAGTGTGAACTTATAGAAGGATTTGCAGGCTGATTAACAATGAATGCTCCTTCCATGGCCATAATCATGACTAGTCCCATACAACAGGGAAGTTTATGTGTTCCTATAACCCATACAATGAGGAAGGGGCCACCCACTACTGGGTGTGAGTAATGCATTGGATGTCAACCTACAAATCAGAGCTGGAGGACCAGTCTTTATTCTAGTCTTTACAGGACTGTCTGGAGGTGGGGGTGTGGGTATGTGCAATGCACCTTATAAATTACAGGCTAACACTCAGCCAGAGGTTCACTCCCCTATTATTCATTGATAAGAAAGTATGTGAGACAACTTTGGGTTCAACAGTCTAAAAAAAATTGAACTTTTGACACATTCACACAACCTGGAAAGCAAAGGTTGAAAGAAAGTATTTAAGACAGAGATGAGAAGAAATGTTTTCTCTCAGAAGGTTGCGAGTCTTTGGAACTCTCTTCCTCAAAAGACAGTAAAAGCAGAGTCTTTGAATATTTTTAAGGCAGAGCTAGATAGATCATTGATTAGCTATGCTCACACGCAGAGATTTGGTTTTAAATATGCTGATGACATGTTCTCAGTCAGTACCATCCCTGCCCCCCAACCCCTGCCCCACCACCTGCTGCTAAATCTGTTGTCACAGTGTCAGTTCATCACAGTTAGCAAGGTGGACAACCAGACTCAAACAAAATCCAAACAACTTTTTGCCCAAGTTATTTAAGTGATTGTCACCTTCAGAATGTGATTTATTTTTTGGTGTACAGTTTGAGAAATGCCCTTCAGAAATCCATTTATTCTTCCATGGGATGTGGGCATTGCTGGCAAGGCCAGCGTTTGTTGCCTGTTCCTAATTGCCCTTGAACTGAGTGGGCTTGCTAGGCCATTGTAGGGGGTGGCTACGCGTCAGCCACATTGCTGTGGGTTTGGAGTCACATGTAGGCCAGACCAGGTAAGGATGGCAGATTTCCTTCCCTAAAGGAAATTAGTGAACCAGATGGTTTTTATACAATTGATGATAGTTTCATGGTCACCATTACTGAGGCTAGCTTTCAATTCCACATTTAATTAATTGAATTCAATTTCACCAGCTGCCCAGTATCCGCAGTATTTTGCTTTCAGCATTGAAATGATGCTGTGGACAGTGGTTGACTGATATAGAATCCCCTTGTCTACTGCTGGTGAAGTTGTGCATTTATTTTAAAAACTTCTGTACATTAATAAAGTGTGAAAGAAAGAAGAAAGACGTGCATTTCTATAGCATTGTTCATGATCTCAGGGGAAGTCCAAAGCGCTTTGAACCCATGTCCCCAGAGCATTAGCCTGGGCCTCTGTCCAGTGACATAACCAGTACACCGCCATCTCCTCCCACCCCACTAACTGTAGAAAGGGTTACCAAGGCACCAGTCAAATTAAGACCACCAGTTCCTAATGCATACGAACACGCAAATTAGGAGCAGGAGTAGGCCATTTGGCCCAATGCTCTGCCATTTCATAAGATTATGGCTGATCTGATTGTGGCCTCAGCTTCTCACCTCTGTCTTAAATGGGAGACTCTAATGTTTTTAACCGTGCCCCCTTGTTCTACACTTTCTCACAAGGGGAAACATCCTCTCAACATCCACCTTGTCAAGTCCCCTCAGGATCTTATGGGGAGAATTTTCTCCCCATCAGGGGAGGCTGAGCAGAAGCCGCGCAAGCGGGCACGCAGCCAATTGCCACCCGCGATCAGCTGCGCGCCGCCATTTTACATGGACGCGCTCCCTGTGCGGGTGGAGGGAGGAGGCTGAACATGTGCACGAAAGAGCGCAGAAATCTCCCTGAGGCACGGAGCTGCCTCAGGGAGATTAATTTCATTTTGTAAAATTTAAATAAAGAGAAAAAAAAACAGTGTCATATGAGCTGGGAAATGTCAATGAGTTTTAATAAAAACATTTATTTGATATATAAATCCTTCATGAAATCTCATCCTGCCCGTGTATGAGGTTTCATGATACATGCGAAAGCTGCCTGGGCTCTTCGCCTGCCCCGTCAACCTTAATGTTGGACGGACAGATCCATTAATTATTTTAATTAGTTTTTAAATGGCCTTAATAGGCCTTTGACAGTTCGGCGGCTGCGCAGCCAGCTGAGGATCGGAATGACGCGCGGTGACATCGGGACCCACGCCCGACATCACCGTGCATCATTTTACACGTCGGCGAGTGGGGCCCACCCCTGCACACCAACCCGAGGATTCTGGCCTATATGTTTCTATAAGGATCACCTCTCATTCTTCTAAACTCTAATGGGTACAAGCCCAACCAGCCTAACCATTCCTCATTAGATAACCCCTTCATCCCAGGAATCAGTCAAGTGAATCTTCTAATGCAATTACATTCTTTCTTAAGTAAGGAAACCAAAACAGTACAATGTCCCAGGTGCAGGTTAAGGCCCTGTATAGCTATAGCAATGCTTCCCTATGTATACCCGATTCCCCTTGCAGTAAACACCAACATTTCATCTTCCTTCTTAATCACTTGCTGTATGTTCAAACTAACTTTTTCTGATTCATGTGCCAGAACAGCCAGAACCCTCCTTACAGTAGAGTTCTGCAATCTCTCACCATTTAAATAATTTACTGCTTTTCTATTCTTCCTGCCAAACTGGACAGGTTCACATTAATCCCACATTTTACCCTGTCTGCCAAATTTTTGCCCATTCACTTAACCTATATATATAAATATATATATCCTTTTGTAGACTCTTTGGGCAGAATTCTGCCCTTGGTGGGCGGGCGGGCCCCACTGGCTCGGCGGCGGGCGGGCAGCCGATCATCACCTCCGAAATGGGCCCCGCCGCCATTTTGAGTGGGCAGGCCAATTAAGGCCCACCCAGCGGGCTGCCCGATGGGAAGCGCTTCCTGTGCGGGGGGGGTGAAGGGATTCCCGAACTGTCAAAGTGCACTCTTTCGTGCGTGCGCACATCTCCCTGAGACAAAGTGCTGTCTCAGGGAGATCGGTGAAAGCTTTATAAACATCAAAAATAGAAAAATAAAAAAATTATGAAAATGTCCCCCTCATGTGACAATGTCACACGAGATGGGACATGTTAATAAATATGACTAAAATTTTATTAAACTTTTTTAAAACAGACATGAAACCTCATCCCGCCAGTGGATGAGGTTTCATGTTTTTTCAGAAGCCCGCTGGGGCTCCTGGCCTGCCCGTCAGCCTTAAGGTTAGATGGGCAGGGCCTTTAATTGGCTTAACTACCCTCTCAATGGCCTCAAATGGCCATTGACAGGTCGGCGGGCAGACAGCTGATTTCGCTGTCCGCCCGCCTTTCTGAATATTTAAAGGGACCGGGATGACATTGGGGGTTCCTCCCAACGCCATCCCGCGTCATTTTCCCCTCGGCAACCCGGCCCCGCCCCCAACTCGCTGATGGAAGAATTCTGGCCTTTATGTCTTCTTCACAACTTACTTTCCTAGCTATCTTTGCATCATCAGTCCCTTCATCCAAGTCATTGATATAGATTGTGAATATTTGAGCCCCCAGCACTGATCCCTGTGGCACTTCCCTAGCTACAGTTTGCCAACCCAAAATGTCCCATTTAACCCTGCTCTCTGATTACCATTAGCTAATCATTCTTCTATCCATGCTAATATATTGCCCCCTGTACCTGCACTCTTATTGCACTAATCTCTGCTGTGGTACATAATAAAATGCCTTTTGGAAATCTAAGTACACCACATCTACAGGTTCTCCTTCATACAGGTTGCTTGTTACTTCCTCAAAAAACTCTAATAAATTAGCTAAAGACGATTTTCTTTCACAAAACTATGTTGATTCTGTTTGATTGCTTTAAAATTTTCTAATTGCCCCACTATGACCTTTTTTAAAATTTATTCATGGGATGTGGGCTTCGCTGGCTAGGCCAGCATTTATTGCCCATCCCTAATTGGCCTTGAGAAGGTGTTGGTGAGCTGCCTTCTTGAACATCTGCAGTCCCTGTGGTGTAGTTACACCCACAGCATTTTCCCTAGTGCAGGTGTTAGCCTGTAGTTTCCTGCTTTCTGCCTCGCTCCTTTCTTGAATAGAGGTGTTACATTTGCTATTTTTCAATCTGATGGAACCATTCCAGAATCTAGGGAAGTTTGGAAGATTACAACTAATGCATCTACTATCTCAGCAGCCACTTCTTTTAAGACCCTAGGATGAAGTCCGTCAGATCCTGGGGATTTGTCAGCTTTTAGTTCGAATGATTTTCTCTGTATCTTTTTCCTGATGACTGTAATTGTTTAACGCCCCTTCCTCCCTTTCACCTCTTGATTTACAAGTATCTCTGGGATGTTATTTATGTTTACTACAGTGAAGAGGGATACAAAATATCTGTTGAACACTCCTGCCATTTCCTTAATTCCCATTATTAATTTCCCCTGACTCGCTCTCTATAGGGCACACGCACACTTTAGTTACTCATTTCCTTTTTAAATCATTCCTAAACAATGCAGCCAGAGAGAAATGATCATCAAGAACAGGATGCCCAAACGATTAGTCACATGCGACCACCCCCTCCCCCACCCCACCCGAATCCTGGCTATCCAACTCACAAACTGCAAGCCTCTGGTATGACACAGCAGATGGTAAATTCTGAGCTATTCAAATCCCAGTGGGAAACTTGAAACAACTGCCATCAAATAATTCTCAATTTGAAGGTTTAGAAATGCGGGCTTTGAATTCAGTAATAATTGAGTCTAAATAAATAAATGAGTCTTAAATGGTTTTTATAAAACTAAATTAAACATTTATTAATAAAAGGAAAGATTGTAAGCACATGCATATGTTTACAAATTACTACTATAATAACTTCTAAATCCCCTAATTAATTTAACTCCCAGTTATACTTTCGTTAAGGCAACAGTAAGACATATAGATTTTAAAAGTCTCAGGCAAAGTAAACGATACCCTGAACAGTCATATTGAAAGTGAGATCTCTTCACTTCAGTCCCTGGAGGCAGCAGTTTGGTACATACAGGCTGCAGGCTTTTTCACACTTGTTGGATCTCAAACAGCCTTCCCTTACACACAGCCTTCGCTCCTTTATACATATTTTCCTCTTTGAATGGAAATTCCCATTGTTTCACTACGTCTTTTGAACTTTACCTCTCCACTAATGAAAATCTATAATAGCACCAATTCCACCAGTAATCTTTGGGGAAAATAAATAAACACACTATATCTTACTGCATCTGCTGGCTAGGTATACATTACACGCCCTCCTTTGAATAATAAACCCTTCATTGAACACACACACATGCATACATAGACACCGTCCCACTATTACTCTATTTTACAATAAATTTCAATAACATTATGGAAATTATTATATCTTCCTGGCATATCGCAGGTCCATTTGTGTTTATACTTCTTGCTAGCTAGTTTATTCCCATTTGAACTTTCTGGGCCTGGAGGTTTGGAAAGGAAAGAAAGACGGAGGCAGGGAAGCAAAAATTCATTCATTCATTGCAGACCTCAGTTCTTTCTGGGACAGCGTGAGCGTTTTTGATTCATTGATTTGTGGATTTTCCGAGGCTCTTTCATGTAGATATGGCAATATCATCCCGCCTTCAGTTCCAACACCCAGTCCAGAAAGTGGGAGGGATAACATTTCTACTCTAGCAAAAGAGGAATATTCCCTGGGGAGGCAGTGACGTAGTGGTGATGTCACTGGACTAGTAATGCAAAGTCCCAGGTTAATGTTCTGGGGACACGGAATTTTAAAAAAAAGCTAGTCTCGGTAATAATGACATGAAATCATTGTCGATTGTTGTAAAAACCCATAGGCCAGAAAATTCCACCCCCCCCACCATCGGGGTGGGCTGTGCAGGGGTGGCCGCAAACCCAATTGGCGCCCCCAATCAGGTCCGTGCCGCCACTTTATGTGGGCGGGCCAATTAAGGCCTGCCCATCGTGACGCGCACCCGGAAGCGTTGAGCGCTCCCTGTGCGAAAGAGCGCAGAGATCTCCCTGAGGCACAGAGAATTTGTTTAAGTTATGGAAATTTGAATAAAGGTGGGAAAAAAAGTTAAGGACATGTCCCCTCATGTGAAACTGTCACATGAGCTGGGACATGTCCATTATTTATTTCAAAAGTTTTTATTTAAATAATAAACCCTTCATGAAACCTCAGCCTCATGAAAAATGCGAAGGCCGCCTGGGCTCTTCGCCTGCCCGCCAACTTTAAGGTTGGACGGGCGGCTCAGTTACTGACATTTTAACAGGCCTCAATAGGCCTTTAACAGTTTGGTGGGTGCGCAGCCGAGTTGGCTCTGCGCCCGCCGAACTGAACATCTGAATGACTTGCGGTGACATCGGGACGCCCGCCTGATGTCACCACGCGTCATTTTACGCATCGGCGAGCAGGCCCTGCCCCCTGCTCGCTGACGGGAAAATGCTGCCCATATAGTTCACTAATGTCCTTCAGAATAGGAAATCTGCTGTCCTTATCTGGTCTGCCCTACATGTGACTCCTGACCCACAGTAATGAAACTCTTAACTGCCCTCTGAAATTGCCTAGCAAGTCACTCAGTTGTATCAAACAGCTACAAAGCCTACAAAAAGGAATGAAACCGGATAGATCACCCAGCATTGACCTAGGCACCGGAAACAACAACAGCAAACTCAGCCCTGTCAACCCTGTAAAGTCCTCCTTACTAACATCTGGAGGCTGATGCCAAAATTGGGAGAGCTGACTCACATACTAGTCAAGCAACAGCCTGACATAGTCATCCTCATGGAACCATACCTTACAGACAATGTCTCAGACACCACCATCACCATCCCTGGGTATGCCCTGTCCCACTGACAGGACAGACCCACCAGATGTGGCGGTACAGTGGTATACAGTCAGGAGGGAGTTGCCTGGGAGTTCTCAACATTGACTCTGGACCCTATGAGGTCTCATGACATCAGGTCAATCATGGGCAAGGAAACATCCTGCTGATTACTGCCCTACCACCCTCCCAACATCACAGGTGCCAGTCTTCAGCCAATTTGATTTACTCCACATGATATCAAGAAATGGCTGAATGCATTGGATACTGCAAAGGCTTTGGGCCCTGACAACAATCCAGCAAAAGCACTGAGGATTTGTGCTCCAGAACTAGCTGTGCTCTTAGCCAAGCTGTTCCAGTACAGCTACAACACTGGCATCTACCCGGCTATGTGGAAAATTGCCCAGGTATGTCCTGTACACAAAAAGCAGAAAAAATCCAACCTGGCCATTTACCGCCCTATCAGTCTGCTCTCGATCATCAGTAAAGTGATGGAAGGGGTTGTCGACAGCACCATCAAGGGGCACTTACTCAGAAACAACCTGCTCACTGACACTCAGGGCAGGATCTTCCAGTCGGCGAGTGGGGGCGGGGCCCACTCGTCAACGCGTAAAATGACGCGAGAGGACATTGGGCGGAACTCCCGACCTCACCCCGCGTCATTTCCATTTTCAGGTCGGCGGGGGCACAGCCGGGTCAGCTGCGCCCCCGCCAACCGGTCAACGGCCTATTGAGGCCATTGGGAAACTAATTAAAATCATCAATGGGCCTGCCTCAGGCTGGGAGCCCTGGCGGATTTCAGAAAAAGCATGAAACCTCATCCATGGAGGGTATTTAAATTTTTAATAAAGGTTTCAGTTAAAGTTATGGACATGTCCCAATTCATGTGACAGTGTCACATGAGGGGACATGACATGGAAATTTTCCTATCATTTTTAATGGAAATTTTCATTCGGAACCAATCTCCCTAAGGCAGCGCTTAGCCTCAGGGAGATCAGTGCATGCGAAAGACCACACACCTGGCTGAGGGAATCCATCCCCCTGCCCGCACAGGGAGCACATAGCGCTTCCTGGCAGACGTCACGCTGGGTGGGCCTTAATTGGCCCTCCCATGTAAAATGGCGGCGCGCCCCCAATTGGGGGGCGCTGATTGGAGGCGCACCCATCCACACCGGCTCCCACACGTCCCCCCAATGGGGGGAAAATCTTTCCCTCTGTTTTGGATCCACCAGAGCCACTCAGTTCCTGATCTCATTACAGCCTTAGTTCAAACATGGACAAAAGAGCTGAACTCCAGAGGTGAGATGAGAGTGACTGCCCTTGACATCAAGGCTGCATTTATTCCAGTGAGGCATCAAGGAGTCCTAGCAAAACTGGAGTCAATAGGAATCGGAGGAAAGCTCTCTGCTGATTGGAGTCATACCGAGCACAAAGGAAGATGGTTGTGGTTGTTGGAGGTCAATCATCTCAGCTCCAGGACATCACTGCAGGAGTTCCTCAAGGGAGTGTCCTCGGCCCAACCATCTTCAGCTGCTTCATCAATGACCTTCCTTCCATCATAAGGTCAGAAGTGGGGATGTTCGCTGATGATTGCACAATGTTCTGCAACATTCGCGACTCCTCAGATACTGAAGCAGCCCATGTCCATATGCAGCAAGGCCTGGACAATATTCAGGCTTGAGCTGAGAAGCAGCAGGTAACATTTGCACCACATAAGTGCCAGGCAATGACCATCCCCAACAAAATAGAATCCAACCATTTCCGCTTGACATTCAATGGCATTACCATCACAGAATCCCCCACTACACAAGGGTTACCACTGACCAGAATCTGAACTGGACTAGCCATATAAATACTGTGGCTACAGGAGCAGGTCAGAGACTGTGAATTCTGCAGCGAGTAACTCACCTCCTGACTCCCCAAAGCCTGTCCACCATCTACAAGGCACAAGTCAGGAGTGTGATGGAATACTCTCCACTTGCTTGGATGAGTGTAGCTCCCGCAACATTTGAGAAGCTTGACACCATCCAGGACAAAGCAGCCTGCTTGATTGGCACCACATCCAACACCTTCAATATCCACTACCTCCACCACCGATGCACAGTAGCAGCAGTGTGTACCATCTACAAGATGCACTGCAGGAATTCACCAAGGCTCCTTCAACAGCACCTTTCAAGCCTGTGACCTTTACCACCAAGAAGAGCATGGGCAGCAACTGCATGAGAATACCACCACCTGGAAGTTCACCATCCTGACTTGGAAATATATCGCCGTTCATCCACTGTCGCTGGGTCAAAATCCTGGAACTCCCTCCCTAACAGCATTGTGGGTGTACCTACACCACATAGATTGCAGTGGTTCAAGAAGGCAACTCACCACCACCTTCCCAAGGGCAATTAGGGATGGGCAATAAAAATGCTGGCCTAGCTGGCGATGCCTATGTCGCGTAAAAGAATAAACAGAAGGTGCAAACATACTCCAAGTTGCCCGGCATTTTCCTGCACCGCACTCCTCAGGTCAGCAGACCTTGCAGCTCCACTCATTCCTTTCTCTGCAGTAACACACATCCCCATTGAACAGCCACCACTGTCATTCATCCTCAGCTTATTGCCCTCTCACACCTATGCCTCATTGTCCCCCTCCATAAATGGGGACCTTCTCTCCTCTTCATGACAAACTCTCACACCCGCTGCTATCAGCTACAGCCTGCCGTGAAAGGATGAGCCTCCTGAGGCACGCGTCCTCACCTACGCATGTCGAAAGAGCTGACCCTCTACTTGTTTTGGGGGCCTCATCTCCTTGCAGCCGGATCTCAGTGTCCATCTTGTCTGCTCTGTGGAAGGGCCGTGCAACTCAGGAGAAGGCAGCTGGTGCTGCCTTGTGAAAGCAGAGAGCGTGGCTGAGATAACAAATGAATACTTTACAACTGTTTTGACCAGAAGAGCGGATGCTGCCAATATCACAGTGAAGGAGGAGATCGTGGAAAAATTATAATGTGTAAAATTAGATCAAAAAAGCAATACTTAAAAGGCTAGCATTGCTCCAAGTAGAAAAGTCACCCAGTCCAAATGAAATACACCCCAGAATACTGAGGAAAGAGGGAGATAGCGGAGGCTCTGGCTACTTTTCAATCCTCCTTAAATATGGGAGCGGTGTCAGAGGACTGGAGGATTGCAAATGTTACAACCTTTTAAATAAAGGGAGAGAGATATAAACAACATCAAATATCAGTCATGGGGAAACTTTGAAAGGTAGTAATCTGAGCCAAAATTAATTGCCTCCTGGGAAGACATGATTAGTTGAAGGAAAGCCAATACAGATTTATTGAAGGCACATCATATGTGGTTAACTTGCTTGAGTTCTTTGATGAAGTGATACAGAGGGTTGATAAGGGTATTGTAGTGTATATGGATTTTCAAGAGGCACCTGAACAAGAACCACCTCATAGAAATCAAAATTGAAACCCATGGGTTTAAAGGGACAGGGATACAAAATTGGCCAATGGACAGAATGTAGCGAGTAATGGTGATTTTCAGACTGGAGGATCATATATAGTGGTCCCCTCAGGGGTTGGTATTGGGATCATTGACCTTTCTGACATATATCAGTGATTTAGATTTGGATATAAGGGCCATAATCGCAAAGTTTGCAGATGGCAGTAAATTCAGAAATGTAGTAAGCAATGAGGAGGATAGTGACAGATTTCAGGAGGAGATAGACTGACGAAATGGACAAACAGGTGAAATTTACTACTGAGAAATGTGAAGTGATGCATTTTGAAAGAAGGATTGGTGAGAGGCAATATAAATTAAATGGAACAATATTGAAGGGAAGTACAATATAAGAGCCTTGAGGGTTTACATACAGAAATCTTTTAAGGCGGCAAGTTGATCCTTAGCTTTATCAATACAAAAGGAAGGAAGGTGTGTTGAACCTTTATACTTTACTGGTTCAGCTTCAGTTTGATTATTGTATCCAGTTCTGGGCATCACACTTCAGAAAGGATTTCAAGCCATGGAGAGGGTGCAGATGAGATTCACTGGGATGATATCAAGAATGAGGAAACTTCAGTTATAAATAGTCACTTGGTGAACTTGAATATTGCTGAAAAGAGAGAAATGTTGCTGAAACTTTTTGCCTTGCACTCATCAGGACAAACATAAGAATGCCAATTTATACTGCAGGAGAAAAGGGTGCTGATTGGTTGGCAAGTCAACTCTGATTGGTCGAGGCAATGCCATGAAGGAAGCAACGAGGAAATATAGACTCCCCAAGCTCCTGGGTAATTCAAAAAAGGCGCCAGGATTGAACATAATCCTTTTGTTTTCACAGAATTGGTCCCTGCGTATGAATGAATGTCACCTCTAGCAAGTGTAAATCAGCCACGTTGGTTGTTAGTGTAGCTATCAGCACACTCAGGATTGTTCAGCAAGTGCTGCCCAATCGCAGAATCACACCTAACGATGGCAGTTTATTTTGGATTTTGCAAGCGCTGGTTAGTTGAGTATGCTACTCTATCTATTTCGAACAACCGAAGGAACATGCGATTTGATTTGATCAGCCAACTATTGGGATGTACGGCAATTGTACCCGGCATTGCTCTGGCACTGAAATCCATAGGCAATGTTGCTCAGTTGTGTGGTAGACAGAGTGATTTTTTGGACTGACAGAAACATCCTTTTAGTGGAAAATACCACTCCTTAGAGCAGTAGAGGATAAAGGAAGATTTAATTAGGATGACCAAATATAGCGGGGTTTTGATAGATTACCAAGAGAGAAACTGTTGCCACTGGCAAAAGGGTAAGTAACCAAAGGACTCAGATTTCAGGTAATTGGTAAAAGAACCGGAGGAGAGATGAGGAGAAGTTTTATTTTTCAATGCAGGGAGTTGTTGTGATCTGGAATACATTGCCTGAAAGGGCGGTGGGAGCAGATTCATTAATAACTTTCTTTCGAAGGGAAATTTGATAAATGCTTAAAAGAAAACATTTGCAGCACTATGGGGAAAGAACAATGGGGGTCTAATTAGATACCCCTTTCAAGTAGAGGCATAATGGGTTGAATGGCCACCTTTTGTGCTGCATGATTCTTTTGATTATATACCACTAGGCTTTTTGTGCCTGGACTCCCAAACTCTTTATTTTCCCAAAGTTCCTAATGTCTCACCATTTAGAAAATATTCCAATCTATCTTCCTTAAATTCAAAGTGACCCCCACCAGTGGCCAAATTGAACTCTATTTTCCATAGTTTTGCCCACTCAGTCTGTCAATGTTCTTCTGTAATTCCCTCTCCCCACCTACACTGGTTATTATCCCTCCTAACTTAGCGATGCCAGCTAATCTGCATATGCAACTTTCTATTCCCATTAATAAATATAGTGAAAAGTTTGAACAGCACTTGTCACCTACAAACAATTAAAGAATGCTCCCTGTCTGCCTCCTCGCACAGAAAAAATCCAAGAGATTGTGAACCAGGTGAACTAATTTCATTCTGCGAACTCTTGATACATACTCTTGTTGTATGAAGTATCCTCCGAGGTGCGTAATACAGGTTCATGAATAATAAGCAAAAGATTAAAGATTATTACTGGTGACCCATTATTGAACTTACATATTAAAGATTATACAAGGTTTACTTGAGTGATAACAGTGCTGCCTTGTGTGCTCTTAAGTGCTTTTAGAGCCAATGCAAACAACTTCTTAAAATTACAAGGAAAATATAGCCATGGGAAAACTTACTTTTAAGGAACATTTTGTTGTCAAGGTGACACTGTTAGCATCCACATGGGGAAGCCATAAACCAAAATACCCAAACTTACTGAATAACCCCGAAATGAAAAAAATTACCAACAAGATTCCACTTTTTTGTAGCTTTTTCTTTAACATGGATCAGAACAAGTGCAAGTTAAACATGAATTAACAGGCAAATGATAAGGCAAATAGAAAGGTAAATTTTGCTTTAAGTAGTTGAAACACCAGAGATATGTCTTACACAACCACAATCATTCACATCACAGCCCGCACAAATGTGGTATTACATAGATACACGGTTCCGCAATATGCTGTTCTTTATTCACACAGTGTAGGTCAGGAGTCCTACCCATAGACAGCTTTCACCTCCGAGTTTCATGGGTATAATTATCATCAGTGAGGCACACTTCTACCCTCCCTCTCTCCCTCAGACCACAACAGTCTTAATGGTGTACCTTGCCAGAGTTTCTTTTCCCTCAGGGCACACCAGTCCTGATGGTGTAGCTTTCAAAAGTTCATTATCATCCAACCAACCATTAGTGCAAGGTTTGGCCACTTCTGAGAAAACACCCAACTCTTTAGAGTCTCCAAGCTACTCACACAGCTTTCCAGGTTTTTGACTTTTTAGCCAGCTTGCACAGTGTCCCCAAGAGCTCCTGAATCCTTTTCTGCCAAACAGAAAAACTGACCTCTTCCTGAGAGTCATTTGCTTCTTCTCCTCATAAGAATTAGGTGTCTTCCTCTTTCCGTCTCTGCTTTCTCTTTGTGACTGCATCTGGACCTAAACCCTCTGCACCTTCACCGCCCTCTCTCCACCCCCCCCCCCCCCCCCCCCCCCAGCTCCTCTCCTTGTAGCTCTCCTCTGTTTGTGGCAGCATGACATTCATACCTTAACTTCCTTCCTGTTGGTACTACTTCCAGGTCAAGAGTCACTGGCTCACATGGACCAGTATTTCTTTTTATCAAGGAAGGTACAATTGATCCCTTTACAGTTGCCTTTACAGTTCAAGCATTATTGAAAACAATTAGATTCCACAGACATTTTAAATAAATTGAAAGTTTTCCGTATAATACTGCTTCCAGGTTAAAGGACCTAACAACGTATGTGTTGGGCATTGTCAGAACAAAGCACTCTGTGGTTAGATTCAGAGAATTGCATAGCTAATACGGCACAGAAACAGGCCCAAGCAGTCCATGCCGGTGTCATGCTTCCTCTCATCGTTCCTCACCTAAATCAACCATTGTAACCCTCTATTCCCTTCTCCCTCACATGTTTGTCTAGTTTCCCCATAAGTGTATCTCATATTCATTTCAATCACTCTCTGTGGTAGTGAGTTCCACATTTTCACCACTTGTTGGGAAAAGGAGTTTGTTCTGAATTCCCTATTGGATTTCTTGGCGACTGTCTTATATTGATGGGCTCCAGTTATGGTCTTCCCCACAAGAGGAAACATTCTCCCTGTGTCCACTCTATCAAAATCTCTCATCATTTTAAATGCCACTGTTTAGTTACCCCTCAGCTTTCCTTTATTCAAGAGAAAAAAGACACAGCCTGTCATTTTTTTCCTGATGTTTCTACTCCTGCATTTCTGGTATCATCCTTGCAAATCCTTGCTGCGCCCTCTCCAGTGCCCCTGTATTCTTCTCGCAACGGTAAGTTGTGCTTTAAGTGTCATCTAACCAAAGTTCTTCCATTCTCTCCTGTGGTGGCTATTCCATAATTTTCCCTACAAGTTAAATTGATTGGCCTGTAACTCACTGGACATGTTCTGTCCCCATTTTAAGTTTAGGAATTACATTAGCTATCCACCAGTCCTCTGGCAGAACACCTTATCCTATCGAATTATTAAACATAAGTAGCAATGCCTCTGTCATCTCTTTCCTAGATTCTTCTAAAATATGGGGATACAATCCATCCAGAGCAGGGACTTTATTCTCTTTGAGTTTGTTTAGTTTATTTAATACAATCCCTTTTCTTTATGTCACTACACATTCAATGACACGCTATCCTGTTCTATCCCCTGGTAAGTACCAAAGCAAAATAAGTATGCAATGTTTCTGCTATCACTATGGTTTCCCGTGGTGTTATCCTGTCTATCCCTTAATGGGTCCTATTCCCATCACAGCCTTCCTTTTATTGATGTGCAAATGAAATATTTTCTATTCTGTTTTGTATTCCTTGAGAATTGTTTTTTGCCTTCCTTTTTTTTTCTTGACTTCTCTCCTAATTTCTTTGTGCAGTTATGCCTCGTTTAACACTCCTAATGTGTTCCTAAAAAATGACAAGCTGCACAAAAGTCACTTTCCCATAAGATGGGAAAGGTGGGTTATATTCCTGACCTGTCATTTTTACCCTGCAAACCGATCGGCTGCCTTGAATCTAACTGACTCAAAAAAGCCTCTTGCTAACTCTTTCTAACTTACCTCTCACTCTCTGCCCCCCCACCTCCTGCTCGTTGTTTCCTCCCCCAACCGACCCACACGCTGCTTCCCTTTCCCGCTCGCCAGTTCCCTCCTTCCGCCGCAACTTCTTCCGCTTTTTGCTCTCCCACTTGCCGACCCTTTCACTGCCTCGCCCACTCCCTTGCTCACTCCTTCCCTCTTGCTGCCCGTCTCCTGTGCTCCTGCTCACAGCGAGGGTTCAGGAGTGGGACAGTGAGCGAGGCGGCCAGCAGGGAGCAGTGAGGGTTTGGGAGAGGGAAGCGGTGAGCGGGAAGGTCAGGAGGAGAAAGCAATGAGTGGAATCATCCCAGATTAGCACAAGGTGTGAAAAGCGGGCGGGAGAAGAGTTTTACCAGCCGGTTGCAATGGCAGGTTTTCACACCATATCATCCCACTTCTGCCTCATAAATTATGCAGCCACCGGAAATACGCCATCTCGTTGGTGGGCGGCCTCTGATTTGCCCTCCGTGCCGTTACCTTGCCATATCCTCATGCAGGTCGCCATATTTAAAGTGCAGCTGCGTGCACACGTCTCAATGCTTGAAGCACAGGACTGCTCCAGTGAAGGCATGTCCCCAAAATCCAAGGAGAGTGCAGCCCTCCAATCCAGTGACGCATTCCTGGGACATCTTCGGGGCCACCACGGAGGCCACGGTGATGTCCTGTACCCCGGCTTTGGCTGCAGGAGGCCCATCAGACTCAGCACTCTGGGAGATGGTGATCCAAGGGGCAGTTTGTTTTAGAAAAAGACTGAGAATACAGTAAATCGCTCTGAAATGAAAATGGAGGCAGCACTCTTTGGAAGATTTCCCTAATAGACAAACGGCAATAAAACGAAAACTTGCTGATAGAGTTCGCTTTAAATAGGGGATACCTCTTCCCATGCACTGCTCCGTTGTTTATGTACCTAATTTATCCCTCTTTCCCAACAACTCTTTTGTTGCCTTAAGCCCTTATTCATCCATGTGTTTAGATTGTTCTTTTCTTTTAACGGAATTAATTTTTTCTGTACGCATTTGAACATCGTTCTATATCATTGCTCAAAAAAATAATTTGTTAAAAACCCATGCAGACTGTTAACTTTCCAATTTCCCAATGACCGATGATAAGAATCGCAGGAGGCGGTGGTCTAGTGGTGTTCTCAATGGACTGGTCATCCAGACCTATAGTAATGCTCTGGGGACCTGGGTTCAAATCCAACCACAATGGTGGAATTTGAATTCAATCAATAAAAATCTGGAACTAAACCATAATCGATTGTCATTAAAAACCCATCTGAAGGAAATCTGGCATCTTTACCTGGTCTGGCCTATGTGTGACTGCAGGCCCACAGCAATATGGTTGACTCTTAAATGCCCCCTAAAATGGTCTAGTTAAGCCATTTAGTTGTATTGCACTCACTAGACTGCCTTTATAAGGAATGAACCTGGACTTGCCACCCAAGATCAACTTAGACACCAGAAATAACAACTGCAAACTCAGCCTGTTGACTCTGCAAAGTCTTCCTTACTAATATCTGGGGTGGTGGGGGGGTGGGGCTTGTGCCAAAATTGAGAGAGACAAATGGAATTCTTTCTTACTGTTAAAGTCCCAGAAACCCACAGTCCCACCAGCAGGACAGACCCAGCAGAGGTGACGGCACAGTGGCATACAGTCGGGAGGGAGTTAGCCTGGGAGTCCTCAACATTGACTCCAGACAACATGAGGTCTCATCAGGCCAAACAAGGAAACCTCCTGCTACTTACCATGTACCCCACCCATTCCCCCACCCTCAGCTGATGAGTACTCCTCCATGTTGAACACCACTTGGAGGAAGCACTAAGGATGACAAATGCGTGGAATGTACTTTGGGTGGGTGGGGGGGGCGTCAATGTCCATCATCAAGAGTAGCTCGGTAGCACCACTGCTGACTGAGTTGGCCAAGTCCGAAAGGACACAGCTCCTAGGTTAGGTCTGCAGCAGGTGGTGAGGGAACCAACAAGAGGCAGAAACATACCTAACCCCATCCTCACCAACCTGCCTGCTGCAGATGCATCTGTCCATGACAGTATCAGTAAAAGTGATCGCTGCACAATCTTTGTGAAGACGAAGTCCTGTTTTCACATTGAGGATACCCTCCATTGTGTTGTGTGGTACTACCACTATGCTAAATGGCATAGATTTCAAACAGATCTGGCAACTCAAGACTGGGCAATCATGAGGTGCTGTGGGCCATCAGCATCAGCAGAATTGTGCTCAACTACAATCTGTACTCTCATGGCCCAGCCCCTCTACCATTACCACCAAGCCAGGGGATTAGCCCTGGTTCAATGAAGAGTGTAGGAGGGCATGCCAGGAGCAGCACCAGGCATACCTAAAAATGAGGTGCCAAACTGGTTAAGCTACAATTCAGGGCAATTTGCATGCCAAACACCATAATCAGTAATTGATAGACAGAGCCAAGCAATTCCACAACCAAAGAGGCAGATTTAAGCTCTGCAGACCTGCCACATCCAGTCATGAATGGTGGTGGACAAATAAATAACTCAATGGAGCAAGACGCTCAATAAATATCCCCATCCTCAATGATGGGGGAGGCCAGCATATCAGTGCAAAAGATAAGACTGAAGCATTTGCAATAATCTGACCTTACTTAGCCTCCTCCGGAGGTCCCCAGCAACCATGCCAGTCATAAGCCAATTCGATTTACTCAGCATGATATCAAGAAATGGCTGAAGGCACTGGATACTGCAAAGGCTATGGGCCCTGACAATACTCCAGCAATAATACTGAAGATTTGTGCTCCAGAACTTGTCGCGCCCCTAGCTAAGCTGTTCCAGTACAGCTACAACAGTGGCGTCTACCCGGCTATGTGGAAAATTGCCCAGGTATGTCCTGTACACAAAAAGCAGGACAAATCCAACCCGGCCAATTACTGCCCCATCAGTCTACGCTCCATCCTCAGCTAAGTAAAGGAAGGCGTCATCAAAAGTGCTATCAAGCGGCGCTTGCTTAGCAATAACCTGCTCACTGACGCTCAGTTTGGGTTCCGCCAGGGTCACTCAGCTCCTGACCATTTACAGCCTTGGTTCAAAGATGGACCAAAGAGCTGACCTCCTGAGGTGAGGTGACAGTGACAGCCCTTGACATCAAGGCAGCATTTGACCGAGTGTGGCATCAAGGAGCCCAAGCAAAACTGGAATCAATGAGAATCATTGGGAAATCTCTCTAAAGGTTGGAGTCATACCTAGCACAAAGGAAGATGGTTGTGGTTGTTGGAGGTCAATCATCTCAGTTCCAGGACATCACTGCAGGTGTTCCTCAGGGTAGTGTCCTCGGCCCAACCACCTTCAGCTGCTTCATCAATGACCTTCCTTCCATCATTAGGTCGGAAGTGGGGATGTTCACTGATGATTGCACAATGTTCAGCACCATTTATGACTCCTCAGATACTGAAGCAGTCCATGTCCAAATGCAGCAAGATCTGGACATTAGCCAGGCTTGAACTGACAAGTTGCAAGTAACATTCGGGCCACACAAGTGCCAGGCAATGACCATCTCCAACAGGAGAGAATTTAAGCTCGACCCTTGACATTCAATGGCATTACCATCACTGAATCCCCACTACCAACATCCTGGGGGCTGCCATTGACCAGAAACTGAACTGGGCTAGCCATATAAATACTGTGGCTACAAGAGCAGGTCAGAGGCTAGGAATCTTGTGATGAGTAACTCACCTCCTGACACCCCAAAGCCTGTCCACTATCTACAAGGCACAAGTCAGGATTGTGATGGAATATTCACAGCTTGCCTGGATGAGTGCAGCCCTCTTTATTGGTACCCCATCCACAAATATTCATTCCCTCCACGACTGATGCACATTAGCAGCAGTATGTACCATCTACAAGGTGTACTGCAAAGTCTCACCGAGGCTCCTTAGACAGCACTTTCCAAACCCACAACTGCTACCATCCAGAAGGACAAGGGCAGCAGATGCATGGGAATATCACCACCTGGAAGTTCCCCTCTAAGTCACTCACCATCCTGACTTGGAAATATATCGCCGTTCATTCACTGTCGCTGGGTCAAAATCTTGGAAGCCCCTCCCTAACAGCACTGTGGGTGTACCTACACCATAGGGACTGCAGCAGTTCAAGAAGGCAGCTCACCATCACCTTCTCGAGGGCAACTAGGGATGGGCAATAAATGCTGCCCTAGCCAGTGATTCCCACATCCCGTGCATGAATAAAAAAAGGACAAGATTTCACATTTTAAAACTTTTATTGTACCAAAGAAGCTAAAATCAACATCAACTAAACATTACTTAGTAGGCCAACTAGTACATTAACCTAAAGAAAAGGTGCTTTTCAATTAACCAATTAACACAAGTAAAAACCCCACAACACGTTTATACATTACACCACACTCTGAGCAGATAACATTGCCTTATAGATAATGTTGCAAACTCGTCCCAACTTTCCAACAGGATCCCTTCTCCCTGCTACACCAGAACAAGTCTTCCAGTGGCCTTTCCAAAGTCCCTTCACTCAATCTGCTGAGTACCATCAAACTGACTTCCAGTGGCAAGGCCGTCCCTGCTGACTCCTTGGTCTCATCTCTTCAAACAGGGAATCTGTTCTCACCAGCATTCTGCTTGGTGGTTAACACAAAAACACTCTTTCACTCTGCTTGGCACAGCTGCAGCTGTTTTTGTTAGTCCTCTCCAGGTCTCTCTGTCTGTGTGAGTCTGTGTCCAGCAAGACCTCTTTTGTGTCAAGGTGTGAAAATTGACACTTGTGTTTTGACTGGGCCTCTGACCCCATGGCAACCAAATCACATGGTCTGTCTTCAGGGAGAGCTCAATATGATCACCATCCTCCATTGTATGATGTCCTGTTTTGCTTTAAATTAAAAGAGACCATTTAAAACAGAACTGCCTTATAAAATATCACATTCATACCAAGTTGACCCCATGATGATCAGAAGGGCATAACTATGATGAAAAACAGATTAATAGATTGGAGAAAAGCTGATTTTAAGAGGCTGAGAATGGAACTTGGAAAAATAAAATGGGCAAAAATATTGTCAAACAACAGTACAGAACAACAGTGGGATGATGTTGAACAGAGTGCAGGAAAAGTATACTCCATTAAAAGGAAAGAACAAACTTCACACTAATGAAACTCCATAGATGAAAAAGAACATCAGGGAACAAGAAAGGTTTAGGAAAGAGGCAAACATTAAGCACATGGACAGCAGAGGAGTGCAGGATAAGAGAGAATATGAAGAAATTAGGAGAGAAGTCAAAAAGAAAAGCAAAGAGGAACTATGAACTTAAATTATCAAGGAACATAAAAGAAAATGGTGAAATATTTTACATCAGTTGAAAAGAGGAAGGCTGTGATGGGAATTGGACTATTAAGGGATGACAGGATAATACCACAGAGAGATGGCAGACACTTTAAATAACTATTTTGCTTCAGTATTTACCAGGCAGATAGAACAAGTAGACATGACGTTAAATGACAAGATGAGTATTGAGATAGTGCATTTAAAATAAAAATGGGGATGTATTGAATAAACTTAATAAACTCAAAGAGGACAAACACCCTGGATTGTAACCACGTATTTTGGAGGAATCTAGGGAAGAGACCACAGGGGCGTTACTACTCATATTTAATAATTTGTTAGGAAAAGGTGTGATCCCAGAGGACTGGTGGAGCTAATGTGATACCTATATTTAAGAAGGGGGATGGACATGTCCAGAGAACTATAGATCAGTCAGCACAACATCAGTGGTAGGAAAAATAATATAATTCTTACTAAAGGAGAGAATAGAAGAATATCTAGAAATGAGAACTATAATAATGAATAGACAGCATAGATTTCAGGAGGTAACAGAGAGAGTAAACAGTGGTAATGTAGTAAAGGTAATTTATCTGGATTTTGAAAAGGTCTTTGCTAAGGTGCCCCATAATAGACTAATAAATAAGGCCAAAGAATGTGGGGTCAGGGGACTAGTAGCAGTTGCTACGACAACACAAAAAGAAAATACTGCGGATGCAAGAAATCTGAAATAAAAACAAAAAATGCTGGGAATACTCAGCAGGTCAGGCAGCATCTGTGGAGAGAAACAAAGTTAATGTTCCAGGTCAATGACCTTTCATCAGAACTGAAGGAAAATAGAAATGTCATAGGTTTTAAGCCAGTGGAAGGGGGAAGAGGGCAAGAATAAAAAAAAGGGAAGCCCTGTGGTAGGGTCAAAGGCAGGGGAGATTAAATAACAAAAGATTCCATGATGCAAAAACCGAAGAGAGTGGTAATTGGTATAGTAAATGAATAAAGGTTGAGAGTAGATGAGACATGAATGGCTATCTAGCAGGCGAGAGTGACTGCCCTTGACACCAAGGCAGTATTTGACCGTGTGGCATCAAGGAGCCCTAGCAAAACTGGAGTCAATGGGAATCAGGGGGAAAACCTTCCGCTGATTGAAGTCATCCCTAGAACAAAGGAAGATGGTTGTGGTGGTTGGAGGTGAATCATCTCAGTTCCAGGACATCACTGCAGGAGTTCCTCAGGGTAGTGTCCTAGGCCCAACCATCTTCAGCTGCTTCATTAATGACCTCCCTTCCATCATAAGGTCAGAAGTGGGGATGTTCACTGATGATTGCACAATGTTCAGCACTATTCATGACTCCTCAGATACTGAAGCAGTCCATATCCAAATGCAGCAAGACCTGGACAATATCCAGGCTTGGGCTGACAAGGAGCAAGTAATGTTTGTGTATGATAAGGGACCAGCCAATGACCATCTCCAACAAGAGAGTCTAACAATCGTCCCTTGACATTCAATGGCATTACCATCACTGAATCCCCCACTATCAACATGCTGAGGGCTACCATTGACCAGAAACTGAACTAGACTAGCCATATAAATACTGTGGCTACAAGAGCAGGTCAGAGGTTAGGAACCCTGCAGAGAGTAACTCTCTTCCTGAGCCCCCAAAGCCTGTCCACCATCTACATGGCATAAATCAGGAGTTTGATGAAATACTCACAACTTGGCTGGATGAGTGCAGCTCCCACAACACTCGAGAGGTTTGACACCATCCAAGACAAAGCAGCCCGCTTGATTGGTACCCCATCCACAAACATTCACTCCCTCCACCACTGACACACAGTAGCAGCAGTGTGTACCATCTACAAGATGCACTGCAGCAACTCACCAAGGCTCTTTAGACAGCACCTTCCAAACCCACAACCACTGCCGTCTAGAAGGATGAGACAGCGGACACATGGGAACACCACCACCTGGAAATTCCCCTCCAAGTCACTCACCATCCTGACTTAGAAATATATCACCTGTTGCTGGGTCAAAATCCTGGAAGTCCCTTCCTAACATCACTGTGGGTGTACCTACACCTCATGGTTGTTCAAGAAGGCAGCTCACCACGACCTTTTCAAGGGCAATTAGGGATGGGCAATAAATGCTGGTCTAACCATTGAAGCCCACATCCAATGAATTAATAAAAAAACAATCTGAATGCAACATGAAGGGATAAAGAAAGAAACAGGCCAGAATGAATAACAGCAAGAAACACAGAGAACAAGATGGAGGCAAAGGTAATGATCTAAAGTTATTGAACCCAATATTGAGTCCAGAAGGCTGTAGAGTGCCAAGACGAAAGATAAGGTGCTCTTCATCAAGCTTATGTTGAGTTTTGGTGGGAAACTG
This sequence comes from Cetorhinus maximus, assembly GCF_964194155.1. NCBI lineage: Eukaryota > Metazoa > Chordata > Chondrichthyes > Lamniformes > Cetorhinidae > Cetorhinus > Cetorhinus maximus. Next base: position 40,726,728 of record NC_135903.1, on the reverse strand, counting down.
GAGCAAGCAATGGACCAAAAGGACAGTATGGGAGCAAAGTGGAGAATTAAAATGGCAAGCAACCGGATGCTTGGGATCATGCTTGCGAATGAAACGGAGATATTCCACAAAGTGGTCACCCAGTCTGCATTTGGTCTCCCCAGAGTAGAGGAAACCACATTGTGAACAGTGAATACAGTATACTAAATTGGAAGAAGTACAAGTAAATCACTGTTTCACTTGGAAGGCGTGTTTGTGCCTTTGATGGTAGGAAGTGAAAGGACAGATGTTACATCTCTTGCACTTGCACGGAAAGCTGCTGTTGGGAAGGGAAGGGGATGTTAGGGGTGACTGAGGAGTGGACCAGAGTGTCACGGAGGGAATGGTTCCTTCAGAAAGGGAAGGATAGGGGAAGATATGTTTGGTGGAGCTGGCAGAAATGGCGGAGGATGATCCATTTAAAACGGAGGCTGGTGAGGTGGAAGGTGAGGGAAGAGGAGAACCCTATCACCGTTCTGTGAGGTAGCAGAAGGGGTGAGAGCAGAAGTACGTGAAATGGATCGGACACAGTGGAGAGCTCTATCAACCACACTGCGGGGGGGGGTCTTTGCCTGAACATAAAGGAAAGCGTATCAGAAGTGCTGGTGTGGAAGGTTGCATTATCAGAATAGATACAGCGCAGATGGAGAAACTGGGAGAATGGAATAAAGTCCTTACAGGGAGCGGGCTGTGAGGAAGTGTCCTTGAGGTAGCTGTGGTAGTCTGTAGGTTTGTAGTGAATTTGATTGATATTCTCTTAAAGCTATAATTACACACTTGTTTCAGTGATTAAAGCATGGGATTCCATCTCACTGCATGACTCACTCCTCCTGTTGATTGCTTTCAAAATTTCATATCAATGAATTTAATCAAATGTAAAGCTCCTTGAAGCCACAATGAAACACTGGAGCCAAAATAATTGAATGGAACAGCATGGTCCATCATCACAGATTTTGAGTGACTAATTCATCTTTGTAGTTTGTACAAGCTAGTAGTTTGGATTATTATTATTATCATTATTATTATTCTTACTACATCTTCTCTAAGGGCAGAATTTTTTGTCCCTCATGCAGTCGCGCACCCAACCCAAATGGGAGCAAAGTAATGTGCGATGGTGTCCGGCGCGTGTCCCGACGTCATCGCGCCCTCGCGCAATACTCTGCTCGGCGGGCGCGCACAGGTGCCGGCACAGCGCCCGCCATTAATTAACAGGCCACTGAAGGCCCTTAACTGACTGTGATTTTATGTTGCCCGTGTGATTTTCTGCTCGTCACATGGGCAAAATGGGCAAGCGGCCATCTGACATTTTCACAAACCTCATCCAAGGGCAGGATAAAAAGGAGCAGCAGCATTGCCAGTGTGAGCAGTGAGGAGTTTTGGAGATAGTTTGCTGCTGGTTGCTTCTCGGTACTTGGCGGCTTCATCTCTGGTCGGAGCTTCATTCTCAGCATTTCCAGGCTTCAGTTCAGGACTCCTTGGTGTCTCCATGGGCCCCGGAGGATTCAGACTGTGTGGACCCTTCCAGGTATCAGTCCCGTACCCTGGTAAAGGTGATTGTGGTCTCCAAGGGAGGCACCTCCGCTGAGGAGGGAGAGAGGGGCAGAAGGGAGAGGAGGCCAGGTGTCCCAATGCAGCTTCCAGGGGAGGGACCTGTGGGAGGAGAGGCGCAGGCACAAGGGGCACAGGGCCAGCAGATAGCCCAAGGCAGAATATGTCCGAGGCGCAATGCGGAAGGAGGCTCCCCCTCTCAAGGGAGGCCATGACCCCCATCTGTCAGAGGATCAGCCCTGAGTTCAGATCCGACTGTGTGGGTGGACACCCCATGCCAGTAGCGCTGAAAGTCACAGTGGCCCTCAACTTCTATGCCTCCGGCTCTTTCTAGGGCTCTGTGGGGGGTCTGTGTGGAGTCTCCCAATCAGCTGTCCACAGTTGCGTCAAACTGGTGATGGAAGCTCTGTCCAGGCTGGTATTGACCTTTATTCTTTATGGTACGGACGAGGCCAGCCAGGCTGAGCGAGCCAGAGGCTTTGCAGCCATTGCTGGCTTCCCCCGTATCCAGGGTGCTATAGACTGTACACATGTGGCCATCAAGGCACCAGCAGGTGAGCCCGGTGCCTTCGTCAACAGGAAGGGATTCCACTCCATGAATGTGCAGATAGTGTGTGATCACAGGATGCTGATTCTACAAGTCTGTGCAAGGTACCCAGGCAGCTACCATGACACCTACATCCTCAGACACTCCCAGGTGCCGGGGCTCTTCAGTGCTCCAGACTGACTGGATGGTTGGCTGCTGGGTGACAAGGGCTGTCCATTGAAGAGGTGGCCCATGGCACCTCTCCACCACCCAAGAACAGAGGCAGAGAAACGTTACAATGCGAGTCAGGCCTCCAGTGGCAGAAAGGACCATAGGTCTTCTCAAGAGCGCTTCTGATGCCTGGACCATTCAGGGGGAGCGCTACAATAGCCCCCAGAGCGGGAGTCACTGATCGTGGTTGCATGCTGTGCTCTCCACAATCTGGCACTGGAAAGGGGGGACCCACTGGAGGAAGGGAATCTTGACGCAGCTGCACAGGCCGCAGAGGATGAGCCCAGTACTGATGAAGATGAGCATGGTGAGGAGAACACTGAGGCCATGAAGCCAGACCTTGGTAACCTCCAGGTAGACAAGGATACCAGGAATATCTTGATCCAACACTCATTCAGCTAGACTGCCAACGATCAGCTTCAAACGCATGGCACGGCTGCCTCCTCCATGCCGGATGTTTGGAATGACCCTCTCATTTGAACACAAAAACACTCAGTGCCTGTGCAATAAAGTTCAGAGCCACTTAGGTCTGGCATTACATATTGGCGTACCCTGCAACAATAAAATAAAAAGATGAAGCATACTAAGGCCGTGATGACAAAAAACAAATTTTATCTCATTTTGACAATTCCAAACTATTTACATAAACTTCTCTGGTCTTCATTCCTAGACCAGTATAGATAAAGTAAACATAAATGAACGTAAACTCGCCCATGACCTGTCCATCTTGTGCCCATTGTACCTTTAACTTACGTTTGCGAGTACTATGTTTTGGTGCCCCCTCCTCGCTGGCACTGGCATTGGATGCAGCCTGTCTTGTTGGCTTTGATGACCCTGGCAGTTGTCCTCTGGCCAGTGGAGCCTACATAGAGCCTGGGAGGGAGCGGCCAGTGCCATGGCTGGCATCTCCCCAGTCATCGCAGCTTCATCAGATGCCACGGTCACTGGTGGAGGGGCGGAGGAGCTGCTGCCGTCATCCAGAGCGCTCAGAGAGGACCCTGCAGAGGCAACAGGCAACTCATGCACCAACGTGAGGTCGCTGTGGACCTCCCTGCTCACCATTGATGGACGGGCACCTAGCTGGGACACCGGGTGCCTCATCCATCTCCCACACTGACACTGACCACCTGAGCTCAGTGCCTGTGTGAGGGCTGCAGGTCCGAGCGCAACACCAGGAACCCCTCATTCTGTCCCTAGAGCAGCCTGTCCATGAGAGTCACCACCCTCTACATGGAGGAGGCAATGCACTCGCCCATAATGGTCAATGCAGTGCTCACACTCCACATGGACTCCATCATGGAGACCATGGCATGCAGACCTTCATGGATCTCCACCAGATCCTCCTGCACATCTCGCTGGACATTCAGCATCTGTCACCTAATGGACGACTCCAGAGGCCCATCATCAGCCTTTGACTGAGTATCATCCTGGTCCCCAGCAGTCCTCCCACTGCCGGCACCCTAGGAACTCTTTGCCTCCGCTTGCATCTCAAGCGACTGTGGAGTGCCCTCACCAATGTGCCCGACCGCACCGAGATACTAGCCACCGATCTAATATCCACTGATGTGCTGGTATCTGCACTGGCGCCTGCTTCAGGGCGGGTGTGACGCAGGTGAAAATGATGCCCAATGGTCTTCCGGTGTCAGGGATGGCCCACCCGGGTCTGCATATTGGATGTCTCTAGTGAACCTAAAGGGGAGAACAAGGACATGTCATTAGTTAAAGTCATCACACTGTCACTGTGCATGTCAAGCACACGGATGAGACAATGGAGATCTGCATCATGGTTCCATCATCTTTTACTGATCAATAGGGACTCCAGGTTCCAGGCTCACATCAATGAAGAGACTGCACAAGAATGGTTGCACAATCCGAAAGTCTCACCCCTGTGCACTGCGCTCTTACCTTCATGCTTCATGTGGCACCCCCGCCTCTCCACACCCGGTTGCACAGGGAGCTGTGCCGACTCTCCAGCTCCAAGGTGTCCTGCTTGAACGGCGAGAGCAGCAGGAGGTTGGGCGGGGCTTCCGCCTATCTGTATCCTCTTGGCTGGGTTATGGCTGGTCTTCTCCTGAAAGGACAGAGGAGCATTGATTAGTCCACTCTCTACTTGCAGCGCCATTGCAACCTGGCCAAACCCAGCTGAGGAACACCTCACAGGGCACATCGAAGTCGTGGTCCTCGAGCCTCAAGGCACTCAGTCCAAGCAGCCAGGGCTCACCCCCTTGGCCAACTCCTACATGATTGACAGTTGGCACTCAGAATCTAGCACCACTGAGGTCCATGGGGGGATGGCCACTACTTAACACTTCTACACACTGACCCATGCCAACTCAGCACTCACCCTTCCTGAGTGCAGCGTTTTGAAGTTAAAGCGCTTCCGGCACTACGCCCGTGTGCACCACACCACGTCATCGCTGCTCACCAGGGCTGCCACCTCCTCCCATGCCCTCTTGGTGAGGTGCGGTGGCCTCCTCCTCCCATCTCTGGGGACAAGGGTATCCCTCCTGGCAGCCACCTCCTCCAGGAGGACAGCGAGGCACTCATCAGAAAAGCGGGGGCTGAGTGCCCACCCAATCTGCCCTCCCGCCTGGCGTTCGCAGTCATACTCGACTCCATTGTTATAACGGCAGACAGACGTCCTTCTCTGGCAGCCTTTGTAGGGCTGCCCGGGCTGTTTTTAAACTGGGCACCAGGCCACCATTGGACCCGGCGGCCGACAGGCCCCTGCACCCGCTCGGCCCTTCCCGGCAAGTGCGGAGCCACATTTCACGCTGGGCGGGCCTTAATTGGCCTACCGATATAAAATCGCGGTCAGGGCCCAATCGCAGGCGGCTGTCGGTTTTGCAGCTGCCCTCGGACCTGCCCACTGCACCCGCCCCACGAGGGGAAAATCCTGACCTTAAGTATCATCCTTAGACATGTTTATTATTTATTTATTTATTTATTTATTAGCCTTTATTAGTCGAGGCATTGAATACAAGAGCAGGGAGGTTATGTTGTAGCTCTATAAAACTCTAGTTAGGCCACATCTGAAATACTGTTCTGGTCTCCACACTGTAGGAAGGATGTGATCGCACCGGAGAGGGTGCAGAGGAGATTCACCAGGATGTTGCCTGGACAGGAGTGTTTCAGCTATGAAAAGGCACTAGATAGGCTGGGGCTGTTTTCCTTGGAGCAGAGAAGGCTGAGGGGGGACTTGATTGAGGTGTACAAAATTATGAGGGGCATGGATGGGAAGAAACCCTTCCCCTTAGTGGCGGGGTCAATAACCAGGGGGCATAGATTTAAGGTAAGGGGCAGGAGGTTTAGAGGGGATGTGAGCAAAAATGTTTTCACCCAGAGGGTGGGGGGTATCTGGATCTCACTGCCTGAAAGGGTGGTAGAGACAGGAACGCTCACAACATTTAAGAAGTATTTAGATGAACACTTGAAATGCCATAGCATACAAGGCTACAGGCCAAGTGCTGGAAAATGGGATTAAAGTAGATAGGGACTTGATGACCAGCGAGGATACAATGGGCCAAAGGGCCTCGTTCTGTGCTGTAAACTCCATGACACTATGATAATATAAGCTCAAGCCACAGTACAGAAAGGAAGATTTGCATTTATGTAGCACCTTTCACAACCTCAGGATATCGCAAAGTGCTGCACAGCCATTGAAAAGCTTTTGAATTGTAGCCACTGTTGTAATGTAGGGAAACAGAGCAACCAATTTGTGCAAGGCAAGATCCCACAAAGAGCAATGGGATAAATGACTAGATAATTTGATTGTTTTCTAATGTTGGCTGAGGAATAAACATTGGCCATGATACCAAAAGACCCTCCCCTGCTTTTCTTCAAATAGTGTCATGGGATAAGAACATAAGAAATAGGAACAGGAGTAGACCATTGGGCCCCTCAAGCCTGCTCCGCCATTCAATAAGATCATGGCTGATCTTTTTGTGTTTCAATTTCCACATTCCCCAACCCCTGACAACCTTTGATCCCCTTGCCTAACAAGAATCTATCTACCTCTACCTTAAAAATATTCAATGACCCCGCCTCCAACACCTTCTGAGGCAGAGAATTCCAAAGTTGCACAACCCTCTGAGAGAGAAAATTTCTCCTCATCTCTGTCCTAAAAGGGCGACCCCTAATTTTAAAACAGTGCCCCCTAGTTCTGGACTCACCCACAAGAAGAAACATCTTTTTGACATCCATCTTGTCAAGGCCTTTCAGGATCTTGTATACTTCAATCAAATCACCCCTCACTCTTCTAAACTCCAGTGGAAACAAGCCCAGTCTGCCCAACCTTTCCTCATAAGACAACCCACTCATTCCAGGTATCAATCTAGTAAACCTCCTCTGAACTAAGTCCAATGCATTTACATCCTTCCTTAAATAAGGAGACCAAAACTGCACACAGTATTCTAGGTGCGGTCTCATCAATGCCCTGTATAACTGAAGCATAACATCCTTACTTTTCTGTCCAATCCCTCTCATAGTAAAGGATAGCATTCCATTAGCCTTCTTAATTACTTGCTGTACCTGCATACTAACTTTTTGTGACTCGTGTACTAGAACATCTAGATCCCTCTGCACCTCAGCATTATGCAGCCGTTCTCCATTTAAGTAATAGTTTGCTTTTTTGTTCTTTCTGTCAAGGTGAACACTTCACATTTTCCCACATTAAATTCCATTTGCCAGATCTTTGCCCACTCACCCAACCTCTCTATATCCATCTGCAACCTCTTCATGTCCTTTTTACAACCTATTTTCCTACCTGTCTTTGCATCATCTGTAAATTTAACAACATGTCTTCACTCCCCTCATCTAAGTCATTGATGTAAATTGAAAAAAGTTGCGGCCCCAGCACAGACCCCTGTGGGATTCCACTTGTCACATCCTGCCAATCCGAAAAAAACCACTTATGCATACTCTCTGCTTTCTGCCAGCCAGCCAATCTCGTATCCGGGCTAATATGTTACCCACTACACCATGAGCTTTTATTCTCCGTAATGATCTTTGATGTGGCATCTTATTAAATGCCTTCTGGAAATCCAAGTACAGCACGTCTACAGTCTCCCCTTATCCACTGCGCATGTTACTCCTTCAAAAAACTCCAATAAATTGGTTAAAGATGATTTCCCTTTCACAAAACCATGATGAATCTTCCTAATTACCTTGAGTTTTTCTAAGTGTCCAGCTATAACCTCCTTAATGATCGATTCTAACAACTTTCCCATGACAGACGTCAAGCTAACTGGCCTATAGTTTCCAGTTTTCTGCCTCCCTTTCTCTTTGAATAGAGGGTGTTTTTTTGCTACTTCACAGTCTGATGGAACCTTTCCAGAATCTAGTGAGTTTTGGAAAATGAGCACCAGCGCATCGACTGCCTCATTAGTCACCTCTTTTAAGACCCTAGGATGTAGTCAACCGGGACCCGGAGACTTGCCAACCTGCAGCTCCATCAATTTGCTCAGTACTGTTTCCCTAGTGATTTCAATTTCACCAAGTTCCTTTCTCCTGTTCACCTCCTGATTTGCAGCTATAACTGGAATGTTTTTTGTATCCTCTATAGTGAACACAGAAGCAAAATATTTGTTCATTTCTTCCACCATTTCCTTATTATCTACTATTAACTCCCCACTGTCACCCTCTAGAGGATCAATATTTTCTTTACTTACTCTTTTCCTGTTGAAATACTTGTAGAAACTCTTGCTATCCATTTTTACATTTCTAGCTAGCTTCCTCTCATACTCTAATTTCTTTCTCCTGGTTAACCTTTCAGTCATTCTCTGCCATTCTTTATATTCTGTCCAATCATCTGCTCTGCCACTCATCTTTGCTGAGTTGCATGTTTTTTCCTTAAGTTTGATGCTTTCCTTAACTTCTTTAGTTAACCATGGATGGTGGATCCTCCCCTTAGAATTTTTCTTTTTAGTAGGAATGTACTTATTCTGAATACTCTGAAATATCCCCTTAAATGTTTGCCACTGCTTCTCTATTCAGCTCTATATCCACCTTTCTAGCCTAGTTTCCCACTTCACTTCAGCTAGCTCAGCTTTCATGCCCACATAGTTGCCCTTATTTAAGTTTAAGATACTAGCCTTAGACCCATTTTCTCCTTTCAAACTGGATGTAAAATTCAATCATATTGTGGTCACGGCTACCTAGGGGTGTCTTTACTCTGAGGTCATTAATTAATCCTGTCACAGTACACAATACCGAGTCTAGTACAATCTGTCCTCTGGTTGGTTCCAGAACGTGCTGCTCTAAGAAACTATCTTGAAAGCATTCTAAGAACTGCTCATCCAGGCAACTACTGCCCATCTGATTTTTCCAGATTATATGTAGATTAAAAATCACCCATGATTATTGCCATCCCTTTATCACAAATACACAATATTTTCTCTTGAATACTTTGTCCTACACTGTGGCTACTGTTAGGGGCCCTGTAGACCACTCCCATTAGTGACTTCCTTCCCCTACAATTCCTCATCTCCACCTAATCCGATTCTACATCCTGATCTCCTGAACAAAGGTCACCTCCAACTATTGCACCAATGCCCTCTTTTATTAACAGTGCTACCCCTCTGCCTTTACCTAGCTTCCTATTCTTCTTGAATGTCATGTACCCCTCAATATTAAGGATCCAATCTTTGTCATCCTGCAGCCTCGTCTCTGTAATTGCTATCAGATCACGTTCATATACTTCAATGTGGGCCATCAATTCATTTACTTTGTTATGAATGCTACGCAAATTGAGGTAGAGAGCCTTCAGTTTTGTCTTTTTGTTACCTTTATAACATCTAGTCTTGACTTTTGATGTATTCTTAAGTTTTTTTCTCTCTGTCCCTTCCTGCCATTCTCTGACCCGCATTTCTCATATTATTATTTTGTTCTCCTGTCTTGATTCTTCACCTTGAATTGCTACCTCTACCCAAGCTTGATCCCTCACCCATCTTGTTTAGTTTAAAACCTTCTCTACTTCCCTAGTTATGTGATTTGTGAGGACACTCGTCCCAGCACGGTTCAGGTGTAAACTGTTCCAATGGTACAGTCCCCACTTTCCCCATTACTGATGCCAGTGCCCCACAAACCAGAACCCACTTCTCCCACACCAGGCTTTGAGCCATGCTTTTGTCTCTCTAATCTTATTTGCCCTATGCCAAGAATCCAGAGATTATTACCCTTGAGTTTCTGCTTCTTAATTTGGTACCTAGCTCCTCATGCTGACTTTGCAGAACCTCTTTCCTAGTTCTACCTATGTCGTTGGTACTTACATAGACCACGGCAACTGAATCCTCCCCTTCCAACTGCAAGTTCCTCTCCAGCTCTGAGCAGATGTCCCAAACCCTGACACCGGGCAGCCAACACAGACTTCTGGACTCTGGCTCTTTGCTGCAGAGAACAGTGTCAATCCCCATCACTCTACTATCTCCTACTACCTCTACATTCCTTTTTGCTCCCCCCAATTGAACAGCTTTCTCTGCCACAGTGACATGGCCAGTCAGCTCATCCACTTTTCAGACCTTGCTTTTATCCACACAGGTTGTGAGCACCTCAAACCTGTTGGATAATTGCAATTTCTGAGGCTCCTCCACTACAGTCTGCTCAGTCCCATTACCTACCTCACTGACAGTCACATCCTCCTGCCCCTCACTGCTGACCAATACAGTTGACCCTCTTCTAAGAGGTGTGACTGTCTTCTGGAACAAAGTATCCAGGTATTCCTCCCCCTCCCTTATGTTGCACAGTGTCTGCAATCCGGCTTCCAGATCAACAATCCTGATCCGGAATTCCTCAAGCTGCTTATGCTTCCTACAGATATGTTTGTCCTGGATTGCCTTGGTGTCCACAAGTCCCACATTCCACAGCTGCAACATAACACCTGTCGTGCCATTCTAACTTATGTTATTTAATTAATTTACTTTAATTACTTTCTTCCTATGTATGCTACAATTTACTGTGTTTATTGAATGCTAGTACCACTGACAACTAAAGGTTATATGCTTCTTAACTACAAAGGTTTGTGTTTTCGATATTTGTTTACATTTCTTTATTTTTATTGTTTTTTATCTTTATTGTTTTATTTTAAAGTTAAAGTTTTCAAATTTTGGTTTACTATTTTAAAGTTTTAGTTCTTTTTATTTATAGATCTACCTTAACTCACCTGTCCTAAGCTGGTTTCTCACACTCTGTCCCTTAGGCTGAGCAGTACCGGTCAAACAATTTACTAGCTTCCTGTGACATCACAGTTGCTTTTTACTTTTTCCCTGACTGCTTCCTCACAGCAGCTGAAACAGTGAAACAGCGCACTGCTCAGCTCCTGACTATCTTCCACAGGCCTACCCTGTTCCGACCCCCAGCAAGGTAGGCCGCTCTGCAATCCCCCATCTGTATTTATAGGTGCTCCTCAGCTCCCGACTGTCTCCCGCAGGTCCACTCTGCTCCGACTCCCAGCAAGGTAGGCAGCTCTGCAATCTGTATTTATAGGTGCTCCTCAGCTCCCAACTGTCTCCCGCAGGTCCACTCTGCACCAACTCCCAGCAAGGTAGGCAGCTCTGCAATCCCCGGTCTGTATTTACAGGTGCTCCTCAGCTCCCGACTGTCTCCCGCAGATCCGCTCCAACTCCCAACAAGGAAGCTAGGTTTTAATATCGCATCTGAGGATAAAGCCTTTCTGGCAGCGCAGCACTCCCTCAGTACTGTACTGGACCATGAGCCTAGATTTTATGGAAAAACTCAGCTCGAAGGCTCGAAACGTTAACTGATTTCTTCTCCGCCGATGCTGCCAGACCTGCTGAGTTTTTCCAGGTAATTCTGTTTTTGTTTTGGATTTCCAGCATCCGCAGTAGCTTTTAGCTTTTTGTTTTTAGCCTAGATTTTATGTTCCAGTGTCTAGAGTGGGACTTGAACCCACAACCTTCTGACTCAGGAGTGCGAGGGCTACCCACTGAGACACAGCTAAAGGTCAAAATGGACTGAACTTGATACTTAAAGGGGCTTGCTCCCCATAAACAATTTCTGTGACTTTAAGAGCACCAAGAGAGTAAAGTTTCAATTATTAACATAACTTATGGATGCATTTAATATTTCAGTTATACAGTCAGGTTTATGTTCTGTTATGTTCTTCCCCCTCTCTATATCGTCTGTGTTGAAATCAAGGGACATTGTCTAATCTTTTGGTTTAATCATTCTTTCCCTGGATGTTAAAACTATGGAAATCCTCATCCCTCAGTCTTCTCGATTTTCAGCTTTTTAACTCTCAGGTTTGATGCCACCCTCCTCAGCACATGATGATTCCTTTGTCTTCTCTTGTACTCTTTCATCCTGAAGTCTGGGATTGACCCTTCATCCTGATATTAATGAAAAGGGTAATACAGTGAAGCGAAACAACCTGCCATCTATATGATTGAAGTAAAGCCAGAAATTACTAGAAAACTTCAGCAGGTCTGTCAACTTCTGTGAAGAGAGGAAGGTTGGGTTACCATCACTCTAATGAAGGTTCATCATCCTGAAACCTGGTTCGCTGTTTTTCTCTCCACAGGTGTTGCCTGACCTGCTGAGGTTTTCCAGCATTTTCTGTTTGTATTTCAGATCTCCAGCATCACAGTGGCAGGGGTCAGTCAATCGCTATTAACCACAGTTGTAATGATGTTGTTCCTACCATAGGGAGTGTGAGCAGGCAGTGCACTAGTGAAGGTTGGACTGAGATGCTGCAATCTTACTCAGACGCATGTGGAGTCAACACTGGCAACATGGAGTACGATGACAAGGTCAGTCGTTCTGTTCAAACATCTGTCTCTAAGTATTGGATTTATATCATCCTTAGACATGTTTACTAACATCATTTTTACTAAGGCTGGCTAAAATTAACATTCCAAGACATCTCAGCCTTCCTTAAATTGTGAATTACTCTCCAACCATAGCAGAGTGAATAATTACACCTGTATCATACTAAATTGGGCAGAAATTTGTTTTGGATGATAGGGACTAATTTTTTTTATTCATTCACAGAATGTGGGCGCTGCTGGCTAGGCCAGTATTTATTGCCCATCCCTAATTGCCCTTGAGAAAGTGGTGGTGAGCTGCCTTCTTGAACCGCTGCAGTCTATGTGGTGCAGGTACACCCACAGTGCTTTTAGGGAGGGAGTCCCAGGATTTTGACCCAGCAACGGTGAAGGAACGGTGATATATTTCCAAGTCAGGATGGTGAGTGACTTGGAGGGGAACTTCCAAGTGGTGGCGTTCCCATGTGTCTGCTAACCTTATCCTTCTAGATAGTAGTGATCGTGGGTTTGGAAGGTGCTGTCTAAGGAGCCTTGGTGAGTTCCTGCAGTGCACCTTATAGATGATACACACTGCTGCCACTATGCATCGGTGGTGGAGGGAGTGAAAGTTTGTGGATGGGGTGCCAATCAAGCGGGCTGCTTAGTCCTGGATGATGTCAAGCTTTTTGAGTGTTGTTGGAGCTCAATTCATCCAGGCAAGTGGGGAGTGTTCCATCACACACTTGACTTGTGCCTTGTAAATGGTGGACAGGCTCTGGGGAGTCAGGAGGTGAGTTAATTGCTGCAGGATTCCTAGCCTCTGACCTATTCTTGTAGCCACAGTATTTATATGGCTAGTCCAGTTCAGTTTCTGGTCAATGGTAACCCCGGATGTTGATAGTGGGGGATTCAGTGATCGTAATGCCATTGAACGTCAAGGGGCAATGGTTAGATTCTCCCTTGTTGGAGATGGTCATTGCCTGTCAATTGTGTGGCATGAAATTTACTTGCCTCTTATCAGCCCAAGACTGAATATTGTTGAGATATTGATGCATATGGACATGAACTGCTTCATTATCTGAGTCATGAATGGAGCTGAACATTGTGCAATCATCAGCAAACATCCCCACTTCTGACCTTATGATGGAAGGAAAGTCATTGGTGAAGCAGCTGAAGATGGTTGGGCCAAGTACACTACCCTGAGGAACTCCTGCAGTGATGTCCTGGAACTGAGATGATTGCCTTCAATAACCACAACCATTTTCCTTTGTGCTCAGTATGACTCCAACTAGCGTTGAGTTTTCCCTCTGATTCCCTTTGATGCCAGTTTGGCTAGGGGTTCGTGAAATGCTGGTCAAATGCTGCCTTGATGTCAAGGGCAGTCACTCTCATCTTTGGAATTCAGCTCTTTTGTCCATGTTTGAACCAAGCTGTTAATGAGGTCAATCTCAGTGCCAATCTGATACCTCCTGATTAGTGAAGAAGTTTCTGTTGAACTAGGTGTCAGCTGTGGCTCAGTTCATAGCACCCTCGCCTTTGAATCAGAGGGTTGTGGGTTCATGTCCCACTCCCGGAAACCAAGAACTGTGAATGTACTCGAAAGAGTTACAATCTGTGACTGTTGATAACTCGAAAGAGTTACCTGTTGGATCTCTTTGTGAGTGTTTTATACTCAAGGGCTCTAGTTTTGCTCTTTCCCACAACTGGAAACACTCACCCTGTGTCTACACTCTCAAAGCTTTTCAGAATTTAAAGATGTCTGTTCGGTTATCTGTCTCCAAGAGAAAAGAGACACAGCCTGTTCTTCCCCTGCTACTGCATTTCTGGCATCATCCTTGTAAATCTTCTCTGCACCCTCTCCCGTGCCTCTATACCGTTTTTAGAATATGGTGACCAGAACTGCACACAATACGCTAAGTGTGGTCTAACCAAGGTTTGATACAGGTTTAACATAACTTCGCTACTTTTTAATTTTGTGCTTCTAGAAATAAATCCTGGTGCTTAGTTTAACTTCTATATGGCCTTTTTAATTTTTCTCACCTTCTTTGCCCTCAACCTTTTCCCTTAGGTCTGTATTGATCAATGGTACCTCATTAGTGTTAGCTTATTCGTGTTTTTTAGCAGAATGAACTCTGTTGAAAACCATTTTAAATGTTTCTCATCGCCTTCCATCATTGTTTGCCAATATTGTTGTTCATTTTATTTTCCAAAGTTCTAATCTCCACCTCTCAAGGTTGGCTTTTCTCCAATCTATTGCTCTGAGACTTTGTCATACTTATGTCCTTCTCAATTATTATCTCAAAGCGTATTGAGCCATAACTTCCAGCTCCAGGGTATCGTATTGGGGGGGGTACCCCAAAGATGCACTGGGAAACCTCCTCAGCCCCCAGAGGTTCACAGGTGAGGTTTGCACAGCAATTGCCTGGAAGTGTAAACTTCCCCTGGGCAATTGCCCTGCACTGGGAGCCATCTGAAAATGTGATTTAAAATCGCAAACTTCAGATGGTTCCGACTGTGTTACATCAATTGTTACCCAGAAAAAGTCAGAAGAGTTAAAACCTAATTTAACCTCTGGGTAACTATAACACAGGCCCACACTGACACCCCAAGGAACTCCCCCCACCACATACCCAACCTCCCAGGGACTCCCCTCACCCCCTAACTACTAGCCCCCCATGGGAGTCCCCCACCCCCCCGATCCCCCAAGGCACTCCCCCCCCCACCCCGACTACCCCCCACCAACAGGACTCCCCTCCCCCACCCCCAAGGGACTACACCCCCTGACGAGAATTCCACAAACCATGGGATTCCCCCGCCCCCACAGGAACTCTTTCCTCCACTCCCCCCACCACCCGCCCCGCCGGGCCCAAATCTCACCACCCACCCCGAGCCCTGGCATGACCCAACCCGACAACCAGCCCCTAAGGTCCCACCCAACCCCCCTCACAGCTAGGCCCAACCTGACCCAACAGCCCCCGGCCCCAGGCCTCACCTGACCTGATCCCCCCGCCTGACCCGACCCCCACCACCAACCCAACCCAATCCCTCCTAACCTGACCCCCATTGACCCCCCCAACCCAACACCCCAAACCCAAGCCCCTCTCCCCAACCCAACCCCCCTGCAATCCTTCCCACTTACTTTATACACTTAACTTGTCAAAGACTTTTAAACCTGGCTGGACCTTTAAACCTACCTGGTTTACGGCAGCTAGTGCTGTAAAAAAGGGGGCGTGCCTTCCTTACCTGTAACTTTTCAGCCCTTCGACGCCAAGCTCCAAGGACGCGCTGCACTGTCCAGATCTCGCCCGACCTGAGCCTGAAGGTCAGGCGAGTCCGGCCAAGATAGCCTGCCTTTCACGGTGAGAACTTTCAAGTGAAATGGCAATTCAGTTCAATTGCCCCTCCATCGGAAGTTACGGCCCATTATATAATGGTCATGATTGCCAAGAGGTCTCCCTACTTTTAGTTCTCTTATCTACTCTGGCTCATACTGAATCTAACAACAACAACGTGTATTTATATAGTACCTTTAATATCGCAAGGCACTTCACATTAAAAAACAAAGTATGATACCAAGCTAAAGAGCAGATATTAGGGCACATGACTAAAAACTTGGTCAATGAGGTAGGTTTTAAGGACTGTCTGAAAGGAAGAAAGTGAGGTAAAGAGGTTGAGAAGTGTAGATATGGTATTCCAGAGATTAGTTTCCTAGACAACCAAAAACCTGGCCACCAGTAGAAAATCTTCCCTTATTGAGTTTCTTACACACTAAGTTACACAGGATTCCTGTATATAGGAATTCCATTTCCCTATTCCCTTTTCCTACCTTTTCTGGCCAATTAATTTTGTAGGTAGTTGAAATCCCCCATGATTATTATTCTATGACCTTTCGTCATTTCTCTAATCTGTACATTTCTTCTTCCACTATTGGGTGGTGTGTAGGTCAATGTCAATAGTAATATGTCTTGACCAGTAGCTTCTTCCTCAGAATGGAGCGGGTACGTATCACATGACCCACTGTTATGCCCAGTTCCAGCAGCACCAGGCAGGCCCTGCCTGCGACAGCTGCAGAACGCTCTGCTTCTCCGAGGCAACTGGGATTGCAAGAGCCACAATGTCAGGTGTCAACAAGCCGGTGAAAAGCAACTTATTGGCAGTTATGGAGGGGGGTAGTGGGCGGGCACAGGGCAGAGCAAAGTAAGGGGTAGGGGACTCACATGGGACCATTAGGCAAAGTGATCATGAGTGGCAGGATTTTTTAAAAATACAATGCAGCCTCCTTTGTGTATCTATTCTAAACAGTCACAGTGAGGCCTAAGAATGGCACAGGCTCGAGGCTCGAGGATGTATCATTGGATTATACAGCATACATATCATCCATTCACGTATCGCAGCATTGGAAAGGGGTTTGTGGAAATGTCACAGGAATGGTCAAAAAGTTGGAGAAGAGCTCACTCACAATCTTGTTAGAAATTATCAAACAATAGATATTTTTTGATTATATTTTCTGTGTCACTGTGATGCTGAAATAGACTCTCCCTCCTGCCACATCATGTTGAGCTTGTTTGCCGTCAGTAGGTCAGTTCTCAAATTTCATGATATCTGGGATATGGGGAGCAGACGGGAAAATGGGATTGAAGCCCAAGATCAGCCACGATCGCACTGAATGGTGGAGCGGGCTCGGTTGGCTGTGTGGTCTCCTTCTGCTCCTATTTCTTATGTTTTTTTATGTTATGTTTTTTTCATTCAGGGAACAATCCTGAAGGCGGTGAAGATAAGCTACACTGTTGGACACAGCCTGTCTCTGCTGTTCTTGATTGTGGCACTGACCATTCTGTGTCTCTTCAGGTAAATCATTCTACTGATATTACAACACATCATGTTCATAGAATCTGAGAACGTTAGAGCATAGAAACAGACCGCCTCAGTTTATTTCCTCACAAGAGGAATCTACCCACTCTCCCGCTCACTTCCCATCCCTTTTAATATCCCACTTAGCCTAACCCCACTCTCCCACTTATTCCCCCTCCCCATTAATATCCCACTTAGTCTAACCCCACTCTCCCGCTCACTTCCCATCCCTTTTAATATCCCACTTAGTCTAACCCCACTCTCCCGCTCACTCCCCACACACTTTATTATCCCACCAAGTTTAATCCCACTCTCCTGCTTACAGCCCACACTCTTTAATATCCTACCCAGCTTAATCCCACTGTCCCACTCACTCCCCGTACCCTTTAATATCCCATCCAGTCTAACCCCATTCTCCCGCTCACTCCCCACATCCTTTAATAC
Organism: Cetorhinus maximus; assembly: GCF_964194155.1. NCBI lineage: Eukaryota > Metazoa > Chordata > Chondrichthyes > Lamniformes > Cetorhinidae > Cetorhinus > Cetorhinus maximus. Next base: position 40,709,352 of record NC_135903.1, on the reverse strand, counting down.
CCTACACAGCCTAATCCCATTCTTCCCATGGTCCATACCCTTTAATATCCCACCCAGTCTATTCCAACTCTCCCGCTCACTCCCTATGCTCTTTAATATATCACCTATTTTAAGGACTGCCAGTTCACTTGCTGCTTTTTAGGCTGTATTGAAATGTGGGCTATATCTTTTACAAAGAGAGAAATCTCAATCTGGAGTTAGGAAGCAGTTAATTATCTGAACAGCAGAGTGTTAAGGGAAAAAAGAAGCAAATGAATATTGGCCAGGACACAAGGGAGTGAGATGAAAATCAACAGAAACTATTTAGAGAATTCATCATGGAGACAGTCTGTTTGGCTCAACCAGTCCATGTCAGGGAGGCAAGATTTGGATGGAATTGGGCCTACAACCTCCGGAGGTAGACCCGAGGCAGGCAGATGAACAGGCCGCAGGCTAGAACACCCACTTCAGTTTACTGAAATGTTGGTCCAGTTCTAAAGAACAGTCCCTCAAACGCTCATGCATCAACCTCCACACCTAACACTCTATCCACCCCCATACTCCCCCATACCCCATGCCCCCTCCATGACCCCTCAAATCGCCAATGCCCTCTCCATGACCCCCAAGCCTGACACACCCTCCATGCCCCCTCATAATCCCATACCTCTTCATGTCCCCTCATGACCCCCATGTATCTTCCATAGCCACTCACCCATTACCCAATATGTACAAACCTCAGGATGTCTTGAAATGGACATTTATAAAAATCTTCCAACAATCTAATAAGGTTGTCATTCAAACACAACTGAAAACCCCTCTCCTTCAAAAAAAACATGCAAAAAAACCTCCCAAGTAGCCAACAAATCTATTTCACTAACCACTTCAAAGACAGCTAATTCTTTAATAGCCTCTTTAAAATGTCAATCAAAATGTGAATACAGCCTGCTGCGATATGGGGTTCTAAGGCTTTTGACACTCAGCCAAGTAGTCATAATGTAATAACAACCCTTGAAAATGTAAACATTGAAGACTATTGAAATTGCAACAACAGCCAACCACATTGTTTTCTCAGCTACAGATGGCCTATCAATCAATGCAGCAGGTGTCTGTTTTTTTTTCCTCTCTAACTGAAATCTACTGAAGGTTGTTGTTCCACTTTTAAAGAGCTGGTGACTTAAATCACTTCAGATCAGTTCCCTAGCAGTGTTTTCTTCAGTGTTGAATGCATAAGAGCACCTTTCCCATTAGGAAAAATATTCTAATGCACCTTAATACTTACACAAGGCTGATGAATGTGATGGTCAACTAACCTTTGGAGGACAGAACCCAATAATGAATCACTGCAGTAAAAACACATCTAACTGAAACTGAGAGAACAGGTTTTTTTTTTAAATTATATTTAAAAGCCTGTCAATGAAAGAATTCCCGGGGAAGCTGACTGTTTTTGGTTCTCCTCTTGGGACTGGGGGTCCCCCTGGTTTGCACCTTCTCTGAGAGGCCATGAGCCACTTAACGAAAGGTCTTGACTCCACAAAAAGTGCAGGGGGGGGGTGGTTTTAGACTGCTTACCCCGCAATGGAGCCGGCAAGGGTGGAAGCGCTGCGGTACAGGCAAGCCCCCCGCACAGGTATCCCGGGCCAGCAGAAATAGCCAAAACGGTAACGGGGGCAGGAGTTTCAGAATCAGTCCTGGCCCACCATTTTTTAAGGGCTCCCCAAGTTTCTTTCAACTCAGCAAAAATCCAGGCCTATAGCAAATGTTAGCATTATCTCACTGTGCGGAGGTTATTAGAACAAGGAACACAGGATAAACATGGAGAAACAGAAGCTTCAGAGAGAGATCTAAGCCATTGCTTCAACAAACAAAGAGTGGTTAATTTTTGGAGTGTCTTTGGACAGAGGCTGGGCTAAATTGTCTCTTTCACCTGCATCAACCCCGTGAGCACAATTGCCTTGAAATGAGGCTTTTCTGGGCGTCGTGACACAGTGACATGAAATTTCTGCGTTATTTTAATGCAGTGACAACCAATTTCAAATGGACAGGAATTTCAGGTGCACACCAATAATTGTCTGAGCTAGTTTCAATGTCGATGTTAATAAACAGGACAGTGGGGTCGAGAAGCGTACCATAGCTCAAAAACAATATTAGGGTGTTCATTCAGAATTGAAATCAGCAAATGGTTTACCTAGTCAATTCATTTCACAGCAGAGCAAGAAACCAACCTTAACTTACAGAGCGAAACCTCAGTTGTAGAATCATAGAGATCAAATTTAACGTAGTGAATCTGGCAGTGATGGGGTAGTAAGGCCCTCAGACTGATGCTCCGTAAACCCTGACTTTAGACCTAGCATCACTTACACAAAGGGGTGACTAGAGGGGAAAGTTTGGCCAAACTGTTTCAGGCTATAGGCCGATTTAATATTATCATTCCGCTCAGGCTCCTATGACATGTATAGGGCCCACTGTTTAAAAATAAGGGGTCGCTTATTTAAGATAGAGATGAGAAGAAATTTTTTTCTCTCAGAGGGTCATGAGTCTTTGGAACTCCCTTCCTCAAAAGGCCTCGGAAGGAGAGTCTTTGAATATTTTCAAGGCAGAACTAGATAGATTCTCGATAAACAAGGGAGCGAAGGGTTGCTGGGGGTAGGCAGGAGTTTGCAATCAGATCAGCCATGGTCTTATTGAATGGCTGAGCAGGCTCGAGGGGCTGAGTGGTCTACTCCCGCTCCTAGTTTGTATGTTCGTATGTATATTCGTATAAGATCTCAATTGGTATTTTAGAACAAAACTGGTCAGAGCTCTGCCCTTCCACCCACCCCTTCAGATCTCTCATGCCCCCTATGCCAAGCTCTGCCCTTCCACACACCCCCTCAGGTCTCTCATGTCCCTTATGCCAAGCTCTGCCCTTCCACCTACCCCCTCAAGCCTCTCATGCACCCAATGCCAAACTCTAGTACCTCCATGCCCATTGATCCACTGTAAACTTCCTAGAACCAATGAACACCACAGTGTAAAGCGGTATGAGTTTAAAAAAAAAGCTTTAAAAAATGCAATCCATTGATTACTTTCCCCTGTGCTCGAAAAAAACTCCTGGACAAGCTCATAAAAGTGTTAATCATACAGGCCCTTTGAAGTTTTAAAAACCGTAAACCACAAACCCTTGAAACTACTTAACTGATGTCAATGAATATTGTGAAATTGACCACAGAGTTCAGAGACCCTGAGCTGTCAATCAATGTTTCTAATGGGGAGCAGCAGTTCTCCTATTGTAATAGCTGTCTGGGCTCTCAGCCAAGCCTCATTATGTACATTGATATTGCTAATATTGGGGCAAATATTGACTCCTGTTGGAAGCATATTTGGTGGGGCTGGAGGGGAAGCAGGATTTAGTTAAAATAAAAAGAGCTTGTATTTCTGTAATGCATCTCCTGACCACAGGATGTGCCAAAGCACATTTAGACCTAATGGTGTTCTTTTGAATCATCACTGATATAATGTAGGGGAATGTAACAACCAATTTGCACATAGGAAGCTCCCACTAGGCAGCAATGGATAATGACCAAATAACTTAGTGATAAAAGCAAAATACCACGGATGCTGGAAATCTGAAATAAAAACAGAAAAATGCTGGAAAAACTCACCAGGTCTGGCAGCGTCTGTGGGGAGAGGAACAGAGGCCAGAATGTTACGTTTGATGGGCGGGCGCGCACCTGACCCAGCTGAGCATAAAACGGCGAGCGTCCCGAGGTCATCGCGCACTCGTGTGATATATTGGCCGGCGGGCACACGTCGGAATCAGCAGTGCGCCTGCCAACAATTAAAAGAATTAAAAGGCCTTTTTAAGGCCATTAAAAAGTTAATTAAAATAAATTTTTCGCTGCCCATCGAACCTCATGGTTGGGGGGCAGACGAAAAGGCCGAGCGGCCTTTGCACATTTTTGGAAACCTCACCCATGAGCGGGATGCGGTTTTAGTAAAGGAAATAAAAATAAAAGAAGAGTTTTAAAATTTAATTCATAACAGGTCCCTGCTCATGTGACAGAATCACATGAGGGGACGTGTTTTGTAACATTTATAAAACCTTTATTTTTTTTTGAAACCTGTTCATCTCCCTCAGGCAGCTCTATGCCTCAGGGAGATTTGCAAACGCACATTCACGAAGTTCGTGCTCACCCGCTCGCACTTCCCCCACCCCCCACCTGCACAGGCAGCATTGAGCACGGCCACTCACATTTCACGCCGGGTGGGCCTTAATTGACCCGCCAGCATGAAATCGCAGTCAGGCCCCGATCACGGGCGATGGTCGACTTCCCGACCACACCCGCCCACCCCAGCTGAGCCCGCCCGACAAGGGTGAAATTCTGCCCAGAGTTAACGTTTCGAGTCCATATGACTCTCCTTTAGAGCGATTTAGTGATGTCGGTTGAGGGATAAACATTGACCAGGACACCGAGGAGAACTCCCCTGCTCTTCTTCAGAATAGTGCTGTGGGCTCTTATAGGTCCACCTGAGAGGGCAGACAAGGTCTTTGTTTACTTGACAGATAGCACCTCAGACCCTGTAGCATTTCCTCAGTGTTGCACTGCAATGTCAGCTGATATTTTGCACTCATTGTTCCTGGAGTGGGACTTGAACCTACAACACTTTGACTCAGAAGGGGAAAGGTCTCTCCCACTGAGCTATAGATCACAGCTCAGTCAGAGCTGGAGGTCCTCGTGGCCTGTTGATGATGCTCACAGTGAAGGCTCTCAGCTGAAGGATGGTGGCTTCACTGGCCGCTTGAACATCTATAATGTTATCCGACAAAGAAGCAGGCAATTGGCCAAGGCAATGAGAGGGGTAGCAAACAATTTTAACAAGATAGGGCACAAATTGATGCATTAAACTGAGCAGGCAGAAAACTGAGAGGATTTAATGAGGTGCCACCTGAGTGTAATGCAGACTTTGTGACTCAGCCGCTCTTTACAGGAGCTGCACAATTTTCATCTCCATTGATTTCAATGCAAATGAAAAGCAGGATTCAGGCAGCTGAGCGGCAGCACTGGTTTTTTATCCAGACTTTGGTGAAAATCTACCCTCACGTACCTCCACCTCTCCCAACACTCAGAGCTCAATGCTGTAGGGGAAAATCTAACCCAGGGTACTGTATCTTAGGATAGAGAAAGTGTTGTCATAAGGGTAGTTGTTGGGACAGTACACTGTCCAGAAGGAAAGAAACAGTTCGGACCAGTATTCTTATTTCCCAGTTGAGAACTGTTTCTTCATTCTGGGTGGAGAAAAGGGTGAAATTTTATGCCCTCCTCCATGACAAGTTTGGTGGCGGCAGACATTTAATCGGGCTGGAGGGTAGGGACCCCACCGCCTTCCCACCTTAATTAAGTGCCTGGCAGGAAGGCCCATGGATGGCCTTCGTGCCCCACTGCCATTTGAGGCCCTTAAGTGGTCAATTAATACCCACTTAAGGACCTCATCCCACCACCACTGCTTTTAACCCAGTGACGGGCAGGGCCTCACGATATAGGAAGCACAGCAAGCAAACCCTGGCATGTTTGCTTATGGGCTCTCAGACGGGGTCCCTTATTCAAAGGCACGCAGTGCCTAATTGAGGAACCCAGCATCAGGAAGGGAGGGGGCCCACTGAGAGCTACCCTTTCCGTGTGAACCCCGCTTATGTCATCGCTCGCCTGTGCCTGGGTGGCTCCTCGATCGGAGACCTCGGGTGGGTGTAGTACCAGCAGCAGACACCGCCTCCCTGTTGCTGCTGCTGCTGCTGCTGGAGTACAGAAGCGCTGTCAGCCTCTGATTGGCCGGCAGCTCTCGGTGAGCAGGACTTTTGCCCGGGGGCCCTTGACCCCGGGGAAAGGCCTGCTGCTGTCCAGTTAAGCGCCTGAGTGGCACAAGACGCAGTGAGCCTTTCCAAAGAGAGGCGACGTGGGGGGTCTCGCTGTCTCAACAGCAGGTAGCCAATGTCGCAATTGCCGCTACAAGATTCTACTCGTAGGGGAGGATTTTTTGCTCATCGGGCGGGCTCAATGGGGGGTGGGTGGGGGCGGCCAGGAAGCTGACCGCCACCCACGATCGGGGCCAGGCCGTGATTTCAGGCTGGCAGGCCGATTAAGGCCCACCCAGCGTGAAACGCACACGGCAGCGCTCAGCACTGCCTGTGTGGGGTGGGGAGAGGAGGGCGAGAGCACAAGTTCACACATGCGCACAGGTGCACACTGGAAAAGCTCCCTGAGGCACAGACTTGCCTCAGGGAGTTTAAAACATTAAAAAGAAAGGTTTTTAAAGTGTTATAAAAGATATCCCCTTGTGTGACTCTGTCACATGAGCAGGGACATGTTATTAATCAGTATTTTAATTTTTATTTAATTTTTTAATAGCTTTTGGAAACCTCATCCCGCCCACGGGTCAGGTTTCCTAAAAAGTGCGAAGGCCGTTTGGCCTTTTCGCCTGCCCGCCAACCATATGTTTGGATGGGCAGCGAAACATTTCATTTAATTACCTTTTTGATGGCCGTAATCGGCCTTTTAATTGTCAGCGGATGCGCTGCCAATTCCCGCGTGCACCCACGAACCGAAATACCGCGTGAGTGCGCGATGATGCCGGGACGCTCACCCGACATCATCGCGGGTCATTTTACACTCGGTCCGGTCGGGCGCACACCCACCCGACCGAGCGTTACATTCTGGCCATAGCTGCCAACAATTTGAGGTTTTGTTTAATAAGGCAACACACTGGTGTTGCTATAGAGACAACAGGCGCAGAGGTAATTAAAATTAAATTTTAGTGCAAGTTCCTCAACCTATATTCCAAACCTTATATTGGAAGCCGTTTCTCTGCAGTGAGAAATAGGCAAAGACTAAAGTTAAATTTGTAGAATGAATATAAATGTTCATTTATGCTAAAGTTTAGCCTATACACCAGTCACACTGACAATCATTAATGCACATGTGCCTTGATAAGAGGAATTGAGCTTAATTTATTACTACCATCCATTAATATAATAAATGTGGATCTTAATTGGGGAGACATACATCACAAGTTTGAACCTGGTCATTGTTGAAAGCCCGAGGGTCCTTGTGAGTACGTCACTGGTCTCTCTCATAGCTGACTGCATGTGCTGAGAACCTGGCTTGCGGTTATTCAGTTTAATTTCAGGATGTGGCTGCCAGTGACAAGACCAGCATTTATTACCCAATCCTAACAGCCGAGTGGAAATCTGGAACTGTCTCCTCCTAAAGCCTGTTGAGGATCAGGGTGGATTAAAAAAAAAGTTTAAAACTGTGATTGATAGATTTTGGGTATTAAAGATAACTGAACCAAGGTGGGTGGATGGAATTAAAGTACAGATCAGCCATGGTCAAGTTGAATGGCAGAATAAGCTGAAGGGGTTGAATGACCTCTAATTTAGAGTTAAGAATTCAGCACATTGGAGTCACATATAAGCCAGACTATGTAAGGATGGAAGTTTTCTTGCTCTGAATCACATTGCTAATCCAGTTTTTACAATAACCGGACAGTTTCATGTCCCAATATCAGCTTTATAATTTTTGAGATTTTGCTTTTAAAATTGAATTCAAACAGCCACAGTGGGATTTGAACTTACACTCCCTGGACTAACAAGCTTTGTATCATAACCACCACTACAGTGAGGCACCCTGTCAGGGACTGTAAGTTTATCCCAGTATTGTGGGACCCAACTGGAAATACTAAAGTGAGCAGTGAGGAAGGATGTGAATAACCAGAGCAGACAGGGTGTGATATATGTTTGTCTGAATATTTTACAGAGAGTACGTTTAACCAGTAAATCAATAGAAGTGCAACACAAAGAGACTGACAGTTGGTGAAAAATACTCAAGCACACCAAATCAGGGACTGAGCAAAATACAGATAACAATGGTTGATGATTGCCAATCATTATGCACACAGAAAACTGACAATTGAACTTCTTTCACTTTGTACCATGCCTGCTGCCAAGTTACTTTGAAATCCATTTGAAAGAAAGACTTGCTCATCAGGATGTCCCAGAGTGCTCTACAGTTAAATCAGTGTAATCACCGCAATGTAGTAGCTAATCTATGCATAGCAATGCCCTACATACCGCAATGTGATAATGACCTGATGATAAAAGTGTTGCTTCAGTACTGCCCTGGACTGTCAAAACTGATGAGACTTGAACCCACAACCTCAGAGGCAAGAGTGTTACCATTCAGCCATGGCTAAGACCATGAAACTGATGCAATATACCTGAAAGAGACTTTATACACTGGATTATAGATTTAGCCCAAACTGTGTAATGCCTACCCACTCAGCACACATTAGCCAGGGTTTTCCAGTCCCACCAACAATGGGAATTGTCATGTGCGGGACAGAAAAGGTCCATTGACTTCGGGTGGGAATTTTAGGTCCCATGGCGGGTGGGACTGGAAAATCCTGGCCATTGTTTCCTTAAAGAAGATAGGCTACAAGATCTGATCATCCATAGACACATGCAATCGCCCATCCTACATCACCTATGTGCTTCTATTACAAGGACAGAGGCGGGTTCAAAATAAACTGGTTAACGCCTGTTTAAAAATTGCCCAAACATGCTCAACTACAAAGGCCAAGCTACTGTCAAAGGATTTTTTTAAAGCAAATATGGCCCACAGGACAAAAGGACAGCACATATGATGGAACATCTCTTCCCTAAATCTCTGTAAACTTGTCCTTGAAATGTAGGAGCTGTTTAATTTCAGACAGGGTGACATGAGCCATGTAAATTTCTTTAAGCAGTACATTTTCCTTGCCACGTGCTGAAATACAATGTGCATTTTATGGTTTTAAATTGGATTGCTTACTTTGTTAGATCTTTCTTAACATTAACGTGTGCACAAAATATTTTTTGCATATTTTAACCTCATATCCCACATCCATATTAAGAATGACTGAGTTGGCATCTGGATTTTCATTCATCTATCTGTGTGAGTACTGTTTTTCTCATTGATATGTTTAACACGTGATATGTAAGTGCACGCCAATATATGCCATTCATCACCACATTAAGATTTGGTTCCAGAAAATTCATTCACTCGTATTATGCTGCTTTTTTTTAATTAATGTATTTTTGATATCTGCACAGGAAAGGAAAGTCTTGGAGGGAGGGTAATTTTCTTAATCATTTCCCAGCCCTTGAAGTTCTGAGTCTGAGATCTTAAGCAGTAATTAACTATGACGATGCTCTTTGATATAGAAGAATGTTCTCCATAATTGGCATTGCTGGAGTGACAGGAAGGGACACTTTGCTCAGGAGACTGAATGCTGATATCAAATTAGCCTATTTTGTTTTCATAAAAGGGACAAAAATAGTGCCAAAATTATTATTTACTTCTATTAAAGGGGAGGAGTGTTTTAAATAAAAAGCTGTCCTATGCACATCTCTTCATGTTGGCAATTGAGATTAAAGTGAATCACTATCATTAGGACGGGATGATATCCTTTCCTTTATTTGGTGTTTCTTTCAAGTCATGAAATGTCTTCCAGTCGTCCCCTCAGATCCCTCAGATTGACCACAAATTGACCCTGGTGATAATGTGCTGCCAAGATCCAGGGTTCAGGTGCAGTTTTGATACTTTCAAAAGTAGAATGTGGGGGAGGGTTTGCCGGCAGTGAGGGGGGTGTTTAACACCCTCCAACTGGTGGGAGAGGGTCAGGGGTGCTGGTAAAAATATGAATCCTGACCCAAACCTGCCATAAATCTGGTTTAACTGCGGTGGTTTTTGGGATACCCGATTAACCCGCTCTGGAGAGGCAGGCCAGTGATCATAACATGTTAATGAAGCTGTGTGCCTCATATTTTACAGCTATTTAAATTTAATGGCTGTGGACCAAGTTTCCCTGGGCTCAGGAAACCTAACAGCTAAAGCATGCAAAGGCTATGGGTTCCAGCAACTAAGTGATTTTCCAACCCCTCTTGGGCGAGAGGAGCAGCACAAGTACTTCCCCGCAACCCGTCTGACAAACCTGCCACCATCTGCCTCCTCTCTGTGATCCAACTCTATCCCTGCAACTTCCCCACAACCTCCCCCGCCTCCAGCACAAAACCCCTGCCCCAGGGCCTCCCTCCGCTGGACCCCCCTGACCCCTCCTCCCCCATGACCTCCATCCCTCACAATCTCCCTCCCCAGGAGACCCCTCCCCCAGGCCTTCCCTCCCCATTTCCTTCATTCCCCATGACTTCTCTCCCCAGTGACCTTGTTCCTCTGTGATCTCCCTCCCCCACAACCTCCCTCCTCCCACAATCTCTCTCCCCTGCGACCTCTTTATCCCAACCTCTTTCCCCCGTGACCTTACTCCACCTGCAACCCCTCTCCCCCCCACCCACAAATCCCCCAGACACTGTCAGACATCGCTGCTTCTTGTTGAACTCTGTAAATGTCAGGGTCAGTCTTCAATTGTTTAGTGAGCCAGGAAGGTGATATTGATATGGTTTGGGGGGGAGATATGTTGGGATTAAGGGGTGTGCTGAGATTGAGGGATGTGGTGGGATTGAGGGATATGGTGGGGATGTGGGATTGAACGATATGTTGGGTTTGAATGATATGGTGGGATTGAGGGATATGGTGGGGATGTGGGATTGAACGATATGTTGAGTTTGAACGATATGGTGGGATTGAGGGATATGGTGGGATGTGGGATTGAGGTTGGATTGATAGATGAAAAAACAGATTGGGTTGTTTATTAGGCTTAAAGTGCTTTTTATTTGTAAAACGTCTGTTCTTTAACTTTCTTTGAGGCAGAAAGCTCCACTGCACCAGGAACTATATCCATATGAACCTGTTTGCCTCCTTCATTATGAAAGCCATTGCTGTGTTTGGTAGGGATTTGACGCTGTTTGGCACTGACTCTCCCCAGTGCATCCTTCCTACGGTAAGTGAAAGCTTGCGCTGATGCCGAATATTGTGACAGAGTGACATATCGTGCAGTTCACAGTGCCTGGTCAACAATGTGATCACTCTCAGTATTAAATTAAAACAGTGAATCAGGGCCAGATTTACCCTCAGTTCTTAAACACGGTTCCATAACACCAGTGGGGGAGATCTCTCACTTTCTCCCCGGGCAGGTGATAGTGAATCAGTCTCCCAGTTTACACGCTGTCCAATTAACAACACTCTGGTTGCCAATCCTCCTGCCACCGGAAACAGTTTCTCTATTTATCCTATTAAAACCAGTCATGATTTGAACACTTATCAAATCTTTCCTTAACCCTCTCTACTCTCAAAAGAACAACCCCAGCTTCTTCTATCTTTCCTCATGACTGAAGCCCTTCATCCTTGACACCATTCTAGTAAATCACCTCCGGTACTGCCTAAGGCCTTGACCTATTTCTAGAATGTTGTGCCCAGAATTGACCACAATATTCTAACTAACCGGTGTTTTGTAAAGGTTTAGCAGAACTCGCTTGCTTTTCTATTCAACGGGGGGGGAGTTTTCCCAGCTGAGGGGAGTCAGGTTGGCCGACATGTGAGGAGTTAAATCCCTTGAAATTAACGTGGGTTCAGAATCCCAACATCAACTGCCCTCTGTAAGATGCTGAAGGGGTTTGACAGGGGGGACACTGAGAGGTCATTTCCTCTGGCTGGGGAATCTAGAACATGGGAGCACAGTCTCAGGGTAAGTGGATAATCAATTAGGACTGAGATGAGGAGAAATTTCTTCACTCAACGTGTTGGGAATCTTTAGGATTCTCTACCCCAGAGTTGTGGATGCTCCATTGTTATGAATCTCCAAGAGGAGATTGTGGTGTATTGGTAATGTTACTGGGCTAGTAATCCAGACGCCCAGGTTAGTGGTCTGGGGACATGGGTTCAAATCTCACCATGGCAGCTGGTAGAATTCAAATTTGATTGAGGGGCAGCGGAGGGCATAGTGGTATTGTCACTGGACTGGTAATCCAGAGACCCAAGGTAATGTGCTGGGAACCTGCTTTTGAATCCCACCACTGTAGATGGTGAAATTTGTATTCAATAAACATCTGGAATTAAAAGTCTAATGATGACCATGAAACCATTGCCGATTGTTGTAAAAACCCATCTGGTTCACTAATGCCCTTTAGGGAAGGAAACCTGTCATCCTTACCTGGTCTTGTCTACATGTGACTCCAGACCCACAGCAATGCGGTTGACTCTCAAATGCCCTCTGAATGAGGGCAATTAGGGACGGGCAATCAATGCTGGCCCAGCCAGTGACATCTACATCCCGTGAATGAATATAAAAAAAACATTTAACGCTGAGACAGACAGATTTTTAGTCTCTCAGGGAATCAAGGGATATGGGGGAGCGGGTGGGATAGTGGAGTTGAGGTTGAGTAGGCTCAACGGATTTCTGTGGGGATGATATAAGGCAAATGGGTACACTACACACCCCCCCAACCCCACCCAGTTGGATCTGTCAGGTAAGTAAATTAAGGTAATCAAAAAGCCAATTAAAATCTCTTTTAACCCACAATTTTGGATTTCCCAGCCAGAGGTCCTGTTTCCCAACCTGTCAGCAACTCACCAGGGCCACCGAGGTGAATGCACAACGGGAAGAGTTTCTTCAGGAAAACTGACAGGCTTGGAAGTCTTTAATCAGTGAAACTGAAGAGCTGCAGCCATAGCCACGTGAGAGGCTGTTGTACTTCTGCTCAAAGAGAGCGCTATCTCTGCTTGACGAGTGACTGCCACCTTCTTTGAAGGCACTTCACCTGCCTGGCCCTTCATTCGCCTTCAGCTGCACTTCCCAGCTGTCTGCCCTCACCATGGCTTCGGAGCCGCTCCACGTCTGCCGAGGGTGGGGAGCAGAGTCCGCACCACTGACAACTGCTCCAGCAGCAGCAGGAGCAACACCAGCAGTAGCGTTGGCGGCTTGCTCCTCAGTCACATGCCCCCTCCACGGGGCAAACAGGATGGGCACCAAGATCCCACTGGAAGGAGGCAAGCCCCCAATACAGGCAGAGACATTAAAAATAAATAAATAAAAACAAATGACTCCATCTGAGCCAGTGCCTCGAAGGCTCAGCCTCTCATGGCAGGTCACTGCTGACACCTGCAGCTCCCTGAGACAAGACCGACTTTTACAATGGGACAGGTGGACATTGCATTGCCAGTGGCCAATAAGGGAGGGCCACCCTCTTCTCTAGTAAAGTCAGGTGCAATGTAGTCACTTAGCACGTCAGCCATGCCCTCTGCCTGTACAAGAATATCTTCTTCTTGCTCTCCAATTGGCCACACCCTTCATTTCATTACCCTTTTTACTATTTATATGTGTATAACATTTTGGGATCATTTTTATGTTAGTTCCTAATCTATTCAGCTATGCTCTTTTCCCCGCTTAGTCCCTTTCTCAGATCCCCCCAGTACCTTTATTTAGTCAGCCTGACAAGTCCCCATGATTGATTTTTTGTGTGTGTTGGTGTTAGCTGTGAGGGAGGGGGTGCACGTTCTTGTATTAAAGAGGGAAGTGGCTTACACAGACCAGCCAGAGAAAAATCGCTTTTCCAGCCTGTATTTTGTGCCTGACAGCTGCATTTATATGGCATCCAAGGCTGGCACTGTTCCAGATGCAACGAGGATGGCAGAGTCTCTGCAGGAGACCCTATCGACTTGCCCACTTCATCCTGCAGCCACCAGCAGTAATGCTAGAAGCCAATCAGTGAATGTTCACATGGGCTTTGGTCCAGACATGTTGACCAAGGGGAATTATCACCTGATGTTTCCATTGACTCAAAGTCACTCGTACCGGAAGAGATCCTATAGAATGTCATAATTGGCAAGATTAAAGAGCTTGTAAGGTTGCTCTGTTACAATGTGACAGACGAGCACTGAATCCCAGAGGTAAAGAGACCCCATGCTGTAAATAACCTGAGCACAGGCTTTATGCCTTACAATAGGGTTAAATGCAATGGGAAACTCGGAGGGTAATTCACAGGAGGACTGTACGCAGGGATGGGTGGGTGAATAAAGGTTCAGAAATGAGGGTAATGTCAGTTTGTGTCTTTCCCAGCCGTTTTGCAAAGCTGCAGTCGCCTTTCTCCAGTTCAGCATCACAGCAAATTTCTTCTGGCTGTTGGCGGAAGGCATGTATCTCCACACGCTCATCGTGGTCTTCTTCACTGAGAGGAAATATTTCTGGTGGTACATCGTGATGGCCTGGGGTAAGGCATTTTCTTCTCATTCACATAATCGTATAGCACAGAAAAAAGCCATTCCGGCCCCATGTACCTCTGCTGGCTCTTTGGAGGAGCTACCCAATTAGACCCACTCCCTCTGCTCCCTCCTGATAGCTCTCTACATTTGTTCCTTTTCAACTATTTATCCCATTCTCTTTTGAAGGTTACTGTTGAATCTGCTCCCATTGCCCTTTCAGGCAGCAGATGCCAGATCATTAAAAACCCACTGCATAAAAATAAATACTGCTTATCTCTCCCTGGCTTTTTTTGTTAATTATCTTAAATCTGTTTCCTCCGGTTACCGAACCTCACACCAGTGAAAACAGTTTCTCCCTATCTATTCTATCCAAGCCCTCATAATTTTGAACAATCTATTAAATCTTCACTTAACTGGTGGAGAGAAAGATAGAGTTAACGTTTCGAGCCCGTATGACTCTTCTTCAGCCTCCTGAAGTCATACGGACTCGAAACGTTAACTCTGTCTTTCTCTCCACAGATGCTGTCAGACCTGCTGAGTTTTTCCAGCATTTTTTGTTTTTGTGTCAGATTTCCAGCATCCGCAGTATTTTGCCTTTAACTTCACTTAACCTTCTCTGCTCCAAGGGCAATAATCTCAGTTTCTCTAATCTCTCCACATAACTGAACACCTTTATCCATCCTGGCAAATTCTGCTATCACCTGCTTGACGTCCTTCCTACAGTGTGGTGCCCAGAACTGGAGGCAATACTCTAACTGAGACGTAATAAATGATTTATAAAAGTTTACATTGATTTCCTTGCTCCCTAGCAGGAATTTTCCATTCCGGAACTAAGTCTCTTGCCAGGGGTGGGAATGGGGAGAGTTTCCTGCCGCAGAGGCTGCTGGGAATTCACATCATATCGCGCGACATTGACCTAATTAATTATGCAGACCAGGGGTTTCTCGACTCAGCGCAGCAGGTCAGGCTGGATGGCTCGCACCCCGCCATCATATCCGGGCACTACATTTAAAAGGCACCCAGACATCAACTGATCTACCGCTGAAGTCAGGAAATCCACCTCCTGGAAGATCCTGGAGAGAGAAGGTGGACCTCCTAGAAGGTCCTGAAGTTAGAAGGTCCACATTGCAGATGCTCCACTCACCCGCTGCTGCACATGGTAATTCCAGGGTCTGGTTACTGGAGGCCTCCATCTTCCCTTCCGATCTCTGTGAGCTGCCCCAGGCCTTCTTGCAGGCAAGTCCAACGTGTTCTGGACCGGCGAGAAAACCCGCTGATGGCGCCGATGATCGGGCAGGGGGGACAATTCTGGTCGGGCCTTCATCTGGATCGCATGAGTGGGGTACAAAGTGGTTTCACGCCGGCCTCTGGAAGGAATGGCGACCCCCCCATGATGGGCAGGAGCGCACTTGCCCGCCGTCATTTTAAGCTGGTGGGAAACTGACTTTTCAGCTCACGCTGCATCGTTCCCCCCCGCCCGCCCTCCATTAAATCCGCCAAGGAGAGGATGGGAAAATTCCACACTATGACTCAATTTATAATGCCAAAGATCTTTTTTAACAGCCTTATAAACAAGTCCTGCCACCTTCAAAGATGTGAAAAACCAGTTCTCTTTATTCATTCTGGAAGATCGTGACGCTTTTTTGTCGCCCATGTTCCAGTGGTAGCACTCTCGCCTCTGAATCAGAAGGTTACAGGTTCAAGTCCCACTGCAGAGGCTTCAGCCTATAATCTAGGCCGACACTTCAGTGCAGTGCTCAGGGAATACTGCACTGCCAGAGGTGCTGTCTTTTGAGTTAGGTTTTGAACCACAGCTCCACCTGCTGTCTCAGGCGATATAAAAGATCCCGTGAATCTATTTAAAGAAGATCTCCTCAGTGTCCTGACCAATATTTATCCCTCAACCAATATTACCAAAACAGATTATCTGGTCAATACCGCATTGCATTTAGTGAGAGTTTGCTGTGTACAAATTAGCTGCCTTGTTTCCAAAATTACAAGTGTCGGCAGTTTACATGTGTGGATAGATGAAGAGGACCTGCAGGATGTCCATGTGGAACATTAACACTAATGTACAGCAGTTAAATCGAATGGCCTGTTTCTGCCTCTAAGCTCGGTGTCATTTTATGAAGCTTTATATATTTCATTGGCCATAAAGCACTGTAGGTGTCCTGAGGTCATGAAGGTGCTATACAAATGCAGCCTTTACTTTCTTTCCCCTGTGCGAGATCTTTTTCCTCCTCTATTCCATCGCCTCTCCTCCCTCCTGGTGAATATCACTGTAACCAAGATGGCAGTGGGCCCATTATAAAGCTCTGTTTCGGTCTCAACTGGAGGATTGTGTCCAATTCTGGGCACCGCACTTTAGGAAGGATGTGAAGGCTTGAGAGAGGATGCAGAAAAGATTTACCAGAATGGTCCCAGGGATGAGGGACCTCAGTTATGTGGATAGATTGGAGAAGCTGGGGCTATTGTCCTTTGAGAAGAGAAGGTTTAGAGGAGATTTGAGAGAGGGGTTCCCAAATCATGAGGGGTCTGGACAGAGTAGGTGGAGCAAAACTGTTTCAATTGGGTGAAGGGTCAAGAACTAGAGGACACTGATTGAAAGTGATTGGCAAAAGAATCAAGAACACCATGAGGAAAAACTTACTTTACACAGGGTGTGATTAGGATCTGGAATGCATTGCCTGAGAGTGTGGTGGAGATAGGGTCAGTCGTGGGTTTTAAAGGGGAATTGGATAAATACCTGAAGAGAAACCATTTGCGGGGCTACAGGGAAAGGAGAAGGGAATGGGATTAGCTGAGTTGCTCTGGCAGAGATCTGGCACAGACACGACAGGCTGAATGGCCTCCCACTGTGCTAATACCTTTCTATGATTCTACCATTCTAATTCATAAATTAGACCAGGCTCAGAAGAATGGTGGAAAGGGTTGTCATATCCCAGGAGACATTCTTCTGAAAGGCTATGTTCCACCTTTACCACGCAATGGGCAGAATCACCCCAGATTTGCACCAAGTGCAGAACCCGCCAACCATGCTGATGGGCTTTCACGTTGTATCATCCCAAACCCGCCACATTACTCATGCATTCCTGGGAAACACACCGGTTTGATGGCGGGCGGGCTCCAATTCGCCTGCCACGCCATCACCCCACCGCTTCAGCACGCCCGGTGCCACATTTAAAGTACAGCCGCACTTAATGCTTCTAGCCCAGGACTGCAGCAAAGAAAACATGGTCCAGAAAAGCAAGAAGACTGCAGCCATCGAGCACCCTTTGGATGCCCTGGAGGTCCGCGGTGATGTCCTCTACCCCCACTTTGACCGTAGGAAGGGCAGCTACATTACCACTTCGACTTGGTAGTCGATGGCAGGGGTGATCAGTGCCAATGTTGCACAGAAGAGATTGATGGTCCAATGCAGATAGATGATTGATCTCATCCATGCAGCCAGGGTAAAGCAATCATCTCATCACTCTAAACTCACACACTCAAGCCCATCACACATTCACTGGCACCTCACTCACTGCCAGCTCAAGGGACATCACCACTCATTCTTTCATTCACAACCTTACATCTCCATCTGGCCTTATATCCTCTGGAGACCACCTCCTCAGCCCTCACCATCTTGAGGCCACTTGCACAGATCAACATGTGGCCCCACACAGTCCCTGGGTTACCCTCCTTCGCCAGTCCAGCTCTCATCCTACAGCCTCTTCCCTTGCCTGAGGCCACTTCTCTCTCTTCCCCAAGCAATACCTAGCCCTGCAACCATTGAAATTCCACCCACATATGGCTGATCTGGTAGGTAGAGACCTACATGTGAGCCCCCCTAAAAGTGATGTGGTGCTGCCTGTGAAGCCTGGCGCTGATGACTGTGAGTGCTGCCCGAAGCAAAGTGGGGAAACAAACCTTGAAGTCCCAAGCAAAGTGCAGCCCGCCAAGTGCACGCCTTATATATGCTGCTGTGAAACACGTCGGCGTGTTTTCCTGCTGACGTGGGCAGACGATCTAGCGGCGGGGATGAGTCAGGCGAGCTGGCCTTATAATGATATGCTGACATATTACAATGAGGTTCCTGACGTCTGATGGTGGGAAACGTGGCCCGCCATCAGTGGGCGGAACGGACGATCGCAAACTGGTTTCACAACATTGTGAAACCGATTCTTGGCCTTCTCACCATGTTGTCCACTCACACCACCAAACACGCCGGACGCTGGCGGGCACAGGAAATGGCAGCCAATGCATACTGCCGCTTCACCATATTGACTGGGAACCTGCTGAAACTGTCATTTATTGTTATTGACACAAGTCACTGTCCTCACTAACAAAAATTCAACCACTAAACCTGACAAAAGAACGAGTAGGAAGATGAGGAGTGTTTTGTTTTAACTGATTGCATTAATCCCTTAATCCTATCATCAATTTTCTTAATCCGATTTCCTTAATCCCTTCCATCATGAAGCAATAGATTCATTTTGAAAATAGTAGACTTGCTGACCACCTGCATCTGTGTTGTTCACCATGGGGAGAATCACGGTCTGAGGTACAACACTTCTGTTTTATACCATTGATGACCCTATTTCTGTTTCTATAGGTACTCCACTGTTGCTCACTATCAGTTGGACACTTGCCATGCTGCACTATAGTAATACCGGGTAAGAGAAAACAGGCCTATCTAAATTAAAGCAATGTGAAAGCTGTTTTCTAATTGATTCTTACTGTTTCCAATTCCAGACATCAGCTGCTGTAATGACTTGACGTACTGGACAGGTTTCTACTTGAAACAGATAACTTAATTACAAAGAGCTTTTCAGAATCTATATACTGGAACCAAGCCCTCAACTAGAAAAGCCACGCCCACCCTGCCCTGAATTACCCGCACTTAGGGCTCATTGGTCAGAGACTCCAAGGACAATCACGTGACCCCTGATAGGCAGTAAGAAAGGCTATACTTTCAATCACTACATTTACTACCACTTTAGTTTTTTACACTTCCTATTTACAGAGAACATTTGAATAACTCACAACAAATACATACATACAGGTCAGGTGATTAAAGATTAAGTCTTTGAGGTGGTTTCCTTATTCAGTTAGAGCAGCGTAGCTCTGCCACTTGAGGTTTTCCCACTGGATCAACATGATCAGGAACTGCAGCATCAGGTACATCATTAGAAAGTGGCAGTTCAGAGTTAGGCAACTCCACAGAGACATCAACGATGTCTGTTCTGGGTCAGTCTGTCACCTCAGGGATTAATGGTTCGACATTAATCACAGGTGGAATCACTGGATGTTGGACCATCTCTTTACTCCTAAAATGATCCACATGTTTTCAAACAACTCGGTCTTCCACTTCCATCTGGAAGGACAAGGGACCAGTTTCTGAGACAATTGTACCAGGAAGCCAACAAGGTCCACGTCCAACATTCCACATGAAAACTGTATCCCTTACAGTGAATCTTTGAGCTTTACCATGAATGTTATGATTCAATTTTTGATTACTCTGGTTCTTCTCTACCTTCCCCTCCAAATTTGGAAACACCAGACTTAACCTTGTATGTAGGCAGCATTTCATCAATAATTCAGACAGTGTTGGACCGTAGTTGAATGAGGTGTTGTACGATAATTAAGAAGAAAGCAGGAAAGTCAAATTTCCAGAGTAGCTTCTGATAACCTCTTCATTCCAGATTTGAAAGTTTGCACAGCTCTTTCAGCTAAACCAATTGATGAGAGATGATTAGATGATATGTTGCTGTTTTAATGTGTCTGATTCCATTTAAATTCATGAATCTCTGAAACACTGTACTGGTAAAGACTGTACCATTATCCAAAATGATGACTTCCGGTAGGCCATGTATACTAAAACAATGACGGGGCTTTTCAATAGTTGCGTTCGATGTCAGTGATCTGACTTCATACACGTTCATCCATTTAGAATGTGCATCTACGATCAATAAAAACATGGTACCTAAGAATGGTCCTACATAATCAACATGTAGTCTAACCCAGGGTTAACCAGGCCACTCCCACGGATGCAGTGAAGCTGCAACAGGCAACTTCTGTTGTTGCTGACAATGGAGACAGTGCTTGACCAGGCTTTCAATGTCACTGTCAATGCCTGGCCACCAGACATAGCTTTGCGGAAGCATTTCCATCCTCGATATGTCTGGACGTGCACTGTGAAGCTTTATCAAAAGCGGTTCACTTACTTGCAAAGGGACGCTGACTCTTGATCCCCACAACAAGATTCCATCTTGACAACTTAACCCGGTTTTTCGGGCATGGAATGGTCTCATCTCTTCAGACGCTAGTGAATTTTACCACCCTTACAATACAAGGTCTCGGACTTTTAGCAAAATTGGATCTCTGTTCATCCAATTCCTAATTTACTTCGCACATACAGGTGAAGAATCCAAGAAATTCAGTACAAGCACAACCTCTTGTGGAACAGGAGCATATACAAAGCTATCTGGTAACGGGAGATGACTGAGTGTATCCGCATTTGCAATATGCAAGCCAGGACGGCACATAAAGGTGTACTCTTAGGCAGATAATATGAAAGCCCAATGTTGTATTCTTGCTAATGCTATTGTCAGAATGACTTTATCCTTACTGAATAAACCCATTAATGCTTTATGATTCGAAACAATGGTGAAGTATATCCAGGCAGATACTGGTGGAATTTCTTCACTCCGAATATCACCGATAAACCTTCCTTTTCTTGTTGGGAGTAACCCTTTTCAGCTGTGGAGAGGGTTCTGGAGACATAGTCGATTGGCCTTTCTGATCCAACTTCCATTCTGTGTGATAGTACAGCTCCCGCACCATAAGGAAGCATCACATATTAATATCAATATAATGTACCAGTAGACACAATGAATGTAATAGCTTCTTAACTTTCACAAAGGCTTCTTCTAGTTGCAAATTCCATGACCAGCAATGATTCTTTTTCAATAACAAGTGCTAACACTGTTGGCAAATTTGGCCAGAAGTGGCTATAATAATTGATCATGCCCAGAAAAGACTTTGGTTACACTGGACGGAGAGAACGCCTCTTAGGTTGCCCAACTTTCTCTTCTACCAGATGCAAACCCATTGCATCCACCCTGTGACCCAGGTAAGTAACTTCTGGAGCTTGGAATGTACGTTTCTCTTTCTTTAATCATACTCCGGATTCCAAGAATCTTCTTAACATCTCTTCCAGGTTGGCCAACTGTTCGGCTTCAGTTGACCCTGTGATCAGAGCATCATCCAGGTACACTACTACTCTGGGAAGTCCTTACAAAAGGCTCTCCATTGTCCTTTGGAAGACTGCACATGCAGACAATATTACAAAGGGTAGTATATTGATAAAGTCCTTTGTGTGTGTTGATGGTTACATACCCTCTAGGTGTGCTATCCAGCTCTAGTTGTTGAAAAGCACGGCTCATGTTCAGTTTTGTATAAGATTTGCCTCCATCTAGCTTTGCAAACAAGTCGTCTATCCTCGGGATAGGATATTAATCAAATTTGGCTGCCGTGTTCACAGTCAATTTATAGACCCACAAATATGTATAGTTTGGTCAGGTACATAGTCCCCACTGGGACTATGGGCACTGCCCATTCTGAGAATTGGACAGGTTGAATGATGCCCCGCTTTTCTAACTGGCACAGTTCTGCTTCCACCTTCTCCTTTAGGGCATAAGGCACAGGCCTGGCCTTAAAGAAATGTGGTGTCGCCTGAGAATCCAAATATATTTTTGCTTGCAAGCCTTTTAATCTCTCTAATTCATCACAAAATACACTCATATTTCCTTAGCAGCTCAGGAACTCCTCCTGTTCTCAAGTGAAGTATTTCAGTCCAATTGAGCCTAATTTTTTGTAACCAGTCTCGGCCCAGAAGACTAGGTCCTTCACCTTCACTATGATCACTGGAAGCTGGTCTGTCTGTTGCCTATAGGGCTCAGGTACTGGGGTGTTGCCCATTACCTGTATGGGGTCACCAGTGTATGTCTTCAACTGAGCCGTTGTTTGCTCCAGATTCAGTGGCTGGGAACCTTCATTTAGGTATTTAAACCTGTGCTCACCCACCACTGTGGTTGAGGCTCCCGTATCTACCTCCATTACCAGTGGCTTCCCATTCACTTGGATTGTGACAGTAATAGGTTCGGTTTTTACTGTTGTGACATTGTACAGGGAATAGATATCGGTATCGGCAGCTTCAGGTTCTGCTGTATTATTCAATTTAATCATATTGGTTTGCTGCTTTATGGGCTGTTTTGATTTTGTCCTGCATTGCTTTATTACGTAACCTTTCTTATGACAGTAAGCATTCCGTCTCCTCGAATTTACGGGTGTCCAGTCTGTGGTCACCCCCAACATCTATAACAGGTTAACCTTGGAGTCGCTGCTGAAATGTTTCTACTCGGTTTTTTCATGTTTCTAACAGCGGACATTGCCTCTCGTTTCGCTGCTGTGTCTCTGGTCTTTGAGCCACACCCGGAGGGAGGTTCCCACCCCACATGAGGAACAGCCCCATGTTATACATTCTGTAAAGCCTGTGAGTCTCTCACAGCACTTTCCATGGCTAATGCTATTTCCAGCATGCTCTTCAAATTGATGTCGTCTTCTGCCAGTAAACGGCGCTGAATGGCAGCGTCGTGAACTCTACAAACTAATCGGTCCCACAGCATCTCATTGACTGTGATTCCCAAGTCGCAGTGCTCAGTCAACTGCTTCAACTTCACTATATAGGTTGCAATGGACTCTCCTGGGGTTAACCCCTCACTCTGGAGTTAAACTTAAATCTCTGCATTATCGTGGATGGCTTTGGCTGAAAACGTGTCTTCACCAGGTCTGCTAATTCACTAAAAGATTTAGAATTGGGCGTGTTTGGGGCCATCAGGCTGCGGATGAGGTTGTCTGTCTTGTTACCACAGACACTCAAAAGGATCGCTTTCTGCTTCTCCTCTGCGGTTATTTCATTTGCCATGAAATAAAAACCAAGGCTCTCTGTATACTGGCTTCAGTCTACCATAGTCGCGTCATAAGGATCAATTCAGTCGAAGATGACATGACTGACGAGTATAATTTTCTTTTTTGCTGAAGGTTCGATATACTCACGTCAACAAGGTGAGATGCAGCGTCGGAGCTATTTTACCCTCGTCGCTAAATGTAATGACTTGGAGCGGACAAGTTTCTACAAGAAACAGATAACTTTATTACAGACAGCTTTTCAGAAGCTATATGCTTGAACCATGCTTGACCCTCAACTAGGTTTACCCACGCTTAGGGTTCATTGGCTGGAGTCTCCAAGAGCAATCAGGTGACCCCTGATAGGCAGTAGGAAAGGCTATACCTTCAATCACTACAGCTGCCCTCCAGTATCCAGTTCAGAGGAGATTCTCCCTGGGTGAGCCTGGATGATGAGTGTTATCAGATATTTGGCCATTGAAGTTTTTCAAATTGAGTGCCAGACAGCACACCTACCCAAAAACACCCACCCACACATGTACCCCTAACATACATACACACCCATAGACACACACCCCTACACACACACTTCAACAGACACACATTCACACAATGAAAAGCAGCCCTACACACCCACATATTCATCCCTACAGATGCACAGCTACACACACACCTACACACCACCTACACATACAAACAACATACATGTACACCATACACACATACCTACACACACCGTACACACACACCTTAAACACACGACCTACACATACAAACAACATACACGCACCCTACACGCGCACCTTACACACCACACCCTTACACACACTATACACACACACACACCCTGCACACACACCCTACATACACCACACCCCTACACACACTATACAGACACACGCACACACACATCTCTACACACACAACCCCTACATACACCACACACTTACATACACACCTACATGCACTGCACCCCTACACACACAGCCCCCCCCCAACACACACACACCCCGACACACACACACACCCCTACACACACAGAGACTGCATTACACACACACACAAACACACCTTCCAGCGGGAGTCACTGGATGGAGATCATGATGAGGAACCCTGGTTAACCGTTCTCATTCTGCACTATTATGTGTGGTCAGTTGATGCACTCTGTTTACACTGGTACCCCTGCTGAAATCAGCTCACTCAGGTATTCTGGGAGTTCTACAAGGTTACTTATTACAAAAGTTAAAAAAAAAAACCTGGTTTTTAACTGGATATTTCCTTTAGGTGCTGGGAATCCCTTGCCTCTCCATACTTTTGGATTATTAAGGCTCCGATTTCTATGACAATTTTGGTGAGTGTTCCTCCTGTATAGCTGCGATGACATCGGCATTGTCAATCATGATTGTACAGCATTTGTGATGGTATTTTCTCTGTTTTTTCCTGCCACTGGTCTCCCTGGGTCTCACACTAGCACTGGCTGAGAGTGAGGGCAAGAAATCCTCATGCCTTCGTGCTAGTGCCAGTCTGAGGTTGGCGACTAGGAGGTACACAGGAGTGGTCTGGACCATTCCTGTTTGATTTTCCCATCCGCAGTCCTCAGTTCATCCCTGAGAGATAAGAAAGCAAGACACACATTTCTACAATGCCTTTCACGGCCTCTGTAGGGTCCAAAGAGCCATATAACCAAGGAAGTATTTATTGAAGCGTAGTCACTGTTGTAATGGGGGAAATATGCCGTACAACTTCTGCACAGCAAGCTCCCACAAACAGCAATGTGATAACAACCAGATGAACTGTTTTTTGCATGTTTGTTGATCTCTTCCATTTTAGCTAATTTTCAATCAATATTGACAACAATGGCAGAGATAATCCCTTGCCCTTCTTCAGAATCATACCTTGAGTCCTTTTATGTCCATCTGAGAGAGTGTAATGTCTCATTGGAAAAATGCACCTCCGGTAGTGTAGCACTCCTTCAGTACTGCACTAGATTGTCAGTCTGGATTTTGTGTTCAACTCTCTGGAGTTGGACTTAAAACTGCAACATTTTGACTCAGAGAGAACTGCTGCTGAGGTACAGCTGAGGACATTAGTTCAGTGTGTAGAGTTTCACACATATATAACTGCAGATATTTTTTCTTAACGTTGCCACAGCCATGGTTCTGTTGTTACAATCACACTGTGCACAGTTCCAGTCCCCCTTACAAAAACAATGTAGAGGCACTGAAGAAGGTGCAGAAAAGATCTATAAGGATGATGTCAGAGCTGAGAGGTTATACTAAGCAGGAAAGATCAGGAAAGTCTTGGATAAAATTAGGAAATGCTGGACGAACTCAGCAAGCTGGCATCATCTGTGGAGAGAGAAACAGAGTTAACACTTCGACTCCGTATGGTTCTACTTCAGTGGACTTCATACACTGGGCGGAATTTTCCATTTATGGGACTAAGTGCGGTGCTGGGCAGTTTCAGTGGTGCCCACCCCACTGGGAACTAGTCTCCACACCCCTTGTGTGATGTCAGGGAGATGTGTTTAAATCTTTATTTGAAGTGTGTGATGTAAGCGTTTCTAACCCTTCTTCCTCAAGGAGCACCATTGAGTGAGGGCAGCTCATCAGCATCGATTTTTTAGAGACATTTGTGTCTCCTCAGTGGTAGTGGCGGAAGAAAAGAGATGCCCAGGAGGAGGAGATCCCTCGGCATGTCCACATCTCAGTCACAGCCATGTTTGTGTCATTAGATGGTAGCAAAGGCTTCAAGTCTTCACTCGAATCACTCTTGTTCCTCAGGGGACTCTCAGTTCCCAGAGTGAACTCACTCACAGGGCCCCACCGACAAAAGCAAAGATCATGGCCTGGCGATTCATGAGGCAAGTGTGAATGTGGGACTCGTTGTTGCTGCAAGTGGTTGAACATCCCCTGAGATGTAAGGGAACGGCATTGAGGGCTAGGAGAGAGGTGGCCATATTCCCTCCCTTAACTTTACTCTTCCTGAAATCTGTCAGCGATTAACGTATCACAGGCACGTCTCCCACATTTTCCTTCCTCCATGGCGTGATTGCACTCGTACTGACCCTCAACAGCCTCCTGAGGTTCCTGGGCAACCGGATCTTCATCCTCCGATGTGCTCTCATCCTTCTCCAGCTCATCCTCTGGTGGGGTGGGGTCACCTCTTTGCATTGCCAGATTGTGAATGGGTGCAACACACTGCGATGATGCAGGAAACCCTGTCGGGAGTGTATTGGAGTGAACCACCTGAGCGGTCCAAGTGTCTGAAACGCACCTTCAGAAGCCCTATGGTCTGCTCTATAAGGGACATGTGGAGCTGTGAGAACAACTGTGAGGGCGATGCACTGGTGTCATCAGCCAGCGTTTCAGCGGGTAGCCCTTATCCCCAAGCAGCTATCCCTGCAGACGTAATCGCCCCTTGAAAATCTCAGGCACCTGGGAGTGATTCAGGATGTAGGAGTCATGGCAACTCCCAGGGTACCAGGCACAAATGTACGTAATGTACTTCCAGTTATCACACACCAATTGTACATTGATGGAATGATCGCCCTTGCGGTTTATAAACATTAGGGGCTGCTGCCATGGAGCCCGTATAGCCACATGGGTGCAGCCTATTGCACCCTGTACTCTTGGGAAGCCTGAGATGGTGGTGAAGCCGGTGAATCTCGCAGCCTGGCTATCTTCATCCAGAGCAAACCTGACATAATGATGGGCCCTCCTGTAAAGGGCATCTGTGACCTCCTTTATGCATCGATGTGTTGTGGACTGAGAGATGCTGCACAGGTCACCTGCTGGTCCCTGGAAAGAACCAGAGGCCAAGAAATTGAGTGCAGCGGTCGCCTTCAAAGCCACTGGCTGGGGATACCCTCCAACTCCATGTGGAGTCAGGTCTTCACGAAGAATGTGGCATATGTGACGAACCAGAGGTCAGGACAAGCACAGACATAAATGGCATTGCCTCTCACCCATTTGTAATTGGAGAGTCTTCTGCAATAAACCCTAGGTCTGGTGATTCACCTCCGTTGCCTGGATCTCTCCTCCTGACCCTCCTGTTTGTGCTGTGACTCCGCTTGACCATGTCCCTCCTGCTGGAGCTGTGCACGGAGTCACCTCTCCCTCCTTTGCCTCCTCTGTTACATTAGGTGCCTGACAAAGGCAGCATTGAGCCCTGGATCCATATCTGCTTTTGCCTTTTCTCTGAAAGGAAACATTGAAGACATTAATGATTCAAGGGGCAAGAAAGTGAAGCTCAGAGGCGTTTGGAGACTGTAAGTGCCCATAGTTTTCCTGCCCTACTTGCCCGGTGGCTGATGCCACCTTGTCCTTGAGACACTGGCGCACACATCGAGGTGACCAAGATGGCATCACAGATAGGTAACATCTTGAGCCCTTTGTGGGATGCTAAAGTTTCAGTGAGATGAGTGACCCAACCTAGCTCTGTGCTCCAATCTCTGATGTGGCATTTTAATGACCAATCAGTTGCTCATGGTCAATGAGTGGATGCCCTTTGGCCCATTAGGAGTTTCAATTCTGGTGAACACGTGACAGGCCTTCATTGATGGAATGTCATATATGATACAGCTGTGCCTCCCTCACTGTTTCCTGCATTCCCAAATTCTACAATCCAATGTGTTACTCTTGAGATGAAGTGACTGTGATGTGAAGCCACTGAGTTCTGAGTAGCCCTTTAACAGCACTAATGAAGCCATTGGCTTTCAGTGGCTTTCATCACAAGGAGGTCTTCCTTCTTTCTCTTTAAGCAGACTCCTGATCTCTCTTGAGGCAACAAGTTAGAGGACGATGCCAGAAAGGCCCCCATTGCATTCACCTTTCCCTCTCACTGCCATTCCACAGCCTTCCTTCCCCATTTCCCACCTTGTGTTCATCATCTCCACCTTCCCCTCTTAGCCTACCCCCACCCCCCCGACCATTGAAGTGCTGGTTTCTGAAAGTGAAGTTCTGCCTGACTACCACTGCACAGCGGTGTCCTTGTGGACAATGGTCTCAGCCACCAGGAGTAAAAGACCCTTGCACTCCCCAGCCCCGGCTACAGTGCTGGTCAGTGCCTGAAAGTGGAGGCCTGTACGAGTACCACAGCCCAGTGGTGTCCTTCAGGACAGCGTAGGCAAAGAGCAGGTGCAGACCAACCCTCCAGCCCCAGCAGACTGGCGCAGCGCTATGGCAGGTAGGCGATGTATGTTCCACTCACCTCAAAGCTACCAGTGAATTGAGGTCTGAC
The DNA here is from genome assembly GCF_964194155.1 of Cetorhinus maximus. Taxonomy (NCBI): domain Eukaryota; kingdom Metazoa; phylum Chordata; class Chondrichthyes; order Lamniformes; family Cetorhinidae; genus Cetorhinus; species Cetorhinus maximus. The sequence goes on along the minus strand of NC_135903.1, from coordinate 40,681,015 downwards.
TTGTGCACGTCGCCCTTTTCAAACGGGTTTGAGGCCGACGTAATTTCCTGCTGGCATGACACGAGATTGGAAGGCCTGATAAGATTCCAGCGAGCAGCTGTTTTAATGAGCATTCATGAGATGTTAATGAATGCAAATGGCGATCGAGCCTCTAGTCTGCGAGATAACCGACCCGCCATTAACCTCCCATCGGGAGAATTGCAACCTGTTTTTACACCGGCGGGTTTCCAACTTTTGACCTGCCGCTGGGTTCTCTGCTCCTGCCCAGCATGAAACCCGCACATGAACTCTGTTCCCCTCTCCACGGATGTTGCCAGACCTTGATGAGTTTTTCCAGCAATTCCTGTTTTTATTTCAGATTTCCAGCATCCACAGTGCTTTAGCTTTTATCAGCAAATATCATTTATTTGCTTTTCTCTGGAAAAAGGGCTGAGGAATAGCCTGATAGAGGACGCCGGGTAGACGTAGAGAGGATGTTTCCACACATGAGGCAGACCAGAACCGAGGGCCCATAAATATGAGAGTCACTAATAAAGTCAATAGAGAATTCAGGAGAAACCTCTTCCAGCAGTGAGTGGTTAGGATGTGGAAGTCGCTACCATATGGAGTCATTGAGGTGAATAGCATCGACAGATTTAAGGGGAAGCTGGAGTGGAAGGAGAATGGAATAAGTGGGCCATAACTTCCAACTAGCGTCGTTGGAAAGTGCAGGCCGGCAGGAATTAGAAGAAATATCTCCAAACTTACCTGGTCTTGAAAATTACACTGACCCTTGCGTTCGCCGGAGCTGCTTAGGGCCTGAATCAAAAGACTCCTCACAGGCCCCAGCAAAGTGCAGCTCCAGCCGATTCAAGGAGACCACACCCCCTTTTTTACAGCACTTTCTGCCATAAAGCAGGTAAGTTTAAAGGGCCACGGAAATTGCTAGGCCAAGAAGAAGGTAATTGGATGGGATTTGGGGGTAGGGGGCATCCAGGGTGCCCGGGGGAGGTCTTGGGGGTGGGTGTTGGGGGGTGGTCAGAAATCTGTGGGGAGTCGAGGTGAAAGGTCGGCGGAAGGGTGGGAGGGAGTTGGGGATCCAGGGGAGGGGTGTTAGAGGTCTGGGATGCAGACGAACGTCCGGGGGGAGGGGGTCGGAGGTCCGGCTGGGGGCGTAGTCCGAAGTCTGGGGTGGGTGGGGGGTATGGAGGTCTGATGGAGGGGGTCCGAGGTCTGGTGGGGGTGGGGGTTTGTCCAAGATCTGGGTTGGGCGGTGGGGGAGGGGGAGTCGGAAGTCAGAGGGGGTCCAACATCCAGGGAGGAGTTGGAAGTCTGGAGGGGCTGGGTTGGAGGTCTGGTGGGGGTTGGGGTGTCTGAAGTCGAGGGCGGGGAGGGGTTCAAGGTCCTGGGGGAGCATCGGAGGTTGGGGGGTGTTGGGGGAATGGGGTTGTCAAAGGTTGGAGGTTGGGTGGGGTAGGCTTGTCGGAGGTCGGGGCTGAGGGAATCGGAGGCCAGGGATAGGCTTGTCTGAGGTCAGGGGTAGGCTTGTCGGAGGTCAGGGGTAGGCTTGTCGGAGGTCAGGGGTAGGCTTGTCGGAGGTCGGGGGCTGGGGGATCAGAGGTCAGGTGTTCGGGGATTGGAGGTTGGGGGTTGGACAGGTCGGGGGCTGGGGGAATCCCATGGGGTCGGGGGTGTGGGACAGTCCCATGGGGTCAGTCTGGGTCATTACAATAGGTACCCAGAAGTTAAAAGAGGTTTGAATTCTTCTAACTTTTTCTGGGTAACTATTGGTATAAGCCCGTTTGGAGTTTGCGATTTAAATCGCATTTTCGGATGGTTCCCAGCGCAGCGCAATTGTACAGAGGAAGTGTGCAATTCTGGGCAATTACCGTGCAAACCCTAACCTGGGCATTTCCGAGAAGGATTCCCCAGCGCACTTTTGGAGTATTCCCCCAAATCTGACACTGGGGAGCTCGGAAGTTATAGCCCAATTAATATGCTGAAAGGGTTAGATGAAAAGGGGGAGAGGAGGACGTTTATGTGGAGCATAAACACTAGTAAAGACCACTTGGGGCAAATGGCCTGTTTTTGTGCTGCACATTCTATGTAATAATGACTGAGCAAACTTTTCACTGGAGTTGAAATAGCAGAATCTCAGTGTTGGTTCCATAGGGAGCTGTCCTTGTCCAGGAGCCTTAGTAGAATGGCCTTCAAAGCCAGAACCCAGAAAAGAGGTTAGAATCATATTGCAAACTATAAAGAGCAAATTCTTAATCTGTCCATAGGAAGTTTCTTATTTCCTTTTTAATGGAGGGGCTTAACCCATTCAAATTAAACTTACCAACATCTTAGGAGCAGGATGAGCTAAGGAAAATCATAGCATGCCTGAACACTAATATCGCGCAGCGTGATTTCACCCCATGCAGTACTCAGAGGTGGCTGTATGCAGGGGGCATCATACTGTCCCCTTGCTCAGCTTAAATGTGGCGAAAATTCTTTTTCAACTAAAAATTGGAGAAATTTCAAAAACTAAACAACCCCTTGGACAGAGTCTAACCATTTGTTTTTGCTGTCAGACATTGCAGCAGCATGTTTTACCGTAGGCCAGAAATGCTGAACTCCACCAAACTGTGATGTTTTCCTTTTCTTTTAGGTGAACTTCGTCCTGTTCATCTCCATCATCCAAATCCTCATCCAGAAAGTGTATTCATCAGACAGTAGAGGAAGGGAGTATAGGCAATACCTGTAAGTACAGAGTGTCCCCCCCCTCAAAACCCACATCACAACCGGCAAACCCTATCTGACCTGGGTCCCAGTGTGTGCTGCTTTCATTGGCTTCCTGCCGGTCATTGTTCCCAGAACATGAACCCCTCCTTCCGATCTTGTTAACATTTGCAGCTCACATTTTGAGCACCTTCTGACCTCACTCAAGGGCAGTGGTGGGGAAGAGGTTTATATTTTCAGCACAAGCGCACCTCGTGATTTTGCATCCATTAAAATGAACACTTGACACCAATCTGGGAGCCAATCAGGAGCTCCTCATGTCAAAGTCCGCAGAAATACGACTGGTAGATACATTCCCATGGTCGACCCTCAATGGATCAGATCCGTGACTGACCTTTGGTAAAGTAAGTGAAGCTGCCCCAGAACCCAGGTAGCCCCTTCTCTTAGTGTCATCAGCGGAGAGGAGATCCAAAGTTGTAGGTTTTTGCTGGGACTTCAAAGTTTCATTTTAAATCTGGTATATTTTAAATAAGTGTTAGGAAACTCCTGCCTGCCTGGTGAAGGTTCCTTCCCCATTTAACCAAGTTGCAGTAGGTTAAAGAACCTCTTTATTTACTTATATCAAATAATTTCATCTGCAAATCTATGAAATCTAAACTGATATGCTATTAATTGTTGCATTTCTTTATTAAAAGGAGACTGGCCAAGTCCACTTTGCTCCTCATCCCACTATTTGGGGCAAACTACATTATCTTTGCATTTGTCCCTGACCATCTGAACATCTACTTCCGGATGGTGTTTGATCTAGCCCTGGGGTCCTTCCAGGTGGGTAACCTGATATTCTAGAATGACAGCTGATTCTCTGGAAGACATATAAATGGAAATTAATTATAAATGTTGCTTTGGTTAAAGCTGTCTTTAGCTTTAAATTCCCTCGATATTCTTAACAAATGTCTACTGATCTCAATCTCAAAATCTCCTGTTGAATTAAATTGGCTAAAAGAACATTACTGTTTGAGCAGGTGACTTGCCTTCAGAAACTAGACTGATGTACACAAAAACAAAGTCTCTCGCTTTGCATTAATATCAGACCCCACAGGATAGATCCTGTGGAAATTGAAAAGTGTCACACATTGTCACGCTGTGGAGTTGGAATGGGCAATTATAACTTTACAACCCAACAACAAAAACCAGGCAGGAGGGCTGTTGAAATCAACCTGGAAAATATGCCAATATCTCACCACCTGCTATTTTAAATAGAAACAGAAAATGCTTGAAATACTCTGTGGGTTTGGCAGTATCTAAGGAGGCAGAAAATAAGTTAACGTTTCAAGTTGTGACTCAGTCAGAACTCAGTTTATCTCTCCACAGATGCTGCCAGACCTGCTGAGCATTTCCAAACATTATCTTCTTTTATTTGGACTTCCAGCATCCGCTGTATTCAGCTGTTGTAATAGACCACGATTTTAATCTGTTCTTCTGACAAGATAGCAAGAATACTTGCATGAGGCCAATGGCGACATTCTTTAAATAAGCAGATTGGCCTCCAATATTAATTGAGCAGGATAGAACCAGTGGGGCGTTGGTACAAACACTACCCAATCACTAATGGTGTTTAGATATATGCAGCATATGGTATTGGAGGGACGTCTAAAAGTATTGCTTAGCTAAAGCTTCATGCAGGCTGTAAGGATCTGAAATAAAGAGAGATGGTTTCTATCAGGTGTTGTACTTTGTGCTAACGAATGCAAGGTACACGGGGACCTGGACTGTTATTCAACAGAGTAACCATTCACCTTCGGTGTATGCAGTGAAGAGGTCCTCACACCATACCAGAAAGTCAGTCTGTGCTCAGAATTCATGTTTGGAAATTGGTTAGTTGGCCGAACGCCTAAATTTCTAATTCATGCCCCACTGGTTCACAAAATATGCAGAGTAATTTACCCATTCTCAGTCTACCAGCAATCCCATTCACAGTATCTTTTCATTCCAGCTGAGTTCAATGCCTGAATTTATTAGTAAATAATGGAGAGTGTGTGATCGTGTTTTCTCTGTTCCTAGGGTTTCATTGTTGCAATACTCTACTGTTTCTTGAATGGAGAGGTAAGACCAACCACACTCCATAGCACATTAATGTCAGTATTACATTGATTATACAGATGGAGTCAGATCAAAGCGTTCTACAGGAACGACGCAAGCTCTGTGGATTTGACGGGCAGGTGCCTGGCTTCTGTTCAGTGTTAGAGTATATAACCAACCCACTCAACTCTACTCAGCCAGACTGACTATTTGCAACATATCATGTGACCTGTTGATTGTACCACATTTATAACCGTTTCATGTACATTATGAATAGTTGCTAGAGGAGCTAGTCTCCTATGTCCATATGGAAAGGTCTGCATGATGTGCTCCCATATCTTTATTGCAAAGCTGACTTGGGTTTGAATTTTTCTGTCACTGGTGGCCGTACCTTCAGTTGCCTCAACCCCGAGCTCTGGGATTCCCTCTCAACACCTCTCCACCTCTATACCTCGCTTTCCTCCTTTAAGATACTTATGCAGCTTCGTTGGCTCATTGTCATAATTGCTTGATCACACTCCGTTGAAGCGCCTTGAAACATTTTATTACACCAAAGACATTATATAAATATAAGATATTGTGGTTGTTTTGTTTGGTGGTCTCCAGAGCTGGACTCATGTAAGTGTGAAGTCCAGCTGTTCTTCTACCGCAAGAGTTTCCAAGCTTTTGGTCTTCATGGATGCCTTAGGAACATAGTGCAACGTCTTGTGAGAGCCAATGTTCCTGCCAACCCACCCTAGCTACCTCAGCAGGACTTTGCACGGTAATTAGGATAGAGATAGTATAGCACCTACAGCTGCAGTGCAGGCCCGCCGGTTTGGGGCTGCCTGCGGGGCCACAGTGAAGGCCTTTACGCCAAAAGAATTGAAACCATTCATCTTTTCAGGCTTCCCTGACCTTGCTGCTGGCCCCTCTCAATCCCCGTCTGTTGGGGATTCTTGTGCATGATCCACCATGTGTGGCCCTGCCTCTGGGAACCCTGCCATGGCATCCAGAGGAAAATGAGGTGCCAACCTCATCTCCATAGAAACCCTGGGCCAAAATACAGTGGCTAGAAACCCAGGCCTCTACTTCCCATTTCTTGACCTAGAGCTACCGCCGGGGGCGGGGTTGGGAGTGTGGCAGGCGCCGGGTTCAATGGGGACCAGGAGTGGGGTTAAAAACCCCCTAAAGGCTACCAGGCATTGGTGAGGAGTCTCAGGGAGCTGGTCAAAAGAGACTTGAAACATTTTGAATTGGAAGGAGTTATGTCCTCAGCAGCCGCTGGGCACGCCAGGCGGGAAGGCATTGCCAGTGGGCGCTTTGCCTCCCCGCTTCTGTGATGATTATCTGCACACTCTCCTGCAGGCAGTGAGTGCCCGGCAGGAGATCTTCATGCCACAGGATGCCAAGAGCAGGCCACTCTACCAGACAAAGATGGCCTGAACGGAGGTGGCTACCACCAGGTGAGTGGGCATGATCCAGCGCCGGGAAAGGTTCATTGACCTTCTGCACTCCACAAGGATGAGGACCAACTTGGCATGGAACTATGTATAAGTGTCTTGGAGGGTGGCCACTCTTCGTGGCGTTCAGGCTGGGATGCAGAGCGCCAAATGGCACATATCCCTGTGCCATCCAAAGCAGGCAATGTGGCCACTTGGCTTGGGTGTGGATAAGGGTGAGGTGTGCAAATCTGACAGGCACCTCAATCTGGGCCTCCTGAGGCAGGGGTGGGGGGCACAAGGCTAGTATGGTGTGGCAGGTAGAGGGTGGACGATTGAAAGCACTTTTGTTCATACAGGAGCAGAGAAGCCATAATGTGCAGGAGCGTGCACGGATAGGTGGCGGGGTGGCCAACCTCCTGATCCTTTCAACGTTTGAGATGGGCGCCTTTAACATGGAATGTGAGTGTGGAGCAAGGTCCACAGGTCGTGGAGAAGCGGGAGTCTCGGAGGAAGGTAAGCGTCCTGTGGACAGGTGAGAGACTGGGGGAGTGTGTAAGAGACGAAGGGTCATGGCATCTCCAATGAGAAGTTCAAACCAAGAGTCTCCATTGCTCGTCCAATCACAATGATGTTCATTGTGACAAGCAACCATCGTGCATGTGCGGTCACTTTGGTATAATGTTACCAACTGACATATTCTCTCCCTCCCTCATGACGCAAGGGGAGGCCCTGAGGACCTTCCCTTGACACCTGAGGAGAAGCTGCAGACAGAAGCAACCGCATCACATCCTCTCCGCAAACCAAGCACCAGCCCAGACACTTGCACTACAGTTGGCAATGACACATCGGATCAGAGCGCACAGTGGTGAGGGCACATCACACTCGCATGGGGAGCTGGCCGAGGCAGAGAGTGCCCAAGGCACTGGCAGTCCGAACACTGTTGGAGACCAGGACCATGCTGAGTCCGAGGCAGATGACAAGCCTCTGGAGTCGTCCATCAGGTAGCAGATGCTGATATCCAGTGGGATGCATGGGAAAATCTGCCAGGGATCCCTTAGGGTCTGCATGCCATGGTCTCTGTCTTGGAGGAGTCTCTATGGAGCTTGAGCACTGCATCGAACCGGAGCTCCGAGTGCACAGCCTCCTCCATAGAGAGAGTGGCAACTGTCATGGGGAGGTAGCTCCAGGAACAGATTCCTGCGTTTGTGCTCAGACCTGCAAGCCCTCACACTGGCAGCAAACTCAGGAGGTCACTGCCAGTGTGAGAGATGGATGAGATGCCTAGTCTCTCTGCTAGGTGCCCGTCTATCAGTGGTCAACAGGGAGGTTCAAACCAACCTCCCGCTGGCGGATGAGCTGCATCTCGCATCTGTGGGCTCCTCTCGGGGCACTCCAGAGGATGGCAGCAGCTCCTCCGCCAGTGTCCATCGCATCTGATGAGGCCGCGATGACTGAGGAGTGCCCAGCCAAGGTGCTGGACACTCCCTCCCAGGCAGCACCTGCACACGTTCTGCCAGCCAGAGGACAGCCACCAAGGTCATCAAGGGTGACAGAACAGCAGAGTCAGCATGCTGCCTCTAATGGCACTGCCAATGGTGGGGTGGGGAGGGGGTCAGCAGGGGGAGGGTAGTGGGACCAAGATGCAGCTTAAGGCACTGTAAACACATGAGGGGTTGTCACGGGTGATATAACTTTAGTTCATACATCTAACGTGTACAAACTGTGTTAACGGACCACCATGTACAGACCTCATTATGTGTCATGGTCTGATTTGCTGCATGTTTTTTACAGGTGATGAGCATGGGGGTTACATGTGACAGACAGGAAGGGCTGCAAACTTTATTTCAGAGGTCGTTACTTGACATAAGAGTGAACGATGGCCTCATCAGGAAGGTGGCGTCACCCTTGCCCTCAATTTAAATCCATGCCCTGGAGGCCTAGTTGAAAGAACGGAAAATCAAGGCCTCCCTAGTTTCCCTGCCTCCCATAAGGCTTCCCACTTCTGCATCCATGTCCTCAGTCTGGGATCCACCCTAGGCTCCTCCTCAGACCCATCACTTGAGTCGTCCTCTGTGGCCTGTGGAGCAGCCTCATTGTCTTCATCCTCCAGTGGATTCCCTGTTGCCAGAGCCAGGTTGTGCAGAGGACAGCAACATAAGCGAGATGCGTTCTGAAGGATATTGCAGTTCTCCCCCTGATCGGTCCAGGCAGTGGAACCTCATCCTGAGCAACCCAATGGTCCTCTCAATTACTGCCCTGGTAGACCCATGACTTCTATTGTACCTCTCCTCTGCTTCTGTCTTTAGATGCCTGAGTGGCGTCATGAGCCACCTTTTCAGGGGAATAGCCTTTATCATCCAGGAGCCAACCATCCAACTGAGCTGGAGCGATGAAGAGCTTTGGCACCTGCCAGTGCCACAGGATGTATGCTTCATGGCAGCTGCCAGGGTACCTGGCACAGACCTGCAATATCTGAGTCTGTGGTCGCAAAGAACCTGGACATTCAGAGATTGGGACCACTTTCTGTTGATGAAGGCTCACCCGCTGGCACCTTTATGGCCACATGCGAGCAATATATGGCACCCTGGATGCAGGGGAGCCCAGCAATTGTAGCGAAGCCTCTGGCTCGCTCAGCCTGGCTGGCACTGTCAGTCTGGAAATGAATGAAGTGACCTGTCTGAACAGAGCATCAGTGACCAGTTTGATGCAGCTGTGGGCAGCAGATTGGGAGACACCACATGGATCTCCCACTGAGCCCTGGAAAGAACCAGAAGCAAAAAGGTTCAGGGCCACTGTAACCTTAGGAGCCACTGGCATGGATTAACCACCTTCACATTTTGAGGCACTCTCTGGGCCAATCATCTGGCATCTGGAGGTCACAGTGTCCCTAGAGAGGCGGAGCCTCCTTTGGCACTGGACCTCAGATGTGCAGGTAGCTGGGGCGCTGCCTGTAAACTCTGGCTGCAGGATAATGGCATCTTCAGCAGACCCTTCAGCCTTGTACTTCCTGCTAGCTCTGCACCCCCTCTAGCTGTGCCTCTCTTCCCACAGGTCACACAGTGGGATACTGCCTGCAGGCACATGGCACCCTCTCCCTTTTGACCCTCTCCTCATCTTTGGAGGAGGTCCCTCCAGGAGACTAAACAATCCCCATTTGCTGGAATACAGGTGGGACAGGATAGGGCCCTGAAGGAGGGCCCTCGGCACAAAGCCTCTGAGAAAGCTTGTGACCCAAAGAGTAACGACAGAAAATGCAATGAACTGTGTGAAAACCACCTCCAAAAAACTAACACCTAAACCCCTACCTACTCAAGTTGCCATGGTTCTGGTTGCCTTTTATTCCACCTGGATTGAGTTTCAATTAAAAATGTGATGGCCGCCTGGCTGAGTGGCCCATGTGCCAAGCGTTAAATCGCACCGGCCACATAAACTTCCAGCCAATTGCCTTTCCTTAATGGGCTTTATTTCCCCTTAATTATCGGCGGGCGGGCTTCCAACTCCCACGCACGCCCATCGACTGTAAAATCGCACAATGGCGAAAGACGTCAGGATTGCCCGCCCATCATCTTCTCACGCGAATTCAGGACTGCTGCGCGCCCTCTCCGAAGGCGCAAATCTCTGGCCATAATAAATTGTATCGCATCACAGGACTCCTGCAGAACAAGGATAAACAATTTAGATAAAAACAAAAAACTACTGCGGATGCTGGAAATCCAAAACAAAAACAGAATTACCTGGAAAAACTCAGCAGGTCTGGCAGCATCGGTGGAGAAGAAAAGAGTCGACGTTTCGAGTCCACATGACCTTTCAACAGAACTGAGTATAGTTAGGAGAGGGGTGAAATATAAGCTGGTTTAAGGTGGGGGGGGCGGGGAGAGAAGTTGAGGGTGGGGGGGTGGTTGTAGGGACAAGCAAGCAGTGATAGGAGCAGATAATCAAAAGATGTCACAGACAAAAGGATCAAAGAGGTGTTGAAGGTGGTGATATTATCTAAGAGAATGTGCTAATTAAGAATGGATGGCAGGACACTCAAGGTACAGCTCTAGTGGGGGTGGGGTGGAATGACTGACAAGGTAAACAATTTATTTGTGTACTTCATGCCCAGGAAATGATTATCATCCAAGCACGTTATACCTTGGGGTTTGCCAACTCATTATAAAGAACTTTGATCCCTGTGTGTGTGTGTGTGTTAAGAGAATAGCATTTTATTGATCAGAAACAACAGCAGAATCAAAGCTTATGGACAGGATTTTCAGGTCGGTGAGCAGTCACTATTGGCTGGCCCAGGATCGGCCAGGGAACAGACCACTGACCGCGGAGCACACACTGAACTGCTCAGCGCTGCCGGGATGGGGGCAGGAGGAGGGCGGGCACTGACATTAGCACAAGTGCGGGCGAGCGCTGAATGAAAACTCCCTGCCTCAGGGAGCTGAAGACTTGAAAACAGTTAAAGTTTGTAAAATAAGGAAAAAAACGTCCAAGCGTCACAATCAGTCACCTGAACATGTATGTGAAGAAATGCCGCCCATAGATTTTTATTTTTTTATTATTTAATAAGGGAAACCTCAGCACGCCCTTGGGTGAGGTTTCATGAAAAATGCAAATTCCGCCTGGCTGATTCGCCCATCCACCAACTGTAAAGTTGGACGGACCACAAAAAATCAGAGACAATTACAACCTTAATAGGTCATTGTTGGCGGGCGGGCTTCCGACTGTTGCATGCGCCTGCCAACCGAAATATCGCGCGAGCGCGGGATGACATCGGGACGCTCGCCCGACGTCATCATGAGCGGTTTCGCATCCGATCAGGTCAGGCGCGCACCCACACGCCAACCTAAAAACTCTGCCGTGTGATTTTATCTTCCTCTCCCATTCATCATCTCTGCAACGTCACCAGGAATTCTCATACCTTCGGCTCTCTCTCAGAGCTTATCTGACAGGCCTTATCCTTAATGACCTGCTCATTTCTCTTGTCGCCTGTATTCTTTCTGCCGACATCCAGGTTGCTATATGGAGTAACATCACAAAGCACAGGTAACAATCGCCCCGGTCGTTATTCTAGTGAAGCATGGACCGAAAGTTTCCAGAGGAATTCTTACTCACAGAGAATTGGTTCTGTGCCTCTCTCAATATGTTTCAATATTACAGTAATGAGGATTAGGCTCAGTTTAGATTCTTGCAGGACATAGTTTTAAGAAGCTAATTCACTGCTTAAAGTGAGAACTTTTACTGCTCAACTGTGCCTGAGGAGATAAGTACATTTTATTGAAAGGACTTCCCTGTATCCTTCTCCTTTAACACCCCAGGTAGGATGCCTGGAGATGGGCAATTCCAATACATTAACATTAGATTCAGATTCACAAAATATACTTTGAATCAAAATTGAAATTTTGCTTTAATGTCAGTCCACAAACCGGAGAGAACCAGGGCCAGACGCAAAGGATGAGACATTCCAATTCATCCGCCTCCTCCCACTCTCCACTAAGGATCAGGCACAGTCCCACCCCTGTTAGGTCACCACAGATCAAACCCATGCTCCCCATGCTAGGACATTAAAAATCAGACCATCGCTCTCCATTAGACGGCTGGAAAGATTGACATTATAGAAGGTTACAATGATTGTATGGTCAAGAGGTGCAATTGCTTTCAATGACTTGGTGCCTCCTCTGAATATTTTGTGTTTGGTTGTTTAGGTACAACTGGAGCTAGGCCGAAAGTGGCGGAGGTGGTGCACTCAGTGGTACCTCGCAACCAGTTCAAGATCCTGCCCCCCTTCCATGGAGAGTCACAGCATGAAAGAGGCCACTCAGCTGTCCATTGTGTCCTGCTACAATTCCCAAACCCATGCTGCCAACAATGGCCAAGCTGATTTCACCATTGCCTAAGTGTAGTGAGGTCAAAGTTCAGTCAGGTTTGTTACTGAAGGTAACCAGGATGTTCCGATTCAAGGGACGATTATCTGAGTGCTGGGTGCTGGAGGTAGTCTTGTTCATCAGCCACACGTATCACAAAATTGGAGCCAAGCAACTGTGGTCATCCTGATATATGTGGCCACTGGACAGTCACGCCACCAAGCTGTCTGCAGTCAGAAAGTCACCTCTTTGATATTAAACTAAGGGTAATTCAAATGATTCAGGATTTTTATTCATCAATATTGATTGAACTTTTTGAAATACTGGAGGAAATATTATAGTTTCACGCTCACTAAGAAATAGCTGTCAGCAATATCAGCAGATCATTATCTAATGGGATTCTGTGAGGTTTCTCTGAAAATCGTCAGCCTTGGATTAAAATGGCAGGCAAGGGAATGTTGTGCAATTTTCCATTTCTAAAATGAATCCTAATATTGTCCCTTTTTCTTAAGGAGCCATCAACCCTTGATGGCCCTGCTGCCCTCCAATTTCTCAAACAAGAGTCATTCTTTATTTCTGATTCTAAATTTCATAATGATTCACTGGGCGTTCTGTGATGTTTTGGGGAGGTGGTAGGATGCCATATCAGTGCAAGATATTCCGTAGACACGACTCTGTCATTGAGTTCCACCAAAAACACCCAAAGAAAATAAAAAAAGACAAATCCAAATATGAAACTGCATTAATCATTCTCATAGGTGAATGTTCCCTCAGAGACTGATGGGTTCCTGTGGCTGGGTGAGGCTCAGGCACCTGAAATTAGTGGAGATGCCTTGTGCAAAACCAGAGAGAGGGGGAGTGAGGGCCAACAGTGATGGAGAAGGAGCACTGCAGATCGGTGGCGTTTCACAGGGGGAGGGGGTGCTGTGGGCCTGTGGGGTTGGGGAGGGAGAGCGTGCCAGTGGGCAGGGCCTCAGATGGAAAGCCGCCCTTGCCCCAATTAAGACCCTTAAGTGGCCACTTAAGGGCCTTTTCCCACCCAGCCTCAATTTTTCGGCTGGCAGGCAGATGACAGATCGGGAGGATACCTGAAATTGAACAAAGTTCAATCTCGGGCAGGAAGGCGTGGGTGCGCCTCCATCAGAAGCCCCCTTCTGACTGGGGCACCCTCCCCTTCGGGTCCGGCGACCTCCAGGCCTCCCTCCCGCCCCGACCTATCCCCCCGAGATCCCAATCGCCCTCCTCGTGACACCCCAGGCCTTCCCTGTCCCCCACTTGACCCCTGCCTCTTACCTCTCCTCCAGTTCCCGTCACTTAGTTTCAGACAACTAGCTGCAATGCCTCTTCCGGCCACTGCAGCGCTGTTCCTGCAATGATCAGATTGGCCTGCAGCTCTCCAAGGCAGGACTTCCTCCCAGTGACGGGCGGAAGTGCCGCCATTTGCCAATCAACTCTCATTAGAGCGTGAAACGGGCATCAGGGCTCTCCCAGTTGGCAGGGATGTTTTCCCCACTGACTTTTCAGGTGGCAGGGGCCGAGCCCCCGCCATTCCTGAAAATTCTGGCCCAAGAAATAATGCAAACTACAAATTAAAGGTGGATGAAACCTGTAAAATTCACTGAAATGTAGCAAATGGTTGGATAGAATAGGTAATGCCAGGAAAACCCTCTCTGTTATGGAACTGGTGGAGAAGCCTGCTGTGCCCACTCGTAGTCTCCCCAGGTAGCAGCGGGGTCTTCTGACATGGACAAAATGGCCACAGAAGTGGGGAGTGGCTCTTAATTGGCCATTTAAGAGGCTCAGTTGGCCTCCCAGTGGACGTTGGAACCACCAACTTTTCCACCACTGGCAAAAAAGCGCCTTTCCATCTCAAAGCTCCACCTGAAAGGGCATGGAAAATTCTGGCCAAGGTTCCCTGTTGCTGATGGGCTTCATGAAGTTTTGAGCATGGAATGGTCATATGATCACTAGCAAGCAATCAGGTTATTAGAAAGGGATAACACAACATCAACCAACCAGCTCACTGAAGAGGACACTTGAGCTCATTCTGGCCGAATTTTTCATGGAGGCAGTGGGCTGTTCACCAGCTGAAAAGTTGGGGCGGGCCCACCTCCACTGGCTCAGAAAGCCACGGCCAAATTTCATGATCATCAGGCAAATAATTGCCTGAGGTTGTGGCTTCCACACCAACGTGGGAGCATGACCTGCCTTCAAGAACTGCCAGTCAATTAGATGGGTGGCAGTCCTCCAGACCCAGCAGTACCACTGGGAAATAAGTGTAGCGACCATGCCGGGCTTAGTCGGGCAGGCCCTGGCAACAGGGCAGTAACCAATCAGGAGGCCGGTGGGGGAGGGGAGAATTAAGAGCAGCCATTTCCATTGTGGAGAGCCTCCGTTAGGAAGAGGGTATCCTAATAGGAGGAATACCACCACCCCCTACTGCAGAACCCAAATACTGTTGGCCTTGCCATGAGGCATAAACACCCCCTTCCGCCTGTAAAATACCAACAGCAACGGAATGAAGCTCTTAAAGATCTTAACTGGCCCAAAGTCGGGCGGGTCAACCAACACCTACCCCACTGTTGATAAAGTGCCAGCAGAGGCGGGCAAGCAATGGGCACAGCATTACCACCACCCCCCCCCCCCCCTTATTATGTCACCCAAATTTATGCTTCAGCATTCCCTCCCCCACCTGCCAGCCTACTCCCAGGGGAGGGGTGTAAAATTCCAGCCTCAGTTTCTGTTGATTAGCATAAATGTACAATGATTCAGGTAAGTTTTGTATTTTAAGATCCAATCAGTTCTGTTTCATGGAGTTTGGTAAAAGTTTCCTGCTTGGAACTCCAGATCTCCATAAGAAGCAGCCAACGCACTGAGTGGTGCCAATTTTTTAATTTAGGAAGGTTTAGAATAGAGGTCACTTTTCTGTAACTGGAGCGAGGTCTTGTCTGCTGGTCAGCTAGGGGTCATTTAGGAACACAGTAGGGGTCATTTAGGCTTTGGCTAGGGGTCATTTAGCAGTAAACTAGGATTCATTTAGGGATAAACTCAAGGTCAGTTCAGGGTAGGCAAGGGGTCTAACTCGGGATCATTTAGGGTTGGAATAAGAATTGTTTAGGGGTGACTAGAGGTCTGTTTCTGTATTGCTGGAAGTGCCAATCAGAAACTCAGGGCCTTGTTATATCTGATGTTTTAATCATTTACATTAACGGTGGGAATATTGTGCACCGCACATGTGTGGATTTCTGATTGACTTTTCTGACCATGCAGCCAGAGCATTCTCCCTTATGTGACCCAGTGGAGCACTTGGGCACTGGCCAGGGACAGACAAGAACGTGTTATCAGAAACCAAAGGAATTTCTCACAAGAGCACTCTCTGAGGTAGAAAATTCCAAACATTCACAACTCCTTGAGTGAAGTAATTTCTCTTCATCTCAGTTCTAAATGGTTGGCCCCCTATCCTGAGACTGTGCCCCTGGTGTTTTAGATTCCCCAACCAGTGGAAACAATCTTTCAGCATCTACCCTATCGAGCCCCTTCAGAAACTTATATGTTTCAATGAGATCGCCCCTCATTTTTCTAAACTCCAGAGAATATAGGCCAGATTTGGTCAGTCTTGTCATAGCAGTTTAGTGAACCTTCACTGTACCGCCTCCAGTGCAAGTACGTCCTTCCTTAAATACGAAGGCCAAAATTGCACACAGCATTCCAGGTGTGGTCTCACTAAAGCCCTGTACAATCGTAACAAGGCTTCTTTATTCTTGCACTCCAATCCCCTTGCAGTAAGAGCAAACATGCCATTTGCCTTCCTAGTTGCTTGCTGTACTTGCATGCTAATTTTCTGTGTTCCTTGTATGAGCACAGACAAATTTCTGAAGAAATCTCTCCAGTGTTTGTTATTGCTGATTGGTTGTTTGAATTGATCATCCCAAACTCGGGACCGTGCTGCATCTGAAGAATGCTTGCTTTTTTATATCATTCATTTGCTTCAGTATCGTTGTAATTGTAGTCATATGTGTTTTAAAGAAACCGTTTGTCCAATTTGGAGGTAAACATTCCTCAGCTGAAGTGTTCAACAATTGCCACAAATTTATTTTTTCTCACTAATTTGAGAAGAAGCAGAAGTTGAAAGAATATCAGGGTAAAGTAATTGTTACTGTAGAGTTTGGTACAGTGACGTAATGGGGGTGGGCCAGTTTCATTATAGGGTGGATTGTACTTATATGCACTCAGTGTAGAACTCTGCACATCAGGGACATACATCAGGGGTTCAGAGCTGGAGACGAGGAAGATTTTCCATTGGCTTTCAATTCCCAGCATGAAAAGTTCTGTTATTACCTATATCTGTCCTATATAGGGTTACTCAGGCTCCTTTCCCTAGGGTTACGAGCTACTTCATGTCCTGTTGGATTATGTTTCCTGATTTCAGCAGTACTCCCTTTACGAAAAGGATATACAACAGTTTATATGTTGACGTAGAACTGCATGCATCCTCTCACTAAAGACCCATTTGGGAGATCTAGCAAATCTGCCCTCCCATCACTGAGCCTCTCTAGAAAGGGCCACTTGGCAGGGATTTGCCCCAATGGTAATGTAGCCGTATTCCCAATCTGTGCTGCCTAACGAGACCTCTACCAGAAGGACAGGATTGATACCAAATCTAATTGATCATAAGGCCTTAAAATGCAAATTAGTTTACTTTACTTTCTCAATAATTTCCCTCAATCCATTATTGCATATGAACAATTCTTAGTGAAAACCAGCAACTGTTGCCTTTTTCCCCCCTTTCACCCCTAATTATGTGAATTATGAGGAAAAGGCTCCTAAGGTTTGCACAGCAGCCTTGAGGCAGGGAGGAAGCCACATCACTGAATCAGCTGACACGGGCCTCAAAAATCTGGAAACTGCATTAATGACTGGCCAGGTTCATCTGAACATAAACTACAAGAAAAGGGTAGAACCGATGCTGATATTAGCAGCTAAACAATGTGTTCTATCTTTACCACTTGAGTAGAGAATTTCTGGTATCAACTTCAGAGTAAAGGACTGAACCAAGGAATGTCACACAAATATATTCGTCAAACAGTCATTTCCAGGATATATTGTCACATTATTGTAAATATAGCATTAAAGGCCAGCAGAGTAATCTGAACATTGCTGCCTTTATTCCGAGCTTCAAACCTCCTAACCTATTCGTTGCCAAGACTGATTATTTCTGTCTCCATTGGCTATTTCTGCCTCGCCACCACTGAAACCCTTACCTTAACTCTTCACATATTTGATTTCTGAAACATTCTGCTTGCTGGCTCCCACCATCCGTGAAATCCAATTCATCCAAAACACAGCCATCGATATCCTGTCCAGCAGAAAGTCCTCCTCCCCACCCTCATTCGTCCGCACTGGCTCCAATTCCCCACAACACAATGCATTTAAAATCCTTGGCCCTATTTACAAATTCTTCCAAGACCTTGGTCCCCCATCATCGCCCCCCTCCCCCACCTCTCCCGCTATATTCTGCCCTAAATCTATCATTCCACCAGCCTTGAGCTTCTGTACAGCTTCCCTCCCTTCGTCCTATTGGAGATAAAGGCCCAAAGCTGCCTTGACCCCAATCCCCGGGATGAAATCTCTCCACCTCTCCACTTCTCTTTCCAGTCTAAGAAACATTCTGAAATCCCCAACCAAGCCCTTGGTCACTTCTCTTATTCTCTCCCTTCATAGCTCAGTCTCCACTGTCCTCTCTTTTCACTCCTTTCTTTGAAGCAATCTGGGGCATTTTTCTATCTTAAAAGTGTCGTATTTTTACCTTGGGATTATTGATACAAGGCAACAATCACTCCTAAGGGATTGGTAAACACATTGTGGGTTCATTTATTCAGGCTAGGCACATGGAAACAGTTATACGTGGGTATAAAGCTTGAGGGCATCAGAGCTGTGTGTGTGTGCTCTGCTCAAAGCAAAAGTGAAATCAAGACTGGACCACATGACACATTTCCCTTCTCGTGATGTCATGCTGATATCCCTTAAAGGCATATTGCAACAAAAAGCACTATATAAACGATGTTGTTCTGGACGATTTGTGCTGTACTCTCAAGGGTGAAATGTATAGAATAGTGCTGCCAAAACAGGGCCTCACTCACGGGGAACAGGGGCATGTGCTCACAATGTCTTTTCATGTGGACAAGCAAATTCCGCAGGCAAGGTCCATGTCAGAACTGCGGCCCCTTTAATATATCCAACACTGAAGCACGATGGTTGATGGTCTCACAGTGACGCACAGATGAGGTTGTAAAAGAAACCAATAATATCTTAAGATGAATCTTGGAACAATTTGGCTGTCCCATGATTTCTTCCTCAAAGTTTTCCCTGGGTAAAGGTCAGAAGGTATCTCTGACAGGTCGTGCTCTTTTAGGCCTAACGGGTAAAAAGAGGTGGCAAATGTGGGACACTCCAGGCTTGAGGTGTCTATGTTTACATCTGTTTTAAAATGAGCCTGTATATTCTAGTAGCAAATGTGCTTCAGGTACCTAGATGAAGCGGTACAATTCAAATAAATAAATCAAAGCCAAAAGCTTGTTTGTGTTTCTCTCAGGTCTGTTATTACTAACACACAGGGGTTTGTGGGGGGGAGGGGGGGTGTGTCAGGGGGGGGTTGGGGTTGGGGGGAGTGGAGTGGGGGGGGTGTGGGGGGGTGGGGGGGTGGGGGGCGTCAGGGGAAGAGACACTTATTAAAACTTACCTCTTTGACCTTATGAGACTGAGTGTATGATTTTATTTGATAAGGACTCCTATCTCTTGGGATATTGTTACTCTGTTACAGATGCTATATAAAAGCAAGTTGTCGATATGTGATTTTCTTCAACAAGGATCTCCACTAAATGTTCCACACAACCTCTGATGCCTTTACAATGTCAAAGCCAATGCCAATGTGAGCGTTGAGACAAAATACTTATTCAAGATCTCTGAGGCTGCCTTACCCTCTATTACAAGCTTGTTTCTTTCATCTCTTACAGGCAGTATTTGACTAACCTCCTATTATTTCAGTGCCTATAGAAAGCCTTTTTATTGACCTATATGTTTAATTTTCTCTCATGTTCTCTGTTAGTTTAGCTTTTTTTGTAGATTTCCTATATAACAGTTGGAGACGCTAATGAGATTGTGTTGCTATGTCAAGGTAAGGAGGGGTCAAATGGCTCCCCTCTTTGCCCTCTCCTCATTTGGCTGCAAAAGTTTTTTTGTTTGAAAAGGAAACACTTACTGATTCAACGAGCACTTAACTATTTACACACAGTGATCATAAAAGAATCAATAGGATAGGATTTCTTGAACAAAAAAAGGTTAGCTTTATTATACTTAAATCGATGTAAGTAAATTAATAAAATACTTTAGGGCACACTCTCACACACACACAAAGTTCACATGTACACAAATACTGATTACAGAATGGGGAAGGACAGGTTGGTAAAATTAGAATCCATAGAAGTTAAAAGGAATTCACAGTCTATAGTTTGGTGACTTGGCTGGTTTCGGGCTGAAGCTGGTGGTCTTGCAGCTTTCACTGGGTGGCCTTCTGTTTTCAGCGTTGAGGTGATTTAAAGCTACAGATGGATGATCTATCTGTTCTTCTGTGGATACGGCTGTGGAGTTAAGTTCTTTCTTTAAAATCTCTGTCAACTGTACTTGGAGAGAGATTCAAACAATAGCATACAGGGCCCAAAAGCCTGAAAGTTGGGTGGAGAGAAAGAGGGAGGGAGAGAGAGAGAGAGAGAGGAAGGGTCACTGTCAACTTCTCAGCTGCTTGTCCTCCGTTCTGCTGAGAAAACATGTACTTAAACCATACAAAGGGTTGGATTATCATGTGACCACCCTCTGCAACTGACCAGTTTAAACAAGATTGTGTATTCTAATTGTAACTCCATTAGGTCAGGTCAGGGAATTCCCCCTCTTAGCCAGGGTCCCATTGTTCAAGAGATTAGATTTGATCATTTGTCTCCACCCATTGAGTATCTGAATGTTGTGCTAATGGAATAGGAAATACGGTTCATTCACATTCCTCTGAGGTCATTGTCTTTCTTGGGTTTTTGCAGACATGCTGTCTAAATGGATTGGAATAAAGAATGTACAGTGATGCAAATTAGATAGCCACCTTGGCTGTGAGTTCAAGTCACTTTAGTTTGTGTTTGAAAAAGACTGTTTTTAAAAGTTCTATTTGGTTTCCAACGTGGATTAAAAATCATTATTTGGCATAGCGCACATCACCGTAATAATATGGTAGGGCCCAACTTGAGCAGAACAAACAATGGGCCAATGAGTTAGCATCCCCATTGGGGAAAGCTGCAGTAAACAGGGCTCTGTCTTAGACCTGGGTGAGTCTGTGCTTCAGGGGGATATCCAAATGTGGCTGCAAAGGGTGGGCATAATACTTCACTCCACCAAGATATCTGCTGGTTTTAGCTGCCGACCAATCTGCAAACAACAAACACTAATGATTAGTGAGTTTGCACTTCAAACATAGCATGGAGGTTTGCTAGTGGCTGGAGCAGTGAATCAGTATGATTGCGTCAAAGTGCATGACCTTTCTCTGAGCCTTCCTCAAGGGCTATACTCAGTGCCTTGTCGCAGGAATCTAATTCAGCCCTGGCGTAACCCACAAGAAAATTAGCTTGGTCGGTTGCAATGAGTCACTCAAGTATTATCTTGATCGATCAAGATGTATTTTATCTGGCAAATTGCTTTTTTTTTAAATATAGAGATACTGAGAAAATTGAGTTCAAAATGAAAATGGGAGAAGGAACATGACACAATTAATTTTGTGGTGTTAACAGTCCAGAAGTTAATAAGTCTTCTGCATGTGAACTGATAGACTATCTTAATCTATAAACTGCATTGTGTTTTTGCTCTTCGATACTTAACAGCACCAAACTAAAGATAAATTAATTTCTCTCCTCACCTGCTATCAGAAAGTGAGCATCAATCAAGCAGCTCCAATTAAAGTCAAACCATTTTATTTTGTATAATATGAGAACATTTAAATCAATAATAGGAGAAAAGTAATGATAAGGTTAAAGTCAATAATGCAAACTTCACTTTGCTCCTACATAGTAAATAACGAGAGTATAAATTAGTACAAGAGAGTCAGATAGAGTTGTTATTAAACCTGTTTTCAGACTAAAAGAAATAAAACAAAGACTTGCATTTATGTAGTGCTTTTCACAACCATTACCATCTCAAAGTCAGTTTACAGCCAATTAAGTAATTTTGAAGTGTACTCATCGTTGTAAAGAATGAAATGCGGAGCCAATTTGCACACAGCAAACTCCCACAAACAGAAAATGTGATAATGACTAGCTAATCTGTTTTTGATTAAGGGATAAACACTGGCCAATAAATATTGACTCCCCTGTTCTTTGAAATTGTGCCATGGGATCTTTTACATGCATCAGAACAGGCGCCTGGGGCCTCAGTTTAATGTCTCATCCAAAAGGCAGCACCTCCCACAGTGCAGTACTCCCTCAGTACTACACTGGAGTGATTTTTGTACTCAAGCCCTGAAGAGGTACTTGAACAAGAACATTTTAACTGCAAAATGAGAGTGCTATCAAAGATAAGGCTGAAGCATTTTCAACCATCTTCAGTCAGAAAAGCCTAGTGAATGATCCATCTTGGCCTCCTCCTGAGATCCCCAGCATCTCAGATGGTAGTCTTCAATTCACTCCATGTGATATCAAGAAATGTTTGAAGGAAAACAGGCACAGTAAAGGCTATGAGTCCTGACAACACCCCAGCAGAGTTGTGTTCCAGAAATATCCACTTCCCTAGCCAAGCCGTCCCAGCACAGATACAACACTGGCATCTATCCAACAATGTGAAAAATTGCCCAGGTATGTCTTGTCCACAAGAAGCAGGAAAACTCCAACCCCACCAATTACTATCCCATCAGTCTACTCTCGATCATCAGCAAAGTGATGGAATGTGTCGCCGACAGTGCTGTCAAGCAGTACTTACACAGCAATAGCCTGCTCAGTTTAGGTTCTGCCAGGGCCAATTAGCTCCTGACCTTATTACAGCCTTGGTTCTAACATGAACAAAAGACCTGAACTCCAGAGGTGAGTTGAGAGTGACTGCCCTTGACATCAAGGCAGCATTTGACCAAACTGAAGTCAATGGGAATCAGAGGGAAAAACTCTCCAGCAGTTGGAATATGTGTTTAAAACATTAAAAGGGTTGGCTTGTCATGTGACCGTCCTCTCCAACTGACCAGTAGTTATTACATGATCATGTATTCTAATTGTATAAAGAAAAATTGTTGTGGTTGTTGGACACCAATGATCTCAGTCACAGGACATTGCTGCAGGAGCTCCTCACGGTAGTGTCCCAAACTCAACATCTTCAGCTTCTTTATCAATGACCTTCCCACCATCATAAGATTAGAAGTGGGGATGTTCACTGATGATTGCACAATGTTCAGCACCATTTGGATCTCCTCAAATACTGAAGCAGTTTCAGTCATGTGCAGCAAGACCTAGACAATATCCAGGCTTGGGCTGACAAGTGGCAAGTAACATTTGTGCCACACAAGTCCCATGCTGTGACCATCTCCAACAAGAGAGAATCTAATCATCTCTCCTTGACATTCAATGGCATTACCATTGCTGAATCTCCCACTATCAACATCCTGGGGGGTTATCATTGATCAGAAACTGAACTGGACTAGCCATATAAATACTGTTGCTACAAGAGCAGGTTAGAGGCTGGGAATTCTGAACTGGGTAATTCACCTCCTGACTCTCCAAAGCCTGTCCACCATCTACACTGCACAGATCAGGAGCATGATGGAATATTGTGCACTTACCTGGATGAGTGCAGCTCCAACAACACTCAAGAAGTTCAACATCTTTCAGGACAAAGCACCCCAGCCACCACCTTAAATATTCTCTTCCTCCACCATCAACCACAGTAGGAGCAGTGTGTACCATATGCAAGATGCACCGCAGAAACTCGCCAAGTCTCCTTAGATAGCACCTTCCAAACCCGCGACCTATATCGCCTAGAAGCACAAAGACAGCAGATACATGGTAAAACCACCATCTGTAAGTTCCCCTCCAAGCCACACACCCTCCTGACATGGAAATATATCACGGTTCCTTCACTGTCGCTGGGTCAAAATCCTGGAACTCCCTCCCTAACAGCACTGTGGACTCCCTACACCATATGAACTGCAGCAGTTCAATAAGGTGGCTCACCAGCGCAATTAAGAATGGGCATTTCTGAAAGAATGAAAAAAGGCTGAGCCATGGCTGATATGTAGGTGTCACAAATATAGGCCCTTTTATGCAACAAAAATATTCCCCAGAGAGGCTTTAAGAGCGAATTTTCTTTATTACTCTTTCACACAGATGTGGGTGTCTCTGGCTAGGCCATCATTTTAATTGCCCATCCCTAAATGTCCTTGAGAAGGTGGTGGTAAACCACTTTCTCAAACTGCTGCAGTCCATGTGGTGTAGGGACACCCACAGTGCTGTTTGGGAGGGAGTTCCAGAATTTTGACCCAGTGACCGTGAAGGAACGGCGATATAGTTACAAAAAAAAAAGTGAGGGAAAATGTTTCAGGTGTGAGTCAGGAATTCTCCTCAATCCCCATCCGCCATTAGTGGTTTTTGCTGTGAAGATTACCAATTGCCACTGTCAGTGAAGTAGGGATGGAGGCCACAACATCGCCTGGACTGTGACCAGCAGCGAGAAGATAGGTTGGAATTGGTGTTAGAGGCAAGAGGTGGGCTGAGGCTATTGAAAGATTTGTAAACGAGGATTTGTAAATGAACGCAGGGGGAATTTCTCATCAATGTCCAATTACAGCCCCTTCCATAATGCAAGACATTCTAACATGGAGGCCTGCTTCATTGCATGCGACAGTGCAGAAAAACCTAACACTGCAAGACCCCACCTCCTCCCTGCCCCCCACCCCCACCTCCCCATTCCAAATCCCAGGGACAGGCCATTTTGCGAGAGTGGAGCAAGTACATCAGGCCTGCTGGGCATTTCCATGCCCACCCCTATTCACCTTCTAGAATGCAGAGAAGCCCCAGATGAATTAAAAGCCGTCAATTGTATTCCATTGCAATTTATCAGCCTGAGGTGGTACATAACTGTGCCAGGACAGTAACAGTGTGGGACTCCTTTAACTGCATTGAACTGTTGTCTTTACTAGAAAGGAAGACTACTGAAGTCTTTGAACCAGAGATGAGCACATATTTATCAAAGGGGCAGAAATGGGCCATTGATTTCCTTGAACCTGTCCTACTATTCAGTTAGATCAGGGCTGGTCTCTATCTTAATTTATCTGCCTTGGTCTAGCAACCCTTAATACCCTTGCCCAACAAAAATCTAACAATCTCACTCTTGAAATTTCAATTGATGCCAGCCTCAGCTGTTTTTCATGTGTCTACAAGCTGATTTTTGGATATCGGTGCACAAAGGGCATCTCAGTAATCACTTAGAAGATTTCAGCAGGGATGTTCTTTTTCATAATGCTGTCCATATTTGCTTTGGCTATTTGCCGGTAATTACTGCTATTTCCAGGAGCTTTTAACTTCAATGCGCTGTTCCACTATTACTGGGGGAAGTTGCCCTTTACATTACCCTAGTTCACTCATCACCAACACTGCATAACCATTTCTACCTCTGACTCCAGCCCACTCACTCCCACACACTATTATCTACAACTTTAAAAAAGTGGCAAAGCTTTATCATATCCGATGGTATCTGGGAGTTAAAAGTTTCCTGTGCTTGAATCTCCCTCTTCCTCCATAAACAAGGTGGAACTTCAATGTTCGACAGTCATTCCATTCAGCACCTGGTTACTGCCTGTTTATCTCAGGTCAACAGGCAGAAAGAGGGGTGAAGGACTGCACGGAGGATAAACATCAGGGAAAGTTTTTTAAAATTATGACCTTTTCAAGAGAGAAGTGGCAGGCCTCACGATGGACCCCAGCCTCAAGACAGTCCAGCACTGCATCCAGACCTCGGCCTCACCCAGGGTTTCACTAGCCAAGCCCAAATATCCAGCCAACTACATCTTGGGATGCAGACTTGCAACCAGGATCCAGGCCCTTAATCAAGAAAGTTGTGCCCCAATCGTCAGTTGACCTGATCCCAGTCACTACGACCCTCCCGACTCCAGACCTGGACTTCCAGCCCGACCCCAACATTAACCAGCCAGGCTCTCGCTCAACATTTCCAGGCAGTTGGGTTGCAGACATTCTCCAAAAGCCAATTGGTCACTCACACCAATCTACCAACAACAACTTGTATTTATATTGCACCTTCAATGTAATAAAACATCCCAAGGCTCTTTGCAGGAGTATTATGAAGCAAAATTTAACACCGAACCACAGAAGGAAACATAAAAGTCCAATAACCAAAAACTTGGTCAAAGAGGAAGGTCTTGAGGCGAGTCTCCATGGAGAGGTTTGAGGAGGAAATTCCAGACCTTAGGACCTTGGCAGCTGAAGGCATGGCCACTGTGTAATTAAAATCAGAGATATTCAAGATGCCAGAATTAAAGAGTGCAGAGATCTAAGAGGGTGGTGGGGCTGGAGGAGAGTTCAGAGATCCAGAGGGACAAGGCATTTCAGGATTTGAAAGTGAGAATGAGAATTTTAAAATCAATGTGCTGTTTAACCTGAGGTAAATGAACACTGTGGTGATGGACAAACGGTATCCCATACAGGAACAGTAGAGTTTGCGGCACTCAGTCACCTGACTGCTAGTCCCAGACCGGAATACTCCAGCCAAGCTCTGGACTTTACTCACTTCAGTACCAGCATCTAGGTTGATTATGGAAGCCCTTCCTCAAGCTGGCCCTGAACTCATGTCATACTGTTGGATCTTGTCAATCCTCACCGCACACTTGTTGTGATACGTGGCCAAGTTGGTACAGTAGATAAAGTTGATCAGCAGACACTTCTTAGGTGGAAAACATTGGGAAGAATTTTGCCCCCATTGGGGGCAAAATGCAGGAAGTGCAGGAGCAGGGGCATGCCGCCATTTTATGTGGGTGGGCCAATTAAGTCCCGCCCAGCGTGATGTCCGTCAGGAAGCACTATGCGCTCCCTGTGCAGGCGGGGGGGGGGGGATTCCCTAAACTGGGAGTGCACTCTTGTGCGCACATGCGCGAAAGAACACACTCATCTCCCTGAGGCTAAGTGCTGCCTCAGGGAGATCGACGTCAAATTCAAAAATGGTCAATGCACAAGCATAAAATTTCCCTGATGTGTCCCCTCATGTGACACTGTCACATGAGTTGGGACATGTGCATCACTTTTATTCAAACTTTTATTAAATTTTAAAACCTTCATGAAACCTCATCCGTGGATGAGGTTTCATGCTTTTTCTGAAGTCCGCCAGGGCTCCTGGCCTGTCCGCCAACCTTAAGGTTGGATGGGCAGGTCCATTAACTACTTGAATTACTTTTTAAATGGCCTCAATTGGCCGTTGACAGGTTGGTGGGCGCACAGCTGATTTGGTTGTGCCCCCGCCGACCTGAAAATTCAAATGAAGCGGGGTGACGTCGGGAGTTCTGCCCAACATCATCCCGCGTCGTTTTACGTGTCGGCGAGCAGGCCCCGCCCCTAACTTAGGGGCTGTGTTTCCTTTATCCCTCATTTTGTTGATTTAGTTTATTAGGTTGGCTTTAAAAGAGTTACATGTGTGCCTTCACTCCAAGCCCTATCTCTACTGACTACTAACGACAGAGGTAGCCCATGCCACTCTTCTATTGGTTACTCAAGATCATGTGGTCTTCCTTAACAGCATTCTTCTTAAAGGTATATTACACATTAGACAAAACCATAATTACCGCAGATATCCAGCTCAATGTTTGGTTACTTTTTTGTCACTCCATCACTGAGTCAGAATTTCCTTGGCTGCCATTGGTCCCAAATTCTACCAAAAATCCTCAGCCCTTAAACTCTGTGCATTGAATTGTGCCATACTCTTGTAAAGCATTAAGAAAGATGCACATAAAATGCACTAAAGTGTCATTGAAGTGGATTTCTCACCAATCCTACTGAATTGTAAAAGACTTAATGCTAAAATTATTTCAAGATTGTCTGAGGCACTGGGAGAGGGGAACTTTAACAGTTAGGGTATGACTCCAAGTACAGCTATGCCTCATTTAGAACTCCTAATTTATTCCTCAAAAATGTTGTGCTAAACAAAAATCACTTTCCCATAAGAAACCACTCAGCTCCTGACCTCATCACAGCCTTGGTCCAAACATCAACAAAAGAGTTGTACTCTTGAGGTGAGGTGAGAGTGACTGCCCTCAACATCAAGGCCGCATTTGACCGAGTGTGGCATCAAGGAGCCCTAGCAAAATGGGAATCAGGGTGAAAACTCTCCACTGGTTGGAGTCCAAAAGAAGATGGTTATGGTTGTTGGAGGTAAATTATGTCAGTCCCAGGACATTGCTGCAGGAGTTCCTCAGTGTAGTATTCCAGGCCCAACCATCTTCAGTTGCATCATCAATGACCTTCCCTCCATCATAAGGTCAGAAGTGGGGATATTCACTGATGATTGCACAATGTTCAGCACCATTCACGACTCCTCAGATACTGAAGCAGTCCATGTCTATAAGCATCAATATCTCAACAACATTCAGGCCTGGGCTAATCAGTGACAAGTAACATTCGTGCCTCACAATTGGCAGGCAATGACCATGTCCAACACGAGAAAATCTAACCATTTCCCCTTTGACATTTAATGGCATTACCATTGCTGAATTCCCCACTATCAACACCCTGGAGGTTACCGTTGACCAGAAATTGAACTGGACCAGCCATATAAACACTGTGGCTAAAGAGTAGGTCAAAGGCTAGGAATCCTGCAGCAAGTAACTCACCTCTTGACTCCCAAAGCCTGTCCACAAGGCACAAATCAGGAGTGTAGTGGGATATTTTCCACTTGCAGCTCCAACAACACTCATGAAGCTCAACACCATCCAGGACAAAGCAGCCCACTCGATTTGCACTCCCTCAACCACCGACGCACAGTGGCAGCAGTGCGTACCATCTACAAGATGCACAAGATGGAAGGGGCAAGCAAAGCAGCAGTGTGTTTAAAAAAACAGACTGAGTTTGCGTGGTTAAAACACAGTTCTTGACGCATGAGCAGTGAATTGCAGTAAAACAAAAATTGAGGCAGCGCTATTCAAGGACTTCCTTAATGTACAAATAGCACTAAAACGAAAATGCGTTATTAGAGTGCACTTTAACTGGAGATACTTGTATTGGTTGGAACTAAATGTACTGAAGCTTGTCAAAGGGATTAAAGGATTATGGTCTGATCAACAAAATTATCTTTCACCTTTTCCAGTCTCCCTTGACATAATTATAACCAAACAATATGAAAGCAATCATCAAATACAGCCCTGGAGTCTTGATCCTTATGTCAGAAGTCTTATGCTGGGGTATTTACAGTTCAGCAAAGGAATAGGCGTGCAGCTAATGGGCAAACCTTGCTTTTCCCCTGAGCAATTAAGAATTTGTTCATTTGAAGTGCTTAACATGTGCCCAACAAAAATAGTTGTCACCAAATCAGGGAACACCTGTCATAACATATTTCACTGATTGTCCAGTATATGTAATAAAAGTAAAAATGAGAGGTATATCACAGGGAGTGTGAGAAATTAACTTGAAGGAATTCGCTTTGACAATCAAAAGTTAAAAACATACTTTAGACACAAAAGATCGGAATAATCTATTGACTCAAGGCTGAGTCACAATCAAGTAGAAGGAAAACATCTGGATGGTGAAGTTTACAGTCTAGTTTAAACACGCTTTGCTGTCTTCATGTCAGTCACCGATTTGAGCAGAATATCAATTTGTAATGTTGAGCCCAGCAAAGCTGAGTCGATGTAATATATTTAAACTGCCTTTGTAACATCAGATATTAATTCCATCAGCTAATAGTATGAGTCTATCTTGTATCCTCGCACTGTTTATGAATTCTACCAATGTATTATCCTAGGTGCATTAATAAAGAATTGTTAGTTCATGATTTATACTCTGGCTTTACTTTGGTTAAAAAAAAGATTAATTTGATCACTCATTAGTTTACATTTACCCTAATTGGGGTTGGTAGTGTAAATATAAATATAATTTGGTTTGGTTTAATGTAAGACAATTCAAGCAAGACAAATTAAAGCATCTAATATTTCACTAGATGGGGACACACTAAATTTCCAGAGAGTTGTCAATGAGGAGTCAAAGAAATACTTAAGTTAAATACTTATCTGGACCTCTCGATTAATATTTACCAGGTTTGTTCAAGTAAATATCTCAGTTTTCTTCAATAGTCCATGGATAAATCACTTAGCCTCCATTTATAGGAACATAGCAACAGGAAGAGGTCATTTAGCCCCTTCAGCCTTTTTGCATTTAATCAGATAGTGGCTGATCTGCAACTTAATTCCATATTCCTGTCCTTGTCCCATATCCTTTAAACCTATAGTTAACAAAAATCTATCAATCTCAGATTTTAAACTAACAATTGATCCAATATCAACTGCCAGGTGCAGGAGAGAATTCCAATCTTCTACCACCCTTTGTGTGTAGAGGTGTTTCCTAATTTCACTCCTGAAAGGTCAAATTCTTACTGTCCCTAGTCCTAGACTCGCCAACCAGGAGAAATAGTTTCTCTCAATCTGTCCTATCAGTTCCCCTTAATACCCTGAAATTTTCAATCAAATCACACCTTAATTTTCTCAATCCAGGGATACACTAGTTTTATTTTTCTGTCATGAGGCGTAGGCTTCATTGGAAAGGCCAGTATTTGTTGCCCATCCCTGATTGCCTTTGAGCAGATAGCAGTGAGCTCCCTTCTTGAACTGCTGCAGTCCATCTGGCGCAGGCACACCCACGGTGATGTCAGGAGACTTTTCTGTAGCGGGTTTTGTACAACTGAGTCATTTCAGAGGGCAGTTAGGAGTCAGCCATGCTGCTGTGGGTCCAGAGTCACATGTAGGCCAGACTGGGTAAGGATGGCAGATTTCCATCCCTAAAGGTCATTGGTTAACCAGATAGGTTTTTGTGAAATCATGATAGCTTCATGGTAACAATACTGAGACTAACTTTCACTTCCAGATTTATTAATGAATTGAATTTATTGTGATGGTGGAATTTGAACTTGTGTCCTCAGGCATTAGCCTAGGCCTCTGGATTACTAGTCCAGTGTCTTGTGAAAATGTCTAGTTTCATGATTCATATGTTTTAGGAACATAACTTTTAGTTTGGGGATTAAAATTTTTAAGATAATGGAAACCCCTGGTGAGAAACTGGGAAACAGATCTAAAGTAATTGCAATTCAAAGGATGGCCTGTGTTTATTTAATAAGGTCAGAGTTGGAAGTGGGAAAACATTAAACCATGGGTGCCTCTTTTAGAGTTTCTAGGTGGAGACAAGCTGTCTACAGTTGTCTTCACACAGGGTTTAAACTATTCATATGGTTTCCCAGAGCAAAGGGAAGGTTTAGGAATATGGATAATGAGTTTGAATCTCTATCTGGGACATCCCAGGGGTGTCAAGTTGCCGTGGGATACATTGCAGAGAGGTTATTTTTGTTTTTAGTAGGGGTTTATTTGTGTGATTTCTCATAGAAATAGGAGGTTGGAGCCTGGGAGCAGCTTTGAGACAATTGGAGAGAGAAATCTGCCAGAAACTATACACCAGAAGCAAAAGGCTATCAGAAACCAAGGGTGTTTTCTGACATGGAGTCACTAAGAAAAAGTGTAGTAAGGGATGCCAAAATCATGAGGCACTTAAGGAGAGTTGAAGGGTCATCTATCTGAATGTTCGTGGAAGAAATCTCATACTTTGGAGAATAGCGGGAACACTGAGGAGAATGAAAGTGAATTTCTGAGACCTGTGGCATGCCTTGGTTTGGCCCCAGGAGAAGTAAAGGAAACCTTAATGTCCTATAAAGTATTGGGTGAAAATAAGAGTAGAACAGGATGTGGTCTGTTGAGATTTTAAGGTTTAAATGTAAGTGTTTTCATATATTTACAAAATATATAGTGTTAAGTTAGTAGTACTTGCTTTGTATAACTCTTGTACAATAAACATTTTTTTTAATGTGTAGCTATGTGGTGTAATTCTTTCAGTTAATAACTAGGAGTTTTATTTTCTTTTTACAAGTTACTAGCCTCCCTCAGGATCATAAGTGACAATATCACCATGCCAACATCTCCCCCTAATCTCAATCTCCAATTGTGTAATTGCTTTTTGTAATTTAACCCTTGGATTCCAGGCATCATTCTAGTAAATTTACACTGCACTCCTTCCAAAGCCAATATATCCTTCCTAAAGTATGGTGTCCAGAACTGCTCACACTGCTCCAGGTGTACTCCAACTAGTCTTTTGCATAACTGAAGCATAAACGCTACACCCTGATTTATTTTTTTATTCATTCATAAGAGTGTTGGCATCACTGACTAGGTCAGCATTTATTACTTATCCTTAATTGCCCTTGAAAAGAGCATTCTAATATTCTAGACCTGTAGATATAAAGGTTAGCATTCTGTTAGCCTTTCTGGTTATTTTCTGTACCGCTACATGACATTTTAATGATATACATAGAGAGACTCCTGCAATTCTTTGGACCTCACTGCTTCTAGCTTTTCCCCATCTCGAAGGTACCTTGACCAATCCTTTTAAAGTTTAAAGTCAGTGACCTCACATTTGCCTATATTGAAATAACTTTCCATAGTTTTGTCTATTCACTTAATCTATTAATAGCCCTGTAAATTTATGCTTCCATCTACACTGCTTACAATGTCATCTATTTTTGTGTCATCAGCAAATTTGGATTTGCGACTTTATATCCCGTCATTTAAGTCACTATTAAATACGTTGAATAGTTGAGGCTCCCACAGATCCTTGTGGGATGTCTTATTAATTAGAATACATGCCCTACTCTCTGCCTCCTGCGACTCAGCCGGTTTCTTAACCAAGTCAGTCGTTTGCTTTTAATTCCATGAGCTTCAACTTTAACTAACAGTTTCTTCGGAACTTAATCGAATGTCTTCTGGAAGCCCATATAAATAAAATCCATTGACATTCCCCTGTCCACTAATTTATTCACCTCTTCAAAAAACTTCAATCAGGTTTGTCAGGGAATGTAGCCATATTTGTCTGTGTATTTTCGCTGCCATCACAGAACTGAAATTTACTTTCTCATTCTTTTCATCAGCCATCTACTCCCCTTCTCTTCCTCTTGTTCTCATTGTCTACTTTCTTGTTTCCCATTTTACAATCACTTCCTATTTCTCCTCTTACTTCCTCCACAGCTTCATCCTTGATGAACCAATTGATAGTCTGAGCTGTAACCTAAGCTTGTCTGACAAGTGGTGACATTTCCTTCCCTGGTAAGGCCTACCCAGCTATTCATTCCAACGTGGCAAACACCACAAATCATCATGGTCATGATATGGCTCTCACTGCTCTCCTAGCTTTCCTTGTCCCCTTAATCCTCTGGCACTTTCTCTTCCTTCCAGTACTCTCACTATCTACCATCTATTTCATGTCTCTTTTCAAATCTTTCTTATTTACTATCCTTCCAAGACAACTTAAGTTCTGCCTGCTCCTGCTCAATCTAACTCTGAGTGACTTTTCATCCTCAATTATTTGAAACTTTCAGCTAAATTCCTCTTGCAGCCCACCCCCTCCACCCCCCACTCCCCCATGCCCAAGCTCCCATTTCCTTTCTCTCCTATCCTTACCTCACCTAACACTCCACATTTAATCAGACATGCACACCCATGGCCATCACCTTGACCTTGCCAACTCTGAGATCTTTTTCCTCAATAAAGGGTATCTCTGATCTCCTACTTGCTTCAATCCCTCCACAATTGTTAAGGGTACCTGAACTTACTCATGATCAATATCAGGATTACATAAAACGTGGTTATGGAAAATACATACATTACAATAAATTGAGATCCACCCTTGCAACGCCTCCAATCATCGTTTCCCAACCTCTCAATAAAATCATTTTGTTTTTAACTTCAGCTCACTATGTCCCACTCACTCCCACTATGTCCCATTATGTCCCTCACTCTTGGCTTTACATTAGATGCAATCAAGTCAACATGCTAAAGACTCAAAAAGGCTCCACAGTATGGATATATAATGATGCAGCATAACCATTCAGCACATTGTTCCTTTGCCGACTCTTTGACAGGTATCCAATTAATCCCACACCCCCTGCAGTTTTCCACTAGCCCAGCAAAGCCCTTCAAGTATTAATCCAATTTCCTCTTGAAAATCATTATTGTATCTGCTTCTACCAACCTCTCAGGCAGTGCATTCCAGATCAGAACAACACGCAGGACATAATATGAACTACCTATCTGTTTACATGTACAAAAAAGAACAAACATATAGATGTATCTGTGAGAAGATTATGTCGACAGTTTCAACCTGTCAGATACTGCCTGCCAGTAACATTTACAGATTTTTTTAAGTGCTTAAATTTTAACTACAGGACTGAAACTAAAAGAGATGTGTGATTCTTTTATATTGTCACTATTTATCAATCTTAATCTCTAACAGGGTGCCGGAGAGAGTTTTCTAAGATCCACACCTCACCTTGTCATCATCACAAACCTAACTCAAGACACTTGTTTCTTTTGAGACTGAATTCCATCTGGTTAATGATACATACAAGAAAAATATAATCATTGTGCAGGAAACTACAGTGAAAACTAAGCTGCCCAAATATACCAGATATCAATAAATCAGCCTCCCGCATTTTTTTTACCATTATCCAACTTCTGGATAGTTCTGACTAAGTATTCTTTCTCTCTAACCCTTAAATGCCCCAAGTTCAGCATTAACAGGAGAGTTTCAAATTTCATGACTTTACCTAAATACAAACCCTCAGATAATTTAACTCTATCTTGTTTCATTATTTTTTATCAAAACAGTTGGTTTCCATACGGCGCATGTCAGTACATTGAGTAAAAAGTTTAAATTCAAAGTAATAAATAGGAACATAAGAGCAGGAGTAGGCCATTCGGCCCATCGAGCCTGCTCTGCCATTTAACTGAACATGGTTGATCTTCTACCTCAACGCCATCTTCCTGTACTATCCCCGCATCCCTTGATGTCATTAGTATCTGGAAATCTTGACTTCTGCTTTGAACATACTCAAGGGCTGAGCCTCCACAGTCC
Organism: Cetorhinus maximus; assembly: GCF_964194155.1. Classification (NCBI taxonomy): domain Eukaryota; kingdom Metazoa; phylum Chordata; class Chondrichthyes; order Lamniformes; family Cetorhinidae; genus Cetorhinus; species Cetorhinus maximus. The sequence goes on along the minus strand of NC_135903.1, from coordinate 40,646,728 downwards.
AATGGAGTCGAGAATTCCAAAGCTTCACCACCCTCTGACTGAAGAAATTCCTCCTCATCGCAGTCCTATATGGCCTATTCCTTATTCTGAGACCATGTCCCATGATTCTAGACCCCAAAACCAGGGGAAACATCCTTCCTGCATCTACCCTTTCAGGCCCTGTAAGAATTCTGTACATTTCAATGAGATCACGTCTCATTCTTCAAAACTCCAGAGAATACAGGCCCAGTCTCCTGAATTGTTCCTCATAGGACAATCCCACTACCCCAGGGATTAGTCTGGTGAACTTTCGTTGGACTCCCTCTATCACCAGTATACCCTTCCTTAGGTAAGGAGACCATACTCCTGGAATGGTCTCACCAAGGCTCTATACAAGTGCAGCAAGACTTCCTTACATCAAATCCTCTTGCAATAAAGGCTAGCTTACCATTCGACGTCTTAATTGCTTGCTGCACCTCCATGTTAGCTTTCAGTGACTCATGAACAAGGACACCCAGGTCCCTTTGGATATCAACACTTGCCAATCTCTCACCAGTTAAGAAATACTCTGCATTTCTGTTTTTCCTACCAAAGTGGATAACTTCACATTACATTCCATCTGCCATGTTCTTGACCACTCACTTAGTCTGTCTAAAGCCCCTTGAAGCCTCTTTGCATCCTCCTTACAACACACGTTCCCACCACGTTTTGTGTCATCAGCAAATTTGGAAATATTTCATTTTGGTCGCCACATCCAAATCATGGATATCGATTGCGAATAGCTGAAGCCCTGTGGTAACTATGGTTTCATGTGATGAGTAGTATACCTTTAAGAAGGATGTCATAAAGGAAAATCACATGATCTTGTGTAACCAATAGAGGAGTACACGGGCTAACCCTGTCGTTAGTTGGAAGTCAGTAGTCTGCAAGTGAGCAGCAGAAGGATCTAGATAGAGTTTGGTGGTAGAAACACACGTGTGTAGCTGCTGAGTATCTTGTAAATAAACAGAATGTGTTCCACCTAAGAAGTGTCTGCAGAACTACTCTATCTAAAGTACCAACTCGGTCACCCCACAACAAGCGTGCAAGTGTGGCTCATGAGTCACCATAAACTGGTGACGGAGTCACAACAGGCACTGGTCCTTGAGGTACTGACTAGTCACAGCCTGCCAACCTGAGGATGATCCATTTATCCCTACTTTCTGTTTTCTGTTCATTAACCGACCCTCAATCCATGCCAGTATATTACTCCCAATCCCAGGGGCTCTAATATTACTTACTAACCTCCTGCCTGGGACCTTATCAAAAGCCTTCTAAAAATCCAAATACGCCACGTCCACTGGTTCTCCCCTATTTATTCTACTAGTAACATCCTCAAAAAACTCCAACAGGTTTATCAAACACGATTTCTCTTTTATAAATCCATGTTGCACTCTGCCCAATCTCACCGTTATTTTTAAAGTGCCCAGCTTTAGAATAGATCTTCCCAAGTAATGATGTCAGTCTGACAGGCCCGTAGTTCCCTATTTCTCTCTCCCTCCTTTTAAAGACTGGAGTCACAGTTCCTTCCGTCCGTTCTACAGGCACCATTCCAGAACCTATAGAATCTTGAAAGATGATCAACTTTCATCCTCTACCTGTACAGCCACCCCTTTCAACGCTCTGGGGTATAGATCATCAGGTCTGGGGGAATAATCAACTTTCAGCCCCATTAATTTCTCCAGAACTATATATTTTACTAATACAAGTTTCTCTCAGATCCTCAATCTTACTAGTCCCTTGGCTCTCCGATACTTCAGTGAGGTTTTTTGTATCTTCCTCCATGAAGACAGACTCAAAGGGCGGAATCATCCCAGATGTGCGCAAAGTGCAGGAGCGGGCGGGAAAAAGGACGTTTTACCCACCGGCAGCAATGACAGCTTTTCACGCCATATCATCCCATTCCCGGCGCGCCCCGCCTCATTAATCATGCATTCGTGCGGAACACACCGGATCGCTGGCGGGTGGGCTTGGATTTGCCCGCCACACCGTGGCCTCGGAGTTTCCTCGCTCCGGACGCCATATTTAAAGCGCGCCAGAGCGCAGCCTACTTCATATCTTCAGACCAGAACTGCTGCAGGCAACTGATGGTCCTGAAAGTAAAGAAGATGGCAGCCCCCAAATTTAGTGACCCCTCACTGGGATGCCTGCTGGACGCAGAGGAAGGCCACCACCTCGCTCTGGCTACAGGAAGTCCACCAGAGTCACCAATTCGGCCTGGGGGGTGGTGGCAGCGATGGTCAGCGCCACCGGAGCACAGAGGAGGTCAGCTATCCAGTGCAGGAAGAGGATGAATGGTCTCATCCGCTCTGCCAGGGTTAGTCACTTCTCATCACTCTCAACTCCCACACTCACAAACCCATCACACATCCACAGGGATCTCACACCTCAAGGGACAACACCACTAACTTCCACACACACCCTCACATCTCCATCAGCCTCATACCCTCTGGAGCTCACATCCTCATCCCATCCATGGCTCCGCTCACTACACAAACATTCCAGTCAGTGCCACATGTCCTGCTCACACTCTCTCCAACTGTTTTCATGTAGGAGAAGCTGGCTCACAACAGCAGGGAGAGGTCGCAGATCGGGGGTGGGGGGTGTGGTGGAGTGGCCCCATGAAGCCCCTCTCTTTCTTTGAGGAGCGGCCATTGTGCTGACTGGTGAGGATGTGGACCGTGCCTGCGGTGACGGTGAGGTCAGTGGTGACACCCACTTGAGGATCCTGCACCACATCATCCCTCTCTCAACGAAATGTGAGTTCTCTCTCTCCTGCTTTTGACTCTGCTGCCATGCACTAATTATCTCTACTTTGGTTCACAGGGAGCTCTGCCAAGCGACTGACACCCTCAGCCAGCCAGTCCCTCAGCTCCATCCAGGTCCTCACCTCCAGCCAAGAGGACACCTCCTCCATCGAAGAGCTGGAAATAAGCAGCCTGGAAGACCCGTCACAGTGCTTACCCACACCCTCCACCTGCGCAGAGATACACATCCCATTGGGACTTAGATCTAGAGCAGGCTCGGGTTCAAAATCTGATGGTCACCACACGGATATGTGTTCGCTGCAGGAGGAGGCAGGTTCAGCTGAGCTCCCCGGCACTCTGAGGACTGCTTGGGAAGAGGCATCTGTGGGGTCCAAGTCAGATGACGAGCCTCTGGATTCGGCTTTCCAACTCATCCTGGAGAGTCAGCAGAAGGCAGGGGTACATCTGGCAGAGCTGTGGGGAGCCCTTAACAGAGTGGCATGTGAGTGGGAGGAGTGTGTCCGCCTGCTCTCTGGTGAAGTGGTGCCCACAGGTGTGCGTATGGAGATCTCCATGGGAAGGATAGCGGACGCCATGGAGACCCTGGTCCAGCAGAACGCAGAGATGCGCGCAGACCTGCACTCCATCGTGGTAGCCATGTGTGAGTTCCTGCAGTGCAATGCGAGAGGGAAACGGGGCACCTCGGCGACCCCCAGGTGCTCCTTCCCCTCAAGGAGTCAGGCCAGGGCCTGCAGGCACCTGAAAAGAGGAGGAGCAGCAGCTGGACACCCTGGGTCATCCACTCAGGAAATCAGAGGCTGTCCTCACCCTCCGAGTCCCCTTTGCCTGTAACCCCCTCAACCTCATCCTCTGTCAATGCAGAGGGAGCAGCTGGCCCACAGGAGGACAGGCAAAGCAAGCTGGGGCCCCCAAGGCCTCGGCTCTCCAGAGGACCCACACCAAAGTCATCAAAGGCAACATGGCCAACCATTACACAGGCTGTCTCCACTCCTGTTGAAGATGTCAGGGCAGCACCTAGAAGAAGTGGTAGTCCTAGAAAAGTAAAGAATTTATGATTACAAGTGGTTGCACAGCTGAACACATTTTGTCACTTTATAACCTGAAAATATATTCACTTTCACTGAATAATGTGTAATGTTGTCTTTCAGCTTCATTGACAGGCTTCACGAGTGCTCCCACTGCATCCCCCCCATTAGCAGTTCAGCTGCATGCAGCCAGACCACGAGTGATTCTGAAGGATGAAGTGTGTGTGTGACGGGGCCTTTTGGAGCCTCGTGCAAGCCTCTCCCACGCACACAGAGCCTTCATCCATCACACTCACCTCAGTGTCCTGAGTGTTTTCAATGCTGCCGGCTGGGGTCTCTGTCAGTTGTCCATCTGAGCCGACCTGTGTCTCTGCCCACCCACTGACCACACTCCCAGCATGTGCCCATCCAACACGAGGCTCCGCTCACTCTCGATTTCGACAACCATGGTAGTCTTTAAGTTTCTTCTCAGCTCCCCCGTCCTTTCCCCTCCCCCAGTCACCCATGTCCTTTCCCCCATCACTATTGACCCCCCTACTTCAGGATCACCTTCCACCTCCCCACCGCCACCTACCAACCCAAACCCTCGCCTTTCCAGGGTATCCAGGTGAACATGCAAGTTCCCTACCTTCTTGAGAATCCCGCCCCATCCACATTGACCTCCCCGACACCCACCTTCCCACCCCAAGGGTCTGTGTCTGCCTCCGAGTCCCCACAAACCACCCTCGGCATCCCTTCTACTGCTACCGTTGCACCCTCACCCTTCCACTCTTCCGGTTCACTCTGCCCCCTCTCATACTCACTATTTCCTCCCACCGTGCCCACCCTCATTCACTCCCCAGGAGGCAGTCATTGACTTCATAGACCCCTCCCTTGCATGTTCACCTGAGCATCCCCCCTTAATCCCTCTTACACCCTTACTCCCTCCTCCCTCCAGACTCCCTCCTTCCACTGGACTCCTTCCTCCTCCTGGACTCCTTCTCCCCTCCAAACTCCCTCCTCCCCCCCGGACACCTTCCACACTCTGAACACCATCCTCACCCCCCCAGACTCCTTCCTCCCCCTGGACTCCTTTGCCCCTCCAAACTCCTTCTTTCCCCAAAAGTACTGACCCCATCTGAACTCCTTCCTCCCCTGAAGCCCTGCCCCTCTGAACTCCTTCCCTTATACCTCCCTCCCCCTTATACCTACCTCCCTAGTTGCCACATTGTCCCCCATTACATCCTCCTGCCCCCACACTCACTCCCCCCCACCCAACTTCAACCCCAACAATTTCGCTTCCCCCCTCCCAACTTCACCCCCTTGACACCTTTGTTCCCCCTCCTCCTATCATCAGCACCCCCACCACCTTCAGTCCCCCTCTCAATCTCACCCTCCCCAAACACCTTCTTTCCCCCCCTCCCAAGCTCACCCCCCTCTCCAGTAAACCTTCCTCTCCCAGTCAAACCTAGACCTTACTCTCCCACCCCTGCTCCCCCAAATCCCATTACACCTTGCTCTCCCAATCACAGCTGGATCTTCCTCTTCCTCCTCAATGATCACCTGTAGTAACCCATGGCCAGGGCCCTGATGTCCCGAAGCAGACCCCAGACATCAACGGAGACCTGTCACCTTCCATGAGCTTCGTGGTGGAGCCATGTCCATGAGAATCCACCCAGCATGCGATGCAAGTGTTCCTCCAGGGCCCAGTAGCTGTTGGTCTCCAGCATTTTCTGCTCCTCGGATGTCTGCGATATGAACAAGGCCCTAGCGGTAAGTTCTGGTTTCTGCACATCACTCTTATCAAGACCTGGTCTGGGCCGACGTTGTCTAGCTGAAGTGGGCAGTAAATTTGACATGGGGGAATGATTCCAGTGGGCAGGCAAGATGATGAGGTGCAGAATCACAGAATCCCAAAAGCACAGAATTTTAACAGCACAGAATGAGAAGGAGGCCATTCGGCCCATCATGTCTGCACTGACTCTCCAAATGAGCATTATGACCTAGGGCCATTGCCCTGCCTTTTCCCCGTAGCCCTGCACATTATTTCTATTCAAATAATTATCTAATGTCCTCTTGAATGCCTCCATTGAACCTGCCTCCACCACACTTCCAGGCAGCGCATTCCAGACCCGAACCACTCGTTGTGTGAAAAAGTGTTTTCTCACATCACATTTGCTTCTTTTGAAAATCACTTTAAATCTGTGCCCTCTCGTTCTTGATCCTTTTATGAGCGGAAACAGCTTCTCCCTATCTACTCTGTCCAGTCCCGTCATGATTTTGAACATCTCTATCAAATCTCCTCTTAGCCTTCTTCTTTCCAAGGAAAACAGTGCCAACCTCTCCAATCTATCCTCATAGCTGAAGTTTCTCATCCTGTAGCGGTAGCAGTGGTGGTCAGTGCTAACGCTGTCCACAAGAGGCCAATCGCCCAGTGCAGAAAGAGAATGAATGATCTCATCCATGCTGCCAGAGTAAGTCAACCATCTCATCACTCTCAACTTATACACTCACAAGGCCATCACACAATCACAGGGCTCTCACTCACTGCCAGCTCAATGGATATCACCCCTCACACACATATCTTCACATCCCCATCCAGCCTCATCTCCTCTGGAGATTGTGTCTTTAGAGAAAAAACTGTGCTGTGGGGTCCAGTCGCACGCACACACACACACACACACACACACACACACACACACACACACACGCACGCACGCACACACACAAACGCATGCACACACACACACACACGCACGCACACACACACACACACGCACGCACACACACAAACGCATGCACACACAAACACACATGCACACACACACATACACACAAATGCACACACACATACGCACACGCGCACACACACGCACACACACAAACGCACACACACACACATACACACAAATGCACACACACACACACATACACAAGCACACACATGCACACACGCGCACACACAAGCACACACACACACATACGCACACACGCATGCACACACACAAACGCACACACACACACATACACACAAATGCACACACACACACATGCACACACACAAACGCACACACACACACACACACACACACACGCACACACACACATGCACACACACAAACGCACACACACACACACACACACGCACGCACACGCGCACATGGACAGAGAAAAGTGAAGAAGACCAGTATGAGATCAGTTGCCAACAGAAGCAGCTTCCAGAAACTAAAGAATAAAGTCCCCAAATCCAGGGGAGTGGAAAAGGGAAGATCCAAGACAACAGTCTAGTCAAAGGCCAAGAACAGAAATGTGGAAGAGGTTCTGTTCTGTGGAAGTGAAAGTGAGGAGCAGGGAGGGAGGCTCCAAGCTCCAAGCTTAAAGAGAAGAAAATCTGCAGGAAGCAGATTTAAAGCAAAAAGTCAGAAGGTCCAAGGAGAGAGCTGAAGGTCTGTAACTCTCTCCTATCGGCATGGGAAGCAGTGATGTTCCATTGGCACAGCTGAGCATTTGAGAGAGAGTGCATGGAGAAAGCTAGAGTGCACGTGGTGACCCAGGGGAGAGGAACATCAGAAGGTGAATTTGAAACTGTGGAGGTGTTTACTTGTGGAAGGCACCTGAGAGAAAGCATCGGTTTGGGAGAAGATTCAAAAGTGAGTTCTTGGGGAGTGGAGGTTGGAAACCCTCATGTGAAAGACGGAGTGCAGTGAGAGCGGCTGGCTCACTGTGTGACAAACGTCTGGAGGGAGTGGAGGAGAGATCCATAGCATCTGTCTGGGGTGGCATCTGTCATCTGGTTTCAGGGTGTGGTGTGTCTGATCACAGGTCACCAATTGGTTTACATGGACTGTGTACTTACCGTGAACATTAGAGTGTAAGGTAGCTTTTGTAACTTGTGCTTTCCTTACAAATTTTTATATATCTGTGAAGGTATATTTGTGGGTGAAAGAGTATAATATAGTTCCTTTTTCCTCTTTAATAAATGTTTTATTCTTTTGTTAAAAGTTCATCAGCTGGCTCCTGTGACTCTGTTCGGTAGCCATTCTCCACATATCGATCTACTGAGCCGGGTTCCACCCTGATATCTGGATTGTCCAGTTGTAACATCAGCCGGGACCATAACACAGGGCATCACTGCAGGAGTCCCTCAGGGTAGTGTCCTCAGCCCAACCATCTTCAGCTTCTTCATCAATGACCTTCCCTCCATCGTAAGGTCAGAAGTGGGGATGTTCACTGATGATTGCACAATGTTCAGCACCATTCGCGACTCCTCAGATACTGAAGCAGTCCATGTCCAAATGCAGCAAGACCTGGACAATATCCAGGCTCGGGACTGACAAGTGGCAAGTAACGTTCATGCCACAAAATTGCCAGGCAGTGACCATCTCCAACAAGAGAGAATCTAACCATCACCCCTTGATGTTCAATGGCATTACCATCACTGAATCCCACAATAGCAACATCCTTGGAGTTACCATTGACCAGAAACTGAACTGGACTAGCCATATAAATACTGTGGATACAACAGCAGGTCAGAAGCTAGGAATCCTGCAACGGGTAACTCACCTCCTGGCTCCCCAAAGCCTGTCCACCATCTACAAGGCGCAAGTCAGGAATGTGATAGAATATTCTCCACTTGCCTGGATGAGTGCAGCTCCAACAACACTCAAGAAGCTAGACACCAGCCAGGACAAAGCAGCCCGCTTGATTGGCACCACATCCACAAGCATTCACTCCCTCCACCACTGATGCCCAGTGGCAGCAGAATGTACCATCTACAAGATGCACTGCAGGAACTCACAAAGCCTCCTTAGACAGCACCTTCCAAACCTATGGCCACTACCATCTAGAAGGACAAGGGCAGTAGATACATGGGAACCGCACCACCTGGAAGTTCCCAACCAAGTCCCTCACCATCCTGACTTGGAAATATATCGCCGTTCCTTCACTGTCACTGGGTCAAGACCTTGGAACCCCCTCCGTAGGAGCACTGTGGGTGTACCTACACCACATGGACTGCAGCGGTTCAAGAAGGTACCACTTTCCACCAGTTTCTCAAGAGCAATTAGGGATGGGCAATAAATGCTGGCCTAACAAGTGATGTCCACATCCCATGAATGAATTTTTAAAAAGCTCTTCCCCCTTTGCAGCGCCAGGTTGTGCAGCGTGCAGCAAGCCATAATGATCCAAGAGACCCTCTGGGAAGTGTACAGGAGAGCTTTGCCGGATCTGTCCTGGCATCAGGATCGCATCTTTAGGATCCCTATGGTGTACTCTACTGACGTTTGGCTAGTGCCATGAGCCTCCTTATACATTCTCTCTACAGGATTCTGAGGTTGCTGCACGGGCGTCATCAGCCATGTCCTTCGCGGGTACCCTTTGTCAGCCCTGGATCCTGTTTGGTCCCTCAAAGATGTCGGGGATCAGTGATCTACTCAAGATGCATGAGTCGTGGGCGCTTTCTGGGTATCTGGCGCAAACCTGCATGATCAGTTTCTTGTGGTCGTAGACCAGCTGTACATTGAGCAAGTGGTAGCTTTTCTGGTTTATGGAGTGCAGTGCCTGTTGCCAGGGAGCTTTTATAGCCACGTGAGTGCAGTCGATGGCACCCCTGCACCTGTGGGAATCCAGAAATCTCAGCAAAGCCCAGTGTTCTGGCTTGTTTGACCTCTGTTGAAGTTGACATAATTGTGGGCCTGGGCAAAAAAGGTGTCTGTGACCTCATGAATGCATTTGTGCATGGACGCTTGAGAGATTCCACAGAGGTTCCAAGTGGAGCCCTGGAAGGAGCCACTAGTGTAGAAGTTCAGAGCAGCTGTTACTTTCATGGCCACTGGCAGTGGATGCTCTCCCAGTCCCCATGGCACCAATTCCTGGAGAATGTCAAATGTGAGTCACCAGATCCCTGGACATGCGGAGCCATCAGTGACACTGGTTCTCGCTCATCTGCAGATTCGAGTTCTTTAGACCCTGGGTCTTGTGAGCCCATGTCCTGTGAGCCTCATCCCTGTGTCCACAGGAGGCCCTACTGACCCTCGGCCTTCATGGTCTTGCTCCTCCCTTTGGCGATCCAAGCACCTCCTTCGCAATCTTCTCCTTCTTCTCTCCTGCCTGTAAGCGACAATGCAGACAACGATAAATACAGCCTCCGTCTTCCTGATGGTCTCCACTCTGCAGTATCAATGGGAAACATATAAGTGTCAGCGTTAGTCTCCAAAGGTCCTCTTTCTCTCACTGACTCATCAGTGAATGTGGGTTCAAGGGCTTTGTTCCCATGTTGGGAGTATTCACCCCTGGAATGATGGCCAGTGTGTAACAAGGCCCCCCTTCAATACCCATCCTTTGCCCATCTGCTATGACATTGATTTGGCCAGGCGCTTGGAGCTTCATTCACTGCACTCTAATACCACACTCTTGGGAATAAACATGAGGTCAAGTGTTCATTCAGGAAATGAGGTTATCTGAGGAGGGCCTAAGGTTTCCCTTCAGTGAACCAGCCAGCGGCAACTCTCTAACGGGCTTCTGGAGCTTGTCCATTCGCTCAATTGCTCTGGAGTGTGTTATGACTCTGGGGAATTTCCGCTCTGTGAACAAGGGGTTAAACCAAGGAGATTAATAAGCGCCACTTTCCAGGATTATTCTCACATGAATGGGCATCATTGCTCCACTTTCCTGATTCCCTGCTCTGTCATTGAAATGTTCCTAACATGCCTGAGCTGTGCCTCTCCCCTCATTTGGAAATGCTCAGTTCAGTTGAGTGCCACTTTAATCAGCCGCTCCCCCCAGCGAGCAGAGCTTATAATGAGGTGCATATGCATTAAAATGACATTCCTGATGTGTCTCAGGGGGGACTGCAGCCTGTCATTGATGGGTGGAACAAATGATTGCAAACTGGTTTCACAACGACATGAAACCAATTTTTGGCCTCCTCACGATATTTTATGTTCTGCCTGCCATGATGCCCGCTGCGAACGGGCACAGAAAATCCTGGCCGTAGCCTCCTGCCCACGCAACCCTCTATCCCTGTGCGTTCAAAACCTCTCTGCTTATATATAGAGCCTCTGACGACTCATTAACCAGCTCAGTAATTATCACCTATTGGGGGCAACTACTTTCAGTTGATTGACATATAACTACCACTTCAGGCAGCTCCCTGTTTAACCAGGCTATTAAACTAACAATGTTTGAAAATAAGAACCTAACTCTTAATCTAAATTTAAACTTAATGAAAGTTTACCAGAACTTACCACCTGAACCAAATTCTCAACCACTCATTCAACCTACGTCTCACTCAGGTGTAATCTCGTGTCCGTGGGCCACTCTCCCCGTCATTCTCTCTCCTCAGCCACATTAACTATTTCATAAGGTTGTGTTGTTAATGGGACTGAGCATGCCTGAGATCCAGTCTTCGCTTTGTCCTCATCAAACATTCCACATGTTAGTTACCTCTCCCACAATGCACCACATTTGTACACGTGACATTAAATTACAAGCCATTCTGGTGCTTCCAGGCTATCTTAACATTAGAACAGAAGGGGCCGTGGTTTGGTGCTTCAGTTGAAAGCTTGCATCTCCAACAGTGCAGCACTCAGTACTGCGCTGGAGTGTCAGCCTAGATTATTTGTGCTCAAGTACTGGAGTGGGACCTGAACCTGGAACCTTCTGATTCAGAGGTAAGGGTGCTAGAAACCTCGTTTATGTGGCCTCAGCGTTTCAGAAGGTGACCAGATTATCTCCAAGGAAATTATCAGCTATCTTCTCTCTCCAGACTCTCACTAGATTGGGCATTGATTCATGATTAATGCCCTTTTATGTGTTGCTCACAATGTATGTTTCTAATGAGTGTGCACTAAGTACAGAATCACGGAATTATTACAGTGCAGAAGGAGACCATTCAGCCCATCGTGTTTGCACCAGCTCTCCAAATAAGCATTATAACTCAGTGCCATTCCCCTGCCTTTTCCCCGTAACCCTGCAAATTGTTTCTATTTAAATAATCACCTAATGCCCTCTTGAATGCCTACTAGATTCTGGTAATCAAAAAATTCACCATTATCATCCATGGTCATCTGAGGTCCTGATTTTAGATCCCAATGGTGATACAACTCTTCCTGTTTTTCTACCTCATGCACTCAGTAGCTTCCCTTGTGTTCAATTAGGTTACATATTTCCATAATATTTTCATTTCATCTTTGATGGGAGCCCTGGAGGGCCTCACTGACCAATAATGTAAAATTCATTGCCTCTTAGAACAGAGCTTAGTATTCCTGACCAAACTATCGATACATTTACTTTGTTAATTAAACCCTATTTGAATTTCTTTAAAATATCATGTACGTTACAGTCAGTTTTCCCCTCTCAGTGCATGGGGTCAGCCCCCGCACAATGTTTTGTACAGTTTGTATTGTTAGTCTTGAAACATCTGTTCTTGCAGCCAGTGATTTGTCTGATTTTTTTTCAAGCAAGTGATGTCCTAGTTTTGATCAGCAGCAGGGTCAGGAGCTCTTGCAGTTGCCTTTGGAGCTAACCGTCGTGGTAAGGTCCCCTCGTGCAATCGGTGATGGGAGTTGAGAAAGAACGCCGAATGGGTTAGAACAGAGGCTTTGCGAAGCTAAGCTTCACTCCTGCAAGCTGTGACATTTAGAGATAATCTTCTGATGTCTGTAAAAACAAGCAAGTTGCCGTTAAATATGTCTGCCCCACGTCAACCCTTAGTTATTCCACCACAGCTAATGAAGACATCATCAGCTAGTGCCCACACTTGATGGATGTCTAAACCACGGTGAAGCAGAGAGAGGAAAACAATTCATTCAGTAACAACCTTTCTCAGGATGTGTGTTTGAGTTTTTTTGTAGCCTGTATCTAATAGGACCAATCCATCTGGTTGAGTCACTGGGTCAAAAAGCAGAAATTATTTTAATAAAATATTCAAAAGTATAGTTACAAATCCCATAGCCCTATTCAAAGAAGATTCGGGAATTCTGGGCCAATATTTAATCCTTAAACAATATCACTAAAACGGATTATCTGCTCATTATCACAGACTGCTTGTGGGATCTTGCTGTGTACAAATTGATTGCTGTGTTTTCCTCCATTACAGCAGTGACTAGTTGGCTGTGGTGTGTTCTGGTACATCCTGAGGTCTCAAAAGCATTATATAAATTTATTCTTAGCTTCTCCAGCCCCCTGTAACTCCCAAATGCAGTATTTTGAGAATGGCTGTTATTCTTATTTCCTTTAGATATGGCATGTCAACCTCTCTCAGTTTGATACAACAAACACAACCAAAAGACAGATCACTTATCTGTGATGAATGGTGTGGAGATCTGCCAGTAAAATCCTTCAGTTTATAACATTGTAAAGTCTCCAATGGAAATTGGTGGATAATGCTGTAACACCTGCTATTCTTACCTCCTCCAGAGGTGGTGCTGTAACCCTCTCAATCTTATACAATTAATCCACGTGCTTCAGATCAATAATTCAGTCCAATTTAAGTCTCCAACCCATAGGAAGCCTGAAAGATGTTCAACTTGACAGGGGGACAGGGGATAGTGGTTGGGGGGTGGGTCCAGTCCATTTTTAAGGCCCTTCTGGCGGCCTGGGAATAAGGAGCATAACGCTTTGTTAGACCCCCTCTACCAATCAGGCCTGCTCCGTTCAGGGCACCTCATTGGCTGCTGTAGCCTAAACATTGGGTTTAAATTTAAATTTAAGGTTAGCTGAAGCTAAAACAAATGTGGAGTCAGGAGGAGCAAGAGTCTTCCCCCAAATTCACAGGAACCCAATCACCCTCCCCACAACCAACATGGTGCTCAATACCCCACCCCAACTTCCTCTTCCCTGGAGCTATTCACAGGCTGCCTGTGAGACAGACAACCTGAAATTAAACTTTACAAATTAGCACACTGCTTACATGGAGAGACGACAGGCACAGCTCAATCTGTTAATTCCAATGAGGCCAGAAGCTCAATTCCAGCCTGGCTTTGGGCCTCCTGGTTGGAGCACCACTCAGTGCATGGAACCCATTAGGCCCAAAAACCTAAAGCCATTTCCTCCACTAAACGTGAACAGTGCTCTAGCAAAGTCACTAGTGTGTATCGTATACATATGTATCTATAATCTTCTATACATCTCTGCTATGTGTTATGTGTACATGTGACCACAACAAGACCAACAGAATGCTGAAGAAGTAAGAAAGACAACAATGGTGAACTTTGTCACCAGATTCAGAACTTTTAGGTTGGTGGGTCAATAAGTGTCAGATACAGGTTGAGCACGAGAGTCATCAGTTTGTACACTGCAATAGCCAAATAGTCACTGATATTATGGGGTAGATTCATCAATCCCTCAAAGTCAAAGTCAATAGGGAATTCAGGCTTGCGGGGTGGTGTAGAGGACAGAGTCTAGGACAAGGGGACGTGACCTTAAAATCAGTGCCGGTCAAGTCTGTGAAGTGGGGTTTGAATGGCGGGTCAACAATTTTAAATTGTCATTCCAAAAGAAGTGGCATCACAACAACGACTTGCATTTGGGGCTTTAACATCGTAGGAGATCCCACGATGATTCAAAGGAGCATTATCAAACAAAAATTAACAGAGGCACAGGAGACATTAGAACAACTGACAAAGCCTTAATCAAAGACACGGTTTTCAAAGTAGGAAAGAGAAGTAGAAAGGCAGAAAGGTTCCAGCAGAGAATTCCAGAGCTTAGGGCCTAGACGCCACAAGGGCTTGGTCGAAAATGGTGGCGTAAATTGATGGGCAATGAACGAAGTGTCACAGTTGAGGAACATAGGGTTGTAGGAGGGTTGTAGAGTTGGGGGAGGTCACAGAGATAGAGAGGGATGAGGGCATGGAGGATTTGAAAATTAGGTGAGAATTTGAAATTCGAGTCAATGCTGCTCTCAGAGCCTATATAGGTCAGTGAGCAAAGGTGTAATGGGTGAATGGAACTTGGTGCGGATTGGGTTATAAGTCTGTTATTGTTGGATTGTCTCAGAAAACATTGGGTGTCTTAAGAGATCTGGCTAGAGGTAAAGATCTTTCCTTAAAAGTACTTTTATTTACATAACTAGCTATATACAAGATTATAGAACATCAGGACGGAGCTACTGAACTACTCTTAGGTTCTTCTCATTCAATTCTGTCTGAGTGACGTCGTTATGCCATGGCTCCTTACTCTGCAACAAGGAGCAGGGGTTTGAATGAACTCACGTTTACAGAGGCAGGAGAATAGGAGGCAAGCCTGGAGGGCATTGGACTAGTCAAATCTGGAGGTGATGAAGACGTGGCTGAGAATTTCATCGAGTGTACAGCACAGAAACATGCCATCTGGCCAACTGCTCTATGTGACGTTTATGCTCCACATAAGCCTCCTCCCATTCCTCTTCATCTATCATCAACATTTTTTTGAATCCTTTCTCCCTCATGTACTTGTCTAGTTCCCCTCAAATATAACTCCTGTCCCTACTCTTTACAGTGACGGGTTCCACATCCTTACCACTCTTTGGGTAAAAATGTTTCTCCTAAATTTACTTTTGGGTTTATTAGTCATAATCTTACCTTTATAACACCTAGTTTTGGACTTCCACGTGTAGAAATATTTTCTCTATATCTACCCAGTAAAACATTTTTTTTTTAATCTTAAAAACTCTTTCAGGTCATCCCTCAGCCTTCTCTTTTCTAGAGTAGAGTCCGAGACAATTCAGTCTTTCCTGACAAGCTCAGGAAATCCTCTCAGTTCTGTTCATACCTGTAAATGTTGGTTGCACCTTCCACAATGCCTGTGTATCCTTTGCCTAATATGGAGACCAGAACTGTACACAGTACTCCAAGTGTGGTCTAACTAAAGTTCTGTAAAAGTTTAACATGAATTCCCTGTATTTCAATTCGATCCTTTTAGTTTCAGCAGCAGATGGGCTGAGACAAGAGCAAAGATGTGTAATATTATGAGGTGTCAAGAATGCCACCAGCTGAGCAAACGAGTAGAAAATGGCTTGTTAAAGACTTTTTAACCGCTTGCTGATCTTGAATGTTCCTACTGAACACGGTTGGATTGAAACAATTGATGCTTTCTTCATGAGAAAAACAGTTGGAAAATAACAACACTCGTATTCAGTTGGACCTACTGTCAGCTTTTTAAACAATAGCAAAGGTCTTCAGTTCTCAAGTGAAGAAATCACCTGAAGCAGATGGTGTGGGTTTTTTTTTGGATGTAAGAAAGACTACTGTGTTGATATTTTCAGCTGAATGTTTGTTCTCACACGTTGCCACCCACAGGCTGTCATGTCTCCTGTTGTCAAGCCAACTCTAGTATTACATAGTTCCAATTCCTTACAAACCCACAGGTGTTTACAGCACAGTAAAAGGTCATTCAGCCTATCATGTCTGGGTCAGCACTCCACTAGGGAATCCAAAGCTAATTCAATTTATCCTTTCTGTCCCTTAGATGCCTGTTAATTTTCATTACTTCACATTTTACTTTACTTCACTTTTCTCCTAAATGGTTTTGCCTCAACTTTCCCCTTGTGGCAAAGCATTCCATGATCCGACAACTCTCTCCATAAGGAAATTTATCCTAATCTCTCTCCTCACTTTCTGGTTGTTGATTCCCACACCAGAGTAAATATTCTTTCCCGAATCAGCCTATAAGCAGGTCTTGTGATGCCCTGGGTAGCACCCCCCTGCCCCTGAGCCAGGATCTCTGAGTTCAGGTCCTATGGTAGGACTTAGTGGCCAAAGAAGGTGTGTTCAAGATGTGGTCAAACAGGTTGAGTATCAACCTGCAAATCCTTCCAACGCAGTTGCTAAGAGTGGGAGAGATTCCTGGTCAGCCATGTGATGTAGCTCCAGATTGAAATGTGCTGATTGCCACGGCAACCCAGATTCCCTGAGCAAACTGTAACACACCACTCAGTCTATAATTTTAAAAACCTTTATGCAATCTCTTCTGAGCCTTCACTGCTTCAGTGAAGATCATCCTAGTATCTCAAATCTCATAAATATAACTCCCTGTCATGGCATTTTCCCAGTGAATCTATGCTGAAAACTCCCAATGGTTTTGATGTCCTTTCTATAATAGGGCTCCCAAAACTGTACACAGTACTGCAACTATGCCCTAATCATTGTTTTGTATAAATTGATCAGATTTCTACCCAATGCCCTTATTTATTAAAATACAAAATAGGATTGATATTTTTAGTTATTTTGTTTATCCCCATTCACACTTTGAGGGTACGATGTATTTGAACCCTTGGATTTCTAATTATCCACACTCTTCAGCAGTTTTCCAACAAGTGTGTGTTCCCATTATTAGTTTTTGTACCCAAACTGTATCACTTCACACTTCTCTACTTTAAATTGTATCTGCAATCTTCCAATCGATCTCCCCAATCCACCCATACCCTCTTATTGTTTGTCAAACCTTGAACTTTATTCATGACATTTTGATATCATTCTCCCTCTGCTCAAATCCCAATGTTTTCTACACACTGAGAGCAGAGCTGGATCCAGTACTGAATCCTGGAAGTGAAAATACTTCCAACGCTCTTCAACACCCATCAATCCTAATCCTCGGTTTCTTGCCCCTCAATCAGTATTCTATCCATGCTGCCGCTACATTTCCTCTTAGGCCTTGGGCCTGAACCTTTCTAACAAGTCTCCTGTAAATAATCTTAACTCAATACAGCAAATCATGAGGCACTGTGCATATCTTTGTGTCATCCGCAAACTTACTAATCCTGCCCCCTACATAGTCATTTATGTCGTTTATATAAATGACGAATAATAGGCGGACCCAGCACAGATCCCTGTGGTACGCCACCTGGACACCGGTTTCCAGTCACTAAAGCATCCTTCTGTCATCACCCTCTGTCTCCTACAACTAAGCCAATTTTGAAATCACCTCATCAAATTACCCTGTATCCCATGTGCATTTACCTTCTTTATAAGTCTCCCAGGTGGGACCTTGTCAAAGGCTTTGCTGAAATCCATATAAACTACATCAACTACACTACCCTCATCTACACACCTGGTCACCTCAAAAAATTCAATCAAATTTGTTAGGCATGACCTCCCTCTGACAAAACCATGCTGACTATCTCTGATCAAACCTTGCCTCTCCAAGTGGAGATAGATTCTCTCCTTCAGAATTTTCTCCAATAGTTCCCCTACCACTGACGTGAGACTCACGCGGCTTATCTCTACAACCCTTCTTCAATAGCAGAACCACATTAGCTGTTTTCCAGTCCTCTGGCACCTCCCCCGTGGCCAGAGAGGAATTAAAAATTTGGGTCTGAGCCACTCCGATCTCCTCCCTTGCCTCCCTCAGCAGTCTGGGACACAAATCATCCGGACCTGGAGATTTGTCCACTTTTAACCTGCCAACACCTCCAATACCTTGTCACTCCCTATATCAATTTGCTTAAGAACCTCGCAGTCTCTCTCCCCGAGTTCGATACCTTCAATCTCATTCTCTTGGGTGAAGACAGATGTGAAGTATTCATTCAACACTCTAGCAATGTCCTCTGGCTCCACCCATAGATTACTCCCTTGGGCCCTTATGAGCCCTACTCTTTCCCTGGTTATCCTCTCCCCATTGATATACTTATAGAATATCTTGGGATTTTTTCTACTTTTACCAGCCAGAGCTTTCTCATATCCCCTCTTTGCTCTCCTAATTGCTTTCTTAAGCTCCACCCTGCATATTCTGTACTCCACTAATGCCTCTGCTGATTTGCTTCCCTTTTACCTGCTAAAAGCCTCTCTTTTCCTTCTCATCGTAACCTGAATACCTCTAGTCATCCGTGGTTCTCCGAGCTTATTACTCCTTCCTATCACCTTAGAGGGAACATGTTGAGCCTGTACCCTCCCCATTTCTTTTTTAAACGCCCCCCACTGCTCCTCTGTAGATTTCCCCACAAGTAGCTGTTCCCAGTCTACCTTGGCCAGATCCTGCCTTATTTTACCAAAATCCCCTGTCCCCCAATCCAAAACAATTTTTTGCAACTTGTCGATTTCTTTGTCCATAACAAACTTAAACTGAGCTTTTCCAGCTATTTTTATTTTTGTGTCAGATTTCAAGCATCCACAGTATTTTGCTTTTATTTATATTAAACTGTTCATGTTGTGTTCGCTATCACTAAAATGCTCCCCCACCACCACCTCAGCCACCTGTCCGGCTTCATTCCCCACAATTAGGTCCAGCACTGCGCCGTCCCTTGTTGGACCCTCTACATATTGACCTAAAAAGTTCTCCTGTGCACATTTCAAAAAATCCACTCCATCCAAGCCCTTAACACTATGTCTATCCCAATTAATGTTGGGAAAGTTGAAATTACCTAATATAATTACCCTATTGTTATTGTTTTTATACACCTCCGCAAATTGTGCACATATTTGATCCTCAATTTCCCGCTGACTATCTGGGGGTCTATAATAAACACCTAACAATGTGGCTGCCCCTTTTTTATTCCTAAACTCTACCCACAAAGCTTCATTCGATGTCCCCTCCAAGATATCATCTCTCCTTACTGCAGCAACTGGCTCCTTAACTAATAATGCAATGCCTCCTCCTCTTTTACTGCCTCTCCTGTCTCACCTGAAGATTCTATATCCAGGCATGTTGAGCTGCCAATCCTGCCCCTCCCTCAACCACATCTCAGTGATGGCTACTATATCACAATTCCATGGGTGTATGTCTGTGTATGTCTGTGTGTGTCTGTGTGTGTGACTTAATTGAATTAAAGACAGCTGTCCTGAATGCTTTGAGGTAATAGAATATAAGCTAGGTTTGAAATGTTAAGTAGGTAAACACAGGTGTAAAGAGAACATTTGCATTTTTAAATAAACCAGACTGGATTAAATTCAAAGAGAGGGAGTGAAATATTACACCTAGACAGGAGAAGTTAAGAAACTGTGTTTATTTTTCCCAAAGATTACTGGTAAGATTGGTACTATGAGAGGTTTTTATTATTAGAAAGGTAAAGTTCAAAGCCATAGTGAAACAATGGGAATTTGCATTCAAAGGGGAAAATATGTATAAAGTAGTGAAGACTATGTGTAAGGGTAGGCATTCTAAGATCTAAAACAAGTGTGAAAAAGCCTCCAGCATCTACGCCTCAAGATGCTGCCTACAAAGAACTGAAGTTAAGAAAATTCACTTTGAATTGGATTTTTCAGGGTATCATGTTTTTTTGCCTCGGTCTTTTAAAATCTATGTGTCCTACTGTTGCCTTAATGAAAGTATTACTGGGAGTTAGATTAACTAGAGGATTTAGAAGTTATTATAGTAGTAATTTGTAGATCAATGTGTGTACTTAAATCATTTCTTCTATTAATAAAGGTTTAGTTTAGTTTTGTAAGAAGCCTATAAGACTCAGTGGTCTTATTACTACTGAATTCAAGGTACACATCTCAAAATTTATACAAATTGCAAAACAGTTGTGGCAGTTGTTTCACATTCCCCTTTGGGATTTTAGCAGATCAGCATTTACCATCGGCTGTGCCAAAACAATAAATAAATGGATATGATATGGTAGCCATTACAGAGACGTAGTTGCAAAGTGACCAAGGCTGGGAACTGAATATTGAAGGGTATTTGACATTTTGGAAGGACAGGAAGAAAGGAAAAGGAGGTGGGGTAACTCTGTTAATAAAGGATGAGATCAGTGCAGTAGTGAGAAATGATTTTAGCTTAGAAGATCAAGATGTAGAATCAGTTTGGATGTAGATAGGAAATAGCAAAGGAAAGAAGTCACCAGTGGGAGTGGTTTATGGGTCCCCTAACAGTAGCCACATTGTAGGACTGTATATAAATCAAGAAATAATGGGGACATGTTAAAAAGGAGTTGTAATAATTGTGGGAGATTTCAATTTTCACATAATTTAGGCAAATTAAATTAGCGAAGGTGGCCCACAGGATAAGTTCATAGGACAGAATCTTGTGGAGGTGACAGGCATCACGCCACTGGCTGCAGAGCCCCACTTTTCCTCTTTTCAGAAAGGCCAACTGCATCAGGTTCCACTCAGCCACTTGACAAGCCATAACCAGGCCCTCATTCGGACCTAGCAACCCGGGGGTAGAAGTTCCACCTGCTAAGAGCTGCTGGATAATCAGAGGCTGGCAGTTTTATTGAACAGCAGTGCCACTGGCGAGATGGTGGCTGCTGCCAGTACGACACCCAACCAAGGCCTAGGATTGTCACTGGATCCCAGGCCACATATAAGCGACGATGGGAGTGGGGGGGTCACAGGGAGGATCATGGGGGAGTCACGGAGTTGGTAGCAAGGGCAGGGGGTGACTTTCAGCAGGCTCCCCTTTCCCAATGCTATGTCCCTCGATCAGGCATTGAGTGCTTTTGCACAAGGGACCTCACCCAGGAGCCCGCAAGCAACCACATTGCTCATCATGCTCCCCACATAGAGAGCACCCCGCACCCCCCCCAAACCACCTGCCACTGGGTTAATACCAGTGGTGGTGGGATGAGACTGTCCACTGAAAGGCCCCAATTGGCAATGGGGCGGGAAGACCACCCATGGGCCTTCCAGTCATGGGATTAATCAGTGTGGTGGAGGGAAGGCAGCAAAATCCCCACCAGCCACCCTCCTGCCTGATTCAATGCCTCTCAGTCAGCAAACTCACCACAGGATAGGGCACAAGATTCCAACCATAGGGTGAATTCAGAATAGTTTCGTAGAGAAATATCTTTTCGGAACCAACTACCAAGCAGGGTATTTTAGACCTGGTAATGTGTAATGAGACAGGAGACAATAATCTCATAGTAAATGATCCTAAAGGCAAGAATGATCATAATATGATAAAATTTCACATCTAGTTTGAGGGCTAGAAACTTTGGTCTGAAATTAGCTTCTTAAACTGAAATAAAAGCAATTACAAAGATCTGAAAGTAGACTTGGCTAAAGTGGACTGGGTAAATAGGTTAAAAGGTAAAACAGCAGAGAAACATGGAAGACATTTAAAGAGTTAGTGATGACATGTCAACTCAACATGAATGACTGCCAAGTGGCAGTTGTGAGAGTTTTGTTTAAAATAAAGTTTTAAGATGTATCACTTGTACATCTGAGTCCAATCATAAATCAATTTAGCAATACTTATCTTAGCAAAGTCCTTTTTCGAGGCTTTAACATAAATAGGTACAGACCATGAGACTTCAGTGGTGAAATTAGAAGGTTTATTTGAAGATGAGATAATAAAGTAATACATAAGACTACTGATACAGAAGTTCTAGACTGAATAGATTTTAATTAAGAAATGTAGTATAGAAGATGAAGGTTAAATACCTAACTAACTCAATTCTTTCCAATTCACAAATGACATTATCTGCAGGCATAGGCAAAAGTAATCAGTTCTTCACATTCACCCCCTAGGAAATGCCAGACAGAGGATATGACACTAGCTAGAAAAGCTGTCACTCAGAACCTCCACTTTTAACCCTTAAATTACCATTACCTCATCTCAAATCAGGGGGTCCATTGCAATTTTGCGATTGGTCAGTTTCATTGTTGAATTATTTTCATTGGATTTTAGCTATCTACATACATTGTCCATCAGAAGGAACAATGTATCTTCCCATCTGACACAATTGTCTATTGTTTGATTCTCATCTTAACATGGTCAAGGTCAGAACAATACTGAAGCTGCACACAATGCTGTTCCCAAAGGCAGAGCCATATAGCAGGACGTTAGCACTTTTACAATGAGCTTACAGACTTTTGAATAAAATCTAGCCTTAATAATGTAATTACTTGATTAAGTACTAATTCTTCAATTATAACTTAAACGAGACATACCGTTTAGTCAATTAACTGTTTCTAGCTGGTTGCTAATTTCGCAGCAATTTTTAATTAATACATGTGAATGATCATAATGTACAAGAGTACAAAATGGCTTCTTCGGCACAGTGTTAGTGCAAAATGGTGACTTTACCTTGGTAGCTTAGTACAGTAAATACAGTATGAAAATGATCTATAAATGGTCAAGTTACACAAAAAATTTATGCCCCAGGCCTACTTACACAATGCATCGTCTAATGCTGTACTCTTGTCCACCTCCATCTCTCGATCACTGACACCTAGTGGCGTGTCACTCTGCCAATTTCCGGTTCGTCTTCTCTCCAATCCTGTCAGAGTGACTACAACTGCAGTGCCAGCCATGGTTCTCCATCTCTCCCTGTAGATGAGCGCTCTATTCTCCTGCAATGAAAGGAAACAGAGTTCTGAGTGTGAGAAGTGGAATGTGCCCTGAGGATGGAATGAGAACATTTAAGGAGAGTGAGTGTGTGAGGCGGGTTTGGGATGAGGGCAAGGGTGAGTGTTGGCAGTTCAGATGGAAATTTGAGGAAGTGTCTTGAGAGAAAGGAATGTGTGGATCTGCATGGAGTGTCCATCAGAGGAATGAGGTGGAGGAGAATGCTGGGGAGATCAGAGCGTGATGGCTGCCAGCTCAGGACAATCACCTTTTCCGACCTAATTAGGCCAGTAAACCTTTTCCTGCACCGAATCCAGGTTCTTGGCACCACACTCCCACTGCTTACAGGCTCCATTACTGCCAGACATGCCAGCTCTGTTTGGGTGTATGGCCGTTTCACCCTGTCCACCTCCAGATAACATCCAGAGTGGGGAGTGAGAGGTAGAAGCAGAGCTGTCTGGAATGCACCAGAGTTTGAAAAAAAACCAAAATCAAAGTGTCACATCACAGGAAAGATGGGAGTTGATTGGCTGGTGAGTATTGCTGCTTAGGGACTGAGTCTAAACAACTGGCAGATTAAAAAAAGTTAATAACATTAAGTATTAATAACAAGTGAGTAGCAAGTGAGTCTTATCTTTTTTAAGTAAGGTTATTACTACTAGTAAGGATTAAGGTAGATTAATGGGGTTTAGCAGTATTAGTAAGGTTTATTAATATATGTTTATTAGCAGTAGTAAGGTTATTAACTAATACACAGAGGAATGGCAGGGCTGCTCTGACCTCTAAAGTGCACATCTAGTGCTACGTGGTAACTCCACAACCTTTTCCCATCTCCTGGATAATCACTTGCACAGGAAGTTTGTTTTTTTTTTTACTTATGGGATGTGGGTGTTGCTGGCTAGGCCAGCATTTATTTCCCATCCCAATTACCCTTATTCAGAGGGCATTTTAAGAGTCAACCACATTGCTGTGAGTCTGGAGTCACATGTAGGCCAGACCAGGTAAGGACAGCAAATTTCCTTCCCTAAAGGGCATTAGTGAACCTGATAGGTTTTTCAACAATCGACAATGGTTTCATGGTCATCATCAGGCTTTTAATTCCAGAATTTTATTGAATTCAAATTTCACCACCTGCCATGGAATTCGAACCCAGGTCCCCAGAACATTACTCTAGGTCTCTAGAATGCCAGTCCAGTGACAATGCCACTATGCCAGCACCTCCCCAAGTGTCGTCAGTTGCAGCAGCTTGAGCTCCGAGTTTTTGAACTTGAGCAGCAGCTGGTGGCACTGTGGTGCATCCGTGAAATTGAGAACTTCATGAATAGCACCTTTATAGATCTGGTCACCCTGCAGCTTAAGAGTGTGCAAGGAGAAAGGGAATAGCTGACCACCGGGCAGTCAAGAAGAAACAGGCAGGTAATACAGGAGCACCCTGAGCATACTGCACTCTCCAACCAGTATTCAGTTCTGAATAATGATGAGAGTGATGGTTCATCTGGGAAGTGCAGCCAGAGCCAAGTCCTTGGCACCACAGATGGCTCAGCTGTACAAGGGGGCAGAAGGAAGACTAGAAGAGCAATAGTGATAGGAGATTCAATAGGCATGTGTTTCTGTGGCCATGGACGTGAATCCAGGACGGTGTGTTGCCTCCCTGGTGCCAGGATCAAGGATGTCACTCAATGGCTGTAGAACACCCTGAGTGGGGAGGATGAACAGCCAGCAGTCATGGTCTACATCATTGTGAATGACTTAGGCAGAAAGAAGGATGTGGTCCTGCAGTCAGAATGTAGGGAGCTAGGTAGGAAATTAGCAAGCAGGATCTCAAAAGTAGTCATCTCGGATTACTTCCAGTACCATGTACAAGTGAGTACAGAAATAGAAGAACAAAGCAGATGAATTTGTGGTGAGTGCAGTTGGTGCAGGAGGGAAGACTTTAGATTCTTGAGACATTGGGATTGGTTTTGGGGGAGATTGGACCTGGACAGGCCGGACAGGTTACACCGAAATAGAGCCGGGACTGAGTTCCCTGCGGGGAAATTTGGTAGTACTATTGTGAAGAGTTTAATTTAACTTGTCAATGGCAATTTGAAACAGTGCATAGGGCTCTGACCATGAGGGATGGCATCAACTTTTGACTCACAGAGCTGATCACGCAGGGAGTAATCAATCCCTGATTTCCACATGTACAGAGGGGTGTGAGAATTTGTTCCTCACTGTACAGCCGGACATGTCAGAAGTTACGTATTTTCCCCTGGGCATCCAATCAGCACTTCAGGTGTGAACAAAGACTAGAAGGAACCAGCTGAACTGGGTGTTATCATTATTGTTGAGGAAACGTGTAACCCATTAGTCTTCCGACTGAGTTAAAGTGGAGAGCTGGAGAGGAAGTGCCAGTTTTCTGTGGTTGGGTTAAAGACAGAATGGGTGAAAGAGATCAGTTTTTCCTGTGGGTTAAAGTAGAGATTGAGGGGTGAGGCTGGGAACCATGTAGGAGATTCAGCTTTGTGGATATCATCCAGACAACTGGATGTGTAAACCTTTGATCTCATAGTTGAAAGTGAGCTAGACCAGTTGTCCTGTGGACTGGGAGGATTCAGCTTCTGTAGAGTATTTGTAAAATGAGGACACAACTGAATTGAAAAAGATCAGTTTGTAAGTTTTGCCTTTCGCTAATAGGACCTGCATGGTGTTATTTGCATGTTCATCAGTTATCAATGTGAGTGGGGGTGGTAGGTCGCAATGGGTTCAGCATTTTTGTGTCATAAGGCTTCATAAACTCAGGTTATCTGAACGGTGCCTTCTCTTGCAACTAGGTAAGCAGTTATAGGCAACCTGGACACATCAACCCTCCATCCCCCTCATCCTGCTCCTCCTCCTCTGAGGACACAGGGGTGCAGCGCAGTCCTCACCTTCCTCCTCCTGCAGCTCCACTCCTCCCTGCAAAGTGATGATGTGTAAGCCACAGCTGGCCAGAAGCATTCGGAACACCCTCCTGCTACATACTCACAGGTTCCCCAGATTTGTCTGGGCGCCTGGATCATTTCTTCAGAACCCTATTGCTCAATGGCCTTGTGCTAATGCGACTCCAGTTGTATCTTTCCTCTGTATCATCTGAGGGCTCCTCACCTGTGTCATCAGTCACATCCTTAGATGGCAGTCCTTGTCTCTAAGGAACCATCTACTCACTCTGCTTGAATGTGTGAAGACCTGTGGGAGATGTGGCTGATGAAGAATGAAGACATTTCAGAGGGCAGTTAAGAGTCAATGTCAGGAAATATAATAATTTTCATAATGTTATTGGAATTTATTGTGTTTTATTATTTATTTATTGTGTAGAGTAATTGTGGGGTCTGTGTCTATGGGTGTGTGTACATGGGACTTAATTGAGTTAAAGGCAGCTGATCTGAAGACTTTGGTGTATCAGAAGATAAGCCAGTTTTGAAATGTTAAATAGGTAAACATGGGTGACGTTTAGAATGTGAGGTGTAAAGGGAACATTTGCATTTTTAAATAAACCAGACTAGCTTGAATTCAAAAGAGGGGGTGAAATGTTTCACCTAGCCAGGAGAAGTTAAGAAACAGTGTGTTTATTTTTCTGAAAGATTACTGGTAAAATTGGTATTATCATAGATTTTTATTATTAGAGAGGTAACGTCCAGAAGGCATATGGGATACTTGCCTTTATTAGCCGAGGCATAGAATATAAGAGCAGGGAGGTTATGCTGGAACTGTATAAAACGCTGGTTAAGCCACAGCTAGAGTATTGTGTGCAGTTCTGGAATCCGCATTATAGGAAGGATGTGATTGCACTAGAGAGAATGCAGAGGAGATTTACCAGGATGTTGCCTGGGCTGGAGAGTTTTATGAGGAGAGATTGGATAGATTGGGGTTATTTTTCTTGGAGCAGAGGAGATTGGGAAGGGGGGCATGATTGAGGTGTATAAAATTATGAGTGGCATAGATAGGGTAGACAGGAAGGAACTTTTTCCTTTGATGGAGGGATCAATAACCAGGGGGCATAGATTTAAGGTAAGAGTCAGGAGGTTTAGAGGGAATGTGAGTAAGAATTTTTTCACCCAAAGAGTGGTGGGAATTTGGAACTCTACCTGAAAGGGTGGTAGAGGCAGAAACCCTCATAACATTTAAGAAGTATTTGGATGTACACTTGCGATGCCATGGTATACAAGGCTATGGGCCTAGTGCTGGAAAATCAGATTAGAATAGTTCGGTATTTGTTTGAGCAGTGCAGACTCAAATGGGCCAAAGGGCCTTTTTCTATGCCATAGACCTCTATGACTCTATGACTCCAAAGACATGGTGAAACAATGGGAATTTGCATTCACAAGAGAAAACATGTATGGAGGAGAGAATACTGTGTGTAAGGGAAGGCATTTTAAGATCTAACACAAGTGCGAAAAGCCCCCAGCATCTAAGCCTCAAGTGATTGTCTAAAGAAACTGAAGTTAAGAAAACTCACTTTGAATTTGACTGTTCAGGATATCGTGTTACTTTACCTGGGTCTTTTAAATCTGTGTTTTTTACTGTTGCCATAACAGAGGTGTAACTGGGAGTTAGATCAACTAGGGGAGCTAGGAGTTATCATAGTAGTAATTTGTAAACCTATGTATGTGCTTAAAACCTTTTTTATTTAATAAAGGTTTAATTTAGTTTTGTAAGAAACCTACAAGACTCAGTGATTTTAATACTATTGAATTCAAGGCACACATCGCGAAATATATACAAATTGCCAATAGTTGTGGCAGCTGTTTCAAGTTTCCCTTTGGGATTTGAGCAGCTCAGCATTTACCATCCGCTGTGCCATAACAGTCAACCACATTGCTTTGGGCCCGACCAGGTAAGGATGGTATCTTTTCTTCCTTGAAGGAATTATTGAACCAGATGAGTTTTTTATGGACAATCAGTTTAATGATTTTCGTTACTGAGACTAGCATTTAATTCCGGATTTTATTAATTAATTGAATTTTAAATTCCACCAGCTGCCATGGTAGGACATGACTTCATACCTCTGGAGTATTAGTCTGGATCTCTGGATTACTAGTCAAGTAACATCATCACTGTTTCTGTACCTGTTTCATTATGTGATTGTGAAATATGTATTTTTATTTTGTTTAAAATCTCATTTTGGATATTAAAACTTTCAGTTGCTGAGAAAAGGAATGTTAGGTGAATGTGATTTGATCTCATTAACAAGAGTATGATGGTGAAATGGGTACAAAGCTTTCCAAAATCTGAAAGGGTGTTAGATACAGATTCAATAACAGCCTTCAAAGGGCATTGGATAAATAATTGGAGGAGCAAAAGTTGCAGGGGTAAGGGGAAAGAGCAGGGGCATGGGACTAAATAAGACTCTTCAAAAGCAACACAAGCACAATGGGCCGTATGGCCTCCTCTACGCTTTACGATTCTATGATGCTATGACTCTAAGACTGCCGGTTGGTCTGAGGGTGCCTCGATTGCCACTTGATGCCCTGTACCTGTGGTATTGCAACCACAGCAGCAAAAGTGAGAGCTCTCTCATTCTGACTGGCCTCATCGGCAGCAAAATGGATGTAAGTGGCAGCCCTGGTAAACATGGCATCCGTCACCTGGGAGGTACACGTATGGGTGAAGGTCTTTCACCTCAACAAGGAAACAGCTCTGCTGTTTCAGTCTGTAAAGGTTCAAAACCTTCAAAAGCCTGTCACATCCATGGAGCCATCAATCCCCACTGTGCTCCCATCTGGTTGACCCTGGTGAGTTTCACACAGCTCAGGAAGCCCACATGCTGGCTGTTAAAGCCAGAATTCTGGGTTAAATTCAGAATTAATTCTCTCTTTACATATTTAAATGGCATGCCCGACATCTCCATGGGGGTTTCCCTTATGAACGTGCACTAATTAATGCAGAAGTGAGTGAAATCACGTCGGATTTCCAACTGTCAGCATTTCCTAGGGATTTAACCCCCCCATTTGCACCCAAAGCTGCCCGTACCTCACCCCACTTGCCAGTTAAAATTGCCCAAAGGATGGTCCAGAGAGCACCTGTGGAACAGGACCAGAATCTGGGCTGCCTGAGGAAAGGAAAGAACTCTATCCCAGAAAGGGATACCTAAAGGAGAGGAGCAAAGATTGTTGGAGAATTATTGTGTTGATTAAACCCATTTTATGTAAAATAAGCAATTACTACAGCAATAGTCATTCCTACTCCAAGTCAACTTGCCATGCTGATGGCAAACAGCAACAAGTGGTATTTAAAATCCTTTATAGACTCTTATCGCTCTCGTGACAATCCATCCCCCATATCAGCTAACAGATACCACTCCCCGCACAAAATCCTACACCTCCCGAAATATGCACCCTTCCCTATACACACCCATCCCAAAAGACAACCCACCAACATTCACCCACCAAGCCACACCTTCCAACACACACCCACCAACACAACCCCTCCCAAAACACACATTCTCCCAACGCACACACACCAACCTACACCTCCCAACACGCGCCACCAACACAACCCCTCCGAACACACGCCCCCCGCTAACCCACACCTCCCAACATGTACAAACAAGGAGCAAGAGGAGGCCATTCAGCGCCTCGAGTCTGCTCTGCCATTTAATAAGATCATGGTTGATCCGATAATAACCTGAAATCTGCATCCCACCTACCGCCTATAACCTAGCACCTCCTTTCTTACCAAGAATCTATCCAACTCTGCCTTAAAAATATTCAAAGACTCTGCTTCCACCACCTTTTCAGGAAGAGAGTTCCATAGACACTGGACACTCTGAGTGAAAAAAATTCACCTCATCTCTGTCTTAAATGGACAACCTCTTATTTTTAAACAGTGACCCCAATTTCTAGATTCTTCCACAACAGGAACCATCCTTTCCACATCCATCCCCTGTCAAGACCGCTCAGGATGTTATATGTTTTAATCAAGTCACCTCTTACTCTTCTGAACTCCAGCAGATACAAGCCCAGCCTTTTCTCATAAGACAACCCATGTATTCCAAGTATTAGTCTGGTAAACCTTCTCTGATGCATTTACATCCTTCCTTAAATAAAGTGACCAATACTGTACGCTGTACTCAAATGTGTTCTCACTAGTGCCCTATACAACTGAAGCATAACCTCCCAACTTTTGTATTCAATTCCCCTTGCAATAAATGATAACACTCTATTAGCTTTCCTAATTTCTTGCTGTACTTGCATACTAACCTTTTTTGATTCATACACTAGGAAAGCCAAGTCCCTCTGCACATGCCACCAACACAGACCCACCAACCTATACCTCCCAACACACACCATCAATACACACCCCCAACACACACCCCCCAACATGCACCCCTCCCATACCAACCCTCCCAAAACACACATTCCCCCAACAACACACTTCCGAACCTAACCCTCCCGACACAGATCTTTTCGACACATACACCTCTCCCACCTCTTGTAATACAAACACAGCCCCTCCCAACACCCTCCCCTCCTCCACACACATCTCCCCAATACACACACCCACCCATACAAAGTCTGTGGTTAAACCCAGTATGACATCACAATCCCTTTAGCGCATCATGTGAGTGCCCTCAATCCAGTTTTCTGCTCTGCCTTCACTCCAGTATCGCTGTATGTCTTTATTCCTGTATCACTGTCTGTCTTCACTCCTGTATCACTGTCTGCCTTCACCCCTCTATCACTGTCTGCCTTCACCCCTCTATCACTGTCTGCCTTCACCCCTCTATCACTGTCTGCCTTCACCCCTCTATCACTGTCTGCCTTCACTCTGATACCTCTGTCAGTCCATGATCTGTTTAAACTGTCTAACTGCCTACCCTGAACCCAATTTACCCCTGCCTGCCTTTGCCCTGGTTTAACTGTCTTCATGTAAAGCCAAACAACCTGAATTAAAGCATATTATGTGATATGCAAATGATCAGAAGTGTTCCATCAGTCTATCATTGGTCCTTTGATCAAAACATAATTCAAAGACTCGACACTAGAACCAATCGTATTGGATTCCGTGGGCTATTTAAGTTGATTGTCTGCCAGAATCCATTCTGTTAACTGACGTTCAGGTAAGGTGAGCTCATAACTGGGTATGTGCCATTTCATTACTTAGATTCAATATTTGCTGACGTGCTCTGTATAGTTTATTCTATGCCTAGTATTTATGCTCATTGAAAAGGGTTACCACTGGGTAATAACCATGGTAGATTGGTGTCCACAAATTGTTTAGACACTAATGCCTCATTAACCAATGTGGTACTGAAATAAAAAGAATAGAAGGATCTCATATTTCATTCCTGGTCACTGCTGAATTTGCTGGTGTTCACTAAGGTAGCAGTAGAACTGACAAAACTGTTCAAGAGAACAAAAATGAAGAACCCCTGCTCCTGGTTGCTATTCCTGTTTGGGTGTGTGTGCACATACATACATGCGTTGGGGATGTATGTGTACATATGTGAGTGTATATATGTGTGGGTGCTGTGCCATGTACATGTATACACATGTGTGTGTGTATACGGGTTTGGAAATGTGTTATGGAAGTGTGTACATATGCGTGTGAGTGTGCAAGGGCATGGGTACATGTGTGTACAGGTGTGGGTCTGTGCATGTGTGTGAGTTTGTACGTTTGGGCTGGTCGCCTCATTTGAAGGTGTCTGCCAATGCTGTCCTAATCTGGACAGTATGGAGGGGAGAACAGCTGGAATGGCCACAGCTGTGTATCACTGCCATTACATTGACTCTGTACATGATGGTTATGACCCCATGATTTGAGTGCAGATGGCATCGTTGTGTTGAAGCATTTGATCTGCACAGAAAACATCAGTCGATAAAGCCATCCTATTAACAATGCCAGAAATGTCCCTTCCCCTCCTCCAGGCAGAGAACTGAGTCTAAATATATCCTTTAAAAACTGGCAGGAGGGCAGGGAATCCAGGCAGACAATTCGTTATCCTCCCACATTGCACCACTGACCCTGGGCACCAACAGAGCTAGCCTGTTCTAGTGGGAAACCTGGTGTTGGTTGCGCTGGAGCAGGGGGCCTGGTAGTGGCCTCCCCTCTCTGTCTTCTATCCTTGTCCCTCTATGGAGGCTTCTGGAACTCATGGACAGCCTTCAGTGCCACTGCCGGCTGCCTCTGTGACCTTTAAAGCTCCCCCTCAGCAAGTGTCCCAGACCTCCCACCCCAACAGAACCAGGCTCTCACTGTGTGGTTGGCTTCTGGCAGTGGGAACCTGCACTGCTGTCAAATAAGACAAGCTTCAGCCAAACAAGTTGAGGGGGGTCAAGGTAGAGCTGGGAAAATTGACCCAGAGGAAAATCCAGCCAAGAACATGCGCATTTTTCTCCAAGAATTCTGACCATTGGAAATCTGGTGTCCTCCAGCAATGGTAGGACACAAGGTAAGCCATCCACATAAACGACAAAGACCGTTTGTTTCCAAGACGGTGTATCAACAACCTTTCTTCCCAAGGAAAATCCCACAATTGAACAAGCTGCCAAAGAAAATAGTCACAGCCCCATCACTGGAAATCTTCAAGATCTATCTTTAGATTATTTCCATTTCTAAGTTTTCATTACCAGGACTACCATCCCAGCAGGTCAGGCCTGATTTAGCTAGCGCTACCCATATGAATGTTGGTGGAATATGGATATAAGTCTGTGATGCTGATACAACTAAAGTAGAAGCAGAAAGGTTTCTCTGAGGTGAAATCCATGCACTCAGGGTTAGGAATCATCAGAACAAAGCACTTGGGATTAGGAGTAGGCCATTCAGCCCTTTGACCCTGCTCTGCCATTCGATAAGATCATGCCTGATCTGGTTGTGGTCTCAACTCCACTTTCCTGTCTGCCTCCCATAATCCCTGACTCCCTTGTCTAAAAACCTGTCTAACTCTGCTTAGACTCATGAGACGTGAGTGCTTCAATCATCATCATCTCATGCACTCAGATATCAGGTATTCCGCTGAGTGGCAGAATGAGAGAGGGAGACAGCTGTAGCCAGAGGGACTGGGGCTGCAACACCCAGAGGAGCAGCAGGTTCATGAGGGTGAAAGGGGCCATGGAAAAGGAGGACAAAGAGGGCCACAATTACATGCTCATGGCTGCAGAAGCCGTAAACCTGCCAGGAGGGTTAACCGACATAGGAGCTGCATCCTGGAGATGGCAGAACCTCAGCGTTGCCAACTACTGTGCCTGGCCAAGGAGAAGTTCATCAAGCAGTGCACCACGCAGGCACAGGACCCGAGCTCAATAGGATATGATGGCCACCCAAATGCCTGTGACAGTGATGAACCTCACCCTGATGCTTAACTTTTATACCTCAGTTTCATTGCAGGGGCCCTCAGGAGACATCTGTGGGATGTGCCACTCTGAGGCCTATCACTGCATCAATCTGGCCACGAATGACATGTTTAAGAGGGGCAACCATTGCAAACAGCTCCTTCAGCAAAGTCCCCGGGAAACTGTCATGACTCCTGTGAGGCAGTCCCAGGTGCCCCAGCTTTACAGTTTGCCTGGACAATTCATGGATGAATACTCGATGACAAGGGCTTTGCACTGAATATATGTCTCCTTACATCTCTGTGGAACCTTTAACCAGAGCTTCTCATCAACAAGGGCAATTGTTGAATAGGCCATAGGCCTTCGAAAATTCAGTTCACATTCCTTGATAGATCTGGGGGATCTCTGCAATAGGCCCCAGCAAGGCTCTCATCTATCATGGTGGTATGCTGTACTCTATACAACCTGACGCTCTAGAGGAGAGACATTTGGAGAGTGAGGAACTCCTTGAGAGTGCTTCCATCTCTAAGGAGGAGGAAGATTTGGAGGGGCCTGAAGACCAGGATGCCAATCTACCTGAGACACCGCTGTCTGGGCGCACTGAAATGTGTGCCAGGGAGACCCGTGAGTCACTCATACAAACACATGCCTCTGGGCTTCCTTTAGACCCCCGTATAAACAATTCGGTTTTCACTCTCATTTGGCTCTATTGACCTTTTTTTGAAAACCCATACCATCAGTACATCAAGCCAAGGCATATATTCCACATTGATCCAATACAGTCCAGGCTGCTGATGATCCAATAGTGCAGAAATGAGTACAGGAGATTTTTTTTAATGCAGCACATGACATTGAATGTTTGAGAAGCAATCAACTCTTTGACATAACATGACCCAGTAAGATCCAAATGCAACTAGGTGGATTTATGTGCGTGCTTACAGATGCTCCTACATATTACTTTCCGAGCACAAGCAGTGATGACAGGCTGCTCACTTCCTGCTCCATTGCTTTCAATGGCAGGGGACAGGCACCCTCTGGTAGTTTGAGGCCTAGAGGGCCCCAGTACTTGAGAGGCCTCCTACATCAGTGCAGGAGCCACCTGTCTTCACGGCCTCATGAGGCATTAGTGTCACTGTCTTTTTCTGCCAAAAATATACTTCATTCATAAAAGTTGAAAAGGTACATTATTTAATGTTAACTTTGAATGACTATGTAAAGTACTAAACAGATCAGTTTCTTTCAATAGGGTATGTGGTGCCTCACCATACTTACAGTTACAGGTTATATTTACAATAATTATTTCATGCTAAACATATCACCCAAAGCGTTTTACAGGGTTCTAGCCCCTCAGTTGGTGTACTACAGCTGAAAGGCCTTAGAAAGCAGCCTTTCCTCACTGATCCTTTGTGGTGGCTGCCCAAAGCTTAAATACATCTCTCAGCACATAGTCCTGAACCTTGGAATGTGACAGTCTGCAACTCTAGGTCATGGACAGTTCGCTGCACTGGAAGAACAACAAGTTTCAGGCAGACCAAAGAGCGTCTTTCACTGAGTTGCTGGTCCTCCAGCAACAGTTATTGTTTATCTCAGTGTGTGTCCCTGTGAACAGTCCGTAGAGAACAGAGCCCAGCTGTATCTAGCTACTCAGCTTGAACTTCAACAAAAAAAATGCATTTCCAGATTTTTTTACAAAGACACATTCCAGAAGGAGGTGCGCGACGGTCTCTCTCCCCATCTTCTCCACCCCAGCCACCTCGAGGGCAGCATGCAGAGGAGCCAGGACTCCAGGCATACAGGAAGGATCCGATAGGGGTGGCCCTTCACACCACCACCAGTCAGCGTCCTGGTGCTTGTTAGAAAGCTCTGATGAGGAGGCATTCTGCAAACTGACTTTGACAGTCTGCTCAGAAACCATTCGAATGTGATCCAGCATTTCCTTTTCCCACAGAGGCCTCGAGGACTTTGGGGTCAAAGGTGCTTTTCTGAAGAGACTTTTCCAACAGACCGGAGGTTCTGCAGCAATGTGGCCAGATCCATTCTTCACAACACCAGGGACAGATAGAACCTCAGCACATAGTGACACTTGGTGTTTGCGTACTGCGGATCCACACAGAGCATGTTACAGACACACCCAAAGGTGGTCATCAGGCTAAGGGCAATGTTGGGTATGTTTTCTCCGCATTTATCTAGAGGTTCGTATATCATGTCCCTCTGGACATGGTCAGATGGGCAGAGGGTCTACCTCCATGCCAGGAGCACATGGGGAGGGGGTCCTGGGACATCAGGCAGCCACTCCTTGACCCTTTCAAAGCCCAGTTGTTCTTCCTTACTGACCTGAAGAACATGAGCACCCAGAGAGGACTCCAGGTATCGCTGGTTCTTCTCGCCAACCATCCTTCCACAGAGATTGTGGATGATGTGCAGGTCAATGGGCACCTCCTGCATGCATTGGGTGGTCTGCTGGAGGAAGCTTTCCACAAGGGACACCACTCCATCAATGGACAAAACCACGCATTCATATGCCAGAAATATGGCTGCCCTCACTGCAGGAATGAACTCCTCCATCACTCTGACAGATGTTGTAGTGTCTCGCACTGCACATCCAGCGTCTGCTGCCTTGTTGCTAACTCCCGAGGCCAACCATTTGCTTGAAGCTGAGCACTACCTTCCCCTTGTGATTTATTGTAAAAATAGGTTAATTGTGGGGCTTGGATAGTGTGTGTGTGTGTGTTTGTGTGTGTGAGTGTGTGTGTGTGTGTGTGTGTGTGTGTGAGTGTGTGTGTGTGTGTGTTTGTGTGTGTGTGTGTGTGTGTGTGATTTAATTAAATTGGAGATAGCTGGTCTGGAGGTTTGGAAGTATCAAAAGAAGTCAGGTAGAGAGGGGTTTGAAATGCTAAATACATAAACATGGCTGAAGTCTTAGAATGTAAGGTGAGAGGAGAATTTGCATTTTTAGATAAATCAGGGCAGTTTGAATTTCAGAGAGACAGTAGGATGTTTACACCTAGCCAGGGAAGATAGGCTAAGCAGCGTGTTTATTTTTCCCAAAGGTTACTGACAATATTCGCACCATGAAAAGTTTTATATTATGGGAAAGTACATTTTCAAAGAGACATGGAACAAAGGAAGCTACAGTTTAAAGAGAGAAAAAGGTATATAAAGGAGAATGAAAAGCTATGATGGGAGAGGCTCTGTGATATCTAACAGGTGCTTGTGAAACAGCCTCCAGTCATGTCTGCATGATTCAGCTACATCCAGCCCTTAAAGGTGATAACTGTGCTGGCCTACCTTTCTAACTTTAAAATCTATTTTTGGACTGTTTCCTTACAAGGGAGTGTATTTGGGAGTCAGGTTCCATGGAGATCATGAATGATGTGCAGGTCAATGGGCACCTTCTATATGCACTGGGTGGTCTGCTGGAGGTAGCTTTCCACGAGGGTCACCACTCCATCAGTGGACGAAACCATGCATTCATATGCCAGAAATATGGCTGCCCTCACGGCAGCTCCTCCTCTGAGGTCTCAAGCACTGCATGTCTTCGACAGTTTCTTATTTTCAACTTGACCTGTGAGTGCGTGATGAGTGATTTGAGGGTTCTGCGCTTTCCAACAGCTCCTTTTGACCATTCGTCTAATGGCAGTGCTCACTAGAAATTTATCATGGCCTCTTCTATGTAGTTATTCATTTTCTAGAGGGATCCACGCTGCCCTAACCCTCAGCAACTGGCTGACCTGTGGCCAGTCCTCCCAGCTCCATTGCTTTCTCCTCCATCAGTGTCAGTATTGCCAGGGCAACCTGCACCAGTATGTTGCTGTTCTCTGGCATTGTGAACTCTCTTCCCATGCAAACACTGACATACACATTGTCATTATCACAGAATCACAGAATTTTAATGGCAAAGAAAGAGGCCATTTGGCCCATCGTGTCTACACCGGCTCTCCAAATGAGCATTATGACCTAGTGCCATTGCCCTGCCTTTTCCCTGTACCCCTGCACATTGTTTATATTCAAATAACCATCTAATGCCCTCTTGAATGCCTCGATTGAACCTGCCTCCACCACACTTCCAGGCAGTGCATTCCAGACCCAAACCACTCGCTGTGTGAAAAAGTTTTTTCTCACATCACATTTGCATCTTTTGCAAATCACTTTAAATCTGTGCCCTCTCGTTCTTGATCCTTTTACGAGTGGGAACAGCTTCTCCCCATCTACCCTGTTCAGCCCCCTCATGATTTGGAACATTTCTATCAAATCTCCTCTTAGCCTTCTTCTCTCCAAGGAAAACAGTCCCAACCTCTCCAATGTATTCCCATAGCTGAAGTTTCTCATCCCTGGAACCATTCTTGTAAACCTCCTCTGCACTCTCTCCAATGTGTTCACACCCTTCCTATAGCGTGGCGCCCGGAACTGTACACAATATTCCAGCTGAGGTCTAATGATGACCCAGCTGCACTGCTCTGTGCCAGTTTTAATCTCCAGCAATATGCCACTGGGATGTATTCTGCAATGTGCATTCAGTATTAGCAATGCTGTGGGCAACCCTGCCTGACCAGGGGCCTCTGCTTGGAGGCAAATATTTGTTTCACAGTGAACACTGGTGTCTGATCATGTCCCGGTGCCTGGTTCAGTAATGGATTCTCAAACATTTCACAAGCACCTTTTGTAAACATGGTATTCCAAATTGCACTCACCCTACCAGACCTCAACAGGTCATTGAATCACTCCTGGCACCGCAACCATTTCCATGCACCCACCACATGGCTACTGACTGCTTCTGTGACAACCAGCCTTGCTTTCTTGGTTTAGTTTGCTGGCCTCCTCCTCCCATTGACTGGGAAGAGGACCTCTTTCCGTGCCCACTACTGCCGGGAGAAGCACCTCCAAGGAGGCACCACTGAACCTAGGAACACATCCTTCCTTTAACCGCAGGCATTTCTTCAAAGATTCCCTTGCTTGATTTCCCTTTCGGTCTCCTAAATGTTTAAAAACTTTGATCCCAAGTGTCGCCGTCCCTTTAAATGTGGTGCCCCTGTTTCAGCTTCTGGGACCTCCTCCCACCCGCCACCAGCTATTCGCAGGTTCCCGCACCCACCAGCTGCCCACACGATCTGCTTTCCTGCCCCACAGCCCGAGGTCAGAATGGTAAAATTTAGCACCTGGTTTCACACAATGGTGAACATGTTTAAAAAAGGAAGACTTGCATTTATACAGCACCTTTCGTAACCTCCCAAAGCACTTTACAGCCAGTGAAACACTGTTAAAGCGTAATCATTGTTGGAACACAGGAAACTTGGCAGCTAATTTGTGCACAGTGTGATCCCACAACTGTAACAACTCTGGTTGGATATTTTCCTGGAGGTTTCATCACCTGACCTCTCACCTTCCAATTGCTCCACACAGTCAAAATCGCGTTTTCGATCCACCTCAATATTTGTATAAGCAAATAGACAAAAGTGTTCAAAGAAAATGAAAAGCTCTGTTTTTAATGTGCCTCTTGGCTATTACTCGGGGCAGTTTCCGGAAAACTCCGAGGCACTCTGGACCGTTGGCAAGGCTAAAGTTTGGACAGGCCCGTTGCCTGATTGACGGATAAATCCAAATCAGACCACCATCAGCAAAGGTGAGATATCTGCAAATTAATGGGAATGTGGGTGTAAACGTTTTCTGTGTCCCCCAGCCTTCATGGGACACATGTACACAGCCCATGAAATTAATAAACTTGGACCCCTCTGGCTTACAGCTTTGAGAGACCAGCTTCTGTCAGCTCTGAGGTCCCACACCATCAACCTTCTGGCAATATGAGATATGTGCTCCTACCTTAGCTGGTATATAGGTCCCAGGCCCTCCCAGTGTCCACCAGGTTGAATAGCCTCTCAAATGCTGACTGCTTAGGCCAGGTATGCCTCAAGTTACAGCCTGTTGACCACATGCACTGCACTTGTGCCTATACTTCGTCCACCAGTGTGTCCAGTCTGAAGTTGAAAGGCCTGATTCCTAATCTCAGCCAATCTTCAAACATGTGGATTTAGTGCTGCATTCTATTGCGCTGACTCTACCTCCTCAGCAGCTGAGATCAGCTAACAGCACAGCTCAGGGATCAACCTGTTCTGTATGAGTCGGCACCACACTAGGCAGTCATCATTGAATTATACAGCACAGAAGGAAGCCATTCGGCCCATCATGCCTGAATCGGCTCTTTGAAAAAGTTATCCAGTTAGTCCTAATCTGCTCATCTTTCCTCAGAGCCCTGCAAATTTCTCAATTTTCAAGTATATTCCCTTTTGAAAATTACTATTGAATCTGCTTCCACCGCCCTTTCAGGCATTTTATTCCAGATTTTAACAGCCTACTCTATAAAATAATTTCTCTTCACCTCCCAGCTGGTTCTTTTGCCAATCATCTTAAATCTGTGTCCTTTCATCATCAACCTTGCTACCAGTGGAAACAGTTTTACCTTATTTACTCTATCAAGATACCTCATAATTTTGAACACCTCTATTGAATCTCCCTATAACCTACTTCACTCTAAGGAGATTAATCCGAGCTGCTCCAAACTCTCCACATAACTGAGGTCCCTCACCCTTGGCACTATTTTGGTAAATCGCTACAGCACTTCTCTCTCAGCCTTGACATCCTTCCCAAATGTGGTGCCCAGAATGTGTGATAACAGAGGATCCCAGTGGTTGAGTTGTTGACCACCTTGAAGTCAGTTATCACACACTGAAATCTTTGTGTAAATTAATAGCAGTGATCATATATAGCTGGCTTATGTGAGACTTTGTCTCCTCTCTGGAGAAAATTGAAGTAAGACATTCTCATGGGACAGCGCGATGCTCTGTGAATCTTTTAAGAAACAATACAAATGTACCTCTTAATTTAGTTTGTGGATTATATTGTCTACCAATTTGCATTCTATTTGAAGAACCATTTTCTGTAGGAGCTAAATGTTTATAAATGCATATATTTTTTATTCTTTCATGGGATGTGAGCGTCGCTGGCTAAGCCAGCATTTATTGCCCATCCCTAATTGCCCCCGAGAAGGTTTTGGTGAACTGCCTTCTTGAACAACTGCAGTCCATGTGGTGTGAAGAGGGAGTTCCAGGTGTAGTGCTGTTAAGGAGGGAGTTCCAGGATTTTGACCCAGCGACAGTGAAGGAACAGCGATATAGTTCCAAGTCAGAATGGTGCGTGGCTTGGAGGGGGACCTCCAGGTGCTGTTCCCATGTGTCCGCTGCCCTTGTCTTTCTAGATGGTAGGGGTCATGTGTTTGGAAGGTGATGTCGAAGGAAAGCTCTATTTCCATGAGATTCCATTTTCCAGTTCCTGAGTTCAACTTCCAGTGAAAAGATATTCTAAGTGCTATTTAAGTTCCTCACGGGTTGCCACTCTAGTATAGGAGCACTATAGTCCTCCTGTAGTGACTATTAGGAGGAGTCAGGCACTGCCTGATACAACTCAATGTTTCAATTCCTCACCCTTCGTATACAATCCAAGTCAGATCAGGTTATAAATAGAACCTTCAGGAGAAACTTTGGCCCAAACTTATAAGAATGCAGGCAGAAAGTTTGGTTTGGTTAAGCAAGATGAATCACTTGCCCTCATTAGCTCTTTAAGCTCTTTCAGTCCTAGAGCCCTCCAAGGTTTCTTCATTTGTGCAATTCTTGCACATTCCTGAGTTCCATCACCCCACAATTGTCCGCTGTTCCTTCAGTGACAGAGACTTTAAGTTCTGGAATTCAGTCCTTAAATCTCTCCATTGCTCTACCTCTCTCTATGTTTTTCTCCTCCTTACAACCTAGCCTTTGACCAAGCTGTTGGCCATCTTTCCGAATATCTCCCTATGTGGATCGGTATCAAATTTTGTTGGAAAACCCGCTTGTGAAGCACTTTGGTGCATTTTACTTCAGTAAAGGCACGTTCTAAATGCAAGATTTCGGTGTTGTTGCCCTGCATGTTCACTCACTGTGAAATTAAGCAGCTTAGCGATTCATATCTGCCTTCATCCCACCAGTTATTTTCAATCACTGCTTTCAAAAAGATTGGAGGGGCAAGTGTGGGGGAACATACAAAAGTCAGAAGTATCCTGTTCAGACCACAACAGGTTCTGATTGTTATAACCTTTAGTCAGGCTATTATATAAGTAGACCTTAGCCAGTGTGAGCTTTCTGCAGAGTGCAAGCAGCATGAGACCCACTCACAGGAGCCTGTGCCAGTGAAACGGAATGAGTGTCTCGAACACACACGACAGCCTAATGGTCTCACAATATCTGTTTATGCCTGATAAAGGCTTTAGCCCTGAAAGAATGGAATGGAATATAATTAAAATAGTGAAAAAAGGGTTTTCAGACAAACACATATTGGTCCATTGTATCTCTGCAATGTGATCTCACAGCCTTTCTCTCCCATAACATTCACAAAGGCATAGAACAATGAAGACTTCAATAAGATGAGTTGGAAAGTATCAACTTGACATGAAAAATGATGGAAATAGTGCTCCAAATAGTTGGACATTTTAATATTTATATATTTTATGCCCAGGAACAGAAGTGATCCTTTGAAATCCTGGTTGTTTACATCAGTAAGTGACAAGAACATTGTTAAATTGGCTAATCAGTTGTGTTTAACAGAACAGTTACTAAATATATCTCCAGATGCTGCAAGCATCTATCTACAACAAAAAATTAATGAGATGATTATGCTCCAGGCTGCAGTTCTGCTAATTATGTTTGTCGCCTGCTAATGTTTGAGTGTATCAGCCATTGCCATTTCCAAAACAGCTGATCGGGGGTCCCACTACTAGTCTTTGGTTACAAAAGATATCCAAAATCCGACAATGAACACTGGATCTGATGGTACACATTACTCGAATCCTATTAGTTCAAACAAAGCAACTCTTCCCCTGTCCAAACTTCTTTAGTTGGCCCACCACAAGCCCCAGCTTCACAATCCCAGTCCCACTGGAAAGGTCTTGGAAGAAATCACAGCGAGCTCTCAGCCCCATTCAACATCAGCCTCCCAATCAACTTGACCTGACCTCCACCTTCCCTTTCTCTGAGAGAAGCTCGATGTGGAGCCCCAAGCCTCTCAGCCTCTGTCCTGCTGTGAACTCAGCCTGAGTTAAGGCCCCATCCCTACCTCCTGTTTAAAGTGCATCCCCAACCCTTGAGTTGGATGAAGTCAAGTAAAGAGAAGTTCAAGGTGCTTCAACATCTGTTTAAAACAAACGCAGGGGCAAATTCCTTTTCATGCTTGTAATGCTCCAAGGAATTTAATTTCCAGGATTATTCAGCAAGATCACAGAGTGCAAGTTTCAAACTCATTATCCTCAGATTCAGAATGTAAACTTTTATTGATCTTTTAGAAAGCTCTTAAGCTGAGGGCACTAAATAATTCTGAATACTTAAATATTTGATGATTGCAAACAGAAGCAAAGGAAAAGCATGTGGGGTATTTTATTATTTTAATTTCTTCCCTTCGTTAGGGGAGAGAAAGAGAGAGGCACATGGAATGCAGCAGTTCAAGAAGGCAGCTCACCACCACCTTCTCAAGGGCAAATATGGGATGGGCAATAAATGCTGGCCTAGCCAGCGACGCCCACATCCCGTGAACGAATAAAAAAAGAGCACGTAATTGGGGGTGCAGGAACTGACAGAAACGGCACAGGGCCACAATGATTGTTAGGCACAGAATCATCATCTCTACAGTACAAAA
The DNA here is from genome assembly GCF_964194155.1 of Cetorhinus maximus. Classification (NCBI taxonomy): domain Eukaryota; kingdom Metazoa; phylum Chordata; class Chondrichthyes; order Lamniformes; family Cetorhinidae; genus Cetorhinus; species Cetorhinus maximus. The sequence goes on along the minus strand of NC_135903.1, from coordinate 40,603,732 downwards.
ACCTTCTGCCCCAGTGTAAGATAGGGTAGAGGTGCCGGGACTCAGGGCAGGGTAGTATGGGCAGTGAGGTGTGTGAAGCGAAAGGCCCATGGAATCAGCACAGGTGAAGCTGCCTCACCCTAACACAATTCATAGGCAGCAAGATCAGCACTCAGGATATCAGCTCACCCGCTGCTCCTGATGGTAAGATAAACATCACTCCCTGTCTTGGCTTCCCACTATCCCCACCAACCTCCTTAGCCAGCAAAATAGGCCTCGGGCCATATGCAATCATCAGTAGGGTTGCTAACTGTGACTAAACACATTCCTGGAGGTTTCATCACATAACTTGCCCCTACACTCCAGCCATTTGTCGGCCAACACGTCCAGCCTTGTGACTCACTGCCTTCCCTGCCCCAATTGGAAAGTAAAAAGATTCATTACCCAATTGGATGATGCTTGACTGTCAGCCAAAGAGCCTTATTTTCCTCATTTTCAATATTTTTATATCTTGTAAAGAAAAATGTTCAAAGAAAATTTAATGTCCCAATGATTTTGTTCCAGGACATTTTAAAGAAAATTTCAAAGAAATTTAAAAAAACCCTTTGTTGATGCCCCCATGACTTTTCTCCAGGGTTGTACACAGCAATGTTCTGGAGATTGACCTTCAATTCCTGGAGACTCCAGGCCAATCCTGGAGGTCTGGCAACCCGAGTCCGGTCTCAAGCCTTGCAACAATTTGCTGACCACACCAGGTTCAGTCCTTGGATCCTGCTCTGTGTAATTCCCATCCTAACTTTCAGCTCCTGACTTCTCCCGACTTGCTCCCTCTCATACTGTGGAGCTTTCCTTTTTGCTGCACATCATGTCTGTCTTTAGCTTAAATATCCAGTTTCTCCTATCTTGCCTTGCCGACACTGCAGCTCCTAATCCCCCAAGGCAGCAATTGGAGGACTGGGTACAGGCTGTCTCCAGGTTTGAGAGTTGCCATGCTCCCTCAGCCCATGCGATATTACAGCAGCTCCAGATGGTCATACCCATTCAGCGATGGCACCGACCTCCGAACTGGTACACATTGACTGTCATCTGACTGTGAGCTCCATAAAACAGGTATAAGGTATAAATTGAGTGCACCAAAGGAGAGAGTGTCACACAGGGGAATGTGGGAAATATGCAAAAGGTGGAAGGAGAAAGAACTGAGAAAGAAAAAATAATCAAGAATCAAAATATAGAGATAGAGACATGAGAAGAGGAGGTGCGAGAGGTCTTGCGAGTGTGGGGTAAAGAGAAAGACCAAGAGAGAGATGCAGGCCGGGATTTTCCATCCCAGTCATGGTGAGACCTGCCGCAGGAGATTCGGCAGCCCGGCCAAAAGTTCATTGACTTTCGGCGAGACTGGAAGATCCCGGCAGCGGACAGGGCCGGAAAATCCCGCCTGTAGAGACACAATCCCCTCACTCTGTTTAAAATCCAATTCTTCTGATTGCCGTTTCTCTGCTGCATTATTGGTTGTTTGGATGACCCCCACTTGTTCAAAACAACAACCGGACCTCACCTCCCAAAAATGTTTAAGTGTGAAATTGGACTCACTAGTGTTTCAAAAAGTAAACTAAATTGGGGATCAGCTGGAGACTCAGCGTGCTGGGAGATATCAAGAGATGATGGCAGTCAGGAGACAATTTTATAAAACACGCCTGGAATTTGCTATTTTTACTTATATTGTCAGCAGGTGGCCCTATCTATCTTCTTCAGGTTCCTTTATTCTTTTGTGGGCTGTGGGCATCACTGGCAAGGCCAGCATTTGTTGCCATCCCTAACTGAGTGACTTGCCAGGCTATTTCAGAGGACAGTTAAGAGTCACTTCTGCGGATCTGGAATCGCATGTAGGCCAGACCGGGCAAGGATGGCAGATTTCCTTCTCTAAAGGACATTAATGAACCAGATGGGTTTTTAAAACAATTGATAGTTTCACAGTCACCATCATTACGACGAGCTTTATATTCTAGATTTATGAATTGAATTCCAATTCCACCAGCTGCCGTGGTGGGATTTGAACCTATGACCCCAGGATATTAGCCTGGGCCTCTGGATTACTAGGCTAGCGAAATTATCACTACGTCACATACACCACATAAGAGAAAGCAAATGCCCCCAAAGGATTCTCATGCATTGTCCCCAAAAGGAAGGGCCAGGTTAGAGAGACCACCTAACCAGACAGGGAAAATGTCTTTTTTAATTTCCAAAGATTTTTTTAAGCCAACATAATGCCAGTCAGAACAAGGAAGGAGTAGACACAGGCCCAGGTTTGACAGTTCACGGGCTGAAGCCTGGCTTTTAGATCTGTCCATCCAGGCAGGAGTGACAATGGAATTTAGAATTAGTTAGTGGTGTTTAGACTCAGCAAGAGGCAGATGATGGAGTGTGTACATGTATATTTGAAAAATCCTTGCCCATGTAATGAGACTGTCTCATGTTTTTCTTCTGAACACAGGGATAGCAGGCTTCTCTGTATGTTGGAACTAGAAGATTTAAAGCCAGAAGATCAAGACAGCACAAAGGTGCTAAACTCCCACCATGTCTGTAGAAGATGACATCAGAAGCCAGTTCTCATGCTCGATATGTTTGGATACATTTAAAGATCCAGTCACCACAGAGTGTGAACATGATTTCTGCAGACCCTGTATAACAGAGTATTGGGACAGGGAGGAAACATCCATCTGCCCACTGTGTCGACAGTACTCCTCGGGCACCTTGAGAACTAATCGTACACTGGCCTGTGTGGTCGAGATACTCCAGTCAAAGAAAGGGAACAGTTCAGAAGAAACGGAGTCAAGTGGTGACAATAATTTTGGATTCCTGCTTCTAGTCATCCTCATTTTTGTAATCGTGCTTCTTTGGTCGTTGAGCCCAGATGCCTCTTCGCTTGGCTTTTACCCCAAGGATTATGACATGTGTCCTCAGCACAAGGAGAAGCTGAAGCTCTTTTGTGAAGATGACCAAGAGTTAATTTGCCTAATCTGCAGGGACTCAAACAAACACAAGAACCATCGAGTTTATCCCATCAATGAAGCAGCTCGATACTATAAGGTAACTTGGAAGGAGAATGGAAGACCAACAGGAAAGATAGGCTTATGTTTATAAGGTGCCATAGGGGACCTCAGGGTGTCCTAAAGTGCTTTACAGTGCAGCCCTCCCTCAGTACTGCATTCTGGTACCAGCCTGGATTAATTGTTACAAGTCTCTGGAGTGAGACTTGAACCCACAATCTCCTGACCCAAAGGTGACAGTGTTATTCCTGACACTATAATAATGATCTATAACAGTGAGATCTGGGAGAATAAAAATATTCTGGGACAAAACCTAATAGAATAGTTATTACAGCCATTCACAAATACAGTAGCCTAATGGCTATGGCAGTGTACTAGCAACATAGATATCATGAATTCAAATCCCACCCCTGGCAGATTGGTGAAATTCATCTAAAATGACCATTTGTGGGTTGGCACCAGAGAATTACCATAAAATCTATCAGATTGCTGTAAAAACCCAAATGATTTACTGTTGTCTATCATCGGTGGAAGCATGCCACATTTACCTAGCCTGGACTATATGTGACTCACGCCTCATAGTAAATGGTTGACTCTTATTGCCCAGGCCAACTAGAGTCAAGTGATAAATACAGTCTTTCCAATGCCACCTCTATTCCCCTAAAAATTGATTTTTAAAAAAATATTAAACATATGAGGTCACAGAGCAAAGACCCATCTAACATTTAGAAACCATTGGGCTCCACTTAATTCCCTCACAGTATCCAAATATCAATTCAATAATTGCAGAGTTCCCTCTTTCATCATTCTAGCCTATTCTAATAATTACTATACGTATTCACTGGTTTTGGAGTTAGCGAGTGTAATCAGGTGATTCGGAGAGTTTGGAGCCACTTTGCTAGTGGGTGTTATCTCCAGCTCAGGAAATGACTCGAACGCACTCGGCAATGCTGATTACTGGTGAACTTGTGGATCTAACATCTTAACTCAAGTTAGGACATCAGATCGTAAGCTTTAATTCATCAGCTACAAAGCAAAAGATTTTAGATAGTTGCTGGGCAAATAATTTGTTGCTATTTTGAGAGTGGGGGCCTGTGTCAGGATCTCCGTCTAGGAGATGGAACACCTCTGGTAAAATGAAGAACTTTCAAAATCCAGAGAGTGTTGCAGGGCCATCTTTAAAATCATTCCTGAGCAAATCAAGTCACTGCTGCCTTGTTAGCTACATTTCCCAGTAGGAAGGATAGAGCTAATGGAAAAGACACAGAGCTTTTACCAGCTGACAGGTTTTCCAGGAGTCTTAGTTGGTATAGTTGGAAACTGTGGCCATCGCTTCAACCCTAATGCAGACATGAACAGGGTGAGATATCTTTCCATTAATGTGGAGATGGTTTCATTTCTCCTGGAAGTAATCATCACCCTCCTGGCTGCAACATTTTACTAGGCCTCCATTGTAAGAAGAGCCACGAGCACAGATTGTTCTTGGGAGGTTAGGACCATCCTTCGCATTGGCGGCTCCTCACTCTGGTTGGAAACCTCCACCTGGGTTTTAGTGGAGCCCACCTTCGGGATAACGCTAAGGTATTCCATTGCCTGGAATGCTCACCCTGCACTCTGCTGCACTCTGTAACCTGTCAGGGGTTTGGAAAAATCAGTGACTGCCTACTGCACAGTTATGTCATTCAAAGAGGGATCAGCACGGAGTTGGATGATGAAGGTAATAGGACAGCAGGCCCAAACAAAGACAGAGAAAGAAAGAGAAAGGGAGAGAGAGGGGGGTGGAGAAAGGGAGAGAGGAAGAGAGGCATTGAGAGAATGGCAGAGGGAGAATGGCGAAGGGAGAGAGGGAGAGAGGGAGGGAGTAAAGAGTGAACAGGAGATGGGGTGAATGGAGAGGGAGAGCGGTAGAGAGAAAGACAAAAAGAAAAGGGCAAGGGAGAGGTAGAGGCAGTGGAACTGATGGCTTCTAATGAACAAGACCAATTGCAACCCACTGTCTTAAAGCAATCAATTATCTCACACGGCGATGGCCCTAGAGATCTCATACCCTTTAGGGCTCACATAATCCTAACTGATCTGTGCCCCCCAGGCTTCTCTTTGGGTCACTCCGGATAACAATACTATCAGCAAAACACCCTCACATGGCTCAGCTTCTGAATGAGCTAACTGTATTTATTTGTTATAACCACATTTAAAATAATAAAAAGAGGGGAAACATTAAATGAACCAAGAGGATTGAAGCCGCAAGCTAGGGGCAAGCAGACAGATCGGGAATGGGTGGCCACCAGGTAGTCCAAGGGAAACAGGCAGGTAGTGCAGGAATCCCCAGAGATCCTGCACATTCTGGATATCGGTGAGGCTGATAAACTCTTTGAGGAGTGCAGCAGAAGCCAAGCCCACAGCACCACAGGTGGCCCAGTTGTATAGGAGGGGAGGAAGATGAGCAGAAGGGCAGTACTGATAGGGGATCCTTTAGTTAGGGGAGCAGACAGGCATTTCTGCAGCCATCAGCATGACTCCAGGATGGTTTGCTGCCTCCTTGGTGCTAGGGTCAAGGATGTCACAGAACGGCTGCAGGACATTCTTGTGGGGGAGGGTGAACAGCCAGAGGCCGTGGTCCACATTGATACTAACAACATAGATAGGAAGGGGGATGTGGTCCTGCAATCAGAATTTAGGGAGCTAGGTAGAAAATTAGCAAGCAGGACCTCTAAAGTAGTAATCTCCGGATTACTGCCAGTGCCACATGCAAGTGAGTACAGAAATAGGAAGATAAGACAGATGAATGCCTGGCTGAATAAATGGTGCAGGAGGGAGAGCTTTAGATTCCTGGGACACTGGGACTGGCATGGTAGTTATAACGGGGGACTTTAATTACCTGTATATAGACTGGCATAGTAGTAGTGTAAGGGACAGTGAGGGTCAAGCGTTCCGAGATTGTATTCAAGAGAATTTCCTACAGCAGTCTGTGTCCAGTCCAACAAGAAAGGAGGCACTGCGAGACCTGGTTCTTGGGGATGAAGTGAGCCAAGTAGATCAATTGACAGTGGAGGAACATTTGGGGACAGTGATCATTTTATCATAAGGTTTAGGGTGACGGTGGAAAATGACATTAGTCAATCCAGGGTACGAATAATCAACTGGCTGAAAGTGGACTTCAGTGGGGCAGGAACGGAGCTGGGCCGCATAGACAGGAGATAAAGGTTGGCGGGAAAAACAGTAGCTGAATAATGGGCTACCTTCAAAGAGAAAATGGTTTCGGCACAGTCAAGATATGTTCCCTCAAAAGGGAAGGGTAGGACAAACAAATCCAGAACTCCCTGGATGGCAAAGAGGTAGAAATTAAGTTAAAGAGGAAAAAGTGTGCTTACGACAGATGTCAGGTAGCAAATACAATTGAGAACCAAACTGAATACAGAAGGTTCAGAGAGGATGTGAAAAAGCAAATACGAGAAGTAAAGAGGGATAATGAAAAAAGACTGGCAGCTAACAGAAAAGGAAATCCCAAAGTATTCTATAAGATCATCAATAGTAAAAGGATGGTAAAAAGAGGAGTAGGACCGATTAGGGACCAAAAAGGGGATTTAGACATAGAGGCAAGAGGCATGGCTGAGGTGCTCAATGAACACTTTGTATCTGTCTTTACCTACGAGGTAGATGCTGCCCAGGCCATGGTGACAGAGGAGGCACTCAGTCACTAGAAGGGTTTAAAATTGATAAGAAGGAGATACTGGATAAGCCGTCGGTACATAAAGTTGATAAGGCACCGGGACCGAATGAGATGTATCCAAGAATATTGAAGGAGGTGAGAGTGGAAATTACAGAGGCTATAATCTTTCAATGTTCCCTGGATTCGGGGGAGGTGCCAGAGGACTGGAGAATTGCAAACATCACGCCCTTGTTCAAACAAGGTTGTAAAGATCTGCCCGCAATTACAGACCAGTCAGTTTAAATTTGGTGGCGGGGAATCTTCTAGAAACAATTATTCAGGATAGAATTAATAGACACATGGAAAAACGTGGATTGATTCGGAAGAGTCAGCATGGATTTGTTAAAGGAAAATCATGTCTAACTAACTTGCTGGAGTTTTTTGAAGAGGAAACAGAGATGGTTGATGGGGTGTATTTTGGCTTCCAAAAGGCATTTGAGTGCCAAACAACAGACTTGTGAGGAAAGTTATAGGCCATGGAATAAAAGGGACAGTAGTAACTTGGATACAAAATTGGCTGAGGGATAGGAAACAGAGAGCAATGGTCAATGGGTATTTTTCGGGCTGGAAGAGGGTTTGTAGTGGAGTTCCCCAGGGGTCGGTATTGGGACCCTTGCTTTTCCTGATATATATATATAAATGATCTAGATCTTGGTGTGCAGGGGACAATTTCAAATTTTGCGGACGACACAAAACTTGGGAGAATTGCAAACTGTGAGGAGGACAATGTAGAACTTCAAAAGGACATTGACACATTGGTGCAGTGGGCAGATAGTTCCAGATGAAGTTCAATGCAGAGAAGTGTAAGGTGATACACTTTGGTACAAAGAACATGGAGAGACAGTATAAAATAAAGGATACTATTCTAAAGGGTGTGCAGGAGCAGAGAGACCTGGGTGTATATGTGCACAAGTCATTAAAGGTGGCAGGACAGGTAGAGAGAGCTGTTTCTAAAGCGTACAGTACTCTAGGCTTCATTAATAGGGGCACAGAGTACAAGAGCAGGGAGGTTTTGACCTCAGCTGGAGTATTGCGTACAGTTCTGGGTGCCACACTATAGGAAGGATGTGAATGCATAGGAGAGAGTGCAGCAGAGGTTTATGAGAATGGTTCCAGGGATGAGACACTTCAGTTATGAGGAAAGATTGGAGAAGTTGGGACTGTTGTCCTTGGAGAGGAGAAGGCTAAGAGGAGACTTGATAGAAGTTTTCAGAATCATGAGGGGTCTGAACAGAGTAGATAGGGAGAAACTGTTCCTGTTCATAAACAGATCAAGAACCAGAGGGCAGAGTTTTAAAGTGTTTTGCAAGAGAAGCAAATGCGAGGTAAGAAAAAACTTTTTCACACAGCAAGTAGTTAGGGTTTGAAATGCACTGCCTGGGAGTCTGGTGGAGGCAAGTTCAGTTGAGGCATTCAAGAGGGCATTGGATAATTATTTAAATAGAACCAATGTGCAGGGTAACAGGGAAAAGGCAAGAGATTGGTACTAAGTTAAAATACTCAGAGCCGGTGCAGACACGATGGGCCGAATGGCCTCTTTCTACACCCTAACAATTCTGTGATTTTGTGAAGCCGATTGGATAGATTGTATCAGCGCATTTAAGAAGAATTTAGACAAAAATAAATAGAGAAACTGTGACACATAACAATAATTCATCAGAAAACATTTAGTGCCAGAGGACTGGTGGATAGCTAATGTTGTACCTATATTTAAGAAGGGACATAGGCCCATTCAGCCTATTGTGTCTGCTCCAGTCAAAAAAGGACAGAAAAAGAATCTAGCCACTCATTTTTAATCCCACTTTCCAGCACCTGGTCCATAGCCTTGCAGGTTACAGCACTTCAGGAGCAGATCCAGGTACCTTTTAAATGGATTGAGCTTTTCAGCCTCAACCACTGATTTAGGCAGTGAATTCCAGATGCCCACAACCCTCTGGCTGAAAAGGTTTTTACTCATGTCCCCTCTAATCCTCCTACCATTCACCTTAAATCTATGTCCCCCAGTAATTGATGCCTCAGCTAGGAGAAACAGGGCCCTATCTAGGCCCTTCATAATTTTGTACGTCTCAGTTAGGTCACCCCCTCAGCCTCCTCTGTTCTAAGCGAAACAACCCCAGCCTATCCAATCTTTCCTCATAGCTGCAGTTTTCCAGCCCTGGTAACATTCTTGTAAATCTCCTCTGTACTCTCTCCAGAGCAATTATGTCCTTCCTGCAATGTGGTGATCAGAACTGTACACTAAATTCCAGCTGTGGCCTAACCAGCGTTTTATACAATTCCATCTTTACACCCCTGCTTTTGTATTCAATACCTCGCCCAATAAAGGAAAGCATTCCATATGCTTTCTTTGTCACCTTATCCACCTGTCCTACCATCTTCAGGACCCTGTGAATATGCACTCCAAGGTCTCTCACTTCCTCAGCCCCCATCAATATCCTCCCGTTTATTGACTATTCCCTTGCTTTGTTTGCCCGCCCCAAATGCATTACCTTAGACTTTTCCGGATTGAATTCCATTTGCCACTTCTCCGCCCACTTAACCAAACTATTGATATCTTTCTGGTGACAACAGCTATCCTCTTCACTATCAATGAAATGGACAATTTTTGTGTCATCTGCAAATTTCCCAATCATGCTTCCCACATTTAAGTTCAGATCATTAATATATACAACAAACAGCAAGGGCTCCGACACTGAGCTTTGTGGAACACCACTGGAAACCGTTTTCCATTCGCAAAAATATCCATCGACCATTACCCTTTGTTTCCTGTCGCTGAGCCAATTCTGGATCCAACTCACCACATTCCCCTGTATCCCATGGGATCTCACTTTTCTGACCAGTCTGCCATGTGGGACCTTATCAAATGCCTCACTGAAATCTATGTAGACAACATCCACTACACTACCCTCATCAATCCTCCTTGTTACTTCCTCAAAAAATTCTGTTCAGTTAGTGAGACACTATCTTCCCCTAACAAAACCACACTGACTATCCCTGATCAATCCGAGCCTTTCTAGGTTTATCCTGTCTCTCAGGATTGATTCCAATAATTTACCCACCACCAAAGTCAGACCTACCAGCCTATAATTATTTGGTTTATCACAGACCTCTAGTCCTCTGGTACCTCACCTATATCTAGTGAGGATTGGAAAATGACCCTCAGAGCATCTGCTATTTCCTCCCTGGCTTCCTTTAACAACTTGGGATAAAACCCATCCAGCCCTGGTGATTTATCCATGTTCAAGGATGTCAGTCCCTCCATGAACTTCCTCTCTCACTGTGCTTATTTTATCTAATACTTCACACTCCTCTCCCTCAACCTGAATGTCTGCATCATCCCTCTCCTTAGTGAGGACAGAGACAAAGTACTCACTGAGAACCCCTGCCCACATCCACAGCATCAACACACAAGTTACCATGTGCATCTCTGATAGGCCCTACCCTTTCCTTAGTTATTCTCTTGCTCTTAACGTACTGGTAAAACATCTTTGGGTTTTCTTTGATTTTACCTGCCAACATTTTTTCCTATCCTTTCTTTGCTTTCCTAATTTCCATTTATACTTCACCCCTGTACTTTCTGTACTCCTCTAGGCTTTCTACAGTATTGTCATAAATTTTCTTTTTCTGCTTTCTCTTACCCTGTATGCTTCTGGATAACCAGGGGGCTCTAGATTTGACAGTACCACCCTCTTTCTTTGTGGGGACATGTCTGCACTGTGCCTGTAGAATTTCACTTTTGAATATATCCCACTGATTTGACACTTTTTTCCCTTCTAATAGCTGTATCCAGTCCACTTTTGCCAGTTCACCACTCAGCTTTGTAAAATTTGTCTTCCTCAATTTAGCATTTTTACTCCTGTTCTATCTTTGTCCTTTACCATAATAAGCTAAATCTAACTGTATTGTGGTCACTGTCTCCAAAATGGTCCCCCACTGCTACTTCATCCACTTGCCCAGCTTCATTTCCTAAGACTAAATCTAGAATTGTGCCCCCTCTCAATGGGCTTGTTACATACTGGCTGAAAAGGTTCTCTTGAATACAGCTGAAGAATTTTGTGCCCTCTGTGCCCATTACACTGTTCGTATCAACTGTTCAGGGGGCTACAAATGAGTCAGCTTAATGTCAGTGTTGGGAAAGATAATGGAAGCACTACTAAAAGAGAAAATAGAAAAACATCTAGAAACCAAAATTATGATGTTGAATAATCAGCATGGGTTTCAAAAGGAAAGTGGCCAACTTCATTGTATTCCTTTGAAAAGATGGCAGAGGAATAGACAATGGTAATGTAGTAGATGTAATACTTACAGATTTGCAAAAAGGCCTTCTATAAGGTACCACATAATATTCTAATGAAGAGGCCAGAGTGTGTGGAGTCAGGGGACAAGTAGCAGAATAGCTAGCTGGCTGCAAGACAGAAAACTAAGAGTAGAGTAGGGATTCAGAACGGCCGAAGGTGGGAAGTGGGGTCCCACAGGGATTGTAGCTGAGTCCAATGTTGTTCACAGCCATTAGTAAGACTTTGGAATCAAAGACAATGGTCCAGATCGCCTGATCAGGATCGGGACCCCCTATTTCCGACCCTGACCAGACAAAAAGGTACCTACTTGCCTTCTTCCGATTTTTCTGGCCAACCTTTGATGGAAGATTCTGCAAAACCGACTGATTGCAGCAAAGCTCGGAGGGAACAGCGGAGAGAATCTGTGCAGAGGCCACGCAGGGGTGCAGTGTTTAAACGTCCCAAAACTTCTTTGAAAACTACGGAGAGAAGGTAAATGTGTAGGGTGGGTAAGGTAATTGGGTAAGTGTGTAGGGTGGGTAAGGTAATTGGGTAAGTGTGTAGGATGGGTAAGGTAATTGGGTAAGGGGGTAGGGTAAGGGGGAGGGTGGGTAAGGGACGAGGGTGGGTGAAGGTGTAGGCTGGGTAAGATAAGTGGGCAAAGGAGTAGAGTGACAGGTGGGTAGGGTGGCAAGTGGATGAGGTGTGTAGGGTAGCAGGTGGCTGAGTGCGTAGGTGGGTTCTTGTGGCAGTCAGGTTGGGTCGAGAAGGGTTGTCAGCTCAGGCTATTCAGGTCGGATCGGGGGGTCAGAAGGAATTGGGTGGTGGGGTCGGATCAAGTCAGGTCGGGGGGGCAGTCGGCTGATAGGGGGTTAGTCAGGTCGGGCCAGGGAGAAGTCAGTGAGCATCAAGGGGTAGTCACATTAGGTTGGGGGTGAGTTGGGGGGTTCAGGGCAATAGTCTGGATGAGTCAAGGAGGTAGTCACGGAGGTCAAGGGGCCCTTCGGCGGTGGGGGGTGTGGTTGTCAGTGCGAGTGATTGGGGAGTCAGTTGTATAGTTATCTAGGAGTTAGACTAGTTTTTTTCTGACTGACATTTCCTGGATGACTATCCAGGTAACTGAGTTAGAACCTCTCAAAGTCTCCGACTTTAAATCAGAGTTGGAGCATTTTTCAGAAGGAGCAGGGGAATTGCCCATTGGAAGTTCAAACTTGCTGGGAAATTCCTATGGGGTCCTTCCATTGAGGGGCACTGTAGTGCATTTTCCAGAGTACATCTAGTCTCTGACCATCCAGAAACTAGAAGATCTGGGCCATTATTTCTAAACTTGCTGATTAAACACCTTTTGGGGAGAGTCAATACTGAAGAGGACTGCAACAAATGATAAAAATACATTAATAAACTTGCAGAAGGGGCATATAATTAGCAAGTGCAGCTTGAATTGAGTGTGAAGCTAGGAGCTTGGTGAGTGAGGGAGTCTTAAGGGTCAATCTCTTTCTAAAAATCTAGTCTTATCTGCATTTAGCATTGAACTGATATTTACTGTGTAAGTAAAGTAAGTTTCTACCAGCCCTAGGCAGTGATAAATAATCTCTACTGGAGAGCAGCTGTAATTAGTTAATTTGGTGAAGGGGGGAAGGTGGTGTACCTTTTTTACCTTTTTCACCCTCCAGTATTTGTTTCTTACATCAGTGCAGTGGAAGAAGCTGATTGATGAGTAACTGGTAAGTTATTCTACTTATAATAAATAGTTTGTAAAGTTAAGGTATGGCAAAGCAGTACGGGTGAATAGAATGTGCATTGTGTGGTATGTGGGAAGTTGTGAATGCACTATGTGCCCCTCCTGCGGCCAGAGTTGGGGTAGAGGACATCACAGTGGGCCTCTGCAGCATCCAAAAGGCGCTTGAGGGACACATCACTAAACCTGGGGCTGCAGTCTTCTTGCCTTTCAGGACCATGTCTTAAATATAGCAGTCCTGGGCTGGAAGCACAGAGAGGTATGTGCGCAGCTGCACTTTGAGTGTGGCACCTGGCATGATAAAGAGATGAGGTGGGTAAATCGGAGCCCGTCCGCCATCGAAACGGCATGTTTCCTGGGAATGCATAGTTAATGTGATGGGTTTGGGATGATACGGCATGAGAAGCCGCCATTGCGGTCAGCAGGTAAAATGTTACTTTATCCACCCACTACTGCACTTAGTGCAAATCTGGAACGATTCCGTCCATTGTTTAGTTTCTCTGCCATTTCCCTGTTGTCTATTACCATTGGAAAGAATACAGAAGAGATTCACAAAAATGATTCCAGGGATAAACAACTGTAGCTATGAGGATAGATTGGAGAGTTGGGTCTGTTTTCATTGGAGAAGGGAAGGCTGAGAGGAGACTTGATGGAGGTATTCAAGATCCTGAGGGGTATGGACAGGGTAAATGGTGAGAAACGGTTCCCTCTCGAGAATACATTAGGAACTAGAGGGCACGGATTCAAAATAATGGGCAAAAGTAGAAGTGATGTGAGGAAAAAGATTTTCACCCAGCGGGTGGTTGGAGTCTAGAACGAACTTCCTAAAAGGGTGGTGGAGGCAGGTTCGATGGAGGCATTCAGAAGGAAATTGGATTGCTATTTGAAAAGAGAGAATGTGCAAGGTTACAGGGATAAGGCAGGAGAGTGGGACTAGATAGTTTGCTCTTTCAATGAGCCAGTGCAGACTCGATGGGCCAAATAGTCTCCTTCTGCACTGTAAAGATTCTGTGACTCTGTGAATTATTACATTTTTGTAAGAAAAATAAGGAGGTTACTTATTATTTAGAAAATAAGAATCTAATTGGGCAGAGGAACAAATGGATCTGGGAATACAAACACTCAAATCAGTAAAAAGTAAAGGCACAGATTAATAAGACCATTTTTTTAAAATAGCAGACCAAACACAAGGGTTTATTTCAAGAGGGTGTAATAGAAAGATAGCGAATTTATACTAAACTTGTTTTGAAGTTTGATTGGGCTTCATTTGGAATATTGTGTACTGTTCTGCTTGACATTTTACAAGGATATCAAAGTGAAGATGCAAAAAGCTGTACAAGGATGATGCTGGAACTGTGAGGTTTTACCCATCAGGGAATTGGCTGGTCTCTTTTCTCTTGGAAAGGGAAGGCTATTAGAGATGAAAGGTTTATGAAAGGTTTTGATAGAGTAGACACAGAGTGCGTGTTTATGCTTGTGAGGCAGAAGCAAAACTTAGAGGCCATGGATATATGATAGTCACCAAGAAATCAAATAGGGAATTCAGAAGAGTGGTGAGAATGTGGAACTCACTAACACAGGCAGCAGCTGAGGTGAATAGTGTTGATGCGTTTAAGGGGAACTTAGATAAGCATAAGAAGGAGAAGGGAATAGAGGGTTATGCCTAAAGTTCAAGCGGGAGGAGATTAGAGGGGAACATAACTGGCGAGGACTGGTCAGGCCAAATGGACTGTTTCCGTGCTGTATATTCTATATAATTCTATTTATAGAAATGAAGTAACAGGCACAAAGATAAGAGCACAAGTTTTGATCTAATGACAGAAGTGGACTGCACTGTTCAAACAACAATAAACATTTTTTACAGCAATTTGTAACTCTCCAGCTCCAGCCACTGTGGGCCACCTCCCAGGGCAAGAACATCCCACTGGCGTTCACAGTAATTCCAGGTAATACGGATTGAATTTACAGCCCAAATGACTTAATGGCTCCTCCAAGAGTCAAAGCTGAAGAGCGAATGCCCACACCTCAAACAATGTCTTCCTGGCCTTGAGCCACAAGCAACCTGGCATCAAGGACAAAAATTATCTCCTTAGACGTGGACAACCTGGAGCCAGCCAGCCATCTTAAGTTTTGCCATGTGTAGCTTTCAATTTATACACATTCCAAATTATTCATATATATGTTTACAGAATGCTAGTACTGCTCTTATCTCCACTGATATAATGAGAAGATCATAGAATTTCTCTATTTGCAGTCTGGCTCAAAGGTCAGTAGTGCAGGGCCATCCTCCCCAAAGCTAATAAAGTGTTCAAGAGAAACATCTTTACCCAAAGAGTGGTTAGACTCTGGTACATGATATCACAAGGAGTAATTGAGGTGAATGGCACAGATACATTCTTATTTTCTTTCATGGGATGTGGGCATTGCTGGCAAAGCCAGCATTTGTTAGCCATTGAATTGAACATTTCAGAGGGCATTTAAAGGGTCAGCCACATTGCTCTGGGTCTGGAGTCACATGTAGGCCAGACCAAGTAAGGACAGTAGATTTCCTTCCCTAAAAGGCATAAGGGTTACAACAATCAATGATAGTTTCATGGTCACCATTACTGAGACTAGCTTTATAATTCTAAATGTTTTAATTGGATTCAAATTCTGCCAGACTATTATCTTGGGAATCTGGATTACTAGTCCAGTGACATTACCGCTATGTCACCATCTCCCCCAAAGGGATTTAAGGGAAAGCTAGATAAACAAATGAGGAAGGAGGGAGTTGAAGGATTTGGTGAAAGAGTTAGGTGAAATAGTGTGGAAAGAGGCTCAGGTGGAGCGTAAAGTAGGCATAGAAGAGCTGGGCTGAGTGGCGTTTTTCGGATTCTGCAATTATAGAAGGCTTTGCTGAGACTACACCTGGAATAGTGTGTACACTTCTGCTCCCCTTAGCTAAGGAAGGCTATGACCCCTTAAAGGTCGTGCAACGATTGTTCACTAGATTTGTAGCTGGATTTACGAAGTGAGATTGGGTAGAATTGGCCTATCCTGGGGTTTAGAAAACTGAGAGAGAGATGATCTCATGTCATTGAAATGTATAAAATTGTTAGTGGGCTTGACAGGTTAAATACTTAGAAGCTGTTTTCTTTGGCTGGAGAGCGTAGAACTAGGGAGCATTGTCTCAGGATAAGGAGTAAGCCATTTAGGACTGACATGGGGAGAAATTTCTTAGTTCAGAGGGCTGAAAATCTGTCAGAGGGCTGTGGATGAGCATGTGACTCATATACTAAAGAATGAAATTGATGGATTTTTGGACAGTAAAGGAATTGAGGGATATGGGAATGGGGTGGGAAAGTGAAGTTGATGTAAAAGTTCAACAGGGATCTTATCAAGTGGCAGAGCAAGCTCAAAGGATCATATTGGTCACTTCTATTCCTATTTCTTATGTCCTATGAGAACAATAGGGATATAGGAACCGGAGTAAACCATAACCCATCGTGCCTGTTTTACCATTCTATGATATCATGTTGATTCTACAACCTAACTCCAATGCATTGTATCCCCTGGTACCTTCAGTTAACAAAGGCCAGGATTTTACACCCCCCACAGCCCCATCTCAGGATTTAGCTTGCAGGCAGGGAGGTGCGTAAAATTGGTGGGATGTTGCAGGGGGCACCCATGTTCATCGCTTACCCTCCACTCCTGGTAGTCTACTAGCATTAGGGTAGGCTTTTGGCACCCCACCCAGCCTTGGACCAATTGGGGCACTTGAATGGCCAACTAATGGCCACTTGAGGGCCTCCTCCCACCACTGCTGGTATTTTACCAACATGCTGATGCCACTAGTCTGCAGGCTTGAGATGGGGTCCTTCCTGTTCAAGCATACTGTGCCCCATGGAGGGCCCCCCCACCAATGGAAACAGCTGCCACCACTTGAACCCCAATTGACACCCAGCCCCCGCCTGCACTGTGATCTACCTGATTGGCCCCAGCGACATCCCTCCACTTACCTTGAACTATGACCTCCTCCATTGATTCTCATCGGAGACTGACTCCAGTCCCAGCAGTGGCCATCGCTCCTGATGGTGCTGACTGAGATTGGAGAGCTACGAACCATCTGATTGTCCAGCAGCTCTTGGAGGCAGGATATTCCCCCCTCATGAGGTTGGGAGCCATGACCTCAGGCAACTAATTGCCTAAGTCACGCAAAATAGCAACATGGCTTCACAGACCAGAAGAGGCGGGATCAGTCCCCAATTCCCAGCCAGTGAGTGAGGCCACCACCTCCATGTAAAATTGAGCCCAAAATCTCTCAATCTCAGTCTTAAAATTACCAGTTTGAGCTAGAATAAATTACTCTTTGCAGAAGAGAGTTCCAAGCTTTTACCACCCTTTGCATGTAGAAGTGACTCCTAACTTCATTCCTGAAAGGTCTGTCTCTAATTTTAGACCATAATCTCCTCATCTTAGACTCCACAATCAGTGAAAATAGTTTCTCTATCTATTCCCCTTAAAATGTTAAGCTTTGATCGAATCACCTTGACATTCATGAAATTTCGTGAAATACAACCCTAATTTGTATAATATCTCATCTTAATTTAATTCTTGGAGTCAGGCATTATGGAATAGGTCTGATAAATCTACACTGCACTCCCATTAAGGTGTGCTGCCACGATGCTATTTTGCGTGGCCTAGGCAATTAGTTGCCTGAGGTCGTGGCTCCCAACCCCATGAGGGAGGATGTCCTGCTCCAAGAGCTGCTGGACAATCAAATGGCTCATAGTTCTCCAGTCCCAATCAGCACCACTAGGAGTCAGTCTCCAGTGAGAATCAATGGAGGAGGTCATAATTCAAAGTAGGTGGAAGGACGTTGCTGGGGCCAATCAAGTAGATCCCAGTGCGGGTGGAGGGGGGGTGTTAGTGTCGATCAGGATTCAAGTGATGGCAGCTCTTTCCATCGTGGGGAGACACCAGTCTCTAACGAGGGATTTTTTCAAATACTTCTGGAAGTCCATATAAATAACATCCATAGACATTCTCCTGTCCATTACTTTAGTCACCTCAGCAAAGAATTCAAGCAGGTTTGTCAGGCTTTGTCTGGTCAGCTGAAAATTTACGAGGTGTTCAGTCACCCAAATTTAAATAGAGACTCGGTAATTTCCTGACAACAGATATTAGGCTAACTGCTCATAATTCCCAGCATTTCCTCTGTCACATTTCTTAACTAACAGAGTGATGTGCTCAATTTTCTAATCCAAAGGAATGGTTCCCGAATCATGAGAACTGTAGAAAATCTCAGCTAGAGCATCCACAATATTCTCACCTAGATCCTTTAAAATGCTGGGACGTTAGTGTTATTAGTTTTCTGAAAAATGGGACAAGCTGTCAAAGCTTTTCATCTTGCACTCATCAGGACAAACACATAGGGCTCAGGCCCTATTTACGAGATTACCTTTCGCAATAGGTAGGGTGCTGACCATACTCAACCAGCCTGTGCTTGCAAAACAAAGAGCATAATGTCTAACATTATATGTGATTCCGCAATTGGAGAGCACTTGCTGAACAATCCTGAATGTGCTAAGAATTACACGAACAACAAGTTTAAGATTTTCAGTCGGTTTCGCAATGTGGCTCACTTATACCTGCTAGAAGCTACATATATTCATACGCAGGGACCTGTCCCCTGCAGGCAAAAGTAACATGTCCAGGCATTGAGCCTTTTTTGAATTAAACAAAAGTGTGTGGGACAATAGTTCTCTGGTGCATTCTGCATGGCAACACCTCAAACAATCAGAGCCAACTTGCCAACGAAATGGCACCATTTTCTCATGTAGTATAAATTGTTGCTCGATTTGAAATTTGGCATTCTTGCATCTGTCCTGAACAGTACAAGATGAAAAGTTTCGACAGAATGTATCTTATTTCAGCAATACTCAAGTTCCGTCCTATCAAGTGACTATTTGTTATTTTATTATTTCCTTCAGTATAGTTGTTTTCTTTATGCTAATTTTGGTGGGTCCCTGACACCCACCCCTCCCCAATTTAATACTAGTTTCTTTGGAAGGTACTCCACTGTAAATACTGGCACAACACTATTTCCGCTATTTCCTTATTTTCATTGGCAATATTACTGTTATCAGTTTCCAGTGGACCCACACTGCTCCTGACCAGCCTCTTTTTCCAAATATACTTGTGAAAATCTGTCATGTAATTCTATATGACAAAAGATCAGGTCTTTCAGTTCCCATTATATGGCTTGGATGTGGAGTCCTGGGGCAGCAATTTATCTTTGGCAGGCTATTTCTCAGGCCGGTGAGATCGTTACTAAGATGTGTGTTTTTTTTTTCCTTTCAGCATGAACTAGCTATAATGCTGGAATCATTAAAAAAGAAGCATATCCATCACCAAATAATAAAGGCCAACTACGAGGAGAACCTGACCCAGTTGATGGTGCGTGAGTATTGACCCAGCCTGTGAAATTACAAGCCTGTAATACCAATCTTAATCAAAAGGTAGGATGTTCAACTTCACTCCAAGGAGTTTGGACCATCTCTTGAACTCCTTAGACAGTGCCGATGATGGATCAGATCCCTTGGCTCAGAAACTAATATGTTAGGTGTCTCTCATGCTTTGCTGAATTACTCTGCCTATCAATGCTCCATCCTGTATCTCTGAGCTGGTTCTCTTTATCCAACATATCTAATCGGATCTTACAAGCAGAATACACCAAGTGAGCACAGCTTGGGAGTAGATTGATGAGCAACCATTATATGTTGTCAGTGTAACTATCAAGTGATATCCCTTTAATGAGCAATTGGCTGAAGAAACCATTGAAGATTCCAGCTCCTGATTGCTAACTGGCGACTCAGGCTAGAGACTGAGGGTTAAAAACAGCAAATTCTGGAAGTACTCAGGAGGTGCGGCAGCATCTGTGGACAGAGAAACCGAGATAGTGGGCGGAATTTTTTATGAGACCAAGTGAGGGAGCGGGCCGTTTCAGCAGCACCCACCCCGCTAGTTGGAATGTCGGGAACTCGCGCCCGATTCCACCCTCGGAGGGTCATTAATTATTCACAAGCTCATATCGATCCAAATCACCTGGCAGGTCGGGAGCTGATTTCTCTGCCTGCAGCCAGTTAGCGGGTTCGAAGGTCAGGGTGCCGTATTTAAACGCCAGTCCAACACGCAATCTCACTCTCTCCAGCCCACCAGAGATGTCCGCAGCCCATAAGAGAAAGGCCAAGAGCCTCAAGAAGGAGGCGGCGCCCCGTTTCACCCACAAGGCCCTCCAGACCTTGATCAGAGGAGCGTAGGTGCACAGGCTAGTGCTCTATTCCAGGGATGGCTGCAGGAGCCACAGCAGCCTCAGCCCTCCGGCCTGGGAGGCTGTCACCGAGCAGGTATGACTAATCTCATCCGCTCCACCAGGGTAAGTCATCCTTCAACTCCCTCCAGCATCAAACTCTCATTATGGCATCCTGCACTCAAATGGCCACTCTCTTCAGGGATCTAACAAAACCATTAGTGGGGGGCACATATCAACACTTATTCTCTCACTGAGACTTTCACATCACCACCATCCCATCGATCATGTTGCTCAAACTCCATCCTCTGGCCCTTCTGGGGAGGGCTCACCACACACAGGGGACATGCATCTCACCCAACCTCTGCTCCCTCCCTTCTCATCACATGCCTTACTTTCTTCTTCATACAGGCCAAGCTGGCGCACAACAGGCGTGAGAGCACAGACCAGGGGAGGGACGGCTGACATCATCGCCCTCACTGAGTTTGAGGGGGCTGCAGCTGAGCTGGCTGGGGGCAACAGGGATCCCGCGGGGAAGGGGAGATCAACCTCTCCCAGCAACCTAGTACGCATCACAGGTCCATGACTTCATCAAATCCTGATATTCACAGTGAGCCACGTGCAGTCTTATCTAGCTTCATGCTCATTAACTGAAACTCTCTTTTCTATTTTCCAGGCCCAGCAGATCAAGGTCCCCAAGCCCAGCTGAGCACCAGCCCCTGCCCCCAGACACCGTCCGAAGATGAAGCTCTGGAAGAACCATCACAGCGCTCACATGCACCTCCATCAGCTCAGAGACACACACATCGGTGGGACACAGCTGTAGATTAGGCTCGGGCTTACTTTCTGGGGAACACCTCACTGACACGTCCCTGCAGCAGTCGGAGGCAGGAACAGCCCAGGTCTCTGACACTCGGAGGGCTGCTGGGGACAAGCCATCCACTCAGTCCAAGACAGATAATGAGCCTCTGGAAGTGGCCACCAACTCGATGCTGAAGATACAATGATAGGCAGCGGAGCATCAGGCAGAGTTTCGACAGTCACTCAGCAGACTAGAGTGAACGATGGAGGAGTCTGTCAACATTCTTTCCGATGTCGTGGCTCCAACATGCAAGTGCCTCGAGGTCACCATGGGAAAACTGGCAATCACCATGGAGACCTTAGTCCAGCAGATGTCAGATTTACACTGGGCCCTGCACACCATGGCCACACACCCTGGTGGGCACCATCAGGATGTAGGCAACATGGGGACGAGGCACCTTGACCCCCCTTCGGGTGCACTATCTCATGCAGGAGTCAGGGAGGGGCCCTCAGGCGTCCACAGGGAGGATAAGTGTCAGCCGGACACCCCGGGGGCCTCCTCTCAGGACACTCCAAGGCTGTGCATCTGCTCACAACCCCCTCTGCTTATGACCTCATCCACTCCAGCTTCTCAGGCCGCCAAGGGCGCTTTAGCCCCTGAGCAGATGACCCTTATCAGGCCGGGGCCCTCCAGGCCAGGGGCCACAATAGGACGTCCGCCAAGGTCATCACAGACATCAGGACGTAGCAGTCAACAGCTGCCTCCACCTCTGTTGGGGCTGCAACCAGGCGTAGCAGTAGGGTTAGGAAATGTAAGAAAAATTGATGTCACTTTTAGGTCTATGTGCTATATATGTAAAGAAATTGAACTTCTGTAAATACATTTGATGGTTATGTGAATGTTTTTGGCAACTGAAGATATTGTGATTTTGTACTTTAGAATCCTCTTATGTCAAGGTTTAGCCATCCTCCCACTCAGTGATAGTGTCCCACTGAGAGATTCACATCCCTGTGATGTCAACCTCAGTTGAACTAGTATCTGCACCCCTTGTGTGATGTCAGGGAGATGTGTTTAAATCTTTATTGGAAATGTGTGATGTAAGCATTTCTACCCTTCTTCCTCGGGAAACACCACTGAGTGAGGGCAGCTCATCAGCATCGATATTCTAGCGGTATTTGTGTCTCTTCAGTGGTTGTGGCAGAAGAAAAAGAGATGCCCGGGAGGAGGAGATCCCTCGGCATGTCCACATCTCAGTCGCAGCCGTATTTGCATCATTAGTTGGCGGCAAAGCCGGTGAATCTTGCAGCCTGGCTATCTTCGTCCAGAGCAACTTGACATAATGATGGACTTCCTGTAAGGGTCATCTGTGACCTCCTTTATGCATCGGTATGTTGTGGACTGAGAGATGCTGCACAGGTTGTCTGTTGATCCTTGGAACAAACCGGAGGCCAAGAAATTGAGTGCAGTGGTCACCTTCAAAGCCACTGGCAGGAGATACCCTCCAACTCCATGTGGAGTCAGGTCTTCACGAAGAATGTGGCATATGTGATGTACCAGAGCTCGGGACAAGTGCAGACATGCACAGCATTGCCTTTCACTCATTTGTAAATAGGAGACTCTTCTCTGATAAACCCCAGATCTGGCGCGTCACCTTCTTGTCTGGGTCTCTCCTCCTGACCCTCCTGTTCATGCTCTGGCTCTGCTTGACCTCTCCCTCCTTCGCCTCCTCTGTTGCATTAGGAGCCTGACAAAGGCAGCATTGAGCCCTGGATACATATGTGCTTTTGTCTTCTCTCTGAAAGGAAACATTGAAGACATTAGTGATTCAAGGGGCAAGAAAGTGAAGCTCAGAAGATGATATGTTTGGAGAGTGTAAGGGTCCATAGTTTTTCCTGCCCTACTTGCATGATGGCTGGTGCTGCCTTGTCCCTCAGACACTAGAATACACATCAAGGTGAGTGGAACATAAATAGCCTACCTGCCATAGCATTGCACTGGTCTTGTTGTGATGAATGCCACATTGCTGGGGCTGTAGGGTTGGTCTGCTCCTGCTCTTTGCCTACATTGTCCTGAGGAACACCACTGTGCTGTGGTACAGGCTCCACTTTCAGAAACACTTCAACCAGGGGTGGGCTGTCAAGAGGAAAAGGGGAAAAATTACCAGTAGAGACATTGAAAAGCAAGTTTTTCAACCAGTTAACCACAGACTGAAAGTGCTGGGAGACCACCTCGTGTCATCAACAACAATCTGAAAGGAATTTGGAAGACATCAATCAAAATCAACCCAGCTAATCCTGTACTCCAGTTGGTGTTAATGAACTGTTTTATCCCAAGCTTAAAATCCATGTTTTGTGTGTCTTATGTATCTTGTGTATGTGTATAGGGGTTTAAGAAGATGGTAGAGTTTAAGTTATAGTGTTAGAAGTTAGCAGTTCATAATTTTTTACTTTACATTATCAAATATCAAAAAAAGTGGGAGCAGTGGTTGTAGTCTGAAATTGTTGAACACACTGAGCCTAGTAGGCTGCAAAATGCCTAATCGAAAGATGATTTGCTGTTCCTCAAGTTCTGTTGAGCTTTATTGGAATAGTGAAGGAGGCTGAGAACAGAAAGATTATGGTGGGGCTGGGATAGAGAATTAAAATGGCAAGCAACTGGAAGTTGAGAATGTGTTGGGTGAGGGGACATAGGGACTGGGTACAAGATCATGATTGAGTTGTCTGTAATCAGTGAATAAATCACCTCGTAGACCAGCCACTGTAGTTTTCCTGGTGCCCAGGTAACTATATCCCAGAATGGGTGCAAGAGTTAGGATTTGATGGCTATTCCTTAATTAACATTGAAAGAACAAAATAATCATGCATTTATATAGCACCTTTCATGGCCCGTTTAAGTAATTTTGAAGTGTAGTAACTGCTGTAATGTGGCAAAATGCAACAGCCAAGTTGCACACAGCAAGGACCCACAAACTGCAATGTGCTTATCATAAGATTATCTATCCAAGTGATGTTGGTTGAGAGATGAATATTGGCCAGGGCATGAGAGAGGTAAGCAGAACCAGGCATTTGCATTGTGGTTGATTAAATTCCAGGACACTGCAGTGAGCAACCTGGGAGAAAATCAGAAGGCATTATAAATGGTGTTTCTAAAAAAAAAAAATTCTTTAAACACATTTGTTTATTAGTTACAAAAGCTATTAAACATGGGGCAAAAAAAGTTGTTTGGCTGGCAGTCAAGAATCATTCAGTTTGGTCCATGAACAGTCTATTTGTTTACTGTTAGAAGGTGATGCGTTACAAGTATGGATCACAATGGCAGGAGCGTGTAGGTGAAGTGAGTGGAGACATGAGCTCATGTAATGACACCATCAGGAATATATCCAATCAGAATTGGCAGTCCTGCTTTGCATCCAGCTTACGTCTTCATCACGTTAAGGTGGTCCAATCAAAACTCAAACCCAAATTGGGTGAGTGGCAAATCTTAACCCACTTGGGGATTTTAACCACAGAAGCCCCTGTGTCTCTTTTCTCTTCTGTCCTTTCGCACTCCTACCCTCCTTCCTTCCTTTGCTCACTCACCTGCTGCCTCCTCCATGTCCTCAGTTTAACACTGTGTGCTGTGGTCACTTTCTCTAGGATGAAGTATCACTGACAGAGCAGCGCATTGGGAGGGTCTTTGTGCATCTTCACGAATACCTGAGAATGGAAGAGGAGAATATTTTGCAGGAACTTCACAATGATGCATGGAAGCGCTTTACAGTACTGGAAGAAATCATCATGCAACTGACTTTCGAATCCACTTCATTATCAGACACCATTCAATCACTCAATGAGGACCTTACTCAGGAAGATGCCATACTATTCCTAATGGTTAAGTATTTTATACCTAGTCACACACATTGGCAGCCATCTATGCATCCAATATCACTCCTACACCTGCCACATCACCATCAATTGCTCTTAAGTTGGTTGGTTCTTGTGTCTGTTGTAAGAACACAGGTGTGTACTGGTGATTTTTGTCTCCCTTGGTCCTAACTTCAATCAAGATGTCAGGGAAATGACAAAAGAAAGTCGGAGGTATCTGTACATAGGGAGTATGGGGTGGGGGGATAAATTTATTAACGAATCATGTCTCGCACACCTCAAGCATTCCAGCTCCAAAAAAGCACTGGGGTAGATTGGGAAGAGATTTGGAAAAGATTGCTCCAATTTCCAGGAGTACTGACTGGAAACCACCCTTAGCCAGGGGACGTGTGATGGTTTGTAAGTGTTCTATTCACCAGGACCAACATCTGTCACTTAGAGAATCCAATTATATTTCAAAACAACATTTTGGGACTTAATGCTGATTAGTTGCTGTTCATAAAACTCTTGACTACGCAGCCGCAGCTAAGTAAAGGTGAATGACGGAGTCTGAGCAAGGACAGCTGACCTTTGTGCACACTACACGAGTCCATCATGAATCGTTAGTCAACACTGAGTTTTGGAGATTTCCATTTTAACTCTTCTGGTTCAGTAAGAATTCTACTTTCCACTAAATGAAATCAAATATCATAAAGGACAGACCTAATAATGTTTCACAGTCAAATGATCACTTCATTCTCACTAACCAACTCTCAAATCAAATGCACATTTGACATCCATAAGTTCAGTATCAGGCTTGATCAAGTTTCTTGTGGGCTTCAGTCTACCACAGAAGACTAATAGGCACTGAATGGACAATTTCACTCTGAGCGATCATAAAGATGGCTGGATTAAAATGCACAATCATACTATAGGAGACCCTGTCCTCGCAGCTGAAGAGCATTGATAGTACATTGCAGAGAGAGCTTTACTCTGTATCTAACCCTGTGTGGTACCTGCCCTGTGAGTGTTTGATGGGGACAGTGTAGAGGGAGCTTTACTCTGTATCTAACCCTGTGTGGTACTTGTGCTTGGAGTATTTGATGGGGACATTGTAGAGGGAGCTTTACTCTGTATCTAACTTCATGCTGTACCTACCTAGTGAGTGTTTGATGGGGACAGTGTAGAGGGAGCTTTACCCTGTATCTAACCCCGTGCCGTACCTGTCCTGGGAGTGTTTGATGGGGGCAGTGTAGAGGGAGCTTTACCCTCTATCTAACCCCGTGCTGTACCTGCCCTGGGGAGTATTTGATGGGGACAATGTAGAGGGAGCTTTACCCTGTATCTAACCCTGTGCTGTACCTGCCCTGGGAGTGTTTGATGGGGACAGTGTAGAGGGAGCTTTACCCTGTATCTAACCCTGTGCTGTACCTGCCCTGGGAGTGTTTGATGAGGACAGTGTAGAGGGAGCTTTACCCTGCATCAAACCCCGTGCTGTACCTGCCCTGGGAGTGTTGATGGGGGCAGTGTAGAGGGAACTTAATCCTGTATCTAACCCCGTGCTGTACCTGTCCTGGGAGTGTTGATGGGGACAGTGTAGAGGGAGCTTTACTCTGTATCTAACCCTGTGCTGTACCTGCCCTGGGAGTGTTTGATGGGGACAGTGTAGAGGGAGCTTTACCCTGTATCTAACCCCGTGCTGTACCTGCCCTGGAAGTGTTGATGGGGGCAGTGTAGAGGGAGCTTTACTCTGTATCTAAACCTGTGTTGTACATGTCCTGGGAGTGTTTGCTGCTGGGTT
This sequence comes from Cetorhinus maximus, assembly GCF_964194155.1. Classification (NCBI taxonomy): domain Eukaryota; kingdom Metazoa; phylum Chordata; class Chondrichthyes; order Lamniformes; family Cetorhinidae; genus Cetorhinus; species Cetorhinus maximus. The sequence continues at coordinate 40,577,246 of NC_135903.1, read as the reverse complement.
GTGTGGGCTATGGTCATTGATCCATTGCATAACACAAAATCTTCACTCACCAAAAAAAACAAAGAAATTAATAATTAGAACTCTTATGACTAGGTAAAAAAAAATCTGTGGAATTAATGAATGGTTCCATGAGGGGTGGATAAAATTTAATTAAAAGAGACATAAACAAAATGAAACTAGATATACTGTTTCTTTGAGTGAGGCTGGTAAATGCCAGCTGTCTATGTAAACCTTCACTCGTGATGATGAACCTACTGATATTTGTGTTTCTTTTCTTTCCAGAAACTGAAAACTACACAAGAAAGGTAACTTTATTTTAAAAGCAAAAGACTGCAGATGCTGGAAATCTGAAATAAAAACACAAAATGCTGGAAGGACTCAGCAGGTCTGGCAGCATCTGTGGAGAGAGAAACAAAGTTAATGGAAAAAATTTTCCCCCATTGGGGTGGGAAGTGCAGGAGCGGGCGCGGGCAGGCAAGTGCCACCATTTTACGTGGGTGGGCCAATTAAGGCCCGCCCAGCGTGACGTCCTCCAGGAAGCGCTTTGCGTTCCCTGTGTGGGTGGTGGGGGGGGGATTCCCTCAGCCGGGAGTACACATTTTCACGCATGTGCACGAAAGAGCGCACAGATCTCCCTGAGGCTAAGTGCTGCCTCAGGGAGATCGGCTCCGATTTAAAACTTTTAATATGCAATGTTTAAAAATGTCCCCTGCCATGTACCCTCACATGACAGCGCCACATGAGTTTGGACATGTCCAAAAGTTTTATTGAAACCTTTCTTAAAGATTTAAAAACCCTCATGAAACCTCATCCCGCCCGTGGATGAGGTTTATGCTTTTTCCGAAGCCCGCCAGGGGCTCCCGGCCTGCCCGCCAACCTTAAGGCTTGACGGGTCCATTAATGACCTTAATTAGTTTCTCAATGGCCTCAATAGGCCGTTGACCGGTCGGCGGGTGCGCAGCTGATTCGACTGAGCCCCCACCGACCTGAAAATGGAAATGACGCGGGGTGAGGTCGGGAGTTCCGCCCAACGTCATCCCGCGTCATTTTACGCGTCGGTGAGCGGGCCCCTCCCCCACTCGCCAATCGGAAAATCCCGCCTAATGTTTCAAGTCTGTACGGTTCTTCTTCAGAACTCCGGAACATTAACTCCGTTTCTCCCTCCATGGGGACTGCCAGACCTGCTGAGGTTTTTCCAGCATTTTCTGTTTTTATTAATTCTGTTTTTAACACTGACTTTCAATTTGTTTGGACTTGTCTTAGTTGTCTAATGTTTAACTTCTAATTCCTTTCTCTAGAGTTAGAATGGCAATTTCTGATCCCAAGGATGTGTCAGTAAAGATAGATGGTGCCAAGTATAAATTTCTGATGCTGTACAACTCCTGGAAAAGAATGGTCAATGAGATTGGTTTTAATACAGGTGAGAAAATGATTTGTAAGAAAACATTTGGATTGTTACTGATGGTACTCAGAGCAGGGTGTTCAGAACCTATTTCTCTTCACCTCCACACTCCCAGTTTTACACGATATATTTGCAGTCAGCCCCTCACAACATTCAGTTCCATTTGCAACACCTCATACTGAAGCAGCCTGTGTCCAGATGCAGCAAGACCAGGACAATATATCAGCTTGGGCTGTTAAGTGGCAAGTAAGATTCGCGTTACACAAGCTGCTTTAATTGACAATATGCACGGGGTTGATGACACACCGAACCTGTGGGAAGACAGCCAAAGCTGCAAACCTGAGTCCCCGCTCACTCTGACTGGCATCATCAGTGATTAAGCTGACATCGGGCGGAATCATCCCAGATTTGCACTAAATGCGGTAGTGGGTGGGAGAAAGGAGTTTTACCCGCCGGTTGCAATGGAGGGTTTTCACACCGTGTCATCCCAATCCCGCCTCATTAATCATGCATTCCCAGGAAACACGCCGTTCCGATGGCGGGCAGGCTCTCATTCGCCCACCATGCCATCACCTCACTGCTTCATCACGCCGGGTACCATAGTTAAAGTGTAACTGCTGCACACCTCTCAGTGCTTCCAGCCTGGAAGAGCTCCGATGAAGACACGGCCCAAAAAGCCAAGAAGAGTGCAGCCACCCGATTCAGTAACACATTCCTGGGATGCCTTCCGGACACCGTTGGAGTCTGCCGCAATGTCCTCTGGCCCCGCTCTAGCCACAGGAGGCCATCAGTGTCACTACTCCGGCTTGGGAGGCGGTGGCAGAGATGGTCAGTGCCAACGCTGCACAGAAGCTGCACAGAAGCTGTACAGTGCCATCCAATGCAGAGAGAGGATGTATGATCTCATCCATGTCGCCCGGGTAAGGCAACCATCTTATCACTCTAAACTCACACACTCACAAGCCCAGCACACACCCACTGGCATCTCACTCACTGCCAGCTCAAGGGGCACCATCACTTACTCTCTCACTCACACCCTCACATCTCCATCTGGCCTCATCTCCTCCGGAGACTGCCTCTTCAGCCTTCACCACCTTGAGGCCAACTACACAGATCAACATGTGCCCCCACACACACCCTGGGATACCCCCCTTCCCCATACAGCTCTCACCCTGCAGCCTCTTCCCTTGCCTGAGGCCACTTCTCCCTCTTCCCCAAGCAAACCCTAGACCTGTGGCCATTGAAAAGCCACCCCCACTTTATGGCTGGTCTCATAAATAGAGACCTGCCCGTGAGCCTCCCTAAAAGTGTTGCGGTGCTGTCTGTGAAGCCTGGCGCTGATGACTGCGAGTGCTGCCCGAAGCAAGGTAGGTAGACAAACCTCAAAGTCCTGAGCGAAGTGTAGCTCACCAGGTGCATGTCACTATATACAGTTGTGAAACACGTTAGTGTGCATTCACGCCAGCGTGCCTGGACGATCCAGCACAGGGGGGATGATTCCAGCGAGCTGGCCTTACAGTGATATGCAGATGTATTACAGTGAGGTTCCTGACGTCCAATAGTGGGAAGCACGGCCTGCCATTGACAGGCAGAGCAGACAATTGCAAACTGGCTTCACGACATCGTGAAACAGATTTTTGGCCTTCTCGCCATATTGTCCACTCACGTCATCAAACAAGCCCAACGCCAGTGGGCCCAGGAAATTCCGCCCATAGCTAATGGCCCTGGAAAATCAGCGATCAGTCACCTGACCTATGCAGTTTTGGTGGGGGTAGGTGTGGGGCTGACTGCGAGATCCGGCAAATGTTTCCAGTGGAGCCCTGGAAGGATCCAGAGTTAGAGAAGTTGAGGGCGCTGGTGATTTTGACAGTCACTGCTAAAGCGTGGCCGCCAGGTCCATTTCACAGCAGATCCTCTACCAGAAGGCTACAGTTATCTGCCAGACCCAACATGACATGCCTGACTTTCTTGAGACACCTGTGTTCTGCCTGACATGTTGAGGAGACACCCTCTGCCCCGTGGTGCCAGCATGGCCTCCTACAAGCTGCACCTCTCTGTTCATCCCATCTCTCCTGTGAGCAACAGGCTGTTGCTGCTGTTTCTGTTGGCGCTGCTAATACTGCTGCTGGGCATCTTGGTCCTCATCTGATGTCAAAAGTAAAACCACATAAGTGGCACCCTTGCTGATCTGAGAGACCAGGCATGCAAACCTCCAAAAGTTGCATCTCAGCACAAGTACTGTGCATGTGACAGACAGAGCGAGGTGCTCTGCAGTCCTGCCACATCTGGTCATAAATGGTGGTCAATAAATGAAACTAACCAGAGAAGGAGGTGCCATAAATGCCCCCATCCTCAATGATGGGGGAGTCGAGCATATCAGTGCCAAACACAAGGCTGAAGCATTTGCAACCATCCTCAGCCAGAAAAGCCGAGTGGATGATCCATCTCAGCCTCCTCCTGAGAACCCTGAGATCACAGATGCCAGTCTTCAGCTAAATCGACTCACTCCGCGTGATATCAAGAAATGGCTGAAGGCACTGGATATAGTGAAAGCAATGGACCCAACAACATTCCAGCCGTAGTACTGAAGACTCATACTCCAAAACTAGCCAAGTTGTTCTAGTAAAGTTACAAAACTGGCACCTATCCAACAAAGTGGAAAATTGCCCAAGATATCTCATACCTACAAAAGGTAGGACAAATCCAATCCGGCCAATGACCATCCCATCAGTCTACTCTCAATCATAACAAAATGATGGAAGGGGTCATCGATAGTGCTACCTACGCAGCAACAACCTGCTCGTTAATGCTTAGTTTGGGTTACACCAGGACCACTCAGCTCCTGACCTCACTATAGCCTTGGTCCAAATTGAACAAAAGAGCTGAACTCAGGAGGTGGGGTGAGGTGAGGCTGACTACCCTTGGCATTTGACTGTGTGGCATCAAGAAGCCTTAGCAAAGCTGGACTTAATGGGAATCAGGGGCAAAACTCTCCCCTGGTTGGAGTCATACCGAGCACAAAGGAAGATGGTTGTGGTTGTTGGTGGTCAGTCATTGCCACTCCAGGACATCACTGCAGGAGTTCCTCAGGGTAGTGTCCCAGGCCCAACCATCTTCAGCTGCTTCATCAGTGACCTTCCTTCCATAATAAGGTCAGAAGTGGGGATGTTCACTGATGATTGCACAATGTTTAGCACCATTTGTGACTTGTCAGATACTCAAGCAGTTTGTATCCATATGCAGCAAGACCTGGGCAACATTCACGTTTGGGCTGACTAGTGGCAAGTAACATTTGTGCCACACAAATACCAGGTAATGACCATCTCCAACAAGAGAGAATCTAACCATCTCCCCTTGACATTCAATGGTATTACCATCACTGAATCCCTCACTATCAACATCCAAGGCTACCATTGTCCAGAATCTGAACTGGACTAGCCATGTAAGTACAGTGGCCACAAGAACAGGTCAGGAACTGAAGTGAACTGAGAAATTAGGTTAAGGGATAGATCAGTAGAGATGCAGTGGCAGACATTTAAGGAGATATTTCATAACACTCAGCAAAGATATATTACAGTGAGAAAGAAAGGCTAGGGGAGAGACGCACAACCTGTGACTAACAAAGGAAGTTAAAGATAGTATCAAATTGAAAGAAGCAGCATATAATTCCACAAAGATTAGTGGCAAATCAGAAGATTGGACAGAATATAAAAAACAGCAAAAAAATGACTAGAAGAATAATGAGGGAAAAATTAGAGTACAAGAGAAAGCTAGCTAGAAACATAAAAACAGATAGTAAGAATTTCTACAAGTATCTAAAAGGATAAGAGTAATTAAGGTGAGTATTGGTTCTCTAGACATTGAGATGGGGAATTAACAATGGAAAATAAGGAAATGGCGGGTGAATTGAACAAATATTTTGCATCTGTCTTCACTGTAGAGGATACAAATAACATCCCAGAAATAATTGTGAATCAGGAGGTGAAAGGGAAGGAGGAACTTTAAAAAATTGCAAATACCAGGGAAAGGGTACTGAGAAAATCATTAGAACTAAAAGCTGACAAAACCCCAGGACCTGATGGACTTCATCCTCGGGTCTTAAAAGAAGTGGCTGCTGAGATAGGAGATGCATTGGTTTTGATTTTCCAGAATTCCCTAGATTCTGGAAAGGTCCCATCAGATTGGAAAATAGTGAATGTGACTCCTCTACTCAAGAAAGAAGGGAGAGAGAAAGTAGGAAACTACAGGTCAGTTAGCTTAGCATCTGTTGTAGAGAAATTGCTGGAATCTACTATTAAGGAGGTTATAACGGGGCACTTAGAAAATCTCAATGCAATAGTCAACGTAGTTTTGTGAGAGGCAAATCATGCTTGACTGATTTATTAGAGTTCTTTGAGGAAGTAACAAGCAACATGGATAAAGGGGAACCTTTGGATGTGGTTTCCAGAAGACATTTGACAAGGTGCCACATTAAAGGTTACCACACAAAATAAGAACTCACGGTATAGAGGGTTACATATTACATAGATAGAGGATTGGTTAATTAGAGGAAACCAAATGCCTATGAACATATGAATTAGGAACAGAAGTAGGCCATAAGAGGATCATTTTTGGGTTGGCAGGATGTAATGAGTGGAGTGCCACAGGGATCAGTGCAGGGGCCTCACCTGTTTACAATCTATATTAATGATGTAGATGAAGGGAAACTCTTTCGAGTTATCAACAGTCACAGATTGCAACTCTTTCGAGTACAATCACAGTTCTTGGTTTCCGGGAGTGGGACACGAACCCACAACCCTCTGATTCAAAGGCGAGGGTGCTACGAACTGAGCCACAGCTGACAATAGTTTCTAAAGTTGTTGATGACACAAATATAGGTAGGCAAGTAAGTTGTGGAGAGGATATAAGGATTCTGCAAAGGGATATAGATGGGTTAAGTGAGTGGGAAAAAATTTGGTAGATGGAGTATAATGTGGGAAAATGTGAACTTGTCCACTTTGACAGGAAGAACAGAAAAGCAGTATAATATTTAAATGCCTTAAAGGGTGGCTGAGTCAGAAACTCTCATAACATTTAAGAAGTATTTAGATATTCACTTGCGTGCCATAGCCTCCAGGGCTATGGGCCAAGCACTGGAAAATGGGATTAGTGTAGTCAGATCTTTGTTGACCGGCGTGGACACGATGGGCCAAATGGCCTCTTTCTGTGCAGTAAATGTCCATGCGTCTATATTGCAGAACTCTGTGGTACAGAGTGATCTGGTACATGAATCAGGAGAAGTTAGTGTGCAGGTAGAGGAAATGATTAGAACAGCAAATGGAATGTTGTTTATTGCAAGGGGAATGGAATATAAAAATAGGAATGTTTTGCGACAGTTGTATAGTGTGTTGGTGAGACCATATCTGGAGTATTGTGTACAGTTTTAGTTTCCTTATTTAAGAAAGGACATAATTGCATTAGGAACAGTTCAGAGAAGGTTCACTCGCCTGATTCCTGGCACGAGGGGGTTATCTTATGAGGCAAGGTTGGACAGGCTGGCCTGTATCCATTGGAGTTTGGGAGAATGAGAGGTGATCTTGTTGAACCATAAATGATCCTGAGGGGACTTGACAAAGTGAATGCTGAGAGGATGTTGCCTCTTGCGTGATAGAGTGGAATCCCTTTTGGTTCTGGTACAGAGCAGTGTTAGCATGTAGTGTATGTGAAGCAAATGCATGTATGTGATCAATGGCAGCCTGCCCCATATGAAAGTCTGCAATTGAGCGAAACCCCCCTGGCTAGTTTCACTCTGCTGCCGTCTAGAACGAAGGGAGTTAAAAGCTGGGGAATCGTTAGCGAGTTGAGAAGCTGCCCCAAGCGATTCACTTCCACTGTTTAAAAATAAGGGTTCTCCCGTTTTAAGATGGAGATTAGGAAACATTTTTTCTCTCAGAGAGCTGTGAGTCTGTTGACTCACTATCAATTTCCCAGCTTTTAACTCCCTTCTCCTTTTTGACACAGGGTCTCAGAAAGGCAGTTAACCAAAAGCTTTGGTCAAAGAGGTAGTTTTTAATCTGTAACCTAATGGAAGAGAGAGAAGGAAGGAGGTCGAAGGGTTTATGGAGGGAATTGGTCTCCCATTTAAGACAGGGACGAGGAGAATTTTTTTCTCTCAGAGTGTTGTGAATCTCTGGATCTCTCTTCCCCAGAGATCGAGGGAAAAAGGGCATTGAATATTTTTAAGGCAGAGGTAGATAGATTCTTGACTAACAAGGGAGTGAAAGTGTCCCTTTAAGACAATGCACGTATACTGATCATGTGACAGCACTGACGAATCACTGTGCAGCATGGACAACTGGGAACTGTAAGCCTAGTTCTGGAGGTTTCTGAGTGAGCACATATGATCTGGTGCTCTGCCCTATGTCTCAATAAACCATCACTGTTTATTCTTATATCAGTCTCTCCCCATTATCGATCGCAAGCAGCAATTGATGAGAGTCTAGGAAGGCATGCAGTTAGAGTTCACTTGGCCAACAAACTCATTTACCCAAGGCATAAAAAAAAGGTTATCAGAGGTAGGCAGGAATGTGGAGTTGGGGCCACGATTAGATCAGCCATGATCTTACTAAATGATGGAGCAGGCTTAAGGGGCTAAATGGCCTCCTCCTACTCTTAATTCATATATTTGTATGTTTATGTTCCTATTCCACAGCTTAGGGCCTTGGTAGCTGTAGTAATTATGGTTTTATTTAGTGTGCAATGTACCTTTAAGAATAATACTTGTTAAGGAAGATCACATGATCTGTAGTAACCAATAGGAGAGTAGCATGGGCTACCTCAACAGTCAATGCAGAGATGGGGTTGGAGTTGAAAGCACAGGTATAGTTGGTGCTGAATATATTGTAAATAAGTTAAAGTTTCAACCCAAGAAGTGCTGATCAACTCTATCATTAATTGTACAACTCGGCCACCCTACAACAGTAGCCTATGGTGGGGAAGAGGACATAGAGGATGCCCAAGAGGCCAGGATTAGAGGAACACAGATATCTCAAAGAGTTGTGAGCTGCTGGAGATTAGAGAAATTGGGGGGGGTGGGTAGAGGTGCAGTGGGAGGGGAGCGGTGGGAGTGCTGTTGGTGAGGGTGGGGCCATGGAGGGATTTGAACACAGGTCCTGCTGGAAAAGTCCAGGTGCATGGCAAAAGGAGTGATGTAGCCCCATGGATAGATAGTTGGTTGACAGACAAGGACAAAATGTTAGGGTAAATGGGGATTGCTTAGACCAAAAAACAAAAGCACGAAAGAAAGACTTGTATTTATATAATGCCTTCCACAACCGGCAAGCATCTTAAAGCACTTTACATCCAAAGAAGTATTTTTGAAGTGTAGTCACTGGTGTAATGGAGGAAATACAACAACCATTTGTGCACAGCGAGCTCCCACAAACAACAGCGTGATAATGACCAGATGATGTGTTTTTGTGATGTTGATTGAGGAATAAATATTGGCCAGGACACTGGATAATTCCCCTGCTCTTCTTGAAAATAATACCATGAGATTGTTTACATCCACCTGAGAGGGGAGTGAGGGCCTCAGTTTAACATCTCATCTGAAAGATGGCATCTCTGACTGTGCAGCATTCCCTCAGTACTACACCAGAGCATCAGCCTTCATTTTTGTGCTCAGGTCCTGGAGTTGAACTTGCAACCTCCATAGCTCAGAGACTAGAGTGCTACCAACTGAGCTATGTAAATAGCTCAAAAACTCAAGCACATAAGAAATAGGAGCGGGAGTAGACCATTTGGCCCATCGTGCCTGCTCCATTATTCATTGTGATCATGGCTGATTTTAGGCTTCAACTCCATTTTCCCACCCACTCCCCATAACCCTTAAACCCCTGAGAGACCAAAAATCTGTCCATCCCAGCTTTAAATATATTCAACAATGGGGCATCCACAACCCTCTGGGATAGACAATCCCAAAGATTCACAACCCGTGTTTTAGATTCCCTAACCGGCAGAAACAATCTCTCTGCATCCACCCTGTCAAGCCCCTTCAGAAGTTTGTAGGTTTCAATGAGTTTGCCTCTTATACTTCTAAATTCCAGAAAGCATAGACCCAATTTACTCAGCTTCCCATCGTAGGACAACCCCCCTCATCCCAGGGACCAATTTAGTGAACCTTCACTGTACCACCTCCAATGCAAGTATATCCTTTCTTAAATATGGAGTCCGAAACTGCACACAGTATGCGCTGCAGGAACTCACCAAGGCTCCTTAGACAGCACCTTCCAAACCCACGACCACTACCACCTAGAAGGACAAGGGCAGCAGATACATGGGAACACCATCACCTGCAAGTTCCCCTCCAAGCCACTCACCGTCCTGACTTGGAAATGTATTGTTGTTCCTTCACTGGCTCTGGGTCAAAGTCCTTGAACTCCCTCCCTAACAGCACTGTGGGTGTACCTACATCACGTGGACTGCAGCGGTTCAAGAAGGCAGCTCACCACCACCTTCTCAAGGGCAATTAAGGATGGGAAATAAATGCTGGCCTAGCCAGCGATGCCCACATCCTGTGAAAGAATAAAAAAAATGAGGTCTCACCAAAACCCTGTACAGATGGAGCAAGACTTCTTCATCCTCATTCGCCAACCTCGTTGCAATAAAGGCCAACATGTCATTTGCCTTCCTAATTGCTTGCCGTATGCTAACTTGCTGTTTTCGTGTACAAGCACACCAAAGTCTCTTTGGACATCAATGCTTACAAGTTTCACAACTCTTAAAAAAAGTATTCTTCTTTTCTATTCTTACAACAAAAATGAAGAACTTTACACTTCCCTACATTGTACTCCATCTGCCACCTTGTTGCCCACTCGCTTAACCTGTCTATATCTCTGTGCAGCCTCTCTGTGTCCTCCCCACAACTTACTTTCCCACCTAGCTTGGCATCATCAGCAAACTTCATTACATTGCTCTCTGTCTCTTCACCTAAGTCATTAATATAGATTAATATAGATTAAATAGTTGACGCCCTGGCATTGATCCTCGCGGCACTCCACTATTCACTACCTGCCAGCTTGAAAAGGTACCGTTTATGCCCATTTTCTGCTTTCTATCCATTAACCAATCCTCTGTCCATGCTAAAATATTACCCCCAACTCCATGAGCCCTTATCTTGCCTATGAACCTTTTGTGTGGCACCTTATAGAATGCCCTTTGGAAATCCAGGTATACTACATGTACTGGTTCCACTCTATCTAGCCTATTAGTTATACCCTCAAAAAACTCTAATAAATTTGTCAAGCCGAATTTCCCTTTAGTAAAACCATGCTGACCTGTTCTAATTATACTATGCTTTTCTAAATGCATTGTTAAGAATTCCTTAATGTAGGTTCCAGCATTCTCCCAACCACTGATGTTAGGCTAATTGCCTGTAATTCTCTCTTTTCTCTCTCTCTCCTTTCATGAAAAGTGGTGTGCCATTTGTCAACTTCCAAACTAATGGATTCATAAGCGAATCTAAGGAATTTTGGAAATTCATAACCGGCGTATACACTATCTCTGCAGCTATCTCTTTTAGAACGCTAGGGTGTAGGCCATCAGGCCCTGGGAATTTGTCAGATTTTAGTCTCTTAAGTTTCGCCAATACTTCTTTTCTGCTGATGTTAATCCTCTTAATTTCCTTACTCTTTTTAGCCCCTAGTTCATCGTCTATTTCTGGTATGGAACTTGTGTCTTCTCCTGTGAAGACAGACACAAAATATTTGTTCAATGCCTCTGCCATTTCAGCATTCTCCATGATAATTTCTCCTGTCTCTGTTTCTAAGAGGTGAACATTTATGTTAGCTGCTCTCTTCCTCTTTATGTACTCGTAAAAGCTCTTACAATCTGTTTTTGTATTTCTGGCTAGTTTATTCTCATATTCTATTTTTTCCCCTTTCAACTTTTTGGTGGCCCTTTGCTGGTGTCCAAAACACTCCCAATCCTCCGACTTGCTACTGTTTTTTACAACATTGTAAACCTTTTCTTTAATTTAACACTACCCTTAACTTCCTGAGTGAGCCACAGATGGGTCTTCCTCATTGAGGTTTTGCTTTTCAGTGGAATGTATTTTTGTTGAAGATTTTGAATTGTTTTAACTGTTGCCCTGTAAGTGTAAACTGTTCATTTACCTCCACACCTTTTAGTCTATTTACCCAATTAACCTTAGCCAGTTCTCCGTTCATGCCTATGGAATTGGTTCTGTTCAAGTTTAAAGATCCTTGTTTGCGATTAGAGTATGTCACTCTCAAACTTAAAATGGAATTCAATGGTGTTATGATCACTATAAAAGTTTAAAGTGATGTATCCCAGGGGTCAATGATGTATTCTGTTGTTATCATCGCTTGGAATTGGGTACATGCAATACAGCCTCAAAATTTGCTGTTGACACAAAAGTAGGAGAATTGGCTAACGGTGAGACAGATTGTAAATTATACCGGGAAGGTAGCCAGGAACAGCTGTCCCCCTAAGTACTTCTAACACACATCCTACTGGACAATTTAAATCATTTTTGGCAAAGGAAATAGCAGAGGGAATGCAAGGTCAAAGAGTTCGGAAAGGGAGGATCATATATCTTATATAAAATAGTGACATGAGTGCGTGAATTTGTGGAATCTGAAATAACCTTAAATGTGAAGATGGCTTTTAGTTAAACCAAAGACAAAGGCCGGAATTTTCCGGCCCTGTTGGCATTGGGCATCATGGTGAGCGGGGGGACGGGGGGTGGAACGATATGGCGAGAAGGCCAAAAATCTGTTTCCACCATTGTGAAACCAGTTTGCGATCCTCCGCTCCGCCCTTCAATGGCCGGCCACGTTTCCTGTCGCTGCACATCTGAAACCTAATTTCAACACTTTAGCATCTCATTATGAGCTCCGCTGGCCGGAATCGCCTCCCGATGTCAAATTTACCACCCGCGTCAGCGGAACTTCAGAACGGCGTGCTTCACAACTGCCTTTAAAAGGTGTGCACCTGGTGACCTGAACTTCAAGGGGAACTCAGACGTGAGGGCACGCAACCTGGCACAGCGCTCGCGAGCATCGCCCGTAGGACATCAAGAAAGAGGCACCGCACATTCGCAGGGTCCACAGGCGAGTCGCTTTTTCCAGGTGCCCAGGGGCAAGGGCTCCAGTGCGGGTCAGGCTGGGGGTGGGGAGGTGGGTGCTGGTGGGATGCAAGGCATCACAGGCTGAAGGCATCACAGGCTGAAGGAAGCACTCAAGCACTTGCCGGGGAGGCGGGGGGTGGCGGGGTGGGGAGTTGGGGGAGTGAAGGAAGCGGCCATGCGCTTGGAAAAGCTTATCAAAAGTGAGCATTCTTCTGCAGTTGAGACCGTTCAGCAGCAGCTCCATTGACAGGCTTGGAGTCGGGCCTCTGAAGCTTTTCTGCCCACTCAAAGTGCCACCAAATGCTCCAGAACTTTTCACGCCTCAGGTGCAGACTGAAAATTAATGTGCGTTTTAGGGGGCAGCAGAGCAATTGCCCAACTGGGCAAGTTGTACAATCCCCTTGTGAAAGGTGCCCATGGCACAGTCACTGGTGGAGGCGCTCACAGCCCCTTGCAATGTCTTTATTAACATGTGGACCAGTATCCCTGATGGTTCAAGCTAACAGTGCAGCCTTGCAGTGCGGGTTAGGAGAATGCCTGTGCCTGAGCTGAGAGCACAGCATGCAGTCCAATGGGCAAAGCTGCTGCCAATCAGTCAAGTGAAGTGGGGCGGAGGTGGGTGAGGTTTCAGACTGTTAATGAGTGCAATACACACTGTCCATCCAAGTGGTGGCCAGCACTCTCCACCATGCATTAAGGGAATTTCAGACTTAACCAAGAGAGGATCTTGGGACACCAATGCTAACCCACGCATCTCTCTCTCTGATCCTGCAGGAGGAGAACATCAGGATCATGGAGCTGGTGATTTAGCGGGATGCCTCATGGCTTATGGAGACCAGAGATGAAGTAGAAGGGAGTGGCAGAGGCGCCTGGCTCAGCAAAGGGAGGAGCACCTCCCTCAAGGTCAAGGGGCAGCAGGGTCTGCTGCACTCAGCTGAAGATCCACAGCGAGCTGTCACTTGTAGGCACCCCGCTAGTCCCAGGGTCTATAGGCGGCGGCTTTCATTCCTGCAGAATGACTAAGAACCAGTGTCTCCGAAGATTGCGCATGTCCAGGGAACTGGTCGTCTCATCTGCCACCTGCTGCAGGATTTGGCACCACGGGAACATGGAGGGCATCCACTGCAATTGGCCATGAAAGTGACCAGGATGGCTCCTTCCATGGCTACACAGGTGGCTTCTATGGGATCTCACAAGCCTCCACACACAAGTGTATCCGGGTGGTCACAGACATCATCTTAGCGAAGACACAGAAATTTGAGCTTTTTGATCGGGATCAGGAAAGCCAGAAAGCCAGAGCACTGGGATTCACACATCTCAGGTTTTCCACAGGTATAGGGTGCCATCGACTGCACTAATATGACGCTTAGATCTCCATGGCAACAAGCAGTCAACTATGTCAACTACAAGGGCTTCCACTCACTAAATGTTCAGCTGGTCTACGGCCACTACAAACGTATTCTACAGGTCTGCCCACAATTCCCAGGGAGCATCCATGACTCCTTCATCCTTAGTAGGTCTCAGATCTCTGACATCTTCCAGGGTCCGCAGAGGCTGCAGGGTTGGCTCCTTGGGGACAAGGACTACACACAGAGGACGTGGCTGATGATGCCCATGCAGCGTCCTCAGCCTGCGGCAGAGCGATGGTACAACGAGGCTTATGCCGCAACCTGGACATTGGTGGAGTGAACAATAGGCATTTTGAAAATGAGGTTCCAGTGCCTCTACAGGTCTGTTGGAGCCCTGCGATACAGTCCCCAGAGGGTGTCATGCTCCACAACCTGGCACAGCATCAGGGGGAGGAGCTGGCTGAGGAGGAGATAGAGGAGCTGCACATCTCCTCCAATGAGGAGGACATTAGAAGAGCATGACGATGATGAGGTCCTCGAAGGCGAGGATGCTAGTGATGAGGCCATTGCACTGGCCAGACAAGGCAGGCCCGATTGGGAGGCATTCATAACCACAAAATTTCATGGAGGATTATGACGAGATGCAGTGAGGACAGTCCTGACATCCTCACCTTGCATCTGTGAAAGTTTGACTCCTATGTGGCTGATGGCAGCGCACATACCCTCAGTGCTCAGGCTCATGTTGAGGAGATGCAGTGGAGGCCGTAATAGTTGCTAGATTCCAGAGAGGTGGGTGACAACAACATGCAGTGAGGACACTCCATAGATCTTCACATAGCCTCTGTGAATGTCTGACTCCTGTCTGGCTGAGGGCAGCTCGCTTGCGCTCTGTGATTAGAGTCATATCATGGACATGAAGCCATGAAACTTTAAATATACCTGATCCTTTGTCAGCCTTCAGTACCTGAGCCCTTCAGGAGCACAGCGTCACCGGACCCAGATGCTGAAGAGATGGGGGCCAGTCCCACCTTAAAGTTGCTGAGAGCACACAGAGAGAATGACGGAACTCTGTGACTCCTGCCCACTACATTCTGGCAGCAATGACCAGCACCATCGAGGTTCAGACATCACTAATGTGCCCAGTGAATGTGAAGCTGGACAATCACTTTGCTCTGAACGTTACACACTGCACAGGGAAGAGGCCCTGGACTGAGACGCCTGCCTTTATCTTTTGCAGGAGCCAAAGTTTCACATCTGAGTGACACAAACACTGCTCGTCATAACAAGGAGCCATAGGCAAGGAGACATTCTTGGGAGTTTATTTAAAATGGCGAACATTATGTACAAGTGATTAACACCCATGCCCAGGCTATGCAACTATATTTTCTTAACCTTCCTAATCCTGCCGCTACGTCTTGGTGCTCCCCGGACATCCACAGTGGAGGTGGAGGCAGCCTGCTGACTGCTACGCTCTGTCTGTGAAGACTTTGCCGGGCGTCCTCTGGAGGGCTGAGACCTGGAAGGCACCAGCCTGCTTTTGGGGTCCTGCTGTGTGGCACTGGCACCTTCATCAGCTTGTGGAGCTATAGCTGCTAGGGTCACAGGAAGATGGGGTTCGGATGGGTGGATGGTCCCGGGGTGTGCACCTGCTGATCCTCCTCCTTATGGGTGCCCAAAGGTCCCTGGCTGACTCCTTGAGAAGGAGAAGCTGGAGTGAGATGAGCTGCCCCACTCCCCTCTTGCATTGACACTTTTGGAGGCCAACTATGGCATCAGCGATGGAGTTCAGCCCACGCAGCAGTGCAGGACCAATGTCCTGGACCAAGGTCTCCATCCTACCAGTGTTGACCTCGGTGCGTTGGCATGCCAGCGCTATTACAGACTGAAGGTGACGGACTCCTCCATCGTGCCTTGCAATCTGAGGAGTGCAGCGGACATCCCTTCCTGATGTTCCCGAGCTTGCCTTTGCAGCTCCAACAACTGAGGTATGACCAAGTCCAGAGGCTCCTCATCTGACTTGGACTTAGCAGATTTCTGGCCTCTAGCATCCCCCTAGTGCCGGAAACCTGGGAGGTCCCTGCCACCACCTGCTATGGATCAGACAGTGCAATGTGCTCACCAGATTGTGACCCCGAGGCTACTCTAGGACTAGGTCCCCTCAAGGTGTGTGTCTCTGTGCTGGTGGAGGGTGTGGGTGAGCGCTGTGACTGGCTTTCAATTAGGGTGTCATCAGATTATTCTTCTGAGGTGTCTTTGGGGCTTGAGTCGAAGACCTGGCTTGTGGAACCCTTAGGCTGTTTCCCAGATGTGCCTGCAAAAGCAAAGAGAGATAATTAGTGCATGGCAGGGGACTGCAGAACACACCCAATCACAGCTTGGTTGTTTGATGGAGGTGGCACTGCTGGATCGTCAATTGGTTGAGCACCGCCGACCTCACCGTCAGCACAGTAACAGTTCAGATCATCACCGGCCAGCTGGATGGCTCTATTTTCAAAGTCTGTGAGGACCTTGATGCCAGGCAATTCTCCACCAGTCTGCGACCTCTCCCTTTTGTTGTGTGCCAGCTTGTCGTGCATGAAGACAGATGGAGAAGGTGTAAGCAGGGTGCAGGCCAGTCCAAATGTACAGGAAAGGAATGCTGGTATGTGTGGGTGGTGAGTGGTGCCATGGACAGGATGAGGACACAATCCAAGGACAGGATGTTGAGAAGATGTTTCCACTAGTGGGGGAATTTCAAACTAGGGAACAGAGTTACAGAATAAGGGGGCACTCATTTAAGACCGAGATGCAAAGGAATTTCTTCTCTCAGAGGGTAATGAATGTCCAGAATTCTCTAACCCAGAGAGTTGTGGAAGCTAGATCAATGAAAGAATTTAAAGAGGAAGTAGATAGATTTTTGAAATATCGGGAGGTTGGGGGCTATGAGGAGCTGGCACGAAAGAGGAGTTGAGGCCTGGGGAATATCAGCCATGATCTTATTGAATGGCGGGACAGGTTTGAGGGGCCAAGTGGCCTATTATTTCTTATGTTCTCATGATCCGCAGGGCAGGCGAAGGTGTGTGTGAGGGAGAATGAATGGTGATGTCCCTTGAACTGGCAGCGAGTGAGATCCCTGTGGATGTGTGATAGGTTTGTGAGTGCGTGAGTTGAGAGTGATGAGAAGAGTGACTTACCCTGGTGGAACGAAGGAGATCATTCATCCTCTTTTGGCACTGGATGGCTGTCCTCTCTTGGTGCTGTCCACCGCTGCCATGCTGGAATGGTGACCTTCCTTGCTAGTCTTTGCCCAGAGTGGGAGTAGAGGACTTCATGGTGGGCCTGAGGGAGGTGTCGCTAAATTTGGGGGTGGCATGTTTCCTCCCTTTAGCAACCATGACTTTGCAGCAGCTTCCTATCCCTTAGAGAGAGAGCTAGCTCTATGGCGCCCAGATTGCTGAAGGTTTGAGGTGACAGTAGGGGGCGAATAAGAGGCCATCCCACCAGCGATCCAGAGTGTTTCCCGGTAATGCATTATTAATGAGGCGGGATATGCCAGGAATGGCATGATACAGCGCAAAAACCCACCATTGCAGCCAGCAGGTAAAATGACTTTTTTCACGCCCATTATCACACTTAGACAATTCCGCCCAGAGTGTCTCTTGTGCTGTGTGGGTGTTTCATTGCTTTATAATAATCTAGATTAAAGATTCAGATTTCTTGAATTGGACAAATTCCAAAATGTTAATTCAATAAATGGACATGTTTCCCTCATTTCTCTCTTTTGATTGAACCTGTTCTGTGTTTTATTCTTCTATAGTGCCATTGAGTCTAGATTCTGACACTGCACACTGGAACCTCCTAATCTTCGACAACATGACCAGTGTCACATACAGCCACAATCTGAAGAAACCGCCTCCTACAACTTCAAGATTCAGTGTCTATCCCTTCGTTCTGGCCAAGCAAGGATTCTCGTCAGGAGTACACTACTGGGAAATCTTTGTGGGGTGCAAGGCTGACTGGATCTTAGGGGTGACCAAACAGTCTGTGCAACGCAAGATACCAATCTCCCTAGCACCTCAGGACGGTTTATGGACCTTGGAGAAAAAAGGCAAGCATTACGTGGCCAACTCGGTGCCCCATGTGGTAATCTTTTCAGGGTTTAAGCCCAGAAAAATTGGAGTTTACCTCGACTATGAAGCTGGACAAGTGTCCTTTTATAACGCTGACAAGATGAACCTCATGTATACGTACAAAGATACATTCACAGAGACACTCTATCCACTGTTCAGCCCAGGTATTAATTTCATACCACTGAGAATACTCCGTGTAAATCCTTGAAAGAGTGTGAAGTAAATGCAGTGACAAAAAGTCGGCAAACATTTGAAGCTGCCTGTGTGCCCGTTGAAGATGTGTCTCTATGCCTGGATCACAGCAGCTTACAATTCAACTGGAAATATGACCAAATTTCTTTTATTATTCTGTTCAAAAAAAATTACTTTGTTTTTGCCTCTCTCTTTCTGTCCTTGCATCCCATAAATCACACCATACCTCTGACCTCTGATCTCTGACCCAGAGAGTAGGCAGGTGATCTACCCCCTCGGCTTCTGCCGATGGCTCTCTGTGACAGCTATTGGGAGTTATGCAGCCTTCAGTTTGCCCTTTTGTCTGGAGGGAAGTGTCAAGCCTTGGTTCATTGTGTCCTACTGACATCTTACCCCAGATCAGGAAATCATGGTGTAGTGAATCACATGCACAAGCCAAGCACCTTGCATTCATTCTGTATCTATAGATCAGTCCTCCAAAGTGTTATTTCTCTTAATACAGTATCCAATGGGCACTCTGTAGCTCCTGTATGGAATACAGCTGCATAGCATTATAAGAATGATGTAGAACAATGAAACCAGACAATGAATTTGACAATTTGTTGCTCATGGGTATTGTGATTTGGATAATTGCGGTATCTCAATATGACACTGATGTAAAGATAACATTTTAACATGGCTTTAATCAATAAACCATCCATGCATGTCTGCGCGTGTGTTTATAAACTGACTTCTCCCATTTTGATCTTGGCTCTTTATTATGCAGTTGGGACATTGCTCTGCTACATTGCACTGGCAGTGTCACTCAAAACAGAAACTCGTATTGAATTAATGTCAATCTGAAGGTACATCTGTGCAATCAATTCCCTGCTGCTTGCTTCACTTACTTCCCATTGGAATCAGACAGACAGGAGGCAAGCACTCAGACAGCAGCCTGGATTGGACTAACCCCAAAGCCATGAGCTGAAATTGTTAACTATGATGCTGGTAACACACAACCTCCTGCAAAATGAAAGGGAGCTTTTTAAATAGAAAATTCAAATGGGAGTATATTGATATTTACTTTCATTTGATTATTCAAACAATGTAAACAATAAACATTTCAGACATTTATCAGCCTTCCCCATTCTGAGTTGTTCTAAGCAACAATGAATTAATTATTTCCTTTACCGCTGTCTTTTCGGCTGCAAAACTGAGAATAAGTGCGGTGCCCTGGATGAAACATTTGTTCCATACAAGAATTTTGTGAGAGCCTTTCCTTGCTGATTAAAAATGAATGCTTATTTGCTGATTTAATGGGAGCTATATTTTTGGGCATGACTTCTGAAATTGAACATCTGACACAAAGGCCGGGATTGGACCTTGAAAAATCGGACGGTGATGCAAGCGAGGAGGAGGGCATCGAATCGTGGGAGATGCTGCGGGGTCGGGTCCATGACGTCATCATGCCGAGACGCAATGTCACCAGGGCAGATGGCAAGTCAAGTGGGGACTCGACTAGCAATATCAAAACGAGCAATTGAGAGGTACCATATATTGCGGTGTATAAGTTGACACGGCATATAAGACAATCCCATCTTTTTGGCCACAAAAATCATGTTTTTGTATAAACTTGGCATATAAGTTGACTCCTCTTTTCAGCCACGGCATGCTCTACTCGCATTAGTAGTCACGCCCAATTTTTCACCCCACAAATAGACGTTTTACTTACTGGTACCTTATAACTTAAAAGGGATCAAGCAGGCAATGAAGTCAATGTTGTGAAGAGCGGGAATTTAAGACATGCCCACACCGGGCAGACCCAGCATGGCCAACAATAAAGATAGCGATTGTAATATTAGAGTTTGTAAGGATGAATGTGTGGACCTGTACAAATAGCACCTCCCATGACGATGATGTAAGAAAACACATGACTAGGAGAGGAGGAGGAGAAGGTTCATGGCTTCAGCAGTGTAACACCTAGTCATGGATAGCTGTACATAGTTCAGTTATATAAAATAAACTAGTTGTGGTTTGAACATACCAACACCTCAGTAATCATTCCTCAGCTAGATTAACCAACATACAACATGGTGGCAGTGGTGATAGACCCTGAAGCACTGAAAATTCAACTTTAAAGAAGATTAAATGTCAGACTTGTAAAAGTGGGGCCAAAACTACAGAGCTCTGTAAGAGACAGTTGAAGAACTCCAAAGCTGCTCCATAGATGAGGTGGAGGCAGGAAGAGTCAGAAAATCAACTTTCAAACTCACTCAGGGCTGCATCACAGCACATGGTGGCCTGTGAAGAAAATCCCAGCCCACCGATCGTAGACTTTGAGTCAGAGAACCAAACAATGGTCAGGGAAATGGTGAAAGATCCTTACAAAGAGTAAAATTAGGTTTTAACGGCACACCGGACAGGCAGCACTGGGAAAACCAGATCCCTAGCAAGGATGGGTTACGGAAAACCCTGTAGTCCAGGTCTAAGGATGGCGCCATCGCACACAGCGACTGTGAGGCAGCACAAAACAAAATAGCGGCTGAAAATACTCAATGCCTCAGGGGAAGGGAACGATGAGATTATTGAAATAACTTAAAACAAAACAGGTTTTGACAGCTTTGCAGTGTTCAAGGAATAAATACCAAGTCCAGCTGAGAGATCCCCCCAGGGAGAGACGGTGACCGTAACAGGTCTCAGTGAGCAGCTGAACAGCACAGGAAAGCTTCACATACTGGAGGGAAAATGTTAAACTTTGAATAAACCACCTAAAAGCTTGGAAAAGCCATGGATCCTAAATTTATGCTACCTGGGTGGTTTGGGCACATGGAAGGACCAAATCAAACTCCAAACTGGGCATTTTGGAGAAAAAGATTCTTGCGCTTTTGAATAGCTTCATGATTGGACAGTAATTCTGAAGCTGAACGGGTCAACACATTAATTTACTCCATAAGAACAGAAGCAGATGATGTAGTTGCAAGACAGGGCACCAATGAGACTGTTGATAAATTTGAAGGAGTCTTAAAAGCCTTCAATAACTGTTTCAATCTGAGGAGCAATAAGATTCTGGGAAGAACCAAGTTCAACAAGAGGGGCCAGAAACCAGGAGATGCTTTTATTAATGACCTTCACAGGCTGGCTGAGGATGTGAATTTGAAGACCTAAAAACAGGAGTAATACGAAACCACATTGTAGTTGGGGTGATACTAATGAAGGCCTATCGGACTTATAGCAATCTAAAGAAGGCCTCACCTTAGAAAAAGCAATACAGCTGGTGAGAAAAACAGAAGGCAGTCAACAGGTACTGAGAGGTGAAGAAAAACCTTGGCTCAGGAAACCTCCAGTGACCATACAGTTCCTCAAGCCCAGGAATGTAAAAGAAGCATCGAAAAAGAGAAGGTACAATTTGGAGGGAAAGTACAACATGCCACAAAACCCTGCCAGTGCTGTGGCACTAAAAAAGATCCACAGGCACCAACAGTGTCCTGCAGAATACTTCCCCCGCAGGAGAATCGGCCATTTCGGGAAGATGTACTGAAGTGAAACCTCTAACTTCACAGGTTTCTAAGAAAAGGTTTTCACACATAAGGCTATTAATGATGTTGAAGAATTTCCACCAGAAGAGCAGCTAAAACATTTCCTGGGTGAGATCAATGGCCCCATTCTGGAATGCAGATATATGTCAACGGACATATCACCAACTTTAAACAAGATGCTGGAGCGAGTGTATCAGTTTTATCAGACAATGAACCGTGGTTACCAACACATTGCCTGTTGCCAATGGAAGCCCCGCTACACGTCCAGGAGGGATCGAACTAAAAGTCAAAAGAAAGTTACAGGCAACAGTCCAGTGCCAGGGAAAGCAGATATTCAAAACATTGTGTGTTCTACAGAATCAGGAATCCTCCCTTTTAAATAGAAAATCAGGAAAGTGGAAGATGTCAATCAGCAAGAATCCAAGATAAAAGCAAAATACTGCAGATGCTGGAAATCTGAAACAAAAACAGAAAATGCTGGAAAAACTCAGCAGGTCTAACAGCATCTGTGGAGAGAAAGACAGAGTTAACGTTTCGAGTCTGTATGACTTTTCTTCAGAGCTAAAGAGAAGTGAAAATGTGATGAAATTTATCCTGTTTAAGGGAGGGTAGAGCAGGTGAAGCTGGATAGAAGGCCAGTGAAAGGCAGGGTGGGGGGGGGAAAGGAGAGATTGACAAAGATGTCATGAACAAAAGGACAAAGGGGGTGTTAACGGTAGTAGTGCTGGCTAAAGGAGGTGCTGATGGTGGCATTAAGATCAGGAAGCAGAATGTGATAATAGCAGGATGAGGGTAAGCACTCTGGAAAGAACAACATGAACAAGTGACAAATGGCCCTTGTGGGGGTGGGGGGAGGGGAGGGGACAGTGGTGGAGAAAAAAGTTCAAAAATAGGATAGGAGGTGGGGATGAAACAATGAAGGAATGAATAAAAATGAAAATAAATAAAAATAGGTGGATAAAAAATAAAAATTGAAAAATAAAAATGAATATTGAAAAAGGGGGTAAAAAAGGTCGTGAGGACAGAGGAGAGAGTTCATGGTCTGAAGTTGTTGAACTCAATGTTAAGTCCGGAAGGCTGTAAAGTGCCCAATCAGAATATAAGATATAATGCTGCAATGTTCCAGTGAAGCCCAACGCAAACTGGAGCAACAGCACCTCATCTTCCAACTAGGCACTTTACAGCCTTCCGGACTTAACATTGAGTTCAACAACTTCAGACCATGAACTCTCTCCTCCATCCTCACCACCCGCCTCCCCAACTTTTTTACCCCTGCCTTTTCTACGTGGGAAGAAAGTGGACTTATTGGTAAACCAGCTCTGCTGGATTTTGAGGGAAGTCAAGACATTGATTTAGGTGGGCTCCTCGCAGCTTCACATCCTACCCAAAAGAATACTTCCAGAGCATGGAGTCCAGGACAATCCAAGAGCTCAAGAACAAGAGACTGCAGGGAGTTATCGCTCCAGAAGTAAGGAAAAGCGGAAAAAAAGAAACAAAGGAAAGAGGACAAACTCAAGAAGCAAGGATAAGGAGCATGTGAAACACAAAGAGAGGGATAAACCCAATAAAATCAAATCATAAGAGAGGGAAATGTGATGGAGAAAAGTACAACAGTAAAGAGAGGAAGAAATGGATCAAGTCCAGATCCAGAAGTCAGACCAAGGGAAAGAAGGAGAGAGAAGTCCAGAGAGATGACAATCAACAGAGATCTTATTTAGTACCTGCTTTCAGAATAGAAACAGGAGGAAACTTATTTCTATTTATCAAAGATGACAACCAGTCCTACATTTGGAAGAACCAGATGTTGAGTCAGAAATTAACTCTCAATGAAGACCATCCAAGTCAGGAAAAAGGAGTTCAGAGCGAGACTACTGATCTTCCAAGTGTGACAGGAACATGATCAAGGAGAGTTGTGAAGCCTCCTGACAGATTGAATCTGTGATGTTACAGACTTGGGGTGATGGGGTAGTATGTAAATATGAATGTAAAAAAAATGGACGAAGGCTTGGGGGAGATGTAGTCTTAGGGTTTGTAAATGTTAATATGTGGGACTGTGTAAATAGTACCTCCCATAATGATGCTGTAAGAGAAGATATGATGAAGAGAGGAGGGGAAGAATGTTCATGGCTCCAGCAGTGTAACACCTAGTCATAGATAACCATACATAGTTCAGTTGTATAAAATAAACCAGTTGTTGTTTGAACATACCAATGCCTCAGTAATCATTCCAAAGCTAGAGTAACCAACATACAACAGCGACCACCCACACCTGCACCGGCCGATCACTTTTATACTCATAAGTTGACTCCCATTTTTGGAGGGACTTTTCAAGGCTTCAAGGCTTGACTGAAAACGATTTTACAAACCTCTGAAAATGTTGCGAGTAGCGCACAGGCTCTGAGCCTTGGCAGCTTTTAAAGGGCAGCTGCTATTGTTGTTTCTGTTCTTGGCAGCTGTGCAGTGAAGCCTGTTCCTTTCATTGCAGTGAAGGAGAATGACAACCATTTACTTGGGCTCTCCACCCCTTTGAGCAGTTAATCCACCCAGCATCTGGCACTGGGTGGCATTTCAGCACCTACTGGAAGGGTGCCCTCATTCCAGCAGCAGTCCCCAGACTGCATCCGGGAGGAGTTTCCTCCAGTGAGCAGGAGAACTTGAGAGGGAGGGAGGAGCAGGCAAACAGAACCAGACATCAGCAACCTCCTGGCCACCTGCAGGGGCAGGCTCATGATGGCAGAAGGCAGAAAGAACCAGGTGCAGAAATTGGCACAGAGACAAGGGTACCCAATGCCCATTGTATACAGACAACAAATGAGCTGCCTCCTGATGCCAGTGAGGCAGCGTCATTGAAGACAGCGCCACTCCTGAGAGGCCATGGTCAATCTGTGCGCCATGATGGCAGAGGAGGTGAGATCCGATTATTTTGGTGGGCATCCAATGCCAGTTGCTCTCAAGATCCCTGAATTTCTCTGCCTCAGGTTCATTCCAGGGTTCCACTGGAGAAATGTGCGGCATCTCCCAATCAGCCGCACATCACTGCATCAAGATAGTGACAGATGAGTTCTTCAGAAGGGCCAATGAGTACATCGGGTTTACAACTGATGTGGACATTCAAGCTGAGAGAGCCAGAGGTTTCATTGCCATGGCTGGATTCCCCCAGCGGCAAAGTCTCAAAGAGTGCACACATGTGACCATCAGCGCTCCCAAAGGCCAGCCAGTGGCCTCCATTAACCCAAAAAGATTTCATTCCCTCAATGTGTAAACTGGTCTGTGACATCACCAGTGGATTCTGCAGATGTGCACCTGTCACCCTGGGAGCAACTACGATGCCAACATTCTCCAGCACTCCCAGGTGCCACACCTTTTCATCACCCCCCCATGCCCCCTCCGACACACCTGCAAGGATGGATACTTGGCGACAGGGGTTACTCATTGACAAGATAACTAGTGACACCAGTAAGGAACCCAAGACCCAAGGCAGAAGGATGCTACAACATGAGTCACACAGCAAGCAGAGCGACCATCCAGCAGACCATCTCGAGAGTTAGGTGTTTGGATCGACTGAGTAGTGCTCTTCAATATATCCCAGTAAGGATCGTCCAGATTGTGATGGTTTGCTGCACTTTATGCAACCTGGTACTGTAGAGGGAGGAGCAGGGCTTGGGAGAAGGGGTGCACAAGGTGCAAAACATACGGACCCAATGACCTAAGGGGGCCCAAGTTCATCTCGCAGCTTTTGCCTTTACTGGTGGCACCGTCCCTCTCCATCTCAAGTGGCCACCTTGTGCCTTGTGTGCAAGGACATTGACTCCCCCAAATCTGGAACACCTACTGTGTGCTCCTCTTCACTCCAGGACAGAGCTCCAGTGCTTGAGATCCAATTGTCCTGGAGCAAGAACCCAAGTACGTGTGGCCATTTGCTTTGACAGGGCGTATTCTGGGTAACGTAGTCCACTCTTGGCTGCACTCTCACCCGCCCATGCAGGCTCTGGCCACTAAACGACTACAGTACCCAAAGCGCATTGCGAAGGTTCTTGACAGAAGCCAACACAGGGTCGAGAGGTTCATGAGAGTGAGGTGAAATCAATTCTTAGCAATGATACGAGACTCTAATTGTAAAGAAGCAGTATAGATAACCCAAACAATAATGAACAAAATTTCCGAGATACCGAGGCATTCTTTCCAATCCATGATCCATCTAGTTTCCAGGTTATTTTTCCAAGGAGTAGAGTTGTTCAATTGAGTTCCTTGTTAGTGTGACTGGATTTGAAGTTGAAGCTGTATTGATATTGCCTGTTAGACACTTAGCTTACTTTTGTGCCCAAGTGTGTTTTGCAAAAATTTTAAATAGAAACAAACTTGCATTTCTAGAGATAAAAGCAAAATACTGCGGATGCTGGAAATCTGAAACAGAAAATGCTGGAAAAACTCAGCAGGTCTGAGCATCTGTGGAGAGAGAAAAAGAAAGTTAAAGTTTTGAGCCCGTGTGACCCTTCTTCAGAGCTGGAGAAGTGGGAATATGATGAAATTTACCTTGTTTAAAGGGGGGTGGGGCAGGTGGAGCTGGACAGAAGGCCAGCAATAGGTGGGGACAAAGGAGAGATTGACAAAGATGTCATGAACAAAAGGTCAAAGGGGTTGTTAATGGTAGTGGATAGTGCTAAAAAAAGGTGCTAATAGTGGTGTAAAAGTAAGAAAGTAAAATGTGATTATAGCAGAACAAGGTTGGCATTGTATGAAAGAGCAACATGGATAAAGTGACAGATGGACCTGTAGGGGATGGGGTAGGGGGAGGGGGCAGTGCTGGGGGAAAAAAGGATAGAAAATGGGATTAAAAATGGGATAAAACTATGGATAATGAATAAAAATAAAAATAAAACAAATAGGTAAAAAATAAAAATGAATGTAGAAGAAAGCGAATAAAAAAGGGGGTGGGGATGGAGGAGAGAGTTCATGATCTGAAGTTGTTGAACTCAATATTCAGTCCGGAAGGCTGTAAAGTGCCTAGTCGGAAGATGAGGTGCTGTTCCTCCAATTTGCGTTGAGCTTCACTGGAACAATGCAGCAAGCCAAGGAAGGACCTGTGGGCATGAGAGCAGGGTGGAGTGTTGAAATGGCAAGCGACAGGGAGGTCTGGGTAATGCTTGCGGACAGACCAAAGGTGTTCCGCAAAGCGGTCACCCAGTCTGCGTTTGGTGTCCCCGATGTAGAGGAGACTGCATTGGGAGCAACGAATGCAGTAGACTAAATTGAAGGAGGTAAAAGTGAAATGCTGCTTCACTTGAAAGGAGTGTTTAGGCCCTTGGATGGTGAGGAGGCAGAGGTAAAAGGGCAGGTGCTGCACCTTCTGTGATTGCATGGGATGGTGCCATGGGAAGAGGATGAGGTGTTGGTGCAATGGAGGAGTGGACCAGGGTGGACAGAGGGAACGGTCTCGACAGAATGCAGACGGGGTTGGTGAGAAGATGTGTTTGATGATGGCATCATGAGTCATAGAGTCATAGAGGTCTACAGCACAGAAAAACACCCTTCGGCCCATCGAGTCTGCACCAGTCAAACAAGTACCTAACTATTCTAATCCCATT
The DNA here is from genome assembly GCF_964194155.1 of Cetorhinus maximus. Lineage (NCBI taxonomy): Eukaryota > Metazoa > Chordata > Chondrichthyes > Lamniformes > Cetorhinidae > Cetorhinus > Cetorhinus maximus. Next base: position 40,549,966 of record NC_135903.1, on the reverse strand, counting down.
TTCCAGCACTAGGCCCATACTCTTGTATGCCATGGCATCGCAAGTGCACATCCAAATATTTCTTAAATATTATGAGGGTTTCTGCCTCTACCATCCTTTCAGGCAGTGAGTTCCAGATTCCCACCACCCTCTGGGTGAAAAAATTCTTCCTCACATCCCTCTAAACCTCCTGCCCCTTACCTTAAATCTATGCCCCCTGGTTATTGATCCCTCCACCAAGGGGAAAAGTTCCTTCCTGTCTACCCTATCTACGCCCCTCATAATTATATACATCTCAATCATGTCCCCCGTCAATCCCCTCTGCTCCAGAGAAAATAACCCCAGTCTATCCAATCTCTCCTCATAACTAAAACTCTCCAGCCCGGGCAACATCCTGGTAAATCTCCTCTGCACTCTCTCTAGTGTAATCGCATCCTTCCCATAATGTGGATTCCATAACTGCACACAATACTCTAGCTGTGGCCTCACCAGCATTTTATACAGTCCCAGCATAACCTCCCTGCTCTTATATTCTATGCCTCAGCTAATAAAGGCAAGTATCCCATATGCCTTCTTAATCACCTTATCGACCTGTCCCGCTACCTTAAGGGACTGGTGGACATGCACACCAAGGTCCCTCTGATCCTCGGTATTTCCCAAGGTCCTACCATTCATCGTGTATTCCCATGCCTTGTTTGTCCTGCCCAAATGTATCACCTCACACTTATCCAGATTAAATTCCATTTGCCACTGATCAGCCCATCTGACCAGCCCGTCTATATCCTCCTGTAATCTAAGGCTATCCTCCTCATTATTTACCACTCCACCAATTTTCATGTCATCCGCGAACTTACTGATCAACCCTCCTACATTTGTTTATATTTACACAAACAGCAAGGGACCCAACAACAATACCGGTGGAACCCCACTGGGCACAGGCATCTAGTCACAAAAACACCCCTCGACCATCACTCTCTGCTTCCTGCCACTCAGCCAATTCTGGATCTAATTTACCAAATTGCCTTGGATCCCATGGGCTCTTACCTTCATTATCAATCTCCCACGTGGGACCTTATCAAAAGCCTTGCTGAAGTTCAAGTCGACTATGTCAAATGCATTGCCCTCATCTACATACCTGGTCACCTCTTGGAAAAATCCAAGCAAATTGATCAGACATGACCTCCCCTTAACAAAACCATGCTGACTGTCCTTAATTAATCCCTGCCTGTCCAAGTGTAGATTAATTCTGTCCCTCAGAATTGCCTCCAATAGTTTCCCCACCACTGAGGTTAGACTGACTGGCCTGTAGTTCCCTGGTTTATCGCTTCCTCCCTTCTTGAATAACGGTACCACACTGGCTGCCTTCCAGTCCTCTGGCACCTCACCTGTGGCCAGAGAGGAATTGAAAATTATTGCCAGCACTCCTGCTATCTCCTCCCTTGCCTCACTCAACACCTTGGGATACATTTCATCTGGGCCTGGAGATTTATCTATTTTTAACCTGCCAGACCACTTAGAACCTCCTCCCTTTCTATGCTAATTTCTTTAATTATATCACAGTCCTTCTGCCTGATTTCCAAACCCACGTCATCCCTCACTCATGAACACCGACACTACGTCTTCCAGCTCCACACACAAATTACCACTATGGTCCTTTCCCTAATTATCCTCTTACTCTTAATGTACTTGTAAAATAACTTTAGATTTTCCTTTATTTTACCTGCCAATGTTTTTTATGCCCCCTTTTTGCTTTCCTAATTTCCTTTTTAAGTTCCCCCCTACACATTCTATACTCCTCTAGGGCTTCCGCTGTTTTGAGCCCTCAGTATCTGCCATAAGCCTCCCTTTTTCTCTTTATCCAATCCTGTATATCCCTCGACATCCAGGGTTCCCTGGATTTGTTGGTCCCACCCTTTATCTTTACTGGAATATGTTGGCCCTGTACTCTCCCCATTTCCTTCTTGAATGAGTCCCACTGCTCTGATGCAGATTTACCTAAATGTAGCTGCTCCCAGTCCACTCTGGCCAAATCAAACTTTATCTTATTAAAATCGGCCTTCCCCCAATTTAGAACTCTGATTTCTGACCCATAACTGTCCTTTTCCATAATAACCTTGAATCTAACAGAGTTATGATCACTATCTGCAAAATGCTCCCCCACCGATACCTCTACCACTTGCCCGGCTTCATTCCCTAAAATTAAGTCCCTCTCTTGCAGGATTTTCTACGTACTGGCTTAAAAAACTCTCATGGATGCGTTTTAAGAATTCTGCCGCCTCTAAACCTATCATATTATGACTAACTCAATTAATGTTGGGGAAGTTAAAATCCCCCACTATTACTACCCTATTATTTTTACACTTCTCTGAAATTTGCCTACATATCTGCTTTTCTATTTCTCTCTGACTGTTTGGGGGCCTATAATACACCCCCAGCAATGTGATTGATCCTTTTTTGTTTTTCAGTTCAATCCATATGGTTTCATTTGAGGAGCCTTCTAAGATGTCATCCCTCCTTACTGCTGTAATTGATTCCTTGATCAATATTGCAATACCCCCTCCTCTTTTACCTCCTTCCCTGTCTCGTCTGAAGACCCTATGTCCTGGAATATTGAGCTGCCAGTCCTGTCCCTCTCTCAACTATGTCTCTGTGACAGCAATGACATCATACTTCCACATGTTAATTTGTGCCCTCAACTCATCTGCCTTATTCATCAGACTCCTTGCATAAAATAAATACAATCCAACCTTGCAAAACTCCCTTGTGCCTCAGCTGGCCTATAATTTCTATGCCATCCAGACTCACTTGCTCTCTCTTCTAATTTTGGCTGTGCATCTCCCCCTGCTGAACCTCCTCTCAGGATCCCATCCCCGTGCCAAGTTAGTTTAAACCCTCCCCAACAGCACTAGCAAACCTCCCCGCAAGGATGTTGGTCCCATTCCGGTTCAGGTGCAACCTGTCCACCTTGTACAGGTCCCACCAACCCCAGAAACGGTCCCAATGTCCCAGAAATCTAAAGCCCTCCCTCCTGCACCATCTCTCTAGCCACGCATTCATCTGGATTAACCTCCTATTTCAATACTCACTAGCCCATGGCACTGGAAGTAATCCAGAGATTACTACCTTTGAGTTCCTGTTTTTTAATCTGTTTCCTAGCTTCCTAAATTCTGCTTGCAGGACCTCATCCCTCTTTCTACCTATGTTGTTGGTACTAATATGTACCACGATCTCTGTCAGTTTGCCCTCCCCCTTTAGAATGCCCTGCAGCTGTTCAGTGACATCCTTGACCCTGGCACCAGTCAGGCAACATACCATCCTGGAGTCATGTCTACGGCCGCAGAAATGCCTGTCTGTTCCCCTGACTATCGAGTCTCCTACCACTATTGCTCTTCCCCTCTTTTTCCTACTCCCTCTGTGCAGCTGAGCCACTCACAGTGCCATGAACGTGGCTGCACTCCCCAGAGGAACCGTCACTCTCACCACTTTCCAACACAGAAATTTCCTGACTACCTGCCTGATACCTTTATCCATTCCCTCTCTGTCTGCACTTCCGTAAGCTGTGGGGTGACCACGTCTAAAAATGTGCTATCCACAAAACTCTCAGCCTCGCGGATTCACCTCAGTGCCTCCAGCTGCCGCTCAAACTCCAAAACTCGGTGCTCAAGTAGCTGCAGCTGGTGGTACTTCCTGCACAAGCGGTCGGTCAGAGCGCAAGGAGCATCTAAGACTTCCCACATGTTGCAGGCTGTACATTACTTAGGACTGAGCTGCCCTGCCATGCCTGTAGTTGAAAAAAAACTTTACTTTAAGTTAAATACAGTAAAAAAAAGGTTAAATTATTTATGTACTTTAAATAAAAACTAGAACCCTTACCTTTGCTTAGCTTAATCTATTTTAAACTGGAGGAAAACTGGAGAAAAACACTTACCCATCACTCACCAATCAGCTCTCACCATTGTGCTGACATCACTTTTTGAAGCTTCCGCCGCTCTCTCGCGTTGCCTTGTGATGTCACTCTTGTATTTTCAACAAGAGCTGACTGCGGGACAATCTTCCCAGACTGCTTCACCATGATGCCCCCTGGTGTTGCATGCTGGTGTTGGAATTTAAATTCAATTAATAAATCTGGAATATAAAGCTAGTCTCAGTAATGATGACCATGAGAGCTATCATCGATTGTCGTAAAAACCCATCTGGTTCACTAATGCCCTTTAGGGAAGGAAATCTGCCTTGCCTGGTCTGGCCAACACATGACACCAGTCCCACAGCAATGTGGTTGACTCTTAACTGCCCTCTGAAATGGCCAAGCATCAACTCAGTTCAAGGGTAATTAGGGATGTTAATGCATCCATCTTATAATGTAACAGTATAGTGTATAGAGATAAGTAGTAATTACTAGGAAAGAGGTTGAGTAAGTGAAATCGTCTTTTTGCGTTATGATGGTTCATTTTCTAAAAAAAAGTGGGGAGGTGTCAAGAAAAAAGAAATTGTAATATTTTCCTTCCGGTCATTACAGTCATATTTCTTATGTCCTGTTGGGGGTTTGTAAATATGATAATTGGACTAAAAGCTAGAGTGACCACAAGGGTCTAAAACCAACAGTAAGAAGTGGTTTTGGTATGTTAATGAGCTGAGAGGAACTTCAGTCAGAATTTCACATAAAACAATAACAGGAATAGTTTTAAATTGAGTTGTTTTAGTTCGAAGGGGGATATATGCAGGTTGTAAAAGGTGTAAGTAAGGTAAAGAGAGGGTCGTTTTGTTTTTGTTAAGTCTGAGAACTAGGGTAAAGAAACCAGTTTCATTACTTCTGGGAAGAAAGCATTTCTGAAGAGACTGACTGAGACAATAGTGAGATCAAAGGGAAGGAAAGCATTTAAGGAAATGCTGAAGCCTAGGTGAGGGGGTAGCTGCTTAGATGTCCCAGAAGACAGTGTGAACAAGGGCAGACCTGGAGAACCAGGTGCTGTCAGTCTCAGAGGAAAAAGGCACCATGTGGCTGAACAGAAAAGGGGAAGGTTAGCTGTGAGGGTAGTTAAGATCTTGTGGAACTGTTTTAACGTACCGTTTACTGTGTGAAGCCACTCTTGTGTTTAAGTGTAATTGTGTGTTTTTATGCTTTTTTTTAATAAACATTTACTCTACTATAAAATCATCACAAGTAGGTGAAGACATCCTTTCCTGATTTCAGAACCCCTCCTCATTCAAATTGCAAAAACCATTTTGGCAACTGTTTCAAGTTTCCCTTTGGGATTTGGGTAGCTCAGCATTTACCATCAGCCATGCCATAACATTTGTCACCCATTTGTCACTGGCGGAGCGCATAAAGTCATTGACCTGCTTGTGACACTGAGGCCAGGTTCTCTGGATGGCCCCATAGCTCCTCTGTGATCTCTGTCCAGGCTTCTTTGTTTAGGTATAGAGGTTTTCTCCTTCTGTCCCTGGGGAAGATGACCTCTCACCTTGCCCCAGGAGACTGGAGGAGGACATGCAGGGAGTTGTCACTGGATCATGGGGCCACCCAGGATCTTGCTTTCACCATGCCCACATTCCTGGAAGGCCAGACTGTTTGCAGTTGCTGGTCTCAGGCTGAGGATGGGTGGTTTCAGACTGCAGGTATCCTACTGGCCACAGTTTGATTCAGGGCCCAGGTGCTGGTGGCCCTTTACCCATACCATCAGTACCCCCTCCTACGTAGAATGACATAGGCTGTCACCTCAACTTCCATCTCCGGCTGCTGACTGGTCAACAACCCCATCTACCACAGTTAATGGGTCAGCTGGCACAAGACTTTTTCCATTAGTTCATAGGATGTAGTGGCTGGTTAGGTCAGCATTTGTTGACCATCCCTAATTACCCTTCAGAAGGTGGTGGTGAGTTATCTTCTTGAACCACTGCAGTCCATGCAGTGTAGGTATACCCACAGTGCCATTAGGGAGGGAGATTCAGGATTTTGACCCAGTGACAGTGAAGAAACGGCGATATATTTCCAAGTCAGGATGGTGAGTGACTTGGAGGGGAACTTCCAGGTGGTGGTGTTCCCATGCATCTGCTGCCCTTGTCCTTCTAGGTGGCAGCGGTCGTGGGTTTGGAAGGTGCTGTCTGAGGAGCCTTGGTGAATTCCTGCGGTGCATCTTGTAGATGGTACACACTGCTGCTACTGTCCATCGATGGTGGAGGGTGTGAATGTTTAAGGCGGTGGATGGGGTGCTGATCACTCCACAAACTGAGGTTGGAGCAGAAGGGCCTTTGCTACCCACTTCTGGTTCCGCCTCTGTGGCTCTTCCAGGTCAGATAAAAATCTAACCAAAGACAGCAATCGATTCAGAAAATAACCAGAGGCTAAACTATTCCCCCACCCCACCCACCAACTGTGATGTAAGACAGTAAGCTAAGCAGAAGCGTCAGTTTCCTCTGCCCTTAAACAGGTTGGACTTTGGTTTTCATGGCCAAAATGCATCCACTTCATTTGGGTGAGATCCAGCATCTTTACCTTGATCAGATGACAGAAAGTTTACTACACTCATACTGCCTCCTGCTGATCAACCTTAGAGCAGCACAATAGAGATCTGGAAGCCAATGGATAGTTCTGTCATTAAGAAACCCAAGATCCAGCTCAGTGCCCTCCTGTTAGATGAGAGGCTCCTATTCCTAACTTATTCCTCAAATAAAAATGATCTTAAACAATAAAAACCAGATGTAACTGATTTTTGTCTCAGACTTATATACAGTTGTATACAGTTCACACAATAGCACTTGAAAGGTTGTACTTACAGCCACACCCAATGCTGATGGTTGGCATTTCAAAGATGTTACCATTCTGAGCTCAATACCTTAGACCTTAATGAATCCAAATACTTACTACCAGCAGAAAATTTTATACATTTGTATTACATAAATACATAAAAGTTAAAATACCCATGTACAGAGAATTGAATTGGTCAGTTGCTTATTAATAATTTTAGTTTTCCTTACTTGCTGAGCTCTTTTCCTATTAAGCTAACAAGTATAACTCATCTATTTTGTTTCCTTATCAATACTTCAACTCTTATTCCCTTTATTTGTTATTCTAACAAACGACACCTTTAATTACACGTCTGTCTTTGTTTATGTACCATGCCCAGATGTTTTCCTCTGTAGATGTAATTGTTTTCCCATACAGTTATCAAGTGATTTAGTTACACAATGGCTTATTTTGAATTAAACTTTCCTTCCTTCATCCTGAAACTGACCATTGCTGCAGGATCAGACCTGACCCAATATTGGTACTTTGAATTGTCATCTACTTCCCTGCTTCACAGGAAAGGTTACGGATTGGAATTAGTGCAATATAAGCCAAGAGTAGCATAACATTAGTAGACGTCAAGTAGTCTGACTAACCATTTCCTTACAGCTGGTAAGGTAATGGATTCAAGCACCATGATTAGATAACTCAGAAAATGGAAACATTTAAGTGGATCAAGGAGATTAGGAAAAATACATCAAAGGATGCAGACTTTACAAACTGAGGAGCTGAGACATTGAGAGGTCAGAATTCAGTGGATGCACAGCTGGGACCCCTGTGAAAACGTGAATTCTATTTGCATAACAGGCCAACTGTTAGAGAAGGTCCTGTGGATGGTTCTGTGGAGAGATTCACTGAATATGGATGAGAGTTGGAAAATTCCCTTCCACCTCAGGGCCTGGATTTTTCCCGTGGCGGGCGGGCTCAGCGGGAGCGGGCAGGGGCAGCCGGGAAGCTGACCGCAATCGGTCTGCACTGCGATTTCACACGGACGGGCCAATTAAGGCACGCCCTGATGGATCGCGAGCGGTAGCGCTGCGCTACCTGTGCAGGCGGGGGGGGGAGGGAGGGTGGGCCTGGCGCATAGTTCACACATGCACGTGAAAGAGCGCTTCAATCTCCCTGCGGCACAGAGCTGCTTCAGGGAGATTGAAGAGCTTTTTGAAAAAATTAATAAATACATTAAAAATTCAGTGAAGCATGTCCCATCTCATGTGGCACAGTCACATGAGATGGGACATGTTTTTAATTTCAAAAGAACATTTTTGTTTAATTTGTAATAGGTTTAGGAAACCTCATCCTGCTTGTGGATGAGGTTTCCTAAAAAATGTAAAGGCCGCTTGACCTTTTCACCTGCCCGCCAACCGTTAGGTTGGACAGGCAGCATAAACTTCAACTTAATTACCTTGTTAATGGCCTTAATCAGCCTTTCAATTATCGGCGGGTGCACAGCTGACTTCGGTGCGCGCCCGCCGAACGAAATATCGCGACGGTGCGCAGTGATGTCGGGACGCACGCCCGATGTCATCGCGCGTCATTTTACATTCCAGTGTGTCGGGCACGCCCCCGCACGCCAAAGGTAAAACTCTGGCCCAGGTACCAGAATCACTGCATGCCATGCCTTGTGAAGGAATTGGATTTAAATATATATCTTGCACTTTATTTGCCCTCTTACATTTTTTGAGACCTTTTCCTGAGGTCTAGGTAATTAATCCTGCATAACTAGCTGCAGCTAACAAAATTAGGAGGATGGGAATCATTTGGCCGCTCTCATGGGGCTGCACGAATTGCATAAGGAACACCAGTTCATGAAGTCACGACATCTTCAGATGCGATGACACCTCAAGCTCTATAATCACACCTGGCAATACCTAATGGACTTTGTTTGCAGCCCACTCCATTCTCCCTGCCTCACAGAGTTTTGCTGCAGAGACACCACTGTCCATTACAAATTGATGCACAGAAATACATTTTTTTCTTTATTCTTTCATGGGATGTGGGTGTCACTGGCAAGGCCAGCTTTTGTTGCCCATCTCTAATTGCCCTTGAATTGAATGGCTTGCTGGACCATCTCAGAGGGCAGTTAAGAGTCAACCACATTGTTGTGGATCTGGAGTCACATGTGGGCCAGATCACGTAAGGGTAGAAGATTTCCTTCCTGTGGTAATTATGGTTTTATTTGACGTGTAATATACCTTTAAGAAGAATGATCGTTAAGGAATATCACATGGTCTTTAGTGCCCAATAGGAGAGTAGCACGGCCACCTTATTAGTTAGTAGTTAGCAGTGTAGAGATAGAGTTTGAAGTGAGAGTACACGTGTAGTTGCTGATGAGAACCTTCATAAATAAACTAGAAGTTTTCCACCTAAGAAGTGTCTGCTGATCAACTCTACCAATAGTACCAACTCAGCCACCACTCACGACAAACTGGCGATGAGGATAAAAGCTTAATGGAAGAAATCAAGTGACACTAAATTGGTACTGTACCTCGCACAGTAATTGTAAGTAGAAATTCCGTTCAATTCGAAGAAGTAATTTCCTCTCAGAATGCCGCAATTCGGAAGCATTGATCCTTTCGATCCAGCCCCGAACAATTGGTTTCATTACATTGAATGCCTCACGTTTTTTCTCCAAGTGAATGAGATTACAGGAGAAGAAGAGAGACAAGCGATCCTCTTAAGTACATGTGGGAATAAAACCTATGGCTTGATTCAAAGTTTGATGGCACCCATTCGAAAAATTCTGATGAATTGGTGGACCTCAGGAAGGGTCATTACCAACCAAAGACGTCAGTAACGATGCAAAGGTTCAAGTTTAACTCGAGAAATAGAGCCCCAGGTGAGATAGTTGCTGCTATGTGGCAAGTTTGAAGCAGTTTACAGAACATTGTGAGTTTGGTACATCTCTAAACAACATGCTCAGAGATCATTCAGTGTGCGGTGTGACTGAGAACACGATTCAGAATGTTGTCCAAAGAGAATTTGGATTTCAAGAAGGTGCTAGAGATAGCACAGGCCATGGAGAGGGCAGTAAGAGATTCAAAAGCTATACAGGGCATGTAAAATGGTGCCGTCCTCCACATTGGGTGGGAAACCCCAGCCAAAAAGGGCGCAAAAATGCAAGACTCTGCCGAGAAGCGGGAAACAGGCTCCGCTAGCCAGAAAATGAGAATAAATGACTTAGCTGTGAAAACAAAGAATAATTTCAATAAGGTGGAGACAAGCAGCCTTTTAATGATTGGCAGTTTAAAAAAAACTAAATGTTATTATTGTCACCGAAATGGACACATAATGAGACAGTGCAAGGAAAGATTCAAGCAGGCTTGTGAACAAAAGAAAAAACCCAGTGAGATCTCCAGTGTAGAAGAGCCTGAAGCAACAAATGCAGATATTTAGTCTTTGTTCAACTTGAAGGTTGGAAAGACAGAACCAGTACATCTAACAGTGAAGGTAAATGGCAGACTTATTAGAATGGAAGTGGACACAGGAGCTTACGCTACAGTAATTGGGGAACATACCTTCAGATATCTGAATAATGGGGAACATCAATTAAATTTAGAAGAAACAACTGCCCAATTAAAAACATATACAGGTGAAGACATTCAAGTCAGAGGCCATAAGTAGAGTAACTGTCCATTATGGAAGCAAATCAGCAAAGCTACCCTCGATGGTGGTAGCAGGTGAGGGACCAAGCCTCCTGGGGCAAAACTGGCTAAAGGAGATTAAGGGGAGAAATTTCTCCCCGTTGGGCGGGGCTGAGCGGGGGCGGGCGGGTGGCCAATCACCACCCACGATCGGCTGCGCGCCGCCATTTTATGTGGGCTGGCCAGTTAAAGCCCGGAAGTGCTGAGCACCCCTTGTGCAGGCGGGGGAGAGTAGACTGAGTCAGGGCCTGTGCTCTTTCGCACATGCGCACGAAAGAGTGCAGAAATCTCCCTGAGGCACGGAGCTGCCTCAGGGAGTTTAATTACATTGATCAAAAATTTAAATAAAAAGAAAAAAAAAATTCAGACATGTCCCCTCATGTGACACATAAGCTGGGACATGTCAATGAATTTTAATAAAGAAATTTATTTGAATTATAAATCCTTCATGAAACCTCAGCCCACCCGTGGATGAGGTTTCATGATAAATGCGAAGGCCGCCTGGGCTCTTCGCCTGCCCAACAACCTTAAGGTTGGACGGGCAGCTCCGTTAATTATTTTAATTAGTGTTTAAATGGCCTTAATAGGCCTTTGACAATTTGGCGGGCGTGCACCGGAGTCAACTGTGTGCCTGCCGAACTGAAGATCTGAATGACGCGCGGTGATGTCGAGACGCTCGCCTGATGTCACCACCCATCATTTTACGCGTCGGCGAGCAGGCCCCGCCCCCGCACGCCAACCCGAAGATTCTGGCCTAAGTTAGAATGGGCTGAAATTTTCCATTTGAATGCAGGTGGGTTTACCAGAGCTACTTCGAAAGTACGTCACAGACTTCAGTGAGCTTGGGAAGGTCCAGGGAATGCAAACAAAAACTCATGTGGATCCAGAGGCTACCCCCCCCGCCCCCGATTCATGAAGGCGAGACCAGTACCTTATGCACTGCGTGAAAAAGTCGACACTGAACTGGACAGACTAGAACAACTGGGCATTATAGAACCTGTGCAGTTCTCAGAATGGGCAGCACCCATAATCCCTATCCTTAAACCCGACCAAAGCATTCGAATTTGTGGAGACTACAAATTGACGGTTAATAAAGCAGCTAAGATGGTCAGACACCCCATACCAAAAATCGAAGACCTGTATGTCAAGCTGGCAGGCGGAATCACCTACAATAAGCTTGATAGGAGTCATGCTTTTCAACAACCAGCGTTAGATATTGCCTTCCAGGAATTTGTCACAATTAATACACACAAAGGGTTGTACCAATATACTCGATTGCCTTTCAACTTGTGCCATCTTCCAGAGAACAATGGAAGTTTTACTGCAGGGACTGTCCCAGGTTGTAGTCTATTTAAGCAATGTTTTAGTGACAGGATTCACTGAAAAAGAGCATTTGGCAAACTTAGAAGAAGTCTTAAAATGTTTCTTGCAAGCTGGAGTGTGTTTTTTTTTAAAAAGTGAACGTTCCAAGCGAGGGAGGTCATCTATTTGGGTCACTAGGTAGATTCACAGGGTCTCCACCCAGTTGAGGAAAAAGTGAGAGCTGTGAGAGAGGCACCTGTGCCAAAGAACACCTCCGAGCTCAAATCATTCCTAGGAATGATTAACTATTATGGGCGGTTCTTACCCAATTTGTCTATCGAACTGGCCCCCCTACATTATCTACTCAAAAAGAATCAATGTTGGTCTTGAGAGGAACCCCAGAAAGAAGCTTTCATAAAGGTGAAATAATTGTTGCACTCATCCAACCTCTTAGTACATTATGACCAGAGGAAAGAATTGGTGTTGACATGTGATGCATCCCCATACGGAGTGGGAGCAGTGCTCTCCCATCGAATGGACGATGGCACAGAACGGCCTATAGATTACGTATCAAGAACGCTCACCACAGGAAGAGAGATACTCACAGATAGAAAAAGGCCCAACAATCATCTTTGGTGTCAAAAGATTTCACATGTACATACACGGCTGCCATCTTACAATCTTTTCAGACCACAAGCCATTGCTAGAATTGTTCAGTGAGGACAAGGCTATACCACCCATAGCCTCAGCAAGAATACAATGATGAGCTTTAATCCTAGCAGTTTACGAGTATACTTTCGTACATAGGCCTGAAAGTCAAATCGCAAACGCCGATGCCCTTAGTCATTTGTCTTTACAAGAAAATGATGAGGATATCTCAGTTCCACAAGAACTTGTTTCATTGTTAAATTTCTTAGATTCCTCACCGTACGCTCTCAACAGATGAAAGACTGGACAAGTAGGGACCTAGTCCTATCTCAAGTATGAGAACAAGTGCTTCATGGTTGGTCACAGGAGCCCGTATCTGATGAAATGAAACCGCACTTCAACAGATGACATGAAATAACCAGCCAGGGTGACATCTTATTGTGGGGAGCATGAGTGATTGTTCCTTCAAAGAAAGGGAGTCACTTCTAATTGAACTACACAGCGCACATCTAGAAATATCCTGAATGAAGACCATAGCGTGCAGCTATCTATGGTGGCCTGAGATGGATGGTGAAATAGAGAGTTTAGTGAAGAATTATGTGCAGTGTCAGCAACTGCAAAAGTTACCTTCAACAGCTCAGTTACACCCTTGGAAGTGGCCAGGAAGACCCTGGGTGCGGTTACACATTGACTATGTGGCACCTTTCATGGGAACAATGTTTCTGCTCATTGTCGATGCCCATTTAAAATGGGTGGATATATATGAGGTGATGTCACCAACGTCTTCTGCTACAATAGAGAAGCTAAGTCAAAGTTTCGCCATCAACGGACTACCAGAAGGAATCATACCTGATAACCACATGGCATTTACGAGTGATGAGTTTTAACGGTTTATCAGACTCAACAGTATCACTCATTTAAAAACTTCACCGTACCCACTCTTTCTCAAACGGACTGGCCAAAAGGGCCATTCAAACATTCAAGGCAAGCATGAAGAAATTAACTGAAGATTCCTTAGCAACTAAGCTGGCACACTTTCTTTTCCATTATAGGACCGTCCCTCATACAACAACAGGTGTCACACCTGCAGAGTTATTGTTGAAACGACATCTCAGGACGAGATTGAGCTTAATAATGTCGAATTTAGAGGGGAAGGTGAAAGTACCTGAATCTGCAGGGAAGCCAGAAAACTAGGCACGACTGGCATTGTCGCGAGAGGAAATTTACCGTAGGAGACACAGTATATGTGAAGAGCTTTGGAGAAGGACCAAAATGGTTACCAGGTGAAATAAGTGCAGTGACTGGGCCTCTATCTTACCACGTGGAGGTGGAAGGCCAAGTCATACAAAGACATGTCAATCATCTAAGGAAGAGAGAAACAATTCACCAAGAATTAATTCCACCAGCGTTCATGACCGGGTCTGCGTTTCCTGTTGGAGTACTCAACCCAGGACTGACGTATCTGATGTTCCTGTAAGAGTTGAGGGTAGTGGGTGTCTGGAATTCGCTGCCCAAGTTGGTGGTAGAGGCAGAAACTTTAAACTCTTTTGAAAAGTACCTGAATCTGCACCTAAAGTGCTCTAAGCTGCAGGGCTATGGGCCAGGTGCAGAAAGGTGGGATTAGAAAGGGCACCTGGGTGTCCTCGGGCTGGCATGGACAAGATGGGCTGAAAGGCCTCCTTCTGTGCTGTAACTTTTTTATGGCTCTATGGTTCTATGGTACAGAACTGCAGGTCCCCACCGAAACATCTGATGTTCAGGCAACTCCGGAAAAGGAGGTTCCTGAGAGAGCATCTGAAGTTATAGAGCTGAGACGCTCTACACGCCTAAGGAAACCCCCAGAAAGACTGAATTTGTAAATTACTTATCGGTGTAATGCTGTCTTGAGAAAGTCATACTTGTAAATATAAAATGTTTTTCCTGAGTAAAGGGGGAGGGATGTGGTAATTATGGTTTTATTTGATGTGTGATTTACCTCTAAGAAGAATGTTAAGAAGATGTTTGTTAAGGAAGATCACATGTTCTTTAGTACGCAATAGGAGAGTTGGGCTACCTGTGAGTGGTTAGTAGTTAGTAGTGCAGAGATAGAGTTTAGAAGTGAATGTGCACTTGTAGTTGAGTACCTTTGTAAATAAATTAAGGGGAGAATTTTCTCCTCATCGGGGGTGCTGAGCGGGCACGGACACGGGTGGGCGCGCAGCCAATCACCACCCGCGATCGGCTGCGCGCCGCCATTTTACATGGGCAGGCCAATAAAGCTGAGCGCTCCCTGTGGGGGCGGGTGGAGGGCGAGGACTGAGCTCTCTCTTGCACGCACGCGAAAGAGCGCAGAAATCTCCCTGAGGCACGGAGCTGTCTCAGGGAGTTTCATTTCATTGTGAAAAATTTAAATTTAAAAAAAATGTTCAGACAAATCCCCTCAAGTGACATGAGCTGGGGCATGTCAATGAATTTGAATTTTAAAAATTATTGGGCCCGGTGCACCAGTGCAAGGAGAAAAAATGGCGCAAAACCCCAAGTCAGATGATCAGGAGTGGAGCACCATCAAAAAAAGAAGTGTCCCAGGCAGGGGACAAGGGAGGTGGGACAGTGTAAAGAACATACTTTTTATTTTCTTGGATTGTGGCTTTAAAAACTATTGTGTGTGATGACCGGAGCAATGGCTGAACAAAATCCATCACCAGAAGTCAAAGTAATACCACAAGCAGATGTTAGAGTAGCCGAAACTTTCTTTAAGGATGAGGATAATTCAGAGGAAGCGTTTGGCAGGTCTTCATTAATCGAGGCTCGGAGAGCAGATCGAGAGTTAAACAAGTTAGCACAGTCAGCTCACACTGAAGTTGAGGCTGAATGAGTTCCAGAGTGCTATTACCTTAAATACGAAGTTCTGGTGAGGAACTGGAGACATCCTCACAGACCTGGGGATGAGGAGTCAATAGTGGTACCGCCCAAATATCGTAAGGAGATATTGCGAGCAGCACATGACATCCCTATGGCAGGACATGTGAGAATACAGAAAACCCAAGCATCGATAAACAGGCATTTTACTTGGCCATGACTTCATAATGACGTAGTACAATTTTGCAAAACATGTCATACATGTCAGGTAGCAGGTAAACTTCAACATGTAATCACACCAGCGCCTTTAATACCCATACCAGTTTTTGAAGAACTATTCAGCCGGGTATTTGTAGATTTTGTAGGGCCATTACCCAAAACAAAGACCAGTTGTAAAGTCGCACAAGGGCAGACTAATGAAAAAGAGTTGGAGAAACAAGTCAAGTCAAAATCCAGTACACGTGATCCAGAGCAGAGTAACGGTAAAGAGGCGAAATCCAGAAGTGGAGATCATAGACAGAGTAAAAGCAAAGAAAGAGCAAAGCAGGCCAAATCGAAATCTAAAAGTTGAGAATGAAGCAAAAGCAGAGAGCGAGAAATAAGGGCCAATTCAAAATCCAGAAGCCAAGACAGAGAACAGAGTAAAGACAAACATGATACAACTAGAACGTTCCAAGCAGGAGATGAAGTATTGATATTATTACCTTTACAGGGCAAACCCCTGAAAGCAAAATTCAGTGGCCCCTACAAGATAGTTAGGAGAGTTAGTGCAGTGACTTATCTGATAGATACTCCTGAGTGCAGGAAGAAGAAACGGTTATGTCACATAAACATGTCAAAGCAATATCGTCGCAGAGGAGATGATAAGACAGAACAAGTGTGCCAGGTGGTAGGAGTAGTGGAGGATGACAGACACAGTAAGGTCAAGGTAGAAGGAAAAGTGGACAGTGCACAAAGCAAACCTCCGACAATTTGACCAGCCAATACGAAAATACTGGGACAGCCAGACACTGCGTTCTCATATTTGGAGGAAGGACCATGGGAAGATTTAATAAGGTTACTTAGGAAGTGTAAGGGAATTTGCAGGGATACATCTGGATGTAGTACATTAACTATATATGATGTGGATGTAGGAGACTCAGTGCCGATAAAACAACATCTGTATCAGTTGAGCCCAGAAAAATGAGTTCAGTCCGAAACAGAGACCCAATATATGCTGGAAAATAAATTGATCGATCCTAGCCAAAGCAGCTGCAGCTCACCGGTCATGTTGGTTCCTAAGCCACTCGATTTTGTATAGACTATAAGAAAGTGAATGTAGTAAGGAGGACAAATTCGTACCCGATTCCTCAGGTAGAGGGTTGCATCGATAGGGTGGGCAGTGCCTCATTTCTTTTTAAAATTGATCTATTGAAGGGGTACTGGCAAGTGCCATTAACATGAAGGACTAAAGAAATATCCGCCTTTGTTACACCAAGTGGGTTGTATAAATGTCTCGTCATGCAGTTTGAGTTTAAAAACACCCCAGTTACATTCCAGAGACTTATGAATCGAGTCATAGCTGAAGTACATAACTGTGTAGTTTATTTAGACAATGCCATCATATATAGTAACACATGGGAAGAACACGTAAAGCAGTTAGGGGACCTGTTTAAGCAATTGCAGTTGGCTGGTTTAGTCATAAATCTGGCCAAAAACAAATTTGCAAAAGCAAGGGCTACCTAGGGCACGTTGCCAGACAAGAGCAAGTCTTACCGAGAGCAGCAAATGTGAATTGAATTTCCCGTTGCTAAAACCAAATGAGAAATTATGAGGTTTTTGGGAATGTGTGGGTTTTATAGGAAGATTGTGCCTAACTTCAGCACAATAACTGTACCTCTCACCAATTTGTTAAGAAAACAGGTAAAAGTGGTATGGTCATCAGAATGCCAAGCAGCCTTTGAGAAGCTGAAGGCAATCTTAATAAATGAACCAGTGTTGGCCACCCCTGACTTTACCAAACCTTTCAAAATGGCGGTTGATGCTAGTGACTTTGGGGTAGGTGTAGTCCTATTACAAGATGATAAATTAGGGATAGAGAAGCCGGTGGGATACTTTTCTAAGAAACTAAATCAATATCAGAGAAGGTATTCTACAGAAGAATAAGAAACTCTGGCATTGTTGTTGTCTCTTCAGCACTTTGAAGTTTATGTCTACAAAGAAACACTAGTTTACATTGACCATAATCCACTGGTGTTCATTGAGAAGTTTAAAACTCGAAATGCAAGACTGTTTAGACAGAGTCTATTGTTTCAACCGTTCAATGTAAAGATTGTTCACATTGCCGGTAAAGATAATGTGATTGTGGATGCATTGCCCCATGTGTAAGTTACTAAAATAACTATAAGGGGGAAGGTTGAATGAATGAATGTGAGTCTCGTGTTTTGTTGTCCATGTGTCACACACCTTTTGAAACACATTTATGAAATGGGCTTTAAAAACTACCATGGATGCAGTTGAAAGGCATGTTCACTGGAGCAGGATGAAGAATATCTACAATGTTGCTATCCTGGAATATAGGGTGCCATAAGACGGTGACATAAGGTGCCATATGGTGCTGGAAAGGAGTTCTGGATGAGGGGGAACTGCCTAGCAACAGCATTTTAACACCAGCATACTCCTGAGCAGGTGACCAGTGATAGCAGTAAGCAGAGCAATCCTAGCCTGCAAAGAGAACAGACCTAAATCGTCTCCCTCCTGTGTGTAAGATTCCAGTAAATCTACAAGACTAGCTAGCTGGCTTTTTCTTCATAGCTCTGTAACCTTCTTTCTCTGAAAAACCCCCTGTCAAGAAGAATAGGGGAAAAATCACCTGTAGAGACATTGAAAAGCAAGTTTTTCAACCAGTGAACCACCTGTTCTCAGCGTCCCTCTGTGTAGGGCAGGATTGTCAGACAAAGCCAAGTCACACCCCCGTTTTTACAAAACAAGCTGCTGTATTTTAGCGAGTCTTCATTCACTAACACAGAGAGTATGAGGTAAGTGGGTAAGCGGGTGGGGTGGTAGGTTGGTAGGGTGACCATGTGGAGTTGGCAGGATGGGTTAGGTGGCAGGGGGTAGAGTGGAAGGGTAGCAGGCGGCAGGATGGGCAGTGTGGTGAAGTTGGGTGAGGTCAGGTCAGGTCGGGAGGGAGTCGGGCGGTCAGGGGGAATCAGAGGGTTGGGAGAGAGTCGGAGGGTCGTTGGGAGTGTCAGAGGGTCAACGGGGAGTCGGAGGTTTGGGAACATAGGAGCAAGAGTAGCCCATTCGGCCCATTTAGCCTGCTCCACCATTAAAACAGATCATGGCTGATCATCTACCTCAACACCACTTTGCCACACTATCCCCATATCTCCTAATGTCGTTAGTGTCCAGAAATCTATCGATTTCTATCTTGAACATGCTCAATGATTGAGCTTCCCCAACCCTCTGGGATAGAGAATGCCAAAGGCTGAAGAAATTACTCCTAATCTCAGTCTTGGGTCGGAATGGTCTGTCCCTTATTCTGAGATTGTGTCCCTGGTTCTATACTCACCAACCAGGGGAAACATCCTATCCACATCTGCCCTGTCACACCCAGTGAGAATTTTGTAAGTTTCAATGAAATCACCTCTCATTCTTCGAAACTCCAGAGAATACAGGCCCAGTTTCCTCAATCTCTCCTCATACGACAATCCTGCTATCCCAGGGATTAGTCTGGTGAACCTCTATTTCACTCCCTCTATGGCAAGTAAATCCTTCCTTAGATAAGGAGACCAAAAATGTACACAATATTCCAGGTGAGGCCTCACCAAGGCTCT
Source organism: Cetorhinus maximus (assembly GCF_964194155.1). Lineage (NCBI taxonomy): Eukaryota > Metazoa > Chordata > Chondrichthyes > Lamniformes > Cetorhinidae > Cetorhinus > Cetorhinus maximus. The sequence continues at coordinate 40,530,953 of NC_135903.1, read as the reverse complement.
ATACAATTGCAGCAAGATATCTTTACTCCTGTGCTCAAATTACCTTACAATGAAGGCCAACATACTATTTGCCTTCCTGATTGCTTGCTGCACCTGCATGCTGGCTTTTAGTGACTCACGAACAAGGAACCCAGGTCCCTTTGGACATCAACACTTCCCAACCTCTCCTCACTTAAGAAATACTCTACCTGTATTTTTTTCTACCAATGTGGATAACTTCACACTTATTCACATTATATTCTATCTGCCATGTTCTTGCCTATTCACTTAGCCTGTCCAAGTGAAGCCTTCTTGCATCCTCCCCACAACACACATTCCTGCCTAGTTTTTGTGTCATCGGCAAACATGGAAATATTAGATTTGGTCCCCACATCCAAATCATTGATATAGATTGTGAACAGCTGGGGCCCAAGCACTGATCCTTGTGGTGCCGCACTAGTAATAGCCTGTCATCCTGAGAATGGCCCGTTTATCCCTATTCTCTGTTTTCTGTCTGTAATGAATTTTCAGTCCATGCCAGTAGATCTCCCTGGTCCCATGAGCTCTTACTTTATTTGCTAACCTTCTGTGTGGGAACTTATCAAAAGCCTTCTGAAAATCCAAATACGCCACATCCACTGGTTCTCCTTTATCTATGTTACAGGTAAGATCCTCAAAATATTCCAACAGGCTTGTCAAACATAGTCTCCCTTTGATAAGTCCATGCTGACTCTGCCCACTCATATCATTATTTTCCAAGTGTCCAGTTATCACATCCTTTATAACAGATTCTAACATTTTCCCGAATGCAGATGTCAAACTAACAAGTCTGTAGTTCTCCATTTTCACTCTCGCTCTGTTCTTAAATAGTGAGGTTACATTTGCTACTTTCCAG